>NC_072467.1:12703975-13428974 GCF_027596085.1 Anoplopoma fimbria
GTGTGAATGGAGGATGATGATAAGGTGTTTCTGTAAATGCTGATGAGGGGGAGGGGGTTGCCATTTCCCCTTTTACTTTTTCGGGTCCTTTGTCACAGGTATTTATTAAGGTGATCAAGGAATGGAGGAAGGTCAAACAAACAGTGAAACAGAGACAGGTGGATGAGCATCGTGTCTGACTGTTCATCTGTGTTCTGCCTTTGAGCTACAGGGGCAGATTTCCCAGAGCTGTCACTGTTGTTTAGTTTCACTTCGCTAGAATTCAACAAGCACTTTCACTCTGTACACCTGCCCAGCGGGTTTCCAAGGGCTGCACTCTAAAAAAAAAAAAAAAAAATAGAATATCCTGTCTGTCTATAGATGGTCCTTCACACTGTGCTGTGCTGTGCTTCTCCTCCTCCTCCTCACTACTATCTTCTTACCAGATCGAGGTTTAGCAGCTTTTATATATCGCGGTATTTTACCATTTTGGTTCTTTTAATTTTATGTGAGTTTTATTTCATTGTACGACATGTCTATACTCTTCGCTGTCTACAGTATGTGATGTAGGCCTACAAAGTTTTCCTGACTAGTGAAAGCCACTGTGTGTTTGTTACAGAGGGGTGGAGCGTTTGTTTCTGTAGTCTTTTCTGCCTGCTCCTCTGTTTCACACACACACACACACACACACACACACACACACACACACACACACACACACACACACACACACACACACACACACACACACACACACACACAGAGATATATCCACAAACGGCAATATCACACAGCCTCTTCTTATGTATTTATGTTGGTATTTTGTAAACAATAAAAAAAAAAAAAGTTATTTTGAGTAATCTGGCATCATAATGTCACATTTTTCTGTCCAATGCTTTACAGAGGCACATCAGTTGTGTGGTGCCTGTGTTTTTCTGCCTTTAAACACTTATCAACATGCTCGTTGTTAAAAAGCTGTCATAACTTTCAAACATGAATGCTTCATATTTTGAGTAATCTGGCATCATCATAATGTCACATCTTATCACATGCTGTCCAATGCAGTTTACAGAGGCAACTCCCCAGATATCACTTGTCTCACACAGTGTATTTTGACTCTGGAGGGATACTGAACTACTTGATTCTGCTAGGATAGACTAAGTATATTGTTCTCTGCTTTCTTAAAATTGATCTTAAACTGTACCAAGCCTGCTTAAAAAAGGGTTAGTGACTGATGCTGATTCTCTTGATTCTACTGTTCTGACATTCTCTAATCAGGAAGTGTTTGATGCTCTGTTGTCCTCCTGTCCCTTTAATCAGGAACTGCTTTGAGAGGTGTGCTTTAGCTTCAATAGGTCAATTGTCCTCTTAACTGCTAGGGGGAGTGGCTTACACTCCTGGCAGATCAGGAACTGCTTTGAGAGGTGTGCTTTAGCTTCAATAGGTCAATTGTCCTCAGTGGCTTACACTCCTGGCAGACACATGAGCAATCAGTAGGTAGGTCCTTAACCACTGCTGCTGGCTGGAAGCGTCAGGCAAACGAAGGCTAGGGCGAACAAAGGCAACAGGGCGACTTATTCAAGCCAGACTTCGTCAAGCAAAGACTTCTCGAGCGTGTACTTGTACGGGTCAGTAATTTGTTTGTATTGACTACCATGTGTCTGCATCCTATTTCTGTCTGTTCCTCTGTCCGGTGGTCACGTAGACAGTGGGTCACTCCCAGGTGCCGTGACCCCACTAACCTCATCTATCCCACTCTCTCAGCCCATGGTGAGCAAGTGGTGTCGGGGGGCTTTGGAACTGCCAGTCGGCAGTGCCGAAAGCTGAGTTCATCTCAGGCTACGCATCCTTGCTCTCCCTCAACTTTCTTGCTCTAACTGAGACCTGGATCACACCAGAAAACACCACCACACCCGCAGCTCTCTCAGATGTGTACTCCTTCTCTCACACTCCCAGAGCTGCGAGGCGAGGTGGTGGCACTGGCCTGCTAATTTCCCCAAAATGGAAATACTCTCTTGTCTCTGTTCCACAGTTCTCCCCTTCCTCTTTTGAATTTCATGCTGTTACTGTCACTTATCCAGTCAAGCTCACCATTGCTGTTGTGTATCGCCCACCAGGCCCTCTTGGTGAGTTCCTGGAGGAGCTTGACACACTAGTCTCGCACTTCCATGACGATGGCTCCGCGCTCATCATGCTCGGCGACTTCAACATCCAGACTGATAAGTTAGAACCTCTGCTTTCCCTCCTCTCCTCCTTTGACCTCTATCGCTCTCCCTCTCCTCCTACCCACAAGGCCGGCAACCAGCTGGATCTTATCTTCACTAGACACTGTTCTACTGCTAACCTCTCTGTCACTCCCCTCCAGCACTCGGACCACTACTTCATGTCCTACTCCCTCTCCCTCTTTACTTCCTCCACCTACCCACATGGTTTCTACCCGTAGTCACCTCCGCTCCCTCTCCCCCGCTGATCTTTCCTCTTCCGTTACCTCTGCCCTCCCTGACCCTGAATCCTTCTCTCTCCTATCCCCCGATACTGCTACTGATCTTCTCCTCTCCACCCTTTCCTCCTCTTTGGACAACCTCTGTCCCTTCACCTCCAGGCCTGCACGGCCAACTCCTCCTGCCCCGTGGCTGTCGGACTCAGTGCGTACTGATAGACGGAGCCTAAGAGCGGCTGAGCGTAAATGGAGAACAGGCAAACTCCCGGAGGACCTTCTTAACTTCCAATCTCTCCTTTCCACTTTTTCCTCCTCTCTAGCTACTGCTAAAGCGGCTTTTTTCCGCTCTAAAATCCTAACCTCTGCTTCCAATCCTAAAAAAACTCTTTGAAACTTTCTCTTCACTCCTCCAACCCCCACCCCCTCCTCCTACTTCCTCCCTTCTCCCTGATGATTTCGCCAACTTCTTTGACAAGAAGGTAAACGATATCAGATCCTCCTTCTCTCAGCCCCCTCTCCCTGTCCACCCTCTCCCTCTCTACCCTCTACAGCTCTTCCCCCTCAGCTCCCCCTTCCCTCTCCACACCCAATCTTACCCCATTTTGCTCCCCTCTCCCCTAACGAGGTCCTCGACCTTGTTACATCTAACCGCCCCACCACGTGCTCCCTTGACCCGATCCCCTCCCCTCTTCTTCAGTCTATTGCCACTGAACTCCTTCCTTTCCTCACCCACCTCATCAACACATCTCTCGTCTCGGGATGCTTTCCCTCGGCTTTCAAGACTGCCAGAGTCACCCCCTTCTGAAAAAACCATCACTTGACCCCTCTGATGTCAAGAACTTCAGACCGGTTTCTCTTCTACCCTTTCTATCCAAAACACTTGAACGCGCTGTCTCTAAACAACTGTCTTCCTACCTCCACCAGAACAACCTCTTGGACCCCCACCAGTCCGGGTTCAAGGTGGGTCACTCGTCAGAGACGGCCCTCCTTGCGGTGACAGAGTCGCTTCACGCTGCGAGAGCGAACTCTCTCTCCTCTGTCCTGATTCTCCTGGACCTGTCAGCGGCGTTTGACACGGTGAACCACCAGATCCTCCTCTCCACCCTCGAGGGGATGGGCGTCTCAGGCTCTGCACTCTCCCTGCTTGCATCCTACCTGACAGGCCGATCCTACCAGGTGACATGGAGGGGGCCGTGTCAGAACCACGCACGCTGTCTACGGGGGTTCCACAAGGCTCAGTTCTGGGCCCCCTTCTCTTCTCGCTCTACACAACATCTCTGGGTTCTGTTATTCGCTCGCATGACTTCTCTTACCATTGTTATGCCGATGACACCCAGCTGGTCTTGTCATTTCCTCCCGGTGACACCCAAGTGGAGGCACGCATTGCTGCGTGCTTGGCTGACATCTCGAAGTGGATGGCGACACACCACCTGAAGCTGAACCTGGACAAAACCGAGCTACTCTTCCTCCCGGGGAAGGGTTGCCCGCACCAAGACCTGTCCATCACCATTGATGATGCCGTGGTGACGCCAACTCGGACTGTGAGGAATCTGGGTGTGACCCTGGACGACCAACTGTCGTTCTCAGCAAACATTGCATCGGTCACACGCTCCTGCAGATTCCTCCTCTACAACATCAGGAGGATTCGCCCCTTCCTCACTGAGGAGACGGCGCAGGTGCTCATCCAGGCTCTGGTCATCTCCCGCCTGGACTACTGCAACTCACTACTTGCCGGAGCCCGGCGTCGGCCATCAGACCCCTGGAGCTTGTCCAGAAAGCTGCAGCACGTCTGGTGTTCAATCGCCCCAAGTTCTCTCACACAACTTCCCTTCTCCGTTCTCTACACTGGCTCCCTGTAAGAGCTCGCATCCAGTTTAAGACTCTGGTGCTAGCCTACAGGGCAGTGAAAGGAACAGCTCCTTCCTATCTCCAGGCCTTGGTCAAGCCCTACACCCCTGCCCGACCACTTCGCTCTGCTGCCTCGGGCGATTGGTTTCCCCGTCGCTCAGAGGTCCCTCCGGCCGATCCACCCGGTCACAGCTTTTTTCTGTCCTGGCCCCTCAGTGGTGGAATGAACTCCCCACCGACGTCAGGACAGCAGAGTCGCTGCCCATCTTTAGGCGCAGGCTGAAAACTCACCTCTTCAAGAAGTACTACCCTGAGCCTTCCTCGTAGCACTTATTGCACTCGTATTAGTTGTCGCACTTACTGTATTCGTATCAGTTCGCAGCACTTATTGAATTTGTATTTGTTTACTGCACTTATCCTATTCGTAGTAGTTTGTAGCACTTACTATATTCGGATTAGTCTGTTGCAATTATTGTTTTCGTAGTAACTTGCCTCTGCACTATACTTTTGCTCTGGCTTATGCTTTGAGATGCTTGTTTAAGAAAGGAGATGCACTTATGACTTCTGGTGACTAGTAGTTCTCTTGAATACCTATGTTGAATACACTTCCTGTAAGTCGCTTTGGATAAAAGCGTCTGCTAAATGACTGTAATGTAATGTAATTTACACCTCAGAGGGCAAGACTGAATGTTTCATTAGAACCACAGTCACAGAGAAGGAGGGAGGATGTCAGCAGAGACATGTAGTGGAGGGTTGTGTATTATAAGGGCAAATATCAAATGCTATGATCTGATTTGTGTTGTGCTACTTGCAGCGTGTTTCTATATTTATTTGCGTCCCTTTCTGCTGAACATAAAGAAAATGTTCCCTTATGTCTAGGTAAAAAAACAATGGTCACCACTTTTTGGCTTGCCAACTGGTACCAAAATAAAGGCACATTGAAAGTAATTTCATGCAACACTAAAGATGTTTCTTTATTCTTTAACATTCTGAAATCATACATGTGTAAATATGGGTCTATTCCACTGTCTGCCCTGTAATTTTCTATGGACGAGAATGGTTGTTTTTATCCATGACAAAATGAGACCTGTAATCTGAGTGTTGCTGATTACAAGTCTTCTAGTCCACTAGTAAAGTTTTAAGATCTGACTATTTAAACACAAATCTTATGAACTTTTATTGGATTTATAGCAGAGTTATTCATGAAAGTATAAGGGCAACAGTAGACCTGTACCAAGCATGTAGAGGTGGACGTAGCAGTTAGATACCCAAGCCTTGCGGGTGGCTGTGGTGTAGTGGAGAGCAAGGTAGTTCTCCAATCAGAGGGTCGGTGGTTCGATACCCGGCTTTGGCAGTCGATGTGTCCTTGGGCAAGACACTTAACCCCAAGTTGCTCCCGAAGGCTTGCCATCGGTGTGGACTGGATGTTGCATGAATGTTAGTTAGAGTCTGATGGTGGCACCTTGCATGGTAGCCTGTCATCAGTGTGTGAATGGGTGAATGATATGTAATATACTACTGATTGTAAGTCGCTTTGGATAAAAGCGTCTGCTAAATGACTGTAATGTAATGTTGCTAAAAGTGTTGTTCTTTATGTTGTAGAGAGATCTGATTATGTTCATCGATATAAATGAAAGTTCAACCGTTTTAAAGTCTGCCGTGATGGAGCCATTCTTCTTGATTGTTAATTATTTTTATGAAGTAGTATACGTTCACTTGTGCCAATTCCCCTTTTTTGCAAAGTAGGGGATATGTTGAGTAAGGGGAAAATACTAATAGGTGAATCAGTAATCAGAGGGCAGGTATGAGGACCGTACTGGCAGAACATACTATACAGTTCAGTTAGAACACAGGCCGTTTAAGGAAGAAGTGGGTAGTTCTATACAGACTAAGGTTTGATCACACATCATCCTATATTTACAATATAAATGATAAACAAAGTTGGCATACATAACTGATTCCATGTCAACCTATAACAGCAGCAGTACAATTTGGCACAGAAGTTAATTCAGATCAAGAAGCTACAACTTTTTAAAATATGTGAATGGTTCTGTCTCTATGTGTTTTTGTACATCTCCGTCCACCAGAAAATACTGGAGGAACAGCCTATGAAGATCCGGAAGGCTCTTCAGAAGCAGCTCAGCCGCCTCCGAGAGGACATTGAAGTTGGACAAACTTGCAGAGAAAGAAAACACCAGAAATACAAGATTTTTGCTCCATACTTTTCTTATTGTTTCAGATTTTTAAATTTGTTTGTAAAGATATATTATGCAGCATTTTAGCCTTTTTATATTGATAATAGGGGCATTACATAGTATGTATCAAAACCACTTGACTACCTGGACATGCATGCTATGTTTATTGTAGATCTGTATTTTATTATATATGACTTTTTTTAACCAAATTAATAGACTAATCATGTGTGAGTCCTTTTGTTTTAAGGTGCCTAAAATGTAAGTCACTCCTAACTCCTTGTCATAATTACACATGGCACATTGTGATAACATGATCAGATTATCAGTGTATGACCCAATATACCTACCTGTGTTTTGTGTTGTTGAAGGTTTTGATTTGTAGGCCATGAAAACTTGTGTAAAATATCTTTAAAAAGTGGTAAACCAGAGTTTGTATTTAGAGTCAGAGAGACTTTGTGTATTTTGTAAATGTTGGTGTAAATGTGTCTCTTTTCTGTCCAGACTGCTGGATGAACAAAGGGACTTGAAAGGCCTGGAGGAGAAGAGAACTGAAGCATGGAACAAACATTTGGTAACTATCAAATCAAGTAGTAGTAGTAGTTGTTACAGTTGAAGTTGTGGTAGTTGTTGTTGTAGCCTAATTAGTAGTTATTCTTATGGTAGCAGTAGTACCAGCTGTAATAGCTGATGTCGTAACATTAGTAGTAGAAGTTGTTTTTGTAGTTGTAGTAGTCATTAAAAAGTCATAGTATAGCAGCTCTTAACACTATAGTATGACATAAAGTGTCACAAAAAAATCGTAGTATAGTACACCATAAAAATGTGGTATAAAATGCCATAAAGAATTCATAGTATGAAATGACAGAATATTATGCCATTAAAATTACATAAAGAATGTCGTAGTAAAATCGGGGTCTACTTTACCAAAAAAATGTCATAAAAAATCCTTTCAAAAAGACATAGTATAGCATTTAAAAAATGCATCATAAAAATGACTACTATAGTAAGTCATAAAAACATCATAAATAGTCATAGTTTAGCAAGCCATAATTTCATTAAAAAAGTCATACTATAGTCTGTTCAGAAAAAACTATAAGAAAAGTGATGGCCAAAAAGTAATTGTACAATATGGCGATTAAAGTATTTAAAAAGTAATAGTATTGCATGTTAAAAAATCACAGTATAGTATGCCATGAAAATGTATTCCAAAAGTCATAGCATAGTGCGTGCGTCCAGAAGGCATGTCAAAAAGGGTTAGTTAATCACAGTATAGTATACCAGGAAAGTCCAATCATAAGTCATAGTGTATTATGTAAAAAAAAAACCAACTCATGTGTCATGGTATAGCATGTCAAAAAAGTAAGAAAACAGTAAAGTTTACTATACTTCATAAGAAATTCTAATGAAAGAGTCAAATGGCCTAGTATAGTATGTCACACTCCTCAAACACTGCACTCCACCAGCACTCCACCCCCACTCCAACAACCTACAGCACACAGCCCCCACCCCCCAACTTGTCCCTCACAAATAACCAGGTGAGAAAAGAACTGAGGAAGATAAAGGTGAGAAAGGCCACGGGTCCAGACAGCATCAGCTCAAGGCTCCTCAAGTCCTGCGCAGACCAGCTGTGCGGGATAGTGGAGCACGTCTTTAACTTGAGCTTGAAGCTGGGGAGGGTACCACAGCTGTGGAAGACGTCCTGCGTGGTACCAGTCCCAAAGACCCAGAGGGCCAAGGACATCAGCAGCTTCAGGCCGGTGGCTTTAACATCCCACCTGATGAAGACCCTGGAGAGGCTGGTCCTTGTGCACCTCCGCCCCCTGGTGAGCTCATCTTTGGACCCACTTCAGTTCGCCTACCAATCTGGCATCGGGGTGGATGACGCTGTCATCTACCTGCTACACAGATGACTTTCTCACCTGGAACCTGAACCAGGACTTCATAGGATGGTGCCAGTGGAACCACCTCTAGATCAACTCTGGTAAAACCAAGGAGCTGGTGGTGGACTTCCGCCGGGGTAAACACTGTCCTCCGGAACCAGTGAACATCCAGGGACAGGACATTGAGATTGTGAAATCTTATAAGTACCTGGGTGTTCACTTGAACAATAAACTGGACTGGACTAATCACACTAACACACTTTACAAAAAGGGTCAGAGCAGACTCTATTTGCTGAGGAGACTGAGGTCCTTTGGAGTGCAGGGAGCACTCCTGTACATATAATATTTCAGTTAGTGTATATTTTACTGGGTTTTTTTTATTGCTTATTTATAATACTTGTTTTTTATTTCATTTTATTTTATCTTGTCTTTCTTTTACTATGTCTCTTGTGTGCACTATACCCTATGCTGCTGTAATCCTGCAAATTTCCCCGCTGCGGGACTAATAAAGGATTATCTTATAAAAAATAATAAACGTATTGTATGCTATAAAAAGGTCATTAATAAAAGTAAGTGTATCATTACAAGGCCGTAAAAAAGTGATAGTATGGTACATAAAAATATGGTATAACGAGTATAGTATGTCCCAAAAAATCATAAAAAGTCTGAGTACATTATGTCGATAAAAAAGTAATTAGAATGTGATAGTATTACATGTTAAAAAAGTCACAGTATAGCATGTTAAAAAAGGTAATTAAAAAGTAATTGGATATTATGACGAGAAAAAAGGTCAATAAAAGGTCTATCATGAAAATAGTAATGTAATGTAATGTAATGAAAAATTATATCATGCCATAAAAACGTATAAATAAATTATAGTAGTCTGTTGGAAGAAAACATAAAAATGTCATAGCATAGTGTACTATACATTTTCATTAAAATGTAATCATGAAAGTCATAATGTTATAGTAAAGTTATACAATTTCATAGTACAGTACTTTGTGGAAAAAGTCCATAAAAAGTCACATTATTGAATGTTGGAAAAAAAGTCATAGTATAAAATACCATAAAATTGCCATAGTATAGTATACCATAAAAATCAATTTAAAAAGTAATATTATGGTATGCCTTTTTTTCGACATACCATACCATGACATTTTTTTTAACTTTTTCTTTGATCAAGCAGCAACCTCTGTATGGTTTACTTTATTCTCCAAATGTGCAAAAAGCATTTTGCTGCTCCAGAGGGAACTGTGTGAAATCTGATACATCTCCGTCATTTCCTCATCGATTTGACGAGACTAATGTCACTTCACAATGCGAGATCGGGGCAGTTCACTTTTAAGAATTCAATTCAATAGGTCTTTTTCACAGCAGACAATTTCATAAAAAATTTCATAAATTGTAAATCTCAAGATGAATGACAGATGAAGTTAATTTACTGTGTCAGTTTCATGTATTTGATTTTGTTTTAAATGGCGGATATTACCTATAAACTTAATTAATTGGGCTTATACACAATGTGATAAAAGACAACAAGAACATATTTTATTACTCACCTCAAGGTTCAGATAAAACATGTTTTAAAACACATTAAGTAATGAAAAAGTCTGACCTACACATGAACTGTGTTCAAACATTTGCAACACAAATATTCCAAAAGCACATTTTACTTAAGATGAACATGGATGCTGGAGAATCAGCTAACCAGGCACTGTTGTGATTTTTACACATTCAAACTCATGTCTCGTTTAAGAAAAGTGCAAAAATCTGCAGAGATGACTTATGATATTTTTGAAGGCCAGCCCAGGAAGTTATCATCACACTGGTTCCCTGGACAAAGCCAAATGGGATTTTCCATTGGGTTTTGTATTCTTGCAGATAATAAGCTCTGTGGCAAACACAAATTATAACAAGTTTTGTTTAGCAAGATCATTTTCACAAATGCACAAAACTTTTAGAATTTTATAAGAGGCTAATGTTAGGTTATAAACAAACTACACCATGGTTGCATGAGTGGAAGTATACACTACAACGCTGTAAAGGCAGACTAGATGGTGGGACAATGTTTTTGTGTCTAATTTAGCAACTTGTTAGCAATTACCTTTTTTAAAGACATGTAAAAGCTTCCAAATTCAAAATGGATATTTACTGACATATTAAATGTCGTAGAACAAAACATTTAACTCTCTTAAGCTTGTGTTCACCACCGACCTTATTTCAGGCATCTAACCAATAACCCATTCAAAAGACCCATTGACTTCCAGACAAGGGAACCTTGAGTGCAAAACGCTAACTCATTTCCAGCTTTTAGGACTCATTTCTTTCTGTGACACATTTGACCCTTGGCTAAGCCCCGCCCCCTGCTGCTACTGCGTCAAGCTATCAGAGCTACCACGGAACCCACACTGTCACTAACTGCACTCCGTTAAGAAGTATTATCTAAGTTAAGGGAAAACGGAAAAGCGTTTTTAGAGAGAAGCAGTCAGATGGGTCTAAAATATGTGCTTGAAGGACCATCACATCACCTGGTGATCAGACAGAAGACAATGAAATTAAGGAGCAACGTTGTTCCTGTAAAGCCTGGTTGGTCTTTATTTACTGTTACAATCACTAAAAGGGAAAGCAACAGGTGTATACATTCAGCATACAATCAGGAGCTAGCGAAGTAAAGAAGTGATAACACTATACACAATGTTTTAACTACAACTAGCTCCAAACCCAAAAAACCAGCCTGAACATGAAGAAAACGTCTGCATGAGAGTCTATGGAGCAGAACCAGATAGTAACCGGACGCTGGTCAGAGCAGGCTGATTCTACGCTATGATTGGCTAGTCTGCATTGGGTGGGCGGGATTTAGCAAAGGGTCTATTTACAATACAATACAAAAGCATTAGTTTGAACAACAGACAGAAGTTGTTATACATACTGAATTTTCAGTTTTTGCTATTTTAAATAAAAACCCTGTGTTTCTCTGGTGGGCCCTCCAGGGGCACAGATAGAGCTTCATCTTAAGGACCAGCTGTCCTCGTGTCTATAAAACTCTGGGTCCTGCCCAGGGACTCGCTCCCTCAAGAGTCTTCAATACACTGTGAAACATTTTTTCTAACTTACTTAGACTCTTCCCAATTTTAACAGTGCTGAATTGTCATTTGCATAAAGACTGTACATACTGTATTGATTACAAAAAGAGTCAGATCCACCTCTCCAGGAGTGAGAACAAGTTTAGGATTGTCGTCCACTCAACCTTAATTCACTTACACCAAACACATGGAAAAAGAAACACTATCAAACTGAACTGAAAACAAATCGACACTTTTGAAATGTCCAACACAGGTGTGATCTGAAGATTCAAAGTTATTCTGCAGCGAAAAGTGTCGGAAAATATTTACCATGCATTCTGATTGTCTTGGTATAGAAGTTCTGTATTTGGCACTAGAGGCCATTTTACCATCGGGTTGGCCCAGAGGTAGAGAGGCTGCAGATCACCTGAAGGTGATGGTTTAGCCCCAGACTCCGGTGGAGGAGGTTCATGGACAAGAATGATGAATGAATCACTTTGTTATCCCTCAGCTGCTGAAAAAGGAGACTCCAGTTTCCAAGTGTGACCTGACCACACAGACACTTAAATGATGACGGTTATGCCCAGCACAGAGGTTACATACACCATGTGCATATTTCTTGAACCACTATGTCTTTCTTGACCCATATCCATCATATGTTGTTTTGAAACTTGAAATGTAATCCTTGGTGCAATGGAGTTTGTTTGTTTTAGCACTTCACCAGCCTTTTAATATCACATTGTGGTCATAAATCTTTGAAGCGCCTGAATGCATCGTCAGTTTTGTACTTTGTAGGGATAGACAACATGTTGGCGGGTGGAGCAGTAGGTGCAGAAGAACCTCAGGTCCTGCTTCAGCTGATTCCTTTTGGGGATCCAGCCCTCGAATCAGGGGGACTTAGTAACTTTTAAAACATTCCCTGTGAAGTGTTTTTGTAATCAAACAAAAGTTATGTTTCCATCAAGTGTGTCTCACCATAAAGCATTGTGTGTATCCTTAGTACTTGATCCTATATTTAGAAAAACCTGCACTGTTAACATGCATTTTTACCACAAACCTGCTGATAAAATAAATGTCTCTATAGAGCTCAACAGTGGGGATCTGGAAGTTCCCATTCTGAATAAAGTATTTTGATTATTAGCAATTATATCGTAACCATCCCAGGTAGATTTACTCACAAGCTATGAGATGGTGAAACGATTGTAGATGATCCCCCTAGAACCGCGTTTTAAGAAAAACACGTTTTACTTGCAATGTCATGGAGAAGTACTTTTGCTCCATGGTCTGCTCCCAGATTTCAAAACAGACCAATATGGCGTCTCGTTTATGAAAATAGTTTAGCAAAATGTTCCTGAAAACATCTGAAGTGAAAAATAAGGCATGAAGTTAAACTAAATCTGTCTTTGTTTTAGATCAACAACGGTTAGCTTAAAAGTTTTGGGGATTTTCCAACGGTGACGAACACCATTCTCAATGGTTTATGGAATGAGTAGTTTCTTTACTCTAAAAATAGTTATGTAACAGTTTTTCATTCTTATTTTTGTTGCTCCAAATCAAATGTTTTTTGGTGACGATTCATCTCGTAGTTGGTTTGCTTGGGTCAATTCCTAAAACTTTATTAGGATTTTCTGAAACATTTATTGAGTGACTGAATGGGAATTTCACTTCCAAAACCCAAGCTGTTCAACAATTGGGCGGTCAGTGACTGTGTTTACATGGACCGGGATAATACATTTATGACTTGGTGGATTTCACACTTGCACAGATAGTCAGCGGTGCACGATAACCCAACAGTTTCTTTCAGAGTACTCCAGCTAGCATACTTGCGTTTCCCATGAACAGGATGAGGGCTTATCCCAGTTTCTTAAAACTAGATATGGTGTTTATAAGAGCAAACCCCAAAAACCCAATCATAAATGAGTCATTCGTGTCCATGCAAACACACTCACTGTTGAGCTCTATAGTGCAAGTGGTAAAAAAGGTACCACAGGGAACCTTAAAGTGACTCTTTTTTCCTCCTCTTCAAGGAGGATGAGCAAGAAAGCGATAGAGCCGAAAGTTTACTTAACACTAATGACAAACCTTAATCTTGAGCAGGTTTTGATTTTGTAGTGCGGCTACACTGGAAACATGACAGAATTCTGTATATTCCAAATCGTTGATATGCATACTAAGTGTGTTGTTGATGGATACAACTCTCCCACAATGCAATGCTCAAAGGAAACACAGGAACTGTTCACAGGTGCAAAAACTTGCAATTGCAGGTGGTATTTAAGCTTCTCTTTGAGAACTTTAATTGGCAGTGGCGCTCTAAAGTCTGACTTTGATTGCCTTTGCAAAAGTATTGCAACATTTCCTGCTGGCATAAAATGAGAAAACATTTGGTTGATTTCTAGCTGCAAAAACAGTATACTCTAAACATAAGAATATACTCTAGATAAGTATAGTATGTGGCATGAACTGGAGCACAGCTCTTGCGACTGGACTCTGTTGTACAAAATAGCTGTTTTATTTTAAGTGTCAAGGCGTTGAAAAGCATGAGAATTTTTATACCAGCATATTCAGTCAAAGTGAAGACAACACTGGTGCTGGGCGAACATCCAAGGTATCCAGTCTGTCACCATAAGGACATGATATAAAACAAGTAGAAATGCACTTGCCTCAGTGCCCAGGAAGTTGTTAGGATACTTGAGTGCTGTGTCTTTGCTTTGTGAAACACCTAGAGGACCATAAGTGCTGAGTCATTGAGCTGGGAAGCAGATTTTGAGACTCTCTGCTTGCACTGCTGCACCATAGGTAACATGACAGGCAGAGTTCCAGCTACGTCTCTGAAAAGAAGCGAGGCAGAGTTTACAAATCTCCAGCTTTGTATTCCCAGAGAACCGAGGAAGGATGAAAGCTAGTCTGACGACACGGACTGTGACAATCTGTTTCTTTTCCGTCCTCCTCTCATTTCTCTGTTAGCTGCTGTAAAAAGAGTTACAACAGATGCAATGGGTCTGTGCCTTCATATCAACGGCCTTTTTTACAGACTCGCTTTGCCTTGTTTGTCCCCAGAGGCAGTCTGTCTGTGGCTGCTGCCTGCTAGCTTCAGCAGGAACATGAGGTACAGTTGTGTCAGGAGTATGACAGTTCTAACCCGCTGGCGTCTCTGCTGCTTAGTCCCCCGAGTCCTTACTGTCAGAGTGAGGAGTGTACTTCAGTCGAAACGTCCCTGTGAAACAAAACAGAGAAACACAGTGGCAGTGTTGAATTTTTGGCAACGCCCAAGTCTTAGATGTCTGAGCCAAAGTCAAACAGTAGTAGGCCGTTGTTTTCTTGATGAAAAACCGTAGGGCTGTAACCAACAATTGATTTCATTATCGATTAATATGTTGATTATGTTATCGCTAATCAATTTGTTGTTCGTTAGAAAATTGTGAAAAATTTCGATCAGTATTTCCCGAAAGGGTGTCCTCAAATATCTTGTTTTGACCACAACTGATAGATATTCAGTTTAACTGTCAAAGAGGGGTAAAGAAACCAGAAAATAATCACGTTTAAGAATCTGGAATCAGAGGATTTGGACTTTTGTTGTTCTTCCTAAAAAATGACTCAAACCAATTAAATGATTATCAAAATAGTTGGCGATTAATTTATTAGTTGACAACTAATCGATTAATAATATTAATAATATTAATTATAACTTTCTCTGTAAAAATCACAAAACGTTGTTAAAAATGTAGCATAGAACTTTGTATAAAAGTATTTGGCAATCAGGGAATCTGAAGTAGAGCTGAACAAAATAAATAAATGTGCAAAATGTGTCACAGAGTTTGAGAAAAAATGTCAAGCACTATGGTAAATATAACTTTTTAGGTAATAAACAAAACATGTTTTACATTTACTGATTTTGGAGGGTTATTAAATAAAAAGATGACACATTCTTCTTTTGCACTAATACAACTGACTTCCTTAGTTTTTGATTATAATCAATTAACAAATGAATAAAATTAGCATTGAAAGCATGCATGAGAAAAAAACAATACATTTGCTAATTTATAATTACAAATGAATAATTATTTTCTATAACGGAACTATAGTTGATTATCATTGAATCAACAAGTTGATTCATGTGTTCCTTCCTTCCCTCACTCACCTTGCTGTGCTGAATCCATGGCCGGCTGTTTGCATTCCTCTGCCCTGTGTCCGTTGGCACCGCAGTTATAACACGACACGTTACCTGCTGACCGTTTGTGGCCTCCAATTCCCACGATGCCATGAGGCTGGTAGAAGGCAAAGGCCTGCTGCTGGTCATGTGACACAGGGCTGTGGCGGTAGAGGGGCGGAGGCACCATCATTGGGTAGGAGAAGGGCGTGGCCCCGTTGCCGGCGGCGCTGGACGAGGCGATCAGCGGGCTGAGATGGAGCAGAGGACCCAAGGTGAAGAGCGAGGGGCCGCCGGAGAACGGCTGCAGGTAGCCGGCCGCCGCGTATCCAGGCAATGCCCCATAGGCACCACAGTTACCGCGGCAACCGCAGGAGCTGCAGACACACATGGAGGGGGTGTGACCTGAACTTTGATCCAAGGAAGAGGCAGAGGAGGGGGAAGGGGAGGGGCTAGAGGTGGGCTGGGCCGGGTAGTAGGTGTTGCCGGGCACCGCAGCCACGGGGACGCTGCTTGCTGTTGCCATGGGGACAAAGCCACCACCACTGCTGGAGCTGCCAGACTTTGTGGAAGGACAGGAAGAGGAGAAGGAAGTGGCTGGGTAGGAGTAGAATCCAGATGGAGACGGGGATGAAGAGGACGAGAGGTGGAAGTGCAGCGGGGGGTGAGAGACGTGGTGAAGGCTGTTGGAGGTGGAGGTCAAAGCAGAACTGGTTTCCACCATCAGACCCACCGCACCTCCAGCCAGGCCACGGCAAACCAGCGAGTCCTGGAGTGCGGAGGAGCCGTCCATGTTCAGCCCAGGGAACAGGTTCTCCAGCCTCACCCCCATCCCCACACCCAGCCCTGACGGGAAGCCTGCACCGGCTCCAGGCGGGCCCGAGCCCAGCGGCTTAGTCCGGTCATCCGTGCACAGCGGAGGGGGCCTGGGCTTACGGGGGGAACTCAGGATGCGTGCTTGGTTCGAGACCGGGGAGAGCAGGGTCTGGGGGTAACTAGACTGCGGGTGGTAAGGAGACTGCGGAAGGCCGAGGGGGAGGTGGGAGGAGCAGGAGGGAGGGTGAAGAGGAGCTGGGTCGGTTTGGACAGGTAGGACCTGGGCTGTGGGTCGACTGGAGCCCGTGGGGCAGCTGGAGTTCAGGATGAAGAGACAGGACCGGTCTTTCTCTGGACCCCCTCCTGAAGCGTCAGGACCTGACACACCTGGAACACAAATACACAGTGATTTGTTGAAAGCTAGTTTCCATGACAATGTGTGTGTGTGCGCAAATCTGTTGGGACTGAATGTCACATCTAAACAGTATTATTAGTTATGTTAGGTATCAAGGATAAGCATTAACCATTAAATCTTTTCAATTACATCACTTTTAATCTAAAAAGTTCCTGATAACTGTATAAAGTGTAACAGAGAAAACAGTACCTTGTTTTCACTGTACGTATGTTGGAGTGTCAGAAGTTCTTGGACTCCAATAAATGTAAGGAAACACAAACACATTCATTTCTTTCTGTTACAGACTAAACATGAAACTGCTTGGAAATGACATACAAAGATTAAATTCTATCTGATGGATTAAGTAGTTTGGCGTAAGAGAGGTTAGCTAACACAACAAAAGGTAAAGCTGGAGAATTAGAAAAGGCAGAAGTCTGATCGATTGATTAACCTCAGCAACCTTGACGTTTAAATCTTTCATCTTGAACTTTTGGTGTCTGAAATTCACATACAGTGGGGCAAAAAACTATTTAGTCAGCCACCAATTGTGCAAGTTCTATGAGACTACTATGAGAGACAAAATGAGAAAAAAAAATCCTGAAAATCACATTGTCTGATTTTTAAAGAATATATTTGCAAATTATGGTGGAAAATAAGTATTTGGTCAATAACAAAAGTTCATCTCAATACTTTGTTATATACCCTTTGTTGGCAATGACAGAGGTCAAACGTTTTCTGTAAGTCTTCACAAGCTTTTCACACACTGTTGCTGGTATTTTGGCCCATTCCTCCATGCAGATCTCCTCTAGAGCAGTGATGTTTTGGGGCTGTCGCTGGGCAACACGGACTTTCAACTCCCTCCACAGATTTTCTATGGGGTTGAGATCTGGAGACTGGCTAGGCCACTCCAGGACCTTGAAATGCTTCTTACGAAGCCACTCCTTCGTTGCCCGGGCGGTGTGTTTGGGATCATTGTCATGCTGAAAGACCCAGCCACGTTTCATCTTCAATGCCCTTGCTGATGGAAGGAGGTTTTCACTCAAAATCTCACGATACATGGCCCCATTCATTCTTTCCTTTACACGGATCAGTCGTCCTGGTCCCCTTGCAGAAAAACAGCCCCAAAGCATGATGTTTCCACCCCATGCTTCACAGTAGGTATGGTGTTCTTTGGATGCAACTCGGCATTCTTTCTCCTCCAAACACGACGAGTTGAGTTTTTACCAAAAAGTTCTATTTTGGTTTCATCTGACCATATGACATTCTCCCAATCCTCTTCTGGATCATCCAAATGCTCTCTAGCAAACTTCAGACGGGCCTGGACATGTACTGGCTTAAGCAGGGGGACACGTCTGGCACTGCAGGATTTGAGTCCCTGGCGGCGTAGTGTGTTACTGATGGTAGCCTTTGTTACTTTGGTCCCAGCTCTCTGCAGGTCATTCACTAGGTCCCCCCGTGTGGTTCTGGGATCTTGTGATCATTTTGGCCCCACGGGGTGAGATCTTGCGTGGAGCCCCAGATCGAGGGAGATTATCAGTGGTCTTGTATGTCTTCCATTTTCTAATAATTGCTCCCACAGTTGATTTCTTCACACCAAGCTGCTTACCTATTGCAGATTCAGTCTTCCCAGCCTGGTGCAGGTCTACAATTTTGTTTCTGGTGTCCTTTGACAGCTCTTTGGTCTTGGCCATAGTGGAGTTTGGAGTGTGACTGTTTGAGGTTGTGGACAGGTGTCTTTTATACTGATAACAAGTTCAAACAGGTGCCATTAATACAGGTAACGAGTGGAGGACAGAGGAGCCTCTTAAAGAAGAAGTTACAGGTCTGTGAGAGCCAGAAATCTTGCTTGTTTGTAGGTGACCAAATACTTATTTTACCGAGGAATTTACCAATTAATTCATTAAAAATCCTACAATGTGATTTCCTGGATTCTTTCCCCCCATTCTGTCTCTCATAGTTGAAGTGTACCTATGATGAAATCTCTCATCTTTTTAAGTGGGAGAACTTGCACAATTGGTGGCTGACTAAATACTTTTTTGCCCCACTGTATCCAATATGAGCAGCTTCATCTTTTTCATTTTCATTTGACCTGATTTTGTAGTTCTGAAAAATGCTACTACTAAAATTTGAACTTGAATTAAGTTTTTTTCAACAGATTCAAATTTTATGTCAGAATTTTAACTTGAAACTGTTGCACAACATGCAATTATATGCTGGAAATTTCAAAGGGGAGAATTTGAACGTGCAAATTCAGACATATGGTTTTCAAAGTAAAATATTTCAATGCTAACTTGGTTCTGTTTGATATAAAGGAAATATCACTAATTTGCCACTAATGTCACTTTGCAGCAGCTGCTGTCCTTTTTTCGAAGATTATCCCTCTGTGATAATTCAATAGCTTTGGGAGAAAAACTCACGTCTGTGAATGTCTCTGGTCCTGTCGAAGGTGGAGTCACAGCAGAGTGGCGTTCGGGGGGAGCAGGGAGAACTGGAGTAGCCTGAGGACGAGCTGCTGTCTGTTGAGACGGGGTGATGGTGCGGCACAGAGTCCACCTCCACTCGCAGCTCTCCTGCAACACAGATCGATACACTGACATTTTAGGATGTTTTAACCTTGTTTTTCTATAATCCAGGGAACTAAGCATTATGGCTGTTTTACAATTATACAAATCCATAGATTCACCCTGGGAACTGCTTACTGCAAACACTGCCTCATACTGCTGGACACAAGACGCTTCACATTTTAATTACATTCAAATGAATCAACTCATTTTGAACATTGTTACCTGCAGTGGAGGCGGGATGTGTTGAGGGTCCCATGTGACTGGAGGGCGTCACCCTGGCGATGCCGCTGCAGGGCCGCTTCTCCATCTGCATCTCCCTGCAGGGGACACACACAGGCAGAGAGGTAGGATGCATCCTGTGGTTCATCCTGTGTTCTCTACATCCCATTTTCCCTTTTCAGAAGCTTATTCTTATCATAAAAGGAGATAAGACATTTGCTGTTTTTAAAGGAATGTTCATGTGATGGATGGACCTTTTCTTCTAGACTGGAACAGAAGAAAATATCCTAAATACAGTGCATTTCAAATTGTATCGTCTCCTTAAATCAGGGTACAGGTAACCAAAACCCTCTCAGTTTGCACCAGCTTGTGTCCACTTATCACCACCAGGGGGAGACATTATCCACTCAATGTGCTCCTCAGCATCTCAACTGTTCTTCTACAAACACATCTGCAAACCCGTCCCATGGTGTCTTTTTCAAGTATTCACACACACACACACACACACACACACACACACACACACACACACACACACACACACACACACACACACACACACACACACACACACACACACACACACACACACACACACACACACACACACACACACACACACACACACACACACACACACACACTAGTGGAAACCTGTTGATTCTGGGGATGGAAACATGATCGAGAGATAATTAAGGCAGGTTCACATGTGAAAAACCCAGGTGTGTCTGTGCGCCGGATGTGTGTGTGTGTGTGTGTGTGTGTGTGTGTGTGTGTGTGTGTGTGTGTGTGTGTGTGTGTGTGTGTGTGTGTGTGTGTGTGTGTGTGTGTGTGTGTAAGTAAGAGAGTCGGAGCATGTGGACGCATTTGCTTCCAAGTCCATGTTGTTGTGGCTTTTGCGTGCGTTTCTGTTGGTTATCTTCTCATAAGTATATCTAATCTCTACCACCCACTCACAGCTGGTTAACCATTGACGATGTATGGACCGTTTCTGCTGTATACTCGCCTTGGAAATCAGCAGCTGATCGGTCTGTCTGTTAATCGTTAATAGGACAGAGCGTCTGCTAACTTCACTCTGCATTGCCACAAAGATCTGCACTGGAAAGGATTGCAACAGTGTCACCTGCCAGCACATCACCGCTGCAGCCATACTGAACTCAGCAACTCCACTATATGGGAATTTATTATTTGACAAAAACAGTTATTTTACGTCACAGAACACAGGGGATGCTGGTTTGCTATAATAACTGTTTTTGTCAAAAGGAGTCCGGTAGTTTGGAAAAGAGCACAGATAACGGCTTCAGTTCACCGCCAGAAAGGGCTGTCTGACAGCAAGATTAAAAGCGGTGAAAATATTCAAAATATAGCGTACACTCAGACTGTGATAACAGCAGCTCACTATACTGACTTTTGGATCTCTAGTTGAGTCTTTTGTAGCTCTAGCTGAGTCTTGAGTTTCTTCTTTGCTCCTTGGGTCAGGTCGTACTTGTTCAGGTCCTCCTCCGTCAGCGCTAAAAACTGAAGGTGACACAGAAAAAATAAACGTATTGGTTTGGGTAAAAAGCTTACACATGACCGCAGCTTGAAATACTGATTTTAGTGAGTGATTGAGTGTACTTGCTCTTTCCTTTAATAGATCTTGAATAAATAAATGATAGCATCTAAAGCCGACCCACCTCCTCCATGGTGAGCTGTTTGAACACGGGGTAGTATTTGTGGAGCCGAAGCCTGCGGAGCCAGTCCAGGATGCCGTTCTGCTCTCCCATGTTGGGCTGGGACTGGCATGGTGCCTGTGAGTGGGACTGGGAACGAGACAGGGAATGCGACTGGGGGTACGAAAGGGACTGGGAATGTGAGTGGGACGCTGGCTGGGAATGGGACAGGTGCAGGGACTGAGGGGGCGCGCCTGACTGACCGCTGGTTTGAGGATGGAGGTGGTGCTGGGAGTATGAGTGTGATTGACTGTGTTGAGGATGTGGCTGGGAGGAGGGATCGCCCCCACCAGCCAAGGAGCACTGGGCGGGCAGGGCTGGCACATGGGGAGGGAGGTAGGGCAGCTGGGGAGGGGGAATGGGGGGAGGAAGAGTAGGAGGGAGGGAGGAGAGGTGAGGAGAGGGGCGAGTGGAGACAGAGCTGTGGGTGCTGACGACCGGCTGGACGCTGGCCACTCTGTATACGGCCCTGAGAGAGGACGAACATACAGAGGAGGCTAAGATGATGATGATGATGATGATGATGATGGATGACAGAAAGACGAAGAGACAAGGAAAACGTACCTGTTGGCTCCTCTGTACTGAACCATACAGCCAAGATCTGAGGGACAGAGAGAAAACAGAAAGACCTTCATCATTGTCTCCATCATCACCACCAAACGTTCATAAAAAGCTCAAGTGATCAAGTGAGGTGAAACCCAGATGCTGCTTGTTTGAAAGAAACCAACAGTTAGACTCTGGTATCTTAAGGCCTTTCATTTACAGTATTTTACAATTGCTTTTGCTCAGTTTTCTCAACAGAGTTTGAATGTGACAAAATCTCAGCTTTGGCCTCCACATCTCGCATAGCGCACAAAATAAAAAACATCTGTATCGAATGAGGCAATGCAAAAATCACACAAAAGCACAAATTTAAATCACGTGTTTACCAGAGATTGCTCATAATTGTCTTGGAGATGAGTCATAAAAAGAAAAATGATTGATCGACTCAAGAAATCTTAGTCCTCCAAGACCTTAACAAGCAAGTAGTCAACTAAGAGGGGGCAGCACTCGTTTAAATGCTCTCTCCCAGTCACAGACTGGTTTAAAGCCCATCCCAGGATGGAGTCACTTTTCCTTCCACCTTACTCTCCATTCCTTAAATCCATAAAGGATTTATTTTCCTCGTGTAGGTGGAAAGTTTCTTCCCCAACCATGCTCAGATATCCCTTCTTGGACACAATGCATGCTGGATGTCTGGAAACATCTGCAGAAGATTGCCAGGGATGGATCAGACATGCAAAACGATTATTTCCCAGATGTCCAAGAGAGGACAGAAGAGGTGTTGTTGATGACGTGTGACCAAATGCACTGTTGTACTTTCTATAGTATGTATGGTGAATACTGTATGTAGTTTAGCTGGAATTACTTTTGGGAATTTTGTGCACTTGGAATCGCACTATGATAAAACTGTAATGTATACTGCAACATTTCTGATTTATTTGTAATTTTTTGGTGCAATTCTTGTTGTTTATGCTAAATAAATCAATATAAGATACTTCACACACAATAGTGATACATGTTGCTGATGGTGTTATTGTTGGGAGACACAAGCACATGTTTTACTGCTATTAACAAACAAATTGTGTTTGTTTACAAAAAACTCCACAGGGTCCTTTTAATATTTTAATATTGTTGGGATTTGTTCTTTGCATCTGCTGGCCATTTAATATGTGATGGAATATTATTAACCACTATAGTATGTACCATCTAAATACAGTGATGTACTAGGCATTATCAATATTTGTTATTGTTTCTGCTTTCATGCTCTACTTATGCTGGTGTCAATGCAAGGTTAATCATTTTATTATTAAAGCTTAAAGGCTTGCTCATTTTTGTTCTTGTCTGAAAGCAGTGTCTGCTGTGTATTTAGTGATATAAATCCATTACCCATGTGTTCAGGGCAATAAATATGATATCGGGCGCCTCATATCGTGCTCATGAACACTGGACTGTGAAATAATGTGATGGGGGCACGAACTCTGTGTGTTTGTGGAGGCAAATTACAGCTCAGTTAGACAGATTCATATTAGCCCGGCTTCCCTGGGGTCTTATGTGAGTCTGGCACATGCACACACACACACATGCACACACACACACACACACAAGCATACACAGACACTGCACACAGAGGTAGAAAAATGCCTGGGAAAGCACAAGCATACACAGATATACACTGCACTGAAGGCTATAAATACTCTCTGGGATGAAGTCACACTCACACACACACACAATCACACACACACACACACACACACACACACACACACACCAACATTAGGTCACCTCACTCTAGTCCTCCCAACACAAACATGCCACGCTGAATTCCCACACCAGACTAAAATAGACCCGGTCCGTTCCCCTCCAACACCTCCAAAACACAAAATGAAAATCCTGCCTGCAATCTCACCTCCCTCACCTCTTCACTGCCACCAACCAAGACCTAAACTCACGGCCTTGTCCTCGTACCTCTCTTTACACTCTCTCTCTTCTCCAACACCAAAACCCAAACATGAAGTCTTTCATCTTGTCCCGTCCCTTATTGGCGCCTTCTTTCCTTGTATCTAGTATAGAAGGGATCTCCTGTCTAATATCCCTGTCGCCCTCTTTAGAGACTTACTGGTTTTATAGACACATTCACAGCCACCTATCTGATGTTATCTGCTACATATAATCTATTTTTCTACATAAAAAAAAAAAACAAGAGGAGAGATCCAAATATTCAAGTATAAAGATATGAATGACTATAAAAGAAGACTTACTAGAGCTGGAGGTGAACGGAGAGGTTGGAGATACAGGAGCCGTAGTAAGGGAGGAGGATAATGGAGGGAGGGGGGGGGAGGGAGGCCGGACAGTTGGGTGAGAGAGGCCTGGTGGAGGTGAAGAACAGCTGGACGCTGTGGTGCTGGAGGACATGGCAGGGCAGCGCTGTCAGACACCTGGGCGCAGGCAGATAGACGGGCCAGCAGAGGGACAGACAGGGAGTCAGAACTGGCTCAACATATTAACGACCAGACAAGAGAATGAGGCACCATAACAATGCTGTTGTGTGTGTTGTAGATGTAGGGCTGGGTATTGGTACTCGATAGCTTTAAAGAATCAAACAAAATAACCCACTGTCAAGTGGTATGAACATTTCTCCAGTCAAACGATACCTGCAATCGATCCTTTTTGTGCCTAGATCTAGAAAAATGTGACAATAATAATGGTTTTGGTGACAGCCAATCACCAAAAGAGTTCTGCAATTGTACAGTACCAGTCAAAAGTTTGGACACACCTTCTCATTCAACTACTTTAAAGAATCTAAAATATAAAACATATTCTGGTTTGATGAGCATTTGTTTGTTTACCACATAATTCCATATGTGTTCCTTCATAGTTTGGATGTCTTCAATATTAATCTACAATGTAAAAAAAAAAAAAGAAAGAAAGAAAGAAAAACCATTGAATGAGAAGTATGTATGTAGACAGTTACAAACCATACAGCCAGGGTTTCCTGCTTCCACACAACTCTGAAATAGAAGATGTCTGAGCTGGTGGCTAGAAGCTAACGGTATTAACAGTGCAGACCAAGCTAACAATGGCAATAGTTTTAAACTGGGGGGAACAGCATGGTGGGCGTCATGCTTCCACATCAATGCGCTCCCGCCATGGTGGCTTGGGGGTAAGTGTTATCAGCGGTACGCGCTATATGGGTGCTGTGCAGCTTCCATTCACATGATGGTTATCAAATGAAGTACTCTATTGGTATCGGTATCACTTTAAAAAATATACTGGTATTGGTACTGGCATCGTAATACTTTAAACGACACCCAGCCCTAAATTTAAGTAAAGTCAATAATTCAGCAGAAGTAAGTTATTGTAACAGTTTGGCTCTCTTAAGTTGTCCCTGCCTGTGAACATCACTTTCTTGTTTGCTAGCCGGACAACGAGCAAGTAAGCAAAGCGCTTCTCACAGGCAGCTGCTCCTAGCCAAATTATAGTTTTTTGTATATGTACTGGAGTTGAGAATTGTTTTATAAAGCAGTCCCCTTTCTGTTTTCAATCTTGCTTATGGTGATGCAACACACATTCATGCCAAGTGTCATGCTATTTCAATGACTAGCAGGTGAAGGCAGTAACGCACCTCAGAAAAGTAAAAAATGCACCCACTAAATGCAGTGGAGAAGACACTTAGCAAACATAGACGTAAACAGTCCAGGGTTTAAATATTTAAAAAATGTGCTTTGCAGATGCTTTATAAGGAACAATAAACTCTTAACTCTGCGTGAAAGAGTTCTAGCAAATACCCTTACTTTGCTCAGCTGGAACACAACTCTTCATGATGAAACAACACTTTTTAGATGGCATAAACAAACAGGAAGACAGGGGGGGGATATGGGACTAACCTGGGGTCCAGCTCTATGGACTGAGGGAAGAATTTCTCCACTGCGTCATCAGGAAATGCTTGTGACATCTTAGAGAGAAAAAAAACCATACTACACTAAACGCATTGTGATACAGTATTACATTTTTATGCTGATGATATTGCATTATTCAGCCCTAAAAAAGCTGACTCTTCAATCAGCTCAAAACTCCAAATGAAGACCAAATATCTGTTTACCATAATTAAAACAGAAACAGAGGACAAAGTCATACATCCATTCAGAATTGTAAAGGATCTTTAACTTATAAAAAGGTCCATCTGTAAATTAAACAAAACTGAAGACCTTTTACTATTCTCTCAACCTGAGCGTAGCCTGAGATTATGTTTCAGTGGTGGTCCTGACCTGGGTCAGCAGCTCTGCCACCTCCTGCTGAGTTCTGACAACGGATGACACAGAACCATCTGACCAGCTGGCCTGGAGGAGCGAGTGGAAAGGAGGACGGATGAGGAGAAGGGAAGGTGAAGGTGATGGATTAGAGGGAGAAGAACACCAGGGGAAAGGAAAAGGGTAAAAACATGAAGAGATGAACAGAGAAGATTTGGAATAGTGAGCAGGCGTCTGTGTATACACTGGACCCACCTCGAACACATATTCACTGGTGTCTTCAGACGTGTGGGTTACTCCTCTCAGCGCCACCCTCTCAATCATCACTGAAAGAGGCACAGATCGTTTCACAGATGATCAACCACACTTCACATGTTTGAGACAGCTGCACCATCACATCAGTCATTTAGAGCTGATTAGTTTAAATGGCATGAAATGATGTGAGGGCAAAACCAGTAATATTAATCATGTCATCGGGTATAACTACACTGACTGTGATGTGAGCTGGCCAATCAACTGCAGTGTAGAGTGTGTGCATAAGATTGGGATCTGCCATGACTCCATGTTGATTGCATTTTAACTGCTAAAAGATTGAGGACAGTGCTATGGGTGAGTGGTTGGTATTGCAAAACATGTAATAATTACACTGTTAAAAAGGACAAACAGTGTAATTATTACTGAACTGTGACACAGAAAAAAACTTTCCTAGGGTTCTTAATCTTATGAGATAACTTACTCCTCATTATTGTCAAAGGTGTCTCTTCTAAGTGGACAGTAAATGTTGTTGCAGTTCTATACTTACATATATTACTAATTTAATTCAGTCATTATCAAGGCAAAATGTCAAACAATCATTTGTTCCAGTTTCTTAAATTTAAGGATTTTATGTTTATCATCCGTTTTATGTCATTGTAAATGGAATATTTTTGTGTTTTTGTCTGTCTATGTGTATCAATTTCATAACACTGGTGCTGGCCAAGACCATCAAGGCAGTTACATCTGACAATCTCTGAGTAAGAATCCAGCCCTCAGTTCTGGAACGCTATCCTCTGTCTCCTTGTTCTGAAAATAATATTTCCACTCCTGGCAGGCCATCTATAATTCACCCCCAATCATCAGGTAAGCTTGAGAGAACATACATGTATTGAAAGTTGATGAATTATGACTGACGAATGTGGGTTAAATGGCATGATGGCTCTTATTTTTTGTACATAGCACTTGTTAACAATTAAATCGCACATGAGTTAAAAGGTTGTCTCAAATTTTTTTGAAGTGGGTTTGCATGAGGTACATATTCCATAGTTAGTGTATAACCAATAATACATGGCGTTCAACGTGCCCTCAGTTTGGAGAAAAAAGTACCAGCAAGGGAGCAACGCAAGAAGTACTGGAGCAAAGTACTTCAAAAACTCTGAACTATCCCTTTAAGACAATTTGCATTCACACATCTTGGATCATTCACTCATATTGTCTACTTCTATGTCTGGATGCATGCCTCAGGTGCAGAGGCAGGTTAGGGCTGCTCCTCTGCCATTGGATCCGTGTCATTAGTGAGCAAGTGAGAATGAGTTGAAATGTTGGCGAACGTTAAATAGATGGGTGTGTTTGAGCAGAAGACCTGCAGGTATAGAATTCGACGTATTCGGCTCTGAAACCACGAGAGGCGTGTCGAACAAGCAGCAGGGGAGGGATGGACTTGAGTCAAGGAGGAGACGAACACAGGGAATAAAGGACAAAGGAGAGAGTCACTCTCAGCGCACACACACACACACGCATCCCTCAACACCTTGCTGTGTGCCCGTTGGGCAGCAGCTGTGGAAGGCTCTAAATGCCGCCTGCCATTCACACTAATCTAGGCTGACACACACACACACAGAGAGAGAGAGAGAGAGAGAGAGAGAGAGAGAGAGAGAGAGAGAGAGAGAGAGAGAGAGAGAGAGAGAGAGAGAGAGAGAGAGAGAGAGAGAGAGAGAGAGAGAAATCCAGGCGTGTGTGTGCATCACGGCATCAAAAGAAAGTTTCAATCATCTCCTAGAGAGATAATATTGTATCTTGCTTAACATCCCTCATGTTGCCTTGTGTCTTTATGACTTTACAGCTACAGTTTATGTGTGTGTGCCAGAATAACACGTAATAAAACCAACACGAGGTGTGGCTCATTCTGAGTCTGAGGAAGCAAAAACTGTAAACACACACAGGGAAAATGGTAGGGAATGGCATATAAACTAAATTGTTTCTGCCTGTGTGAGCATGTGTGTACGCTTCTCTTTGTGCTTTATGTGTTTTGTGCATGCTGAATACAACCCTGTGTGTTTTGTGTGTGTGTGATTTATGCTGGCAACAGCTATGTGTGTGACCATGAGGTAGTGAGATAGTTGAGTATTGTGTTACAGAAAGAGGCAGGGGGCCAAGACAATAACAGACTGGAGAGGCTTGCCCCAACCGAAACCACATACTGTACACCCAGAAACACCAGCTGGTCCCTGACTGATTGACTGATATCAAATTAATGATAATGGAAAATATCCTAGGTAATTAAATGGTCTTATGAAGACCAAGAGTTTAGTTTGAGTGTGACTGTGACTTAGAACGGAGAACAAGACACTGCTATCTACTTCGTCATAATGTGTGTTTAGTTAAAGGTGCTACATACAAGTTTGGAGTATTTCTATTGCCTCTCAACAGCTCTCAACATGGCAACGGCAGAGTAGGTGGCTCGTAGCTTACGGCACTAACAGTGCCTACTAAGACAGAAGTGTTAACAGAGCTAACAGTATAACCACCACTTACAGTGTTTCCAGCAGCTACTTTTCGTAAACAAGCTCTGATAAATCAACTTCAAGCCAGCTATTCAACAACTAGTAAAGAAAAAGTCAGCTTCTTGCATTTAGCAGCTAAAGATCAAAAGTTGGTGGAGCCCAAAACAGAGCAAAAAGGAGAGTATGTTTGTGAACTGGACTGAAACACAACTCCAAAGGAATGCTAATGTTGCTCTATGTCTGCTGGATGTGCACATATGCTAAAAGTTTGCTAACACCTTACGAAAACATATTAGTGTGGATGTATCCTAAGAACTTAAAACTTACCTGATCAATATTTAATTTAAGATAATAAAATAAAAAAGGGACACTGAGTGTGAGATCACATACACACACACACACACACACACACTTGAGCCTTAGGGCAGCATTCTTGAGCTTAGTGGTAGTGTTCAGATGTGCTAGCATGCCACATCTTGTTCAATTGGGCTTAACTGGTTGTATAACTTGACACACACACACACACATTTCATGCTGACGTGCGCAGATGGAGGCTGGAAGTGAGGTCACACACACACACACACAGACACACACACACACACACACACACACACACACACACACACACACACACACACACACACACACACACACACACACACACACACACACACACACACACACACACACACACACACAGAGAGACAGTTAGATGAAGAATAAGTAGAAAGTACTTTTTTTGTGGTTCTTGGTTGGCGCTGCTGCTCCCTGGACCTGTCCAGCAGGTAGAGGAGGAGGCGGCAGATGAGGAGGTGGTGGTGGTGGTGGTAGTGGTGGAGGGGGAGGAGGAGGAGGAGGAGGGACGTCCGGGTGAGGAAGGGTGAGCTCCTGGCTGACCACTCGGTCCCGTCGTCCCGTGGTGACCCCTGAGACTGCTCCGGCCTCTCTGGTTTGGCTCTGGAGAGCAGAGGGTGAGAGATCATTCAGTTAAAGAGAGGTTAAAACCACAGAGCAGAGGTCAAGTAGATACAGCGCAGGACAGCATTAACTCCTTTGCCTCGAGGACAGCTTGTATCGCACTGGAGCATGTGCGGTACCGATATAACTGTGAACTCAAGGTGATACGTCCTTGCTCACAGACTGCAAAAAAGCACATAGGGAATTCTGCGTGTTGTCACAGCTTTGACAAACTGGAACACTGATCAACGCTCCCTCCAGAGCTGTCACAGTGCTAAGACAAACCGATACTTAACCAGGCTCGTCCACTCAGAGGGCGCTCTTATTTATAGCAACATTCTCGAGGAGGAGTTGTAGGGAGAAACAGTTGACATTCAAACACAATATATATTTGTGCCAAAACAGCCCTGACCCATTTAGCTTGTTTGTGTCACATGACTCCGGAAAACCAATGTGCCATTAGAATCTGGCGCGCAGCGTCGCACAGTCGCATATTTCCACGCCAAACGTGTGACAGAATTATGAAGAGAAAACGTAGCTTAGTGGGATGCGGTGCTACTCTTCACCTGTAGATAGTAAATACAGCAAGATTACCAATTTCTAAGAATTAAATGCCAAGAGCAACACACAAGTAAACTCTTCAAACAAGTTACCCTGAAAGTTATTAGGGTTAATATTTAATCAGTGTTTATCTCAAAATTTGACTTTTTCATTTCACACTTCAACTTATATTTGATTTTGTAATAGATTTGTTATTGATGGCCGGTATGTGTCACGTGATTTCCCTTTAAGAGTCATGATTTTTCCTTTTTCATTCTGAAAATGACCATAATTATAAAAAAAAAAAAAAAAAGAAATCACAGCCCATTTAAGAAAAGATCAGTATACGTAGATATCAACAAGTTTGGTATGGTCCATTTCTAATGTTACGTTACTATACATTATTTGAATAAAATGTTATGTTCAAAAACAGTTTGTAGATGCAGTGTGTTTGTTATGTATCTACCCTTTTTTTAAAATAAAAGTTGTTACTTGCTTTACAGATCAACTGGAAAGCCCCTGAAAATGCTTATTCATGGGATTAAGAATGAAAGATTACATTACAGTTATAACTGTGCAGCTCTTGATTTTTCAGAGGGAAAACCAACATGGGCTATTGCCTGCTGCAACCGAAAACACACGCAGTGTAAAATCTGAAAACAATTAAGTGTGCTACTGCCACATCCGCATGTTACTCGCCCGACCTGCCAGCTCTGTGCTCCGTCGGCTGACTGTTAGAGTCGGACTCTGTCACATTGTAGGTACATGAAGTAAAAACAGCTCACATGAATCAGCTGGGAAGGATTACAAGGAAGAAATGGGAAAACAAGGAGTGTGGGAATGAAATTAAGAAACATTCCAGATAACTGAGTGAGCATGGGAATCTCCCTGCATGCTGCTAGTGGCAGTTTTTACAATGAAAAAATCAAAATCAAAACCTGAAAGCTATGAAACTGCTGACAACAACTTCCCCTCCTTCTCCTATAAAAGTACGCTTAACTGTAGTAAATTCTGACACAGTTTTTATAGATGTATAAAGCACTCATATAATAGGGTAATTATTCAGGTTTGTTCAGGCCCAACAGATGTGGCCAGTGTACTGTAAGCGTTGTTTATGCTGCTGCACTGTTGCGAAAATCAAATTCAACTATTCTTTCCTCTGGAGTGACTCGGCGTCCAGCTGCTTCGTGTTAAAATAAGCTCACGCGAGTTGACTTAAAATCCTGAGGGAAGATCAGACTGTAGTGGCCGGTCTGTGCAGTGGTGGAAAGTAAGAAAGTGCTTTTTCCTTAAATGTATTCAAATGGAATTTTGCAGTATTTAGACTTCACTGAGTATTTATGTTTCATGCAACTTCATACGTTTTCTCGACTATAGTTTAGAGGATCTAAACTACGTTTATCTAACAGCTGCATTGCTTTGTAGATTAAGATCTTCTACACAAAACCTATGATGAGCTTGTAAAACATTATGCCATAACCCAATAGCAACCAAAATAAACTCCACAACAAGTTAAATACTGCTTAGATGTTAAAGAAAATATACGTCCCTTTATAAGAAGAAATCACACATGCTTTAGCTTACATTTAAAAAGGTAAAATCCATAAGAAAACGCACACTTGCTCATGCAGTGAACTTAGTTGTTTTAAAATGAGTCTTGCTTTAAGGCATCATTAATAATAATAAAAGGTTTTTCTTTTAAGCAAAATGTCATAAATGCGGGACTTAAATTGACATTGTGGCATTTTTACTACATAAGTGTTTTTCGTTTGCATATCTCCAGAATGGTTCATTGGATCTACTTCACACTTGGTGGATGTTTTGCTAGGGACCAAAGGGTGTGTAAGATGGTGCAATTCGGAAACTTGACACATTCAATATTAATGAACTTTGAATAAACCAGCGATAGCGTTAATTTGCAGCAGCAGGGGACGGGGGTTCAAGACTCTTTGGACTGAGTGTAGCATGCCGTCTGCAGAGGGTCTTTACAGGCTGTGGCTCATTGACTACAGTTCACTTTGGTTGATATTACAACCAAACTTATCTTCTATTTCCTGAAGTCAACAAGCAAGTTTACTTAAAGCTGCAGTAATTGATGTTTTGGACACTTGGGGGCAGTGGAACAAGATATAAACCCAACTTTATAAATGTGTTGTAATAAACTTTTTGGGCCAACGACTGCCTATTTATACAGACAAAGGGAAACATTCACATTCATCTGTAGCTTTGTTTTTTTTAATACCCGACAAAGTCCATTAGTCAAACAGCTCATTAGCTGGCAAATACTTTACCATGTTCACCAGCTAGTTGCTAAATTTCTTTCTGCGCCATTTGGTGCTGAGCAGTGGTTTTATCAAAGCTTTTTGCATTTGAAAAAAAAAGCTGCTAGCCACATCCACAAATGAAGCAGATGAGAGCTGTGGGAGTGAGCCAAAACAGGGAAGTTGTTGAGACGTAAAACCAAAACAATGCGCTAAAAGGGCACAGGGTTACTATGACTAACCCTGTGCATATTATATGTCATCATTAAATTTGTTGTTGATAAACAAAATATTGATTAGAGCAATTTCTAAGAGCCTTACTAATAGAAATGATGGCAAAATATCTCAAGGAAAAAATCCATCCAAAAAACACAGATACACTTGAAATTGTTGCCCGTTTCCATTTGGGCTAATGTAAACTCTGATACAAAAGAGATACACACTGATTGAAAGCTATTGTGTCACATATATATGTAAAGTCGGTGGCAGTAGTCCTGTCTTAAAGCTGCTCTACTGTAGATAACGTATGTGACTGCTCTGGTTTACAATGAAACCCTGTCATACCCTTCAGAGTACTGAGGGAAGGAAAGAGAGCCACAGAGGGGGAGAGAGAGAGAGAGCATTTATAACTTCCTGGGGATTCACTGGAGACACACACACATACACATACACATACACACACACACACACCACAGAGGGTTGATTTCAGCATAGAGAAATGTGCTGACCTGCACTAAGCAGGAGCCAAGGGCAACAAAACACTAAATACAAACGCTCCACTCTGAGCTGGGTACTTTCCCTCTGCTGCTCACACATGTTCAAACACTATTCCTGCCTGCTTCTGTGTGTTAGTCTACGTCTGTGTGAATGAAGAGAAGAACAAAATACCCAACGTTATACTTCTTTAACTTTCTTCTCAGATTTCTCTCAATCTCGCTCACATCAATAGACTTAGATTAGTTTCTTACTGTTCCACAATTCTCTCTGTCGTGATTCGTGTCTGAATAATCCGTCATCAGCTCTGGGCAAGTTGATCCCAGATGTGATTGTAACAGAAGTTTAATGAGCCACTTAGCTCCCTGCATCATTGGGAAATCCCCACCTCTCCCTTCCCCGCTATGATCTCCACATTTCATCACAACTCATTCAGCAGAGGGACCACATACAGCCTTTTTCTTCCTGTGCTCTTTGTCCTTTACTCTCAATATTTGGATTTTTATGGTTGACCACTGATGTTGTTGCAAACCAAAGTAAACTGAGTTTGGATATCACATATATCTTATGTTTACCTTACATTTCCTGTGAGTTTTCCTAATTGATATGATGCAACAGCTGTTCAATGTGGAGCCAGTTCATTAAAAGCATTTATGTTTGCAACGCAAAACAGCTGGTGAGTGTTAACTAGCAAAACTCGAGCAATAAAGAAGTGACTCTTTTTTTATAATAGAGAAGAAAAACTAACACGTGTTGTTGGCATGAAAGCTAGCACCAGTGGTGTATAGTTGTTGAATAATATGGACTGTTCAGCCAAAATGACTTGCTAACAGTTTAGCTAGCTAACATCCTCAAAACAATAGTTTATAGCTGACTACAAGTGTAGTTTTATGGTAAAGGAAGAATGTTAAAATTCATTGTTTCTTACCAAAGCACATTGGACAAAGCTGTAAGTCTTGGGTACACGGGCTATGTGTGCGTATCCATGCACAGCTGCTATTTGGGTTTGTGTATGTGAAGTAGCGCAAAATGCAAAAGGACTGGCTGAGGTGGTGTATCATTTGGAGGGTAAGGTTGATTGACAAATCAACCTTATCAGCCAGTCAAATCATTGGTATCATCATTCTGACACAAGGAAGCTTGACAACAGTGTCTTTAAGGAATAAAAAAATGATCATTTGTATATGAATTACTCACCTCGTGTTTTCTTGAACGCTTGAAGAAAACTTTGGTTTTCTTGAATGCATCCATGGTGAGCGAAGAATCCAAATAGATTAAAAGCTCTTAATAAATTCAAGTAAATGTAGCTCACTAATTCCCAAACCCATGCAATTTTGCCAAAAAACGTACAGTTTCAAAAACCTTGGACTTGTCCTGAGCAAGCTTGAGACTGTTTGTCCTTAAGTTGTGTGAGAGTTTGTAATATGTCTTTTGATATAGTTTGCTGCAGATGGTGTGGTTTTTTTGTTGAAATAAATAATGAAATGCTTATGAAACCATTTATAAGACTGCATCAATCAGTCATAATCATCCAACCATTCATTATCTTTAACCACTTATCCTGGTCAGGGACGGGGGGGGGCTGGAGCCGCTGACAACCATTCACACTCACATCCACACCTACGGGCCATTTATAATAATCATTTAACCTGGGCTGCATGTCTTTGGACTGTAGGAGGAAGCCGGAGAACCCGGAGAGAACCCACGCTGACACGGGGAGAACATGCAAACTCCACACAGAGGGCCCATCTAGCCTGTCTGACCATACTTTGACACCACCCGCTTGCACCATTGCACCATGCATTTCAATAAGAAACCATGAATCACCAATTTTGCTAAAAGTGAAGGTTGAAAAAAGAGGCAATGACACACAAGACTGATGAGCCGCTGTGAGACAACGTTTGGCGCGCTGCGTTTCTTGCACCACTGAACTCTGCTAGTGTCGCTCCATACCTTGTGCCAGCAGGTGCAGTGTGTGTGGCAGGGTTGGCAGGCAGATAGAGGCCGGTAGGCAGCGCTGGTGTCGAGCACGGAGCAGGCAGCGGGGGACAATGAGGCCAGTGGCAGGGACATGGTCTGATGGTGATAGTGGTGATGTGGCTGAGGGTGACAGGTGGCAGCTCGATCCCCGCCAGGGCCTGCTGCTGCTTGAGCCTCTCCTCCTCCCTTGCTCACCTGCAACAACCAACATGTTCAGTAAGATGCCAAATGGGAAACACAGCTAGAGTAAGATATGTCTTATATAACCCTATCTCCTTTTCTACTTATCTGTAGTGATAAAAAGGTATTTTGCCATCTTGTACCAGTTAGCAAACCAACATTCTCAAAGTTCTCCATGATCCGCGCCCATACAAGATTGTTTGTAGTTAGAAAATGTTTGGATCTGCATGGACGGGAGTAAACATGCCTAATGGAACCCCCGGAGGGGCGTGTCTGATGGTGTGACGTCGCTTTGGCTGTGTGTGTGATGCGTTGAGCTATTGCTTTAAAGCTTAACAGTGCAAACAACAGCAACAGTGCTGACAGAGCAAACAGTGTGCTGGTGACTTGTAGCCAACCGTGCTTACAACACTAACAGTGAAAACAACAGCAACAGTGCTGGTGCCCGCCCTTCGCTTCCACAACGCCATTGGTCGTGGCGTCTTTATCAGCTGTACTCGCCGTATGAGAGCAGTGCAGAGCTACGGCACGAGCTAGCCAGTGGGGCACGCTCACATGCATTAAAAGCACCCGTTGCCGTCTATGTCAACAAAGCACAGAGAGGCTCGGATAAAAACACACAAAAAGTGAGAGTGACTTTATTCTCAACTAAGGTAGACATTACTCAGCGATATCTCTACGTAGCAAATAGTTGTTTGATGCTATAATAATGCTCTGAGTATCATATAGAGAACCTTTAAGTATGTTTTTTGAGGAGCAGGTTTGTATTTTTATAGGATTTTCATCATATACTCCTGCTGGCCGTCAGCTTTCACCTACAAGCATGTAATTTGTTGTTCACCACATTGAGTTACACATGACCGAGTTCTGTTGTGTGAACTGGCAGCCTGTCATTTGACTATGTCTCACCTTTAATTTTGGTGTATAGTTAACATGTCAGTGTGTTGTAACATATTTCCTCTGCCAGGAAGTCTTTTTCAGAAAAGCCTGAAATTACATTGTGTTTCACCTGCTACAAGGACTTTTCCTTTCCTTTCCTCTGAGTGGGTGAAAATCTCACCTGTGGCCCCGGGGCCTGATGGATGGGCGGACGTGGTGATAACTCCCGCCCAGTGCTCTGAATTTACGGGACTCTTTAATCCCGAAGCGGGCACCTTGTCAGAGAGATGAGGATTCATGGCAGACATCCTGTAGCATGTTCACCATGCTGTCATCTCACCTGCTTTATGAGCTCTTTCATGTCACTTTTTGTTCAGACAGTGGGTAACCAGATGTTCTCAGTCAGCCATGGAGGGGAATTCTCACTAGTTATAGTTTTTTTTTTGTGTAGGTCATTCACACCCATAAGATTTTGGGGACCGTTTTTGGAGCTAGTACATAATACACAACGAAATGTTCTAGAGACTTGTATCACCTTTTACAGTCTGTGTCGGTAAATTAATGTGTTGGCAACAGAGTGGGACAATCCATAGAGAAGATAAATTGCATTTGTATAAGACAAGTTCTGTGCGTCAAGTTTAAATACTAAGAAAGTTGCATTTATTCCCAAGAAATAAAGTCAGTGTGTTGTAGAACACAATCGTCTTGACCTATCCATTGACATAGAATTTGATTCAATGTGATTCAATGTCATAGTCTGTGTTGTGTTTTGAAACATCCAAGTATTTTCTACACTTCACTCTGCTAGTATAAATAAAACAATTGAATTGAAGAATGTAATTTAGTAGTAGTAGTTATTATTCTAAGCAAATCTTTCTCTCAAAAGTGAATGAATAGTGGGTTCATTTTGTTCCGATAGGCCTTGTGTTGTTCTGCTCCTGATAACCTCGTGCTTGGGGCATCCCTCTCACCTGTAGGATTTCCTGGATCTGGCTGAGCTGCTGCCTCAGCACCTGCTTCTGGTGGAAGCTGAAGGCCGGGTGGTGAGAGGCCATGGTGAAGAGCAACAGAAACTGCTCCTCGGTCCTCCCGTCGTTCAGCGCCAACCCGTAGTTATTGATCACCGTGTCTATGTGAGTCAGGGTCCGGTACAAGACCCCCGCCGCCTCCCTGTTGTCCGTGCCGAGCAGGGCGAGCGACACCAGCAGCTTGCTGCGCACCACCTCGTCCGTGATGTTGGTGAGGCCCGACAGGTCGGCGGGGTTGTTGGCTTTGATCTCTGCATCCCGGAGGGAGTGGTAGTCCTTGCGGGCCAAGTCCTCCAGGCAGGAGCCGAGGAAGCGGAGCTCGATGGGGACGCAGAGGTCCAGAAGGCCGCACAGGAACTCTGCTCTCTGGGCTGAGGTGAGGGAGGAGAACCAGCGGTAGACCCCCTCCCTCTGGACACAGCTCCGGCTCTCCACCATCCTCACGCTCCCACTGCCAACGGAACTTGAGCCCACGGTTACGACAATAGGTGGAGTTAAAATGTCAGACTTTCCAAAAGGAGAGGAGTTTGTTTCACAACAAAGGGGAGCGCGTGTATATGTGTGCGTGCGTAAATTGCGCAGGCGCGCGCGAGAGCAGGGCGCTACTCTTTTGAGCTGGCCAAGTCGAGAGCTACTTTGTCAACTCGTACGAACTGCTGAGTGACGCCGTCTCTCGCTTCTCACTCTCGACGTTTGTTTCCACACAGTGCTGGCCGCACGGCGCTGAAATGAGAGAAGCAACAGGTTTTTCCTTTGTTGGAGAAGAACCAGCGGCGACAGAGCAGCAGGCCTTTCCGAACCATAATCTCAACAAGTCGCCATCAAATATGAATCCAAAGTGGTCTAGTTTTTGTGTTCAGCGCGCAGCCCCGCAGCCGGGATTCCCTCTCCGCCGGTCGGACCGCTGCCCGCTGCCCCCCCCCCCCCCCAAGACAGTACTTTTTTTTTTTTTTTTTTTTTTTGCAGGATGGCGGAGCGGATCAAAACACACCGCCCCATTCAAGGAGACGCTCATAGAGAGACTTTTGGGCCGAAGCCGCCCCGCTCTCCTGTCCCACACGGCACAACAAGCCCTTCCCGTAACGTTGCTCCTCCGTCCTCATGGTTTTCCTCAAATTTGAGCGAGGAGCAGTCCCCCCCAAAAAATAAAAGTCCCAACCGCTGGCAAACTAGGTTTAAGTTTAAGAAACAAAAGTACTGTGGCCTGCAACTACAGCTAATGCAGTTGGAAATTAATATTAAAACATTTCCAAGAAATTACGGTGACAAACGCCGTTGTGGAGAAAACAAAAGCGAAAAAAACGGTCCATGAATGAAGTTAGTGCAACATGTTGTTCTACGCTCCCTGCATTCTGCCATGAGTCTTACAATCGGGAAAAAAAACAACAGCTGTGGATAACATTAACCCAGCAGCGAGACCAGCCCACCGTACAGAAATGTCTTCTCTGATTGGCTGCGAGTCCCGTCTGCATGCGAGGCCTCTCTCGTGATTGGCTCAGAGGGATATCCGCTGCCTTGATGTGCCACAACTTTTTCTCATGCGCTCATACATATCTCAGCTTTATTACTGGAGCTTAAAAGTACCAGAATGGCCTGAACATTAAACTAATGCTATGTAATCTATTTAGTATGAAAGTCTCACCAATGAGAAAGTTATAGTATACACCCCAAAGACTATTTCAGTTATGACATTTAGTATTGTTTTGCTTTTTTCTAGTTTTCTAGTGTAGCTGGCACATTCAGATATGACAGCAAATGTACTTTTTAAAAAAAATAAATCCTATTATATAGTACCATGACGTTTACCTCTGAATATTAAAACTACAAACATATAAATACACAATATTTAAGAACTAGTATTATTACCAGAGTTACCAAGTCAATTTAACCATGAAGTCACAGTGATGAGTATGAAATGGTAATATTAGTCTATAGAAATATAGTTTTGGAAAGAGGATGGAAGTTATGGAGGTGTTATTTCTTTGCAGTCTGGCTGGTGATTCACTAAAGCCCCTGTATAGATTAACATACTTTATGTCTTTGGTGGTAGCAGCAATGATCCATATCATATCTACAGTTAAATATTATCCTCATAGTACACTCCTCCAAAGGAACGCTGTGTTATTATGTAGTTCATATGGAGGACCAGAAGATGGCAGCAGACGTCCATGTTGAAATAGGATGCAGCAGGACAATTGCTGATGGATGTGGTGTTGCATCCTTCGTGACACCTGACATCCCCCTCAAAATATTTTCAAATGTTGATTAAACACATAAGTACTTAATATACCATGCTTTGCCCCTCGTTTCCCCTCAACCACTCTTCTTCTCTTGTTTCTTCTGTCCTCCATCCTCACTCTCATTGATAAGGTTGGTCTCGAGAGGTAAACCCTGCCCCCGGACACAGGCCCCGCCCCTCCACTGACGGAGGAAAATTCAGTTAAGGTTGCTATAGTAACCATTCCCCTCCCTCCTAACCAGGCCCGTGCCACTCCCTCCCTGCATCAGGGATGCTGCCTGATACACAATCACGCCCAAACTAACTATGAAGACACAACACAGCATCACGAAGGAGGAAAGAGATAAAACACAAGAGCCAGGAGTCACTTTCTTTCAAACACTTTCATTATTTTCTCCACATAACTCAAAAACAAAACAGAGTAAATTCCCAGAAACATAAAGAGAGAAAGAAAGAAAGAAAGAAGAAAGAGAGAAAGAAAGAAAGAAAGAAAGAAAGAAAGAAAGAAAGAAAGAAAGAAAGAAAGAAAGAAAGAAGAGAGTCAAACTATAGAGAGAGCTTGGCATGCTGTAGCATGCTGCGGACGAACAGGGTGACGCAGGGCATCGTCACCAGGCTGGTGGCATACAGCGGAGCTTCTTGAACCTTTTTTCAGTCTGGGACCAAAAAAAAAATTAAACGAAAATACATTGTTCTGCCTCTCGCGGTGCAAGCATGTTAGACTGTACTCTTGTAATAATGTGTGTGTGTGGGGGTGGGGGGGGGGGGGGCAACACCAGAAATGAGCCAATAGCCGAGTTTGGGTTCCAGTCTAGTATAGTTTGAGGGCCGCTGTGCATCGTACAGAAGAACAACAGCGAACCTCCCTGCCCCCCCTGGAAGTTGTTACCGATGGCAACGGACTGCGCCATCCCGTCCCATCATGTGGAGGGAGGAGGATGAGCGCACATGCAAACAGACACAGGCTGGTTGGTATGAGACACACACACGCACATACGCACACACACAAACAAACCCGGTGTCTTCACTCGACTATAAAAAAAAATTGTGACTGGTGTCTATGTCTGTCTGTCTGTCTGTCTGTCTGTCTGTCTGTTTTGACATTGACGGTCTGGGATAGTCGGAGGAGAAGCTGATGAATGGAGGCAGTAAATCCTGACCTCAATCCTTGCCGCTGCTCGCTACCACACCACAACCGACTTGTATCATTTCACCAAAATCTTTCCAAACACTTAGTTCCTGCTCGGCTGTTTGGAGAATCACTTAGCCCGACGTAGAGGCTTCAATTGGTTTCATTTAACCCAGAAAAGATCAATAACAGCCAGTAAGAAGCATTTTTGACTCTGCTGTTTTATCCCAGCATCACGATTGGTACCAAACAGCCTCCTCTCCAGACACCAATCAGAACGCAATACGTCGCAAGTGCTTCTGAAGCTTTTTTATCTTCATCTTCTTGCTTTCAGATTCAACGCACGACTATGATATTACATTACAAATGCATGCATTGTTGTACTTTTATCAACTTGTGCCACAAAAGCAAGGCGGGTGGCCACTAGATGTTCTTTTGTTGTTTTTCAGACATCTTGCAAGTATAGTATAAAAGATGTTTCTGATGTCTTCAGGTAATGTGTTTGAGAGAATCAGTGGGAGACACTGACACTTTGCAAATTTCCCCGCTGCGGGACTAATAAAGGATTATCTTATCTTATCTTATCTTTATCAGTATGACATTGCCTTTAAACCATATTTCTGTTAGTACACACACAGGCTTGTCTTCGGTGGATGCATTGTTTCCTCTGAATAGCTCTGCTAATTGTACAGTAGGTGCAGCGCGCCGCCACCACCAACGACTCAGAGGAAGCTCCGTCCTCTGACTGGTGCGGGTGGAGGTGGGAGAGAGTGGGAGGGAAGAGACGGAGAGAGCGCAGCCGTCAGCTGATGCTAGTAGTCGGCGGGATGTGTCCTCATGAGATGCTCTTGTGAAGTTCATGAGAAGCGTGAAAGGCCACGGAGCTACTTGGGAGACCACACACACGCCCATTCAAACACATTTCCAAACACATACATTTCATGTTAAAAACACACTCACATTCTGCACAAATACATCCCTTTTAAACACATGCACACTGCAAAATCACACACGTACAGCATACACTCCCAGCATGTGATGAAGAATGAGAGGAGATGGATATCAGCGCGGGGACGGAAGAATGAGACGGATGTGGTGAAAGCAACGACTCACCAGCTCACACACACACACACACACACACACACACACACACACACACACATGAACACACACCTCGAACCATCGGTAACAACACCCGGGTTAGGCGGAGGAACCAAAAAGGCAGGAGTTATATAAAGAGGGCTGAAGGGTTACAAAATAAAGAATATATCCATCAACATATTGTACATGAGAGAAAAAAAAATGATGTTAATAAATAAATAATAAGTTACAAATCTGTTGAAAACTATGATTTGAAGATGAAAAAAAAAGTCTGTCTTGTCAGTCCTGTCTGCAGACAGTGGAAGCAGACATCTCGCTGTAATGCCAGCTGCAGCTCTCAAGGCCTGGGGATCGGACCGGTTCAGCCCATTTGTCTTTTATGTGGAGCTACTGGAGCTCACGTCAGTCCAGTATCTGGACTATATTGCCTCCTCACAGTCCAGCTTCCTGGACTGTTTTACCCCTCTCTCGTCCACTTCGTTCTGCACTCCAGCATCTCTTCCCAGACGGCTGGACCAAGCTTAGCGAAGGTTAGCCACGGGTCGGCTACCTTTAGCCCAAATATCGGCCGGCCCTCCTTGGTCCTCATCGTCCATCAGCCGGTCGCAGTCCTGTCGTCGGGGAACACGAAGGGGCTGCTGGGGGTTTTTTTTCCGGCGTAATACTCACATCAAATTTATAGTCGTTGTAGCATAGATAGGCTGACTCTGAAAGCGGTGCTGTCTTTAAATAAAAAAGTGGATAAACAAAACAGCCACTCCAATGTTGAGCAGAATCACCATGACAACCAGGATAGAGCTGTAGGCCTGCGTGGGAGAGAGGAAAGGGGAGAGTGTCAATAATTGGTACGCACATACACACACACACACTCACACACAAAGCTGTTTTCATAAAGACAGTTTATCTAACCTTCTCATACACAATTGTTCACAGTCATTTATAGTCATCCATTTACCTTATTTAAAAAAGCAAGACATTTCTCATTACCACAGTTGGTCATTAATATTTCATATATGTAATGTAAACATGCTATATGAATAATAAGGGGATTATATAATATAAACCTCTAAACCAACTTTCGGTTGAATATAGTGGGTAAGTTGCTTTGTGTAATCACAATTTAAAGGACCAAACCATTGTTTTTAACATAAAGGTAGATGATTCTCCTCTATTGTATCAATGTATTCAAATTAAGATATTGGTGATTAAGGATTTTTGTAGTTGTGTTGAAATCATTTCACACTTTTAATAACACATTTATTGGACCTTTCATAACTGCAGGCACATCACTCATCCCACGGATGTCAAGTGGATTCTGGTAACTGTCACTTTCGCTATAGGAGTCTCTTTTATTGGTACTGAAAATCTTACAGCCCTGGGGTTTATATATATATATATATATATATACACACAATGCTCGCACATTTTGAAGATGTTTTCACCTGACAGAAGCAATGTTGTCGTGTATTGAATAAATGTTGATACTTTCCTTTAGTGCTGCTGTGTGGTACTAAAACTAATGAACCTGGAGTACAAGTTGTCAGTCACAGTGTGGTTGATGTTCTCTTCAGATATTTTTTTTCCTTTACAAATATTTGGTATGCTCACAAATCAACGGTTATACTCTGTCTAGCCCATATTCCCTTGGAAATAGCATGCAAGTATTAGTCAGAAAAAACTTGCATCTATCAGCACATTTCAAAACCAGGGTTCATTGAACCAGTGATAAAACAAAAAAAACGGTAGAGAATCAGAACAAACCAGGGTAAGCGAGCACTATCTGCAAGGCTTAATAAACGTATATGGTATCAGCTACTAACTATTACAGTAAAAGGATGGAGCCTTATTGTGTGACCCCTTACATTTTGAATTCCATCCTCAATTTGAGAGGAAGCTTGTGTGGGAGCAATGTTGCTCGAGCTGTTTTAAAGATATAGGGGAATAGCTTGGCAATGTTTCCAATGGAAAAATCCCATTGGCTTTTTGTCAAAGGACCCAGTGTGATGCTACCTTCCGGTGGTCGTCCAACAAAATTGCATTATCCCTGCAGCACTCTATAGGATAAATGGGTGGAAAAACCAGAGCTGTACTAGATATATCAACCCTACTTCCTCAGACAATCTAACAAGATATCAGTACGAAATAGATTTTCTTCCCACTGTACCTCTATCTCTTGTTATCTGGTTTGCTTTGTGTTGGTGGTGTTAAGAAACATGAATCCAAATTGTCCACATCTAACAAAATGTCACAAAAAAGGCAAACAAATTGTTATGCTGGTTAATATTTGTAGTGTCTGTAGATAAGACCCAGCAGCGACGGTGATACATGTTACGCGGCGCAACGATGAAGGAGCAATTTGCATCTTAAGATAAATAATATAATCCTGTGTTGATCCCACGGGGAGGCCCAGCGTCTCTGACAGAGTCAGGTCAGAGGGCGAGCTTGGCTGCAGAACGGCAGCCTGAAGCCGGCGGGAAGTCAGTGTCTTGCTCAATGACACTTAAGCAGATGCTTGCTGACAACCTGGGTCATGTGGGTGAAGGCCAGCCTTTCCGACCACCTGTCCACTCTGGGTAAATATGTGAAAGTGAATTGAGTATATTCACTGACATTATTATCAATGCAGCAGATTTCTTTTATTTTACCCTCATAAAAAGTCTCCTCTGTTTGGAAATGTAACATTTTACAAGTATTTACATAGAGTGTATTGCGGTCTTATCAAAGGATTTACCTTCAGGACTACAGTATGGTTTTAATTGAGTCTAATCGTTTTAACAATAGCTGCAGTGGGAGGGGAAAATGGGACTTGGAGAACACTGTGCACTGATATCAAGCAGAATTAGTGCAACATTTTTGTAAATTAATTTGTCCAGAGTGGCTGCTAACAAGGTTTCTGCTGATCAATCTGGTGAAAGGCTTATCACGGAACTGTGTTATGGATGATAACCAGGCCAGGTGGAGGAAATCCTCTGATCATTAGCTTTCTCTACCTCTATTTAGGAAGGAAATCTGTGCTTTTTATGCACTGTAGTACAATTTCCGACTTGTAGATATTAATGTCCATTTCCACTCTTTTAAAATGGATGTTGATTATTTAATAACTTGATTACTGTTCAGTCTAGTTATCTCATTTGTGCCATAGGAGCATAATCATTTGCAATTAGTATTTTTTCAATGAGGAAATCATATGGAAACTCAGATCAGCAACAAGATAGGTTGTAAAATGGACTTATCTGATGCAACGCTAATATCTGTGCTCTTAATGAAGCCACAGCCAGCGGCAGCAGCAGCAACTTGTTGGTTTTTCTCCTAGTTTTTGTATAAACAAACAAGATATAGTGTGTTAATTAGTGAGCTTTAGAGGTGCTGCTAGGCTAACTTTCTTACCTTTGGAGAAACTCAGGTTGGCTGTTTCCCCCTGCTTCAAGTTTTTATGCTAAGCTAACCTATTGCTGCTGTTGTTTTGTATCTCTTTGTGTTCATTTTTGTCTCTTTGTATTTGTTTTGATTCTCTTTGCTGTTGTTTTATATCTCTTTGTAGTCAAATTTTTTTGTGTCTGTAGTTCTTTTGAGTCTCTTTGTTGTTGTATTGTATCTCTTTATGATTGTGTTGCTCTTTATCAGAGTCAATAAATGTCTCTTTGTGGTCTATTTGTCTCTTTTTAGCAGCTCTTCTTGTAGTTACTTTTGTCTCTTTGTGTCTCCTTTTGTGTGTCTTCATGGTCGTTTTATGTTTCTTTTTGGTAATTTGTCTCTTTGTAGTTGTTTTGTGTGAATTTGTAATTGTTTTGGTCTTTCTGTAGCTATTTTTGTCTGTGGCTATTTAGCCCCTTTTTAAAGTAGTTTTGCATCTCTTTGTGGTTGTTTTGCTCCTTGTTATAGTTATTTTGTGTCTCTTTGTAGTTGTGTTGCCTCTTTTTATTGTGCTTTTATTATATGGACATTTTGAATCCCTTTCTGGTTGGTATATGTCTGGAAATGTATGGAGGGGTAGCTGTTTAAGTTGATTCATTTTAAGGAAATCTCCAAATGCCTTTTATAATTGTTGTAATTTATCTATTATTGTATTACTGCAATGTGATTCTAAATCAATCTATTTTAATCTTTAAGACTGGTACAGCACTCTGAAATCAGCTTTATTATTATTTATTCAATCCTGATGTCTGACTAAGTAGAAATGCAGACTTGCCATCAAAACTGCTGAACTCACAACCTATTTTTTTATATAACTACTATCTACTTTTCAAAAACACGAGTCATTTTTACTCTTAATCCACCTTGTGTCAAATCATTAAAATGCACAGAGCATAGACATAGTACTCTTCAGAGATAACAAATATTCAGGTTAAGTACGTAAGTTAACAAATAGTGTAAGCCCCCATTTGTTTTTTCTTTTCTCTTTGCTGGAAACTACTATGAACCACTTTGCTGCCGTTAATAGAGAGATGCAATTTAATCTTCCCAGCAGCTCCCCTGACCCTACCAAACACCTTTTATAACAGAATGCTTATTATCCCGAGGATGAAGTGCTGGCAAAGAACAAATCATTTTCCTGCTTACTGGCATCCCCTGGAACTGAGAACTGCCACTGTGAAGCATCTCTTAAAGAAAAGTTACTTATATCCTTAAGGCCATTTTCAAACACTTATTCAGTAAATTCATTTGTAAAGCTATATTAACTTTAATGTTTCACCAATCAATGTTTTTATATTCATAACTTATAAAATGACAATGTGTCTTGTAAAAACGGTTCCTCGCAGTGGTTGCTTCATCTAATCTTTTTTCTTACGGCCTACAGATTTATCGTTTTGTTTTGTTTTACTGCTCTCTTCTTTCAGTAGCAGCAGCAGGCAGCTGTTTTTCATAAATTACTCAACTCCACTTGCTCTTTTTTGATTTTACATTAGAAAAAGTAGTGGAATCTCGACCGAGGTGGACTGAGCCCATACTAGAAGTTAGAGTTTAAACACTGCAGACCATTGATTAGTCAGATAGAATCATCATGAGCACTACATGGGACACCTGCCTAAGCCCAGCATTTTTAAATAACCAAGTTACACAAAGCTACTGCAGTAAATTGGGACCGCATTCTTTCTATGAAGTCCCAACGTTTCTCTCTGTGGTTGCCAATGAAAGAACCCAGGGACTATTGCTCTGAAGAGGGTGGCTGAGATTGGCTGAGAATCCTGCCTACACTGAGTTCTACTATTCTCAGTGGAAAAATAAATAGAGAATAGTACCTTGTACCAAGAGTGAGACAAGTGAAGTCGAGCACAACCAAAACAACACCAAGCTCCATTCCAAGACCACTGTTGTTCTGACTTTAAATGTAACCATTGAAAATATAATCAGAGAATTCACTTTCATTGCCATACAATTTTGCAGGTTTAAGCCGCGCAGTGCAGGTCTGGGACGAAAAAGCGAATCCCGTACTACTGCTTGAAAATGACTACATGGCTACACCACCACCCACCCTTTTATGGCACAAACTTTCCAACATCTGATCAAAGACAAAAGTTTTTCATAATTGGAGCACAGGCACTGAGACAGAATTTGTGCGGTTGCAGTATCCTTGACACTAAACATCAAGCCCCAAGCTAGTAACCTTGGTCTGCTTTTTGATCCTCGTCCGAATTTTGACGCTCACATATTAATATCACCAGCAGTCCCTTTTATCTTCTTAGGAAATACCGCAAAAGTACAGCCACATCTTTTAGATGCAGATGCCGACAGACCTATGCATGCTTTTATCACCAGCAGGCTTGACTACAGCACTGTAATGCTTTCTTTTGTGGCCCACCTAAGACAGCTTTACATAAACTGCAGACCAGCCAAAATGCAGCAGTGTGTGTGCTGACCGGAATCAGCAGGAGAGGACATATTATGTATAAATACACCCGTTTTAAAGTCGATTTTTCTTTATACATTTCAGGATTCTGCCCTTGGTTTTCAAATCATTCATTGGTGAAGCAAATTATATGATGTCAAACGCGCTTTAAAGACGTGTCCCTGCTTAAATCTGTTCCTTCATTATAGGCTCAGGCCTTTCACTTGTTCCATGATTTTCCACTAAGACCGATGGAGAAGCAGGTTGGGGTGTCTATCTTGGGTTGACGATAGCATCACAATCTGTCATTTTCAAGCAAAGCTCTTAAGTTATTATGTTCACAGTTACTGGTTTGTCCACTAACCTGTTCCTTCATCTTTAATGTCATTTTATTTTGTTACTTTGAGGATCTCTCCATCATCATAATAGTTTTTGTTATTGTGGGCCATGAAAGGCTCGGTCGTCTGGGGACACGTCTTACTGAGGTGTTGTTCCCGTAAGTATGAGCCTTTGGGATGCACGCAGGTTCATTTCTGTGTTCCATGATGACGACTGGTTCATGTCTTTGAGTGGACACAGAGGTGCAGTGCTATTTCGGTACAGAGGCTTCATACTGGATAGGGTAAAAAAATGGAAGGCACTTTTGTATTGCAATCTTGCGCAAAAAGGCACCATATCAATAAAGTTGATTGATTGATTGATTGATCAGTAAAAAGAGGTCCTTTCTTTGTATGTGTGTGTGTTTGTGAGCAGCCCCAGTGTTAGCATGGTGTTTGCAGCGTATTTATTGGACTGTGATAGTATCTTTGTGTGCTGTGAACCTGTCTTACACAAATCTCACTTGCTTCTCTGCGGCTGCAAACACACACACACACACACACACACACACACACACACACACACACACACACACACACACACACACACACACACACACACACACACACCTCCACCCACCCCCGCCCCCCTGTCACTGACACACGCCCACCGATTGGCCGCTGTTGAAGCAAGGCATAAGCTGTTCCCTAGCAACAGAGCGCTGGTTAACCAATAGGGGGCCTTCTGGTGAGGAAGGGGCTAGTTTGCCAGTCTGCTGTTACTAAGGTGCAGAGAGGACCGCTGGGGGTTCTCTCTCTCCGCCTGTATGTCTGTGTTTGGTGTGTTTTAGGCTTCATGTTTTCAAGTAGTAGGTAGCAGCAGCATCAGCAGCCACTAAACTACAGAATAACCGACTTCATCCACAGTACCAGTCATCATACTTATGCACACAAATTTGAATTAAAGTGAGCAAGATGTGTAAGTGGTGTGGAACTGTGGTTAACAGTGTACACACAAGTAGAGTGAGTGTGTGCGAACGCAAGAGAGAGAGAGCTTGTATTTATAATGTGTGGCTTTCACTTGCAGCTGATTTTTCACTTGGTTTCATTAGCTAATGCTGCGAACGTATTATCATCCAGGATTAGCGTGGTTGGGGCCGTCCACCAGCCTGAGTCGAGACGTAGCCAAAGAAATTATATTAAAACGGCGTAATCCTCCCCCTGCTTGCTCATAGTACAAAAAAAAATCTTTCTTTATTTCACAAGGTTAAACCTTGTGCTTCTCCCGCGGGATTATCTTAATATGTGGGATAACATTGTGTTATGTCACTAGGGATGGAATGTATCCTCATGACAGTGGGCAACAAATCCTTTTAGTCAAATCAATGTGTAGCAGCGACATGACAGATATTACGAATGCACCATTCAGCTGCTGTCCAGGGTGATTATAAGGCCAGACAGAGGTTCAGACCAGGCGCGTAGCAAGTAATGGGTCTGGGTTTGGGCGGCAGGAGCCCACCCACATTACTCAATGGCCCACCCAGCCAAGTTTGATGAAAAAACATTTTGTTACAAAAAATCTGAAAATGTATCTAACCAAAAGTAAGAGACCAAACGTGAATTATTTATTTGATATTATTATATCAAACCCATCCGCAGACTTCTCGGCAGTTGAAGAAAAACCTTAACAGCCAAATTAGTGAAGAATTGGAAATCAAGGTGCTTCTCATCAAAGCGATATGGAGAGTTTTCTTTAAAATGTGCCTATTTGCGAGAGAGGGGTTTGTGAACTGAAAGCAACCTACGTCAGGCATGCAAACAATGAGCACCACTCCGTTTCACTGGGCAAGTTTCAAAGCTGGCCAGGGAAATGTGTTGTCATGGACTATTCATTTAACGAGAGGAATAGGGACCATCTAAAAGTCGTTTTGGATACATGGACAAAGGGAAAATGCAGACGATCTACTAAAGGAAACTTTATAGAACTGTTCAAGTTCAAATATGATCCACAGATCAAGGATCGTCCAGAGCAGCTGCACAGCAACGGAACTTTCATGAACCCAGATGTTCAAAATGAGCTGCTGGATTTAACAGCCTCCGTGCTGTTGTGCAAGATCAAAGCAGAAGTCCATTAAAACACCAGGCACCTAATATGTCCGTATGGCAGAAGAATATGAAGACGGGTCAAACTCACAGCTGTTTGTGTGAGACATGTTCACGCTGGCAAAATAAAAAAACGAGCAATCGGGTTCATGGACACAAGTGGTTTTTCAGAGAGATATTAGAGGTTATTGAACCACTGCAACATGACCCATCTCAGGGCGTTGGCTTCAGTTTCTACAGGGAGTGAATTATTTCAGGAAACGATTTGCATGTGATTTAAAAAAAAAAAAATCCTCAAACCGTGTATGTCCACTGTATTGATTTTGGTGTCTATGCTGTAGTGCTGGCCGATATGACTTTTAAATTATTTCCGCTATTCCGCGATATACGAAATATGTCTTGATATTTTTATATTTTCTATAAAATAACAAAACTTTTAGATTCAGCCCTTTGCTGCGTATTATAATAACAGTGTGATCATTCTAGCAAACCAATTTCAACCCTAAGGTGGTGTTCTGTCATTTTGAAGTCAGATTGGACTATTCATTATCATAAAGTTTTACTAATGAATCACACAATTGAAATTCAACGTTTCTCTTAAATACAGTTTGCACTGGCACCCAATGGAATTGCATTAAGTAATGGTGTGTTGTGTATTAGACGTATGGGACTACTTTTAAAGGGCAACATTGTTTATTTTAAATGAGTTGATTTTCAAAAAGATTTCACTGTATGTGGTTGATTAAAAAGTTCCATTTAAGATATTCAGAACATTAATATAGCTTCAAACAAATATCTGTTTTGTTAAGTTATAGTAGAGTAATGTCAACCTGAGCCAAGAATGAATTCACTCTCCCTCTGTGTGTGTTGTAATTGTGCATTTTAGTACATGTTAGAGAATATAAGCATGCTCCACTGGCTAGCTCATGGCCTCCGCTCTGCTCTCCTCTCATACAGTGTTTAGAGATGATAACACAGAAGCCTACTGCCCTTCCTCCAGCTCTCCTTCTGGTCAACACTGTTAGCTCTATTAGCACTGTTGACGTTGTTGATACTATTTGCACTGGTTGCACTGTTAGCCCTGTTAGCTGTGACCAACGCTTGGTCAGTGCCCATTTGTGTGTGATACCAATGCACCAGGGCACTCTTTAGCATCTGTATGAGTCGCAGCGGGCTTTCAACTAACTCCAATGTAAAGCCACTCGTGTCATTATTAGACAGTCAGAGCAAACAATGTAGTATAAAAAGCAAGAAAGTCCCCTCGGGGAGGAGGTTGGGTTGGATGGTTGAGTCAAACAAACACAGACTTTCACCCAGGAGACTTTTGTTCAAGTCCCTTGTGAAACCAATTTGACATTGACTTGTTTACCTACTATTTTTGTTAGATATATTTAATTAATGCCAAATACGTCACGTAACAAGCATACTAATTATCTTTCCTTTTAACCAATATTCAATGCTATAAATTCAGTTGTATTAGGGCATGAAGCATTCACTAGTTATTACATTCCATAGCGTAAGGTCAATTCAAAATTTGATGGCATTTCTTTGCTTCCATATTTTTACATAAAAGTTCACAAAAGTTATATAGTAGTTTGAGTGATTTTTTTTATCCTAAATATTACATGTGCTTCATTATATTATGCCTGTGTCCCAGATACATTACATATAAACTATATTGGCACTGATATTCTTTTAACTACAGTATTGATTGACTTCAGGTTTTACAAGGGATGAAACAGACTCTATTGCAGTCAAAACATTTGTGATGTTAACTGAAAAACAAAAAAAACTCAGTGTTTTAAAACTTTTGATCCTCTGTAAATTGGCTCATGACCCTCTCCACACGGAGGTAAGAGAGCAACAGCAGCCCTGCAGCTGATAAGGACTCGGAGTCTCACTGAAGGACACCAAGCAGAGTGGAAGCTACTTTGCTCCCTACTGACGTCATGACCCCTAAAACAGTGCACCAAGAAAAACATTTTAATCGTCCAGTCTAATTTCTTAAAACCAGGAACTATTCACAGGGTTGAGAGTTCATCAGTGACCTCTTTTTGGAAATGTAATGTTATGGCGGTTTGTTCACAGTGGCTGGTGAGATTTTAACTCAAACTGTGCACTAGAGGGGATTTCTGTGACTATACAAAGCACCTGAAAGTAAAGTGCAGAGTCATGTTTAGGACACCAGCAGTTTTGTTAGCCACAAATCTTGTGTAGCTTTAATCTCATCTTTCAGAGTTTGTGGAGTGTTGTATTTTTGTGCTAAGTTTGAGTCTTACCGAGTTGCCTTTGCTCTGCATGAGGCTGAGGTCATGCTGCTCCGGTGTGATGGGGGAGGACTTCAGAGGGGGAGAGGGTGAGGTCCCGACGCAGAGGCCGTGAGTCCATCTTTTCCCCCGCTCTGTCCAGCTTGTGCCCTGAGTCCTTACCCCCTTCCCTCCCCTCTTTTCCCTCCTTCCCCTCCCGGTTCTTGTGCCTCTGCCGCTGCACTGTGTGCGAGCGCCCCTCTCCGTGAGCTTGACTGTGCCCCGGCTTCTCCTCCCCGTGCCCATGGGGCTTGTGGGTGGTGGAGTCTCTGGGCTGCAAAGGCTTCATCTCCATCTCATAATTGCTCATTTTCTCCTCATCCTGCTCCAGCAGCCGGCCCCCCCGGCCGTGCACACCCCTGTGCCCCGACGTCCAAGAGGCCGATGAGGACGACTCCGCCCACCTTTCCCCTCTGGCCTGTCTGTGATTGGATGATCCATGCTCCCGGGACTTGTGATTGGAGGAGCTGTGTTTGTGTCCGTTGGTCCGGCTTGCTCCTCGTCCGCTGAGCCCACCTCCTCCTTTTGACAACACCCCTCTCCTCTTGTCCTCGCTCCAGCTGTTGGCCCGTGGGTGCTCCCCCTTCCCGCCTCCTCCTCCGCCTTCCCCTCCCCCGCCTCCCCCTCCATCAACACCTGGATCTCCGTCTGCCCTCCTCCCCCGCCTTTCTCACCCTTTTCCCCTCCATCTTTCCCCTTGTCCGTGTGGTCCACGGCGATCTGCCGGTGGAAGCGGGCACTCTTGCTGCGCTGGGATGGCCGGGCAGGGGGAGGCGGGGTGTGGGTCGGCGAGGAGGATGGGGGGCTGAGGTCAGGGGTGGCGGCGTCGTTGGAGGGGTCGTCGGAGCCCGCGCTTTTCACGTAGAGGTCGGGGCTGTCGGCGGTGCCGGCGCTACTCGACAGCCCCTCGCCTTCCACCTCGCTGGACACCTGGCGTTTGGGGCGCTGCACCTCCATGCCTGCAAAGGACAGATGACATCAGAAAGGTGACAGACATTTTGGGAGGCGGTGAGGTGGGGAAGCTATGAAGCTGCACTACCCTTGTTGTCATTACACAGCGATGACTCCTTTAGACTTGTTTAAATGTTGAGCGCAAGTATCAGTACAGCCAACGATGACATGCATATTATTTCAGAACATGGGGACTAGGGACTGATTGAAAATAATTGATAATGCTTTTTTTAAAAGCAAAATCCCCCTTGGACATTACTATATTTTCTTTCGACCCCATCCTCGACAAAAAACGGAAATTCAACTTAAGGAAACATTAAAAAAAAGATAAATAAGTCCATCAAATCAATTACAGGACATACTGAGTAGCATGACAAGGCCTGTTGGAGACTTTTACTCCAGACGGATATTCAAAAGAGTGCAGCTAAAAAAAATAATTAAAAAAACGTGATGTAACTATTTAATCTTTTAAAACATTTTTTTTTTTCAATAAATCTCTCAATAGTAAAAGTGAATCCAGGATAATAAAAAAGATTTTAATCCTTATAATTTCTGCACAGTCCCTACGATTGTGAAGGAAACGGTTAGGCACACGATGATCCAGGATCTACGCATCAACACAAACATGTTGCGAAATGTCAGCTCTGGTACTTGTCAACATAGATGTCCTCGCGATAGAAACAGACAGCCGCGGAGAGCGGAATAGATGGCAAAAGAACAATCACTGTCATCTCAGGTATCCGTGTGTGGGAGTGTACAGTACGTGTCGTATGTCAGGGTGCGTGTGTGTGTGTGCGTGTGTCACTGCGCTGAGGAGTGAATGTTCTTGTGGGTTGGCTACCTGCGGTGCTGTACAGGTGTGAGTGACAGAGGCAGAGACGCAAAGCTGGAGGGTGGTTTGCACTGACCTTTATCACCGTCCCACACACACACGTATGTTTTGTTTGTTCACGCATGTGTAGGTACACGTGTTAACTTTATGTCTCCTTAGCTGCGTTCGTTGATTATGGACATATGAGTGAATATGCATGTTGGGATTTTGCTGAGTTGTGTGTATGCCCACCATTTCCTGGGTGCTGGAAGGACGGGGAGAACTGCTTGGCGGTGACCCTCGCCATGCGACTCTCCTCCTGGGCCTTCTGAGCCGCTCCCATCGCTGCCTCTGCTTTACCCTGTGCATGAGCCGTCCTGACGCACAGAAGAGAGGGAACAGAATGTGCAGAGTAGAATAAATAAATCAAACTTTTCACTTTGAACATTCAGAGTCATTGGCTGGCAGTGTATCTAAAACGAGTTCCTTTGAGAAAAAAGTGCAGCGCGGTTGAAGGAGGAAAAGTCAATCTCGTTCAAAAGAGCAGAACAGAATAGAAAAACATTGTCCAAAAGCGCTGTAGGTATAAAAAATAAAAAAATACAATAACTGACCTTTGGAACAATAAAGGTGCAATAAACCGTGCACCACAGTATTTCTGTTTTTCACTGATATAGCCCTGGTTTAATAGAACGTTATCAACACAAGTTTCAATACACACAAGACTCTCAGAAGGCAACCAGTTCATCTCCACTTTGTATTCATCATATTCATCACCGGAACTAGGGTGGTCCGCATTCCGCAATTTTGTAATCTCACTTCCGTTTAAGAGAAGTAGTAAGACAATTTACCATTACTTTCTAGAAATGTGTTTTAAGCTTTTAATTTAAAATTATTTAAGATTTTATTATTTTTCAGGCGAGAAAGTAAAAAATGTAATTCCCAATATCGGATCAGTTTATCAAATAACGACTATTTGGAAATTTACGGCAACGTTTTTGGTGCTGCGAGAAGCCGCTGGTTGTGTGAGGGCGGCCGGTTAGCGTACAAAAAGTACACAACCCTTGGTAGTCTCGCTTATTTCGATTTATTAGCGGACAGTACACAGGCCACTTTGTTAGCAGGACAGCACAAAGACATCCCACCTAACTATATCTGCCAATCCCAGGTATGCTCTCTTGTGCCACCTAACCCCCTTAGGAAACTAGAATGATTGACAGGTTTGACAGCTATACAGGTCATGAGACCTTCCCTGACTTCCTGAACTCAGTAAATGCCATAACTATTACTCTTAACTTAAACAACTTCTTCTTGTAACACATTAACACTGATAACATAACAGGTTAACATTACATGTCACTCAGTCCGTTACAGTATTAATACATTACAACTATCTGTGCAGACCTTTGTCTTCCCCTCTGGCAGTGGGAGTAATTACGTTTTAGTAATGTGTCTTTTGAATGCAGAGTCCGACCGGTTCCAGATTCAGAGCATATAAATGATTTGGGGATTGTATCCACACGGTTCTAAACATGGGGACGGCTTAGCAGGTCGGCGGACCTGAACTTGAGGGTGGACGCCTTTCCACCGCGAAGGCGGCATTGGTCAGGACTGCGTTATCAGTGCACATCATTTTCACATGCAAAAAATCGGGGCAGGGTTATAAATGGTTTTTTTGCCCATTCCCATAAGTGACGTATCCAAGCCACCGACATATTTTTTCAGTTGACAGCCTCTGCGGCAGTGTTTGTTAGGAGCTGCTTAAGTAACGTTTTTCATATTGACCAAAGCTATCTAGCTAGCTAGGAAGATGACCCACCAACTTTTAATCGCAGTTGCTAAAATCTGAGATCTGACATTTTTTATGGAAACTTAAATGATACATCTCCATTCACATCCCCATTGAGCCCACGTACATCATTTTCTTCTCAGGTGCCATTTTGTGAAGAACATGCAGCGTACACCCCTTCATTCATATCTGACTCATCTGCTCTATTGTGTGTTGTCGTTGCTGACGAATCTCATTATAAAAGACACCTGAGCCAGAGGGTGAGATAAAAAACACACGCACACAAACACCACCAACAGCATGACATATTACATGATACCTCACACAGTAACTTATTTATTACAGAGCTACAGTATGTATTGTATTTGTCTGTTTAATCATTTTGCTTGCAAAAAATAACTTGTCTCGCTGCCTGTCTGTCGGGCTTTTCACATCTCCTTCATCTCTCTAACTGCTCCTTCACAGCCTCCTTTTCATATCTCCCTCGCTCTTTCTTTTATTTTCTCCCATGTTCCTTTATGCCTCTACCTAATTTCTCCTTCCATCTTTATCACAATCTCCTTTTCATCTGCCTCTTGTACCTCCCTCTTTCTCTATATCTCTCTCTCTCTGGTCATATCAAATAGATCTTTTCTCTCAATTACAACCCTCCCCTCACCTTTGTCTCCATCTTTCCGTTCGCCTATCTTTCACTGTCTTTCGAGTGGCTCTCGACTTGTGTAAAATAACCTCTCCATCCCTCCCTCCCCTTTTCTCTCTCTGGGCAGTAACAGTCTTGATGCAGTGTTGCATGTCGATGGCTATTGATTTTTTTTTCTTCCTCTCTCTGCCTCAGTGTTTCTCCCCTTGCCCCTTGCTGCACTCTCTGCCAGCTCTGCTATGCCAGGCCCACAGTATACTCAACACCACCATGTGTGTGTGTGAGTGCGCGCCTGTTGGTCGTGGGGGAGGCGAGGTGTAAGAAGAGAAGAGAAGAGAGAAGAAGACGGTCTTCTTGTTTCACATGACTATTCGCATGTTGACATTTTTGACAAAAGTATTCCAAAGGTTTAAAGATGAATAAAATGCTGACCATGCAAACGTACTCTTGGCATAACCCGCTCTCTTCTTAGTGCTCCCACCAAACCACAAAACACTCTCTTTAATCTTCGTCTCTCCCTCTCTCTGTCTCTCTCTTTCTTTCCCTTCACAATTTCCTGTCTCACTACCCGTCTTCCCGGGGAACAACCTGTTTCAGGATGAATCAACTGCCTGGAGAGTAAAGAGATGCCAGTTCAATGGGGGCTTGGTGATACAACACACAACATCCTGTCCAAAAAGAAAAAAAAGAGTTGCTGATGGAGGGCAAGAGGAGAGAAAGGAGTGAGAGGGAGGAGAGGGTGCGACAAAGAAGAGGTACAGAGGGTGTAATGGAGAAAGGCATGGGGAGAGACTGAAAGGGAAGAAAGAAGATGGAGTTAAAAGGTGTTACGTATTCAGCATCAATGAATCATTACCAGATTAATTGTGAGACAGCGTAATTACAGCAGTGCCCAAAAGATTGACAACCTCTGCATAAAAGCAAAAAGTAGAAAGGAGGAGGTAATGTCACAAAGGAGCAGGGTTTATGAGAAAGATGGTTTAACTGTAGTTTTAAGAGCCACATGTAATGGATGCATTAAATAGGGATGGCCATTGTCTCCGCTCTGGTTTTCTATAGGGTTGTTTAGCAGGCCGCTCTGTTGACCATCTAATGGTCAAATTAAAAATATTCGCCTCATGGGGGCACTAGAGAAAAAGTCAGTGAGTCCTTTTGCTTCATTCTCTGGGGACAATGAATGTTTGTATGACATTTCATGACAATTCTTTTAAAACTTGTTCAATCTGGACCAAAATTGTGGACCAACCCCAGATTAACTCCACTTGTGTGGCTAAAAAGTGAGGATTTGCTGTTTTTCCCTCTTCTATATATATGCAAAAATAATTCTGTCATAATATTAAGTATTGTGGAATTAGCAAGCTAGCTAACTACCGCACAGCTAGCTAGTTAGTTAGGGTGAGGATGAAGCATAACCTGGCACCTAGCGATTCAGTTACGAATCGCAATTCTTGTGTGTGACGATTTTTAAATCGCCACGCTGCCTCCCAAATCGATATTTTGTCTGTAGCCTATTTTTAATTATTTTATTCAAGGCGGAAAAAAACGTTGCCGCTTATAATCCTACAGATGGCGCAATGCAATCTATGCAATCTATTCGTTCATGATTTCCTTCCGGCTAGAAGCGCAGCTTCACACGTAGTAGCTAGGTAGGAATACAAAGGCTAACATGTTGGACAGCAAACATGTCAGACGTTAGTCCCGAGATTCATGCTGCACCTCAACAGTTTAAATCGCACTTTGGAAGAACTTTGGCTTTCATAATTTATGAGGAAAAAATGAGTTAGACATGAGCAATGCTGTCTGCAAACTATGCCACGGAAAGATAAAGTATTGTGGTAATACGACCAACATACGTGCCCATATCACTCGGCACCATCCTGAGTTATCAGACAAAACGGCGGAGGAAACTTTATTTCAATATAAACTTGATTTCAAAGTTTATATTTTAAGTAAACTTTTATTCATTCTATTTAATTTACCTTTTATTTATTGTTTAAAAGTAGCCTAAGTGGCATACATTTCTTAATCTGTCAGTTTGTGAGCAGTTGACAGGGGCTATACAATAATAGGGCACATTTTTATTTATTTTCTCTATTGGCTGCCCTGCAGTCATTAAGTTAATGTTAAGATTTAGGAATTAAAACTTGAAATAAAACTTGGAAAGCTCTAAGTGAATTTGACTGTGTTGTATTTGAAGGTATGATTCAACTGTTTTCCATGGTCCAGTGTTTTAAAAAAAATAACCAAAAGAAATCGCAAGAAATCGTAATATCGAATCACAATACTTACAGAATCGCAATACCCACAGAATCGCAATACATATCGAATCGCCACCTAAGTATTGTGATAGTATCGTATCGGGAGGTCCCTGCTGATTCCCGTCCCTAATAAATACTGTTCGGGGAAGGGGTTTAGCGAAGGGTCAACTATACTAAAGTATTGCATACACTTACACAAAGGTATATGGATGCTTAAAATGCTATATATAGCATATTTAAGAGGACAGATCTACAGAGCCACAAAGACCAAAAGGACGAGGGAGATAAAGGGGGACAGCAAAGAAGACCGGAGCCACTGCAAGCAGTAGATGAAAGAGATACACAAACACACACAACACACACACACACACACACACAGATGACAAACGCAGGTGCGCTGAGCTGAGGTGAAGAGAGAGAGTTAAATCCAGGACTCATGCTAAGCCCCTTCATCATCTCTGTCATTACTCTGAACCAGCTGATGACTGCGATTCATACCTGAATATCTAACTGAGCTTTCCGGTTTGCCTCACTGCTAATACTGTATGTATGTGTGTGTGTGTGTGTGTGTGTGTGTGTGTGTGTGTGTGTGTGTGTGTGTGTGTGTGTGTGTGTGTGTGTGTGTGTGTGTGTGTGTGTGTGTGTGTGTGTGTGTGAGTATGTATGTGTGTGTGTGTGTTGCACTTTAGGCTCGCTGATGAAACCAGGTCACAGGATTGCGGTGAATGGCTCCATCCACACAGCGCAGTGAGTCACCGGTGTGTTTATCTGGTGCCAACTAATCACAAACAACAACAACTACCAACTAATCACAGGTAGTCCTGACGCCACATCAGTTCCGTCAGCACATGTGACCGTAGTAATCAGGGCACATATTCGCCTCGTATCACATGCACACACATACAAATCGGGGATTTACGGTAACATCAGGCACGTGGACAGCTGACACAGACTGTCTACCAGCTCCAGGATTTCGAACGGAACCTGACCTTTGACCTCTCTGCCTCCTGACATGGAATCAACATTAAGAAATTGCATAAACGTTCATAAAAAGCCTGTGAACATAGTTAGAAACGCACACACTCCAGTAAAGTTGGACAAAGTGCTGCATCATCCTTGAACCAGATTGCTTTAATTTTGCTCCAAGAGTATCTGCAGCTAAAATCCTGCGACTGTGTTTAACCTCTCTGGGTTTCTCCTGGTGTTCCACAAGGAAATACCCTGCTGCACTGTTCTGGGACACAGGGAGAGAGAGAGAGAGAGAGAGAGAGAGAGAGAGAGAGAGAGAGAGAGAGAGAGAGAGGAGAGGCTGTCCTGTCCTGGGCTATGCTGCTGTCGGAATCTGGGTTAGACATTCCTGTGTGTGTCTGCGCATGTGTGTACCAGGGAGAAAGAGCTGGTTTAAAGACTAGGCCACAACTGCACTGTATGTACTGTACAGTTTGGAGCATAACTGTGGCCTAATTTGGTTTAATATTAGTTAAATATGCATCTTATGTTAAGACTCAGAAGTGTCAAGAGCACTTTAAGCTTAATAAGATCTCATCAAAGACATAAAACAAGAATGTTTTGGTGTACATTTTAGAAAAACAATTTTTTAAAAATGTTTTTTAGGAGACAACATCAATATGGCTATATAATATAATACATAATAGAAAAAATAAAAAGTGCAACAGGTGAAGCAGTCATCAGTAGGAAAGACTACGCATTGTATAGTTATGCATTTGACTTTTGCAAACTGGCTTCCCTCTAAATGCACCTTGAGGGAAAGATAAATAAAGTTTTGAACTGAATTGAAAGTAACATGTCACAAAAGAGAAATGCAGTGAGTTTTCTAATGTTGATCTAGAACAATTGCATAAATCCAGCTTCATAGTTTAGTCTATACAGTACAAAGGAACGGATGGCTTTAGCTAAATGTACGGACATTCATGGTCCCCATTGGATGAATCCTATAACTTTGATAATCCGCTGACCTTTTGTTATTGTCCTCCCCAACATCAGGAAGAGCACCTTTGCTGAGTGCTTTGCCTCACAGCACCGCTAGCCTCGCTGTAGACTCTTGGTCTTTTCTCTCCTCTGCTACTTTGATTGCCCTCATGAAATAGGTTCATTCAAGTACTTTGGGTATTTCGATCTGTGTTTATCTGCTTTAAGCATGCACAAGGTGGCACCCTACTTTAAACAAGGACACTCTGTCCCTCCCCAAAAATAATTTATGCCCCCCCCCTTCTTGTGCATGAGCTCCTGCCCTCCAAATATCCAAAGGAGCACAATCCTCCTCAGCATACAGCAGCTGAAGTTTGGATCTTTTTTTCCCTTTAATGTCTTAAATCTGCAATATTCATCTGTGAGTGGGTTCTGCATTAAGTTTTGAGAGAAACATATTTACTCCCGGATTACCTTTGCAGTTTTAAAATGCAACAAAATTACTTAGTTATGTTTAAGCAACAAAACTACTATAAGGTTTAATAAAAGATCACAGTTTGGAATAAACATTTTGTAATTTAAATTAAGTTCTTGTTGTTGACTTTTCGGGACACAAACAGCAGCCTCCTGGGTAAAGTGGGGTTGTGGGAAATGTGGTTGTACAATTGATAAAACAACTTGCTGTCAGATAAATGCTATTGCGAATATCTTGTCAGGTGTTTTCAAAAATGTATAAAAGTATCACATTTAATTTGATGATTAAATATTGATAGTAAAAGTAAAATGCCATACCTTTTAAGAATATATCTCAATTATAAGTTACTTGCTTATTTTCTGTCATGACCCCAAAAAAACATTTTATTTCTCTGTATTGAGTATTAAGTTCAACATGTTTAGCGTAACGTAGCACAATACAGGAAGCAGTAGGAAACAGCTAGCCTCAAAAACAACAAAAATATCTTATTGAGGAGTTTTACGAATATCTAGGACCATTTTCTGTGTAATAGGGAGGAAACTTCCTGATCTACAAAGAGTAGAGTTTTCACCTTGTGAGTCTGAGTATGAGTCATCATGGCAAAATGTGTTCCTGCAGACACCTACTGTAGCAGGAACTACCTCAGGTGTTTATAGTTATGTCTCTCTGTCTGTGGACAGACTTTGTGGTGTATTACATGAGGTCTCATATTCATAAAACCACAAAAGAATCCTTTTCTTTGGAAAAAAAAAATATTATATTGGATTGGTTGTCTATTGCTTTGCATTAACGATCTGTTTGGAGGTATATGTTACCCGCTTTGTATATTAATACATCTATATTACAGCCTACTTACTCTATTAGTACTGCAAGTATAAATCACACATATAAACTCTCTAGTATAGACTCATGTCTGAGGTTTTCTCTCCTTATAAGAGTGCAAATGTGGGAGTAATGTGGTGTTAAACACAGCAAGACAAATCTTTTTAAAGATCGAATTAATATTGGACTACATTTATTCACGTGAGAAGACATGAACCAGGGACTGTGAATTTAGACACGCCTTACAACAGGATACTTGACTTAATGCACCGTTGAAATCTGTGTGGGACATTTCTGTATTACTGTAACACACTTGCTGACAGGCTCAAACTGTGAAAGCACTGACGTTAGACTGTATTCAAATTGACAGGCTGCTTTATTTTACAACCTCACAAAACAGCGCCTGAGGTCTCAATCTGTCGCGACTTAAAAATGTCAAACCATACAAGCGGGGAGAGATCTAATCGCCGTTACATAAGGACTTTATTGTTTCTACATTTCTTTCTTTGAATACCTCAGCTCTCTCTCAGGTTGCCTGACATTGTTGGCTTAACGTAGAAATCTCTCTCACTCTTACTTTTTCTGTCTCACTTTATTATCGTCTTTTTCTCTCACACTTTTACACTCTCTTCATCTCTGTGACTGTTTGTCACACTCTTGGGTTTTTTCTCTTTGACATGCTTGTCCATCTGCATCAAAACAGGGGATCTGCAGATGCATATACTGTACATACATGTCAGTTACAGCTATCGACCATGATGTCAGTGTGTGTCACAATATTGATCTGTTTCAAGGTCAACTGCTAATCAGATCCCTTTTTTTCAGACAGCCGGTTTCATTCACAAACTCAGTGTCACTTTCCCGCTATCTGAGGCTGCTTTCGCTCTGCTGCCATTTATCCCAATTGTTGCTCATATCTTTCCTTTGCAGGACAGGACATCTGTTGTACAGCATAACCTAATAGAAGCAAAAATGTGTGCTGCCAATGGGAGGCATTGGATTGGATAACACTTAAATAACAGTATCTGCTTCTTTTCCATTGTTGAGTGTTCAAATACAAGTCACTGCTGCTTGCAAGTAACAGGATTTGGAGCAAATATCCACACAGTTCAGGTTTGAAATGTAGGCTTTTGTTCTTTTTCTTTTTTTTTAAAATCTGACATTTGGACAGAATGCTTGCTGCACACGTTGCATTAGGCATACTGAATGTCAGTATTCCCAAGATTACCCATTCTTCCTGCTGATACCTCACCACTTATTGCATGTATCCTCAGTATTTCTGTTTGGCAGTTTATAAAAACTTAGTTCTGGTTTCTTTACCTTGTTGGCAGTGCATCCCACCACACAGCAGCTTTTAGGCAATATACTGTTGTTTTCTAGCAGACGGCAGGAAACAACTTTATGCAATACAAAGACAATGGAGTGCAATGGATTGATTTCCCCATCGGTGTGGAGGGGACTTTATTGCGCTCTTTCTCTATGCCTGTCGGAAGCCACCAGGAAGAGCCCTGGGCTTTGAATAAAAATTTCACATAGTGGTATTACAATTGCCGGGTCCGTCAACTGATACCATAGTGCCCCAAAATACTTTTCTTTCCCATAGACTTATTTTGGGAAAGAAAGGTCTGTGCTTCAGCGGAAAATGTATCTTGAAGTAAATCAACTTCCCATTACAAACACTTTTCAACTGAATTCTTAACTTAACGGGAGATCTACTCGGATGCTGCTGATGGTTTGTGAGCTCCTTGGTCGGAACAATAGGGATCCTTGTATCAACTACTGGTAGTAGTATTCCTTACCAGGATTGTACTGAGTTAACTTCTGAAGACTTGTACTTTACCTTCAGAGTTAAAGTTCAAGTCCATTTCAGAAGCCTTTTCAAGCATGGTCCCTAACCTTTAGGCCAGAACCTTTATATTAAATACATCATATCAAGTCACTTTACTCAGGTTTTAATACTCAAGACTGTTGCTATGGTATCAGGGAAATACTGTTTAAATAACAATACAGCCAGTGGGCAGCTAAGATAGATATTTTACTTGTGACCATCTGTATTCATTTCAGAACTGGCTCAGGCAAGCCATCTTTAAGCAGATATAAATTCTACTGTGGAATGAGATTCCTGTGAAGCAAGCAGCCTAAATTGCTGGCTCAGTTTGTATCCCTGGATGGAACTCATTAACCAAATGTTCACCTTGACACTTGTTAAATGTTCTTATCCAAACCTTGCCGTACAAGCCCAGTCTACAAATGATGTTTGGAAAAAGAAGCTTTGACAGCAAGCGCTGCCACAGAACTACTGTGTCTATGGCCCTAAAACCTGGTTCCCTGGGACAAGGTCTGGGACCAAAATGGGTCATAGGCCTACTTCTGATGAATCCCCACACGACAAGAGTATCGATGCGTATCCATGACTACAGGTCCCAGAACAGCTAATTAATTTCTAAATCCTGAGCCGAAAAACAAAAAATTGTTGCTTTATATTCCCGTCCAAACGTTTCATGCTGCTGTAAAGAAGGTCAGGGCACGCCTATTAACATCGTAACCCCAACTGTGCTCATTGTTTTAGTAGAATTATAATGAGAGCCGGCTCTCATTTCCATTCAGCAGAGCAGCTTCATCAGAGTCTTAACAGCTCCTGACGGCCTCGCTTGTTGTTTCACTTGTACCATCACCTCCTTAACCCTACGTTCCTCTTAACCTTAATCCTGTCTTTAATCCGTCATTGATCTAAATTATAATGCGAAATGGGGCCGTCCACGAGGGTATACATGTGTAAAGCCAACTCCTCCATTGATTCAGAAACATGGAGCCATCAGTAAGGGGTAGGGTCCCGAATTACGAGCAGTTGTCCCGAATCCCAAATCCAATAAATAAGCCTAAACCCAGGTACATAGCTGTTGTAGGTTTATTTTAGCCGTGTACACTAGTGCAACAAATTGATGACGACACATAGCTTTGATCTTTTTGAATAAAAACCATTTACGGATGGAGATTAAACTATCGATGATACATACCATATCCTGACATGGAGCCTGATATCTTGGGACTTGGTGAACGTCCAGCAAAAAAATTCCAAAAACGTTACTGCCCCCATAGATCATTGTCGCCTCACAAGGTTGAAAAAAAGCATTTTGCAAAGTCTGCAGGAAAGACTACTACTAATATTATAACTTCAGTTTGTTGACACTGAATGTAATGTACTGGAAGCAATGCACACCGTGGCAATGTGAACAGGCCCACCCCCAACTCCCTTGTCCTGAATATCACCCATTTTCATCTGGTCAACCTAGCAGGGGGTGGACATTGGTACAATACATAGATATCGAGAGTTAGTGGCAAGAAAATTATTACATTATGATTGTCTTTCAATGTCTTTTATCACACTTTTTAATGAGTAAGTAACATACTGTTTGTCGCAGCTCCACAGTCTCCCCTGTTAGAAAGCTACCCATTCAGTTAGTGACAATGGTGATTAAGTATAGTCTGTTCAGTTTGAAGATTTTGTGTTCAAGATTTGTTTGTAGATGTACTGAGCACCTCTTGTGGAAATGTGAAGAAAGAAGTGAGTGAGGTGATTGAAGCTACTAGTACCATTAGAGAAGTGCAGCACTGTGTGCTTTCTAGTTAACAGTCAAAGGTGCAATATGGAAGCTGTAAGAAGTTAGCTAAAACAATAAGCTAAGAAGCATCAATAGTTTGATTAATCATGAAAACTGATCATTGCAGCGTAGTGTTTTATGCAGACGATTGTTGCATAAGCTTTGGTAAGTTGGAGCATCTACAACAAAGAATGACCTGACTTCACAGGTCTACTAGACCTGACGGATAATTTTCGAAATCCTGATTGGCCGGCAGAAGTACCAGACATAACCTTTTCCAACTTAGTCGCACCCACTTCCAACCAGTAAGAGGAGGCAAACAAACAAAACACAAAAGGAGAAATCTCCCATGTGCAATAAGAAAATCGGACTAACTTTGGCAGAAATGTTTGCGCGGATATGGGGACTATAGGGATATCAGGGACTTTTAAGAGCTTTGTCAATTTAGATTATACGTTCGCCATGACCTAGCCAGCATCGAACACAAACTAGACTTTTACTTCAGCCAAAGGAATGGAGGGAAATGTCAAACACAAGAGAAACAGACTCATCCACAAACCACCATAAAGCCACTACCTGGACAGAGCGATCTCCGCCTTCTGCCGGGCGATGTCGGCTGCTTTCTGTGCTCCCTCAACGGCTCGGTCAACCTTCTCTCTGATTTTACTGGCCCGGAGTGGGATCAGGTTCTTCCTTTTGCCGCTCACCAGGATGTTCTGTTTGTACTTCCCTTCCTCTTTCGTGCCGTCGGGAAACGCCGTGCAGCCGTAGCCGTGGCGCTTGTTGCTAAGCCACTCCCCCTCGTACTGGAGCCCATCTGAGCGCCGACTCACACCAAATCCTGTCCGCTTGTCGTTCTTCCACTCCCCGCAGTACGTCTCTGTCGCCGTGGCGTCCACGTCGTCGTCTGCGACAGCCAACTCTGCATCAGCGTCTCCGAGACTGGAAAGGTGAAAGGTCACATTGGATTGGCTGGATCCTACAGGTAATCTATGAGAGCTCTAACATAATGTGCATTAAAATAAATCTGGAATCAGGAAGTGGTTAACTTAGCTTAGCATAAAAACTGGAAGCAGGGAGAAACAGCTAGCCTGTCTCTGTCCAAAGTTCAAAAATATGCCTACCACCACCTCTTTTGTTAAAAAAAACAGAATTTTTTTATCTCGTTTGTTTAATTAGTACAAAAAGACGTGTTAAAATAAGAATTTGTGATTTTAGGGGGAGTTGCGTGTGAGGCTTAATAATAATAATAACTTTATTTATATAGCACCTTTTAAAAACAAGGTTTACAAAGTGCTTCGACAGACAAGCCAGCAAAACAGTGCAATAGAAGAAACATTAAGAACAATCGTTCTAAACAAAGAAACAAAATGAAATAACAAGAGACAATCAAATAAACGAACAAAATAAATAAAATCAAGTGAAATAGGTAAAATATAGTAAACAAATATAAGATAAAATACTAAGACCAAATAAAAATGAAACAATAAAACGATGACATCACATATAAGCCAATCTATAAAAATGTGTTTTAAGAAGTGATTTAAAAGAGATTACTGATTCTGCAAGCCTTATCTCCTCCGGCAGGTCGTTCCAAAGCCGAGGGGCCCTTATGGCAAAAGCACGGTCGCCTTTGGTTTTCAGTTTCGACTTTGGAACAACCAGAAGGGCCCCACCTGAGGATCTAAGGCTGCAAGCTAGCTCATACGGGGTCAACATTTCTCCTATGTATGTCGGGGCCAGACCCAGACGTGCTTTAAAAGTGATCAGCAAAATCTTAAAATCAATTCTAAAATGAACAGGGAGCCAGTGAAGAGAAGCCAGGATTGGGGTGATGTGATGTCGTCTGTTACAACCAGTAAGAAGCCTAGCTTGTGGTTAATGCCAGAGAGGAGGGAGTTACAGTAGTCCAGTCTTGAAAAGACAAATGCACGTAGGATTTTTTCCAGGTCTGGGGGAGTGAGGATAGGTTTTATTTTGGAAATGGTTCTGATTTGGAGGAAACAGGACTGGACTACTTTTGTGATGCGGGGTCTGAAAGTGAAGTCGGAATCAAATAGAACTCCTAAGTTCCTTGCCGTGGATTTTATATTTAAAGACAGAGGACCAAGTGCATTTACAATAGGAGTGATGGGGTTTGGGGGACTAAATAAAATGATCTCAGATTTCGAATTATTGAGTTGAAGCCATCCAACAGTTGATATCCTTAAGACAGTCTATAATAGCAGCTAGGCTTCTTGGGTCGTCTGGTTTCAGTGGAAGGTATATATCTGTGTGTCGTCTGCTTATTAATGAAAAGAGACATTATGACGTTTGATGATTTGACCTAGGGGGAGCATGTATATGGAAAATAAAATTGGACCTAAAATAGAACCTTGCGGTACACCACAGGTAATGTTGGAAGTAAAAGATGAGTAATTACCTATGGTGACCGAGTGGGTTCTGTCAGTGAGGTAAGAATAAAACCAACTAAGTGCAGAGTCCTTGATGCCAACCCAGTTCTTAAGACGGTTGATTAAAATGGCATGGTCTACCGTGTCAAAGGCTGCACTTAGGTCCAAAAGGATTAAGATCGCTTGGTTGCCAGGTATGCTCTGTGAGCCTGGGTTGATCTTTACAGGCATGAAGTTGGCAACCTTACCGTGACAATAAGATTCTCGAATGCCAGACTTTTGCTTGCCAAGAAATACTTCCCACAGGAAATTCCCCATATAACCACGGAAATGTTTTTGCATATATCTGTTTACTGCGTTGTATACATCAAATTAATGAGATACAACCTAAACATCTAGACGCTGTTTCGTCTTGTTTACAGTCTTATGCTAAGCTAGGCTAACAATGTCCTCACTCAATCGACATACTAATCACATGGACAGGAGATTGGTTCAGGGCATTTCTCAAAATGTGGAACTATTCCTAATAATTTTAGTGCAAAACATCTTGAAACAAATATTTAAATCAGAGATCAAATCCCAGAATCCCAAATGGAAATCATCTTTTTTTCAGAATGTGTCATGAAGAATGTACATCTAAAGAACTTGACAATACAGTCAAAGTGCTTCACAGATATTTCCCCCCTTATTCCCTTGGCCCTGTCTATTCATATGACACATTCCTTGGTTTAACACTCCCTCATGGTGAGCCACTGCACAGTCCTTCTGAAGTTGGTAGGGAATAAGAAGTGTTTTGCTCAACGAAGCTTGTTTTCATCTCGCCTCTTCTGGCCCATTAATTAGTTCTCTACTTCCCTTCAGTATGTTTTCACTGGCCCCGGCATAAGATTTACCACTATAATATGTTCAAATGAGAAGAATATGTAACATATCAGTAAATAATTGATTAATTGCAACACATTACATAAAAATGTTGTATTTGATCTTGCATTCATACATTAGCCCTTGGAGGCCTTTTTTTTAAAGTTTCCAGCAGTAGAATGGAAAAAAGAACAGGATTAAGAGGTGTTGACTCGTGTCGTCTAGTAACTGGTGCCACCTCAATCCAACTTACTTGGAATTTTACACTAAGTCTTCACCTTCAAGTGAAGGAGGCTGCTGTTTTCACGATGAACCCAGCAGCATGTCCGCTCTGTTGCTATGAGCTGGTCTGTCCAAAGAAAACCAAGTGGACAACAGTGATGCAGAGAGACAAAGACAACAGGCTTATCGCTGGATAACACAATGTAAACCTTTTATCAGGCCAGCTGACCAGGAAGCTGACCTTTTGACCTATTGGCCCACTTTGGGCCGCGTGCCAATCCATTTTACAGGCACTTAGGTAGGACAGATGCCTGTTGTTGCCTTGATGTCCTTCACATAAAGGACGGCTTCTCTTTTCAGCACGTCATTCCTCCTTGTCCTTTGACTCCACCCTCCTCCCCACTTTCATTTATTCCATTACCTCACGACAGAGTTGATGTGACGCACTCTTCTCTCCAATTATTTAGGTGTTGCTTGTTTTTCTAAAGACTTTTCATTTTCAGTGGGTGAAACAGGATTCTGGGATTCTTAATGAAGGGTTGGGTGGGTTGCCCCAGAATCCTATTAATGCAGGGTAAAAGATAATTTCGACATAATAATGTGTTTTTAAAATTAAAAAAAAGCAGTTTTGTGTATTCAAATGATACATCATCTTCTCCTGTTGGTACCTGATAGTAGAGTTGATGTCGGATGCAGCAGAGGACACGGTGCTCATCCCGGCCTCACTCCTGAACGAGCTCTGTTTGGACCTCTGGGAGGCCAGGGAGCTCCTGGACTCGGACTTCCTCAGCTTGAGCCCTGACAGGATGGACCTGCGGAACAGCCCGCCTTTCCTCTTCCCCTTCAGCAGCTCGGCCTCGCTGTGAGCCGTGAGCACGAAACCCCCGCGAGACACAGCGGGGCTGCTGCCGCTGCTGCCCGTGCTGCACATGGAGACGCTGGTGGTCAGCGTGCCGGGAACGGGAGGAGGACCGGGGACCACCGCCCCGGTCCGGTCCAGCAGAGCTGTGCCGTTGCTGTGCTCCGAGCCGGAGCGGAGAGAGTTTATGGAGGTACGGAGCGGTGAGCGGATGACGGCCGCCATGCCGTAGGGGACACTCTGGCGGACTCCGTAGCCGTGCCGCATCCCGCCAACCCACTGGCCTTGAAATGTCCCTAAAGAAAGGGGAGAAAACTCTTATCAACACAAATTCTACATATATTCTTTTTTTAAATTTTCTATTTATTAGCCTAAGTATGATTATATAACAGGATTTTAATGTTAGTGCTTCACAGGATGACTAGAAAGAAATCTTTTGCCATATTTCCACAGCCTGATGCGTTAGCTAGATAGCTTGCTGCTAGGTAGGAACATGACCTTCCCACTGTTGATCCCGCCCACTAAGCAGTGATTGGTCAATTATTTTCTCTAACTGTTGGAAACAGCTGTCGGTGGCATTATTTCAAGAGAGGTCCAGCGCTAGTTTAAACACTTTTACTCTGATTTTTACTTTATATTTCATATACTTGTTGGATAGTTCAGAATACATGTGTGTGTTTATGGAGGGTCAAACTAATTTTGCCACCTAAGCCATGGCTGGATTAAAAAGTAACTTTGTTATTTATGGTGATGAAATTAATCTCATTGACAAAATGTTATGGTTTTTGGCCTGAGTACAACTTGGAGAAACATCAGCAGTATCAGAATAGTTCACCTGCTCTTTGTGATGTCGTTTTTTTATGAAATAATTTGACAAATTAATAAAAAAAATTGTATTCTGTCCATCCACTCCCATTCATTCACAATGTGTCTCTGCACAACCTGCTCTCACTGCTGCATAACAGTGCTTACATCCCCATGCTGCTGAAAAAGTAGGCCATCTGAGTATGTGTGCTTCTGTCATTCCTCTCTCTCTCTCTCTCTCTCTCGCTCTCTCTCTCTCACACACGCACTCAAACGGAAGTGTGTGTTCCAACAAGAGTGCAAGTGATCCATCCCGCCTGCCCGTACCTCTGATGTAACAGCACTCTGATTCATTCTATTGCAAACGCACACGCTCCTTACCAAACTACATGGCCATATAAGGAATGCAACCACGTTCTCCGTCTCTATCACAAACACAACACACACACACACACACACACACACAAACATTTCCCTGGTGGGCTCAAGTGTCAGTGAAGTGGGAAGCGCTGAATGAAGCCAATGTCGTGAGCCATTCGTATTCTTGCTTACGTTCTCAGATGCGCTCACACGGGCACAACAAGCACATCCACCTGCACTGTTAGAAACATAAAAAGACTTGAGTGAGAAGCGGTGTTGTCTCCTAACCTGCCCTTGTCATTAGGACAATATGCTGCCTCTTATCTTTCCCACACACACACACAGACAAAAGAAAAGTCTGTGTCATAGACAGCTGGCCAGCACATCTGGCCAGGCCTTTGTAATCACGTCAGCACACAGCTGTAAGACCATATGACAGACAGATCAAAGAGCACACCCACACACACATAAACACACGTGCAACAGCATGACAAGATTACCGTTTTATTTAATGGCCGCAAGCATGCTAGAGCAGGAGAGTGAGACAGAGGGCGACGAGAAGAGAGACAGTTCTGAGCATACAGAGACAGAACATCACCTGTGTTTCTCTGAGATAGTGTCTCTGCTGACCGTGCAGAAAAGAGGTAGAATCAGACAGGAGGAGAAAAAAAAATCAGCTGTCTGCTACAGGTCATATTTCTGGTCAAACAATTAATGAAAAGTTGATGCTATGCTAAGCTAACCGACTCTGGCTGTAGCTTCATATTCACTTATTATCATGAAATTGGTATCAATCTTTCATTTAGCTCTCGGCGAGAAAACAAATAACCATTTTTCATAAATTTGATTTGTAGTATGATTGACATCAGACAGCACAATAATTCATTTACTTTTACCATTAAACTGTCAAGTAAGTTGATCTCTTGTTTACTTATTGCTAAAAGAGTCCTGTGGGGGGGTACTGCCGGAGTATGAGCTCTGTCCATATTCGGGGTAGTACTTTAATTGCATTTTAGCAGGTATTGGATTCGGCAAGGGTTGTTCCTTGGCACCGATTGTGTCGGTGGTTTTCATGAACAGTTGTATGGAGCAGAGTGTCCATTAAAGGGACCCCAGAATGGCCTTTTCTGCTCTTTGCAGATGATATGGTAGTAATATATTAGATTTACAAAAATCTGGAATGCTTTTTAAAATTTGTATCTATTTGTTATAACAAGTTTGTTAAAAAAATTAATTAAATTAAGCTTGACTTGCAAAGAATGAACAGTGTTAACGGTAATTGATTTATAAAATGGGTTGATTTGTGGCAAACTTTTTAAATAACACACTTTTAAATCTTAAGGCTTCGAGGAAGGTATCAATTATTTGTAAGTCAAAAGCCTCAAGTCCAAGCAAGTTATTTGTGTTAAAGTCCAAGTGAAGTCTTAGTTTGATTTTGTCAAGTCGAGTCTGAAGTCATCACATTTGTGACTCGAGTCCAAGGCATGTAATTTAAATCCATACCTCTGGTAAATAGAAAGAAACTTATCAGAATAACACAATGCGTTTCAACGGCACCACAGTCTACAGTCTCCAAAATTGCCATAAAGTTGACTGAATACCTCTTTTAAAAAGTTTCAACAAAAGCTGAACCTTATAACCTTCATGACTACCGGTATTTATCACAAGGCTGTTGTATCAGTCTTAGCGGTGTGACTATGAAATTGGCAATTTAGAGTGTGAGTGAATATATGTGGTTTTTTGTTTTTTTTTTACTTTTTCATGATTCCTTGGAAGCATATACCACACTGGACCAGTAATGCCTCAGTAAATCAAATATTCAGTGGGGCACTAGGCTGCTTTCTCAATGTGGGCCTGTCGCTCTCCATGGTGCTGAAAGACACAGTCTGAGAGGCAGGCTGTTGTTGCTGATATTCTTCTAAATCAAACCCATTTACAGTTTGTGTGTGAAATCGCTGCATTACACAGAAAAACACATAGAAAACATGAGCATATGTCAGACTGAGGCACTCACATTAAACAGAAAAAAACAGTACATTTTTGCACTTTTGCACAGAAGCGCTTCGACATGCAACGGCAGATTTGAATTTATCCTCCTCTCATCATGAACTTGTCACAGCTGTATTGAAAAGGAAATCGACCTCTGTATATGTATATGTAAAGGCCTCGACCCCGGGCCTACAGTTGTGAGGAGAATCTGCTTCACAACTCGCATGCCAAAACGATTTCAGTGATTCCGCCTGGAGGCCAAACAGGAAGCACTCTCGGATCATACGGGCCTGTAACCCAGGCCGAAGCTAACGCCGGCACGAGGCAGCCGCACAGAAAGAGTTAACGCGTGGAGATCAAAGCTGCGGAAACATCAGAGAGGCACAGCGATTTGATCACGCGCCAACCCCCGGGCTGAATTCATAATTGTCTCTTTAACAAATGCGCGCGTCTGTTTTCTATTTCTAGGTTAAAAACCATCTGTCTCCTAGGGTCTGTATTTCATTGTTAAGATACAAAATCTGTCAAAATCTGTAAATTCTGCCGGGTTGTTTGAAATGTATTATGTATCCCATTTATCCAATCCTTTCACTTGTTCCAGAGGACTCAAGGTAGTTCATGTCCTTTTATATTACCGCATTGTAGCCTCTTTTACTGCTTTACACCTCGAAATATTGATCTGTGAAGCACAGCAGCAAAAAAGAGAGAACTTATGGAGCAAAAGAAACTGACTGAGAGGGAGTTGAAATTGGTTGCTTTATGAATTATTAATGTGTTGTTTCACCACGTCAGCACTTCGCATGTCGAAGTCTGTCTATGTTCGTGTTTGTGAGAGAAATGGGGGAGGGCTCGTAAGATTAGATGACACAAGGTCAAGTCTCGCACACAGTTTACTTCACGTCTCAGATTGTTTGTGACCGTGGCACAATTCAAATTCTTCAGTTCTAATCACTGCTCCATAACTGCAGCTAAGACATGTATAATTACAACGACAATAATACAAATTTAAATACCAATAATTATAAGGAATTGTATGAAAATTATTGGTTAGGGAAGGGGGCGGAACCTTCACTATATTTTATTATTTTGCACCTTGTCCTTGTCTTAGAAAGAAAAAGGCAATACCCTTTCCCAGTATCCAAAGACAATTGAATAGCAGTGGTACAACAATTCACATCAATAACTAAAAAAGCATGAAAAATTTTATAGAAATTTATTCTACTTTATAGAATAAAATATTTCAAAATGTATTTTACTTAATCTGCAAGCGGAATGTGCTTTCCCAAAATTAAAAAAAGTGAGACTATTCTCATACAGTCATCTTATAATTACGAGCTTTAGAGAAGTTGCAGTACCATGCCATCCCAAGTGCTTTCAGGGCAAACTCGGTCATTAGTATGTCCAGTTAGGATTTTATCAGCAGGGATGGAGGGCAGACTTCCAAGATAGATCTTTAGAGTTTTCATGTTTCATACTGCACCGCTAATCCTCACTACAAACATCAAACCACTCTAGTTGCATAAGCTAAAGCCTGCAGTGGCAGTGGGGTTGTTTTGGTAGTAGATGAGGTAGGTATTAGCAATGGCCAAAAGGGCAGAATGCTTTTGAATATTTTTCTTCACTGTGCAATTGAAGCGCTTGTGTGAGAAATAAAAAAAAGCGACGTACAAATGCTGATGAGGTGGATTTTCTTTGACTCCACCATTTATGGATGACGTGTCACTTTGTTTCTGACCTGAGCAGAAGAAAGTCTGGCGCATTGCATGTGTAAGAGTGTGTTCTTGAATGGGAATGCTGGTGGATTTATATTTTGTATCACTTGCTATGAAGCGGAAAAAGAGAAAGAAACAAATCTGTCAAGATAACCAATCACACCAGCTAACTGTGACAAAACAGCAGGGGAGGAAAGACAGATGGGACCTCAAGACAGGTAGACATGACAACGGACAGACAGCAAGCCACACAGACAGGCAAGATAGGCAGACAGATAGCAGACAGACCAGCTAAACTGTGGGCAAATCACCGCACGCTGAAAGCAAAGGAAGTCATTTCAAAGCTAAACCTCTGCCTGTGTAAATCACAGTGTGGGACCATGATCCGTTTAAGAGATTTCGCTTAGGCCCTTTTTCTGTCTGAGTCTTTCAGATTCCCATTTGAGGATTATACATCTGCTAAAAAATGTCATGAAAAGGACCCATGATAACATGGTGGTGTGCCGTCGGCCTGACGTTTTGAAAATGTCCGCCCTTGTTAGTCATTTTGTAACCAATTTTGATGACCTCGTTGCATATTATAGTTTAGTATTATTTATGAACACAAATAACTCAAATAACTAAAAATGGGTTGTCTTTACTTATACATTTTTGACTCTCCAAATCAATCAATTAAATACGTGTATATAGAGGATGGAAAAAAGGTAATTCTAATAATTCTAATAATAATAATAATTCCACATTTTTTTCTCACTGAGGAAGGCATGACCAACCACTAGTTGCCTGCTATAGCTGGGTTGGTTAGGTTTTGGCAGGAGGAGTAAGATTACTTAGGTTTAGGGTAAGAAAATTAGGGTAAGCCAATCAGAGGCAGAGTAGTGGGGTAATGCATTCGCCAATGTAGGACAAAAAAATATTGGGACCGGAAGGTCTGGTGATGTCATCCGCCTAATAATTAGCCATGTGCTTCTGTTCGTTTCACGGAAGTTTTGTGTTATCGGAGCAATGGGCTATCGGAACAACGGAAGATGGTTTCCAGGATAACGGGCTGTCAGACAAATGGGCTTTTGGACAATATGACATTTTACTGACTATTGGGACAACGGAATTATGAGCCTTTGGAATAATGGCATGTCACCAAAAAAGGCACCTCGGACATCAGGGGGCTGGCAAGAACACACACTACAGTGGCCTCAACAGCAAGTGGGTGGCCGAATCTATGAGATGTTTGCCCTCTGAGAGTAACAATCTTTCAGATGTTGTGGTCAAAGAGACAGTCCTGTACTTGAAAAGTTATGGTTTTCCGCACTAGCCAATGCGTTCCCCAACATCAACGCACTCTTTTGGACCATCCTTCACCAAGATACAATCAAAGAAAGGATATACTTTTTCTACTTAGAGCCAGGGTTGATTTAAAGACGGCCTGTGGAAATTAGGAAAGGCAGCAGGACCTGCCAACATATGTCCTTTAACAGCAAAGTGGACAAGGATCGGAATACAGGTCAACCTAAGCATTTGTGCAAACTACAAAAGGGATCACACTCACTCACCCATACCAGGAAAAGTGCTCAACAGGATCATCATGAACAGAATAAAGGAATTAGTCAGCATTTAGCTGCATTCAGCAACAGGAGCAGCACATTGGATTTCAGAGAGACAGATCCTGTACTGACTAAATCATAACTACAGTGGGGGAAATAATTATTTGATCCCTTGCCGATTTTGTAAGTTTGCCCACTGACAAAGAAATGAACGATCTATAATTGTTATGGTAGGTTTATTTTAACATTGAGAGACAGAATATCAAAAAGAAAATCCAGAAAATCACATTATATAAAAGTTATAAATTGATTTGCATTTGATCGAGTGAAATAAGTATTTGATCCCCTAACAAAACATGACTCAGTACTTGGTGGAGAAACCGTTGTTGGCAAGCACAGAGGTCAGACGCTTCTTGTAGTTGGTCACCAGGTTTGCGCACATCTCAGGAGGGATTTTGGTCCACTCCTCTTTGCAGATCTTCTCCAAATCCTGAAGGTTTTCGAGGCTGTCGCTTGGCAACTCTAAGCTTCAGCTCCCTCCACAGATTTTCTATGGGATTAAGGTCCGGAGACTGGCTAGGCCACTCCATGACCTTAATGTGCTTCTTCTTGAGCCACTCCTTTGTTGCCTTGGCCGTATGTTTTGGGTCATTGTCGTGCTGGAAGACCCATCCACGACCCATTTTCAGTGTCCTGGCTGAGGTAAGGAGGTTGTCGCCCAAGATTTCACGGTAAATGGCCCCGTCCATCCTCCCCTCGATGCGGTGAAGTCGTCCTGTCCCTTTAGCAGAGAAACACTCCCAAAGCATAATGTTTCCACCTCCATGCTTGACGGTGGGGATGGTGTTCTTGGGGTTATAATCAGCATTTCTCTCCCTCCAAACACGGCGAGTTGAGTTGATGCCAAATAGCTCGATTTTGGTCTCATCTGACCACATTACCTTCTCCCAAGCCTTCTCTGAATCATTCAGTTGTTCATTGGCAAACTTCAGACGGGCCTATACATGTGCCTTCTTGAGCAGGGGGACCTTGCAGGCGCTGCAGGATTTTAATCCATTACGGCGTAGTGTGTTACCAATGGTTTTCTTGGTGACTGTGGTCCCAGCTGTCTTGAGATCATTAACAAGTTCCTCCCGTGTAGTTCTGGGCTGATCCCTAACCTTTCTCATGATCATCGATACCCCACGAGGCGAGATCTTGCGTGGAGCCCCAGACCGAGGGCGATTGATGGTCATTTTGTGTTTCTTCCATTTCCGAATAATCGCACCAACAGTTGTCTCCTTCTCACCAAGCTGCTTTCCGATGGTCTTGTAGCCCATTCCAGCCTTGTGCAGGTCTACAATCTTTGCCCCGACGTCCTTAGACAGCTCTTTGGTCTTGCCCATGGTGGAGAAGTTGGAATCTGATTGATTGATTCTGTGGACAGGTGTCTTTTATACAGGTAATGAATTGAGACAGATGTCTTTCATACAGGTAACGAGTTGAGATTCAGAGTACTTTCTTAAAGTGAAAGGACTAATCTAACCGATATGTGGGAGCCAGAATTCTTGCTGGTTGGTAGGTGCTCAAATACTTATTTCACTCGATCAAATGCAAATCAATTTATAACTTTTATATAATGTGATTTTCTGGATTATTTTTTTTATATTCTGTCTCTCACTGTTAAAATAAACCTACCATAACAATTATAGATCGTTCATTTCTTTGTCAGTGGGCAAACTTACAAAATCGGCAAGGGATCAAATAATTATTTCCCCCACTGTATGTGTATCATGACTGAGCAATGATTGAATATAGCTGTCTGATCCATATCCATGTAATGTAGGATTTTTTTAATGGCATGGAAAGAAAGACTTTTTCGAATATTCATCAACAAAAACACATTATGAGGCAATAACCTCATAATAAACTCACAAATGCTTTTGAGGTGAGGATTGGGGTCAAGGACACCTACTGGACACCTTTTCCATCCTAACTGGCAATTGACAAGATTAAAAGACATTCCAAGAGCACAAGAGTTTGGACATAGCTGAACAACCTGTACTTTGCAGATGACTTGGCATTACTATCCCATACTTATCAACAGATGTATGATAAGACGAGAACATTTAGCAGCTCATTCTTAGGAAAGACTAAGATACTCAAAGTAAAAACAATCAACGCCAGTGCGGTAACAATGCAGCCCAGTAACTAAAATAGTCAAGAAATGCAATATATTGATTTTGTGTACACGGACACAAATTGTCCTGTTCTGCCGTGTTGCTCAGCACGAAAATGATGCCAATGGAAAGTCAATTAAGATCCTTTTTCGTGGTGGACCCACAAATTAAACACATCCTTGTGACTAAGCAATGGTCAGAGCTTGTGACGTAGTATTAAATAGCCCCAAAAAAAGAGAGAGTGGAGGGGTCCAAAAAACACAGGACTGTCCAAAGTGTTGTTGTGGCTTTGTTGCTTTAACCTTACGGTACATAGTTTTTTTCAGCCCAACCATGGTTTTCCTAAACCTCACTTTCGTTTCGTAACATTATGTCGTCCAGAAGAGAAGGCGTTCTGAGATTCATGAAAAAACCAGACAATTCTATTTCATGTACACGAAACCAAAAGATTACATTTTGGGACTATTTCACAAACTGCTGTGAGATTGTGTTGTACAGTGGCAGGTGGAGGTTAGGTGGAAAACTTGCTCAGTATCATACGCAGTATAATTGACAACTGACCATCAAAGATGCTGCTGTATGAGCTAGAATTGGCAAAGCAAAAGTAGTAACCTGCAGTTGAAACTACCCAGGATTAGGCACTTTGAAACCAATACCCAGTCAGTCGTACTTTATGGAGACATTGAGGGTCACCATGACTGCATGTCCGAAAAGATTGCCACGGCTGATAATTAACCTGTAGAATCCCCAAGGGTGATACAATGATCGGTTGGTAGCCTCAGCAAGAGCCCCGAGGGGGAGAGGAAAAAAATCGTCCTGGATACTTCCAATCTGAACACAACCCATCTACATGCATGGCTGAGTGGTCCAGAGACACACGTCTTAGTTACAGGATGATAGAATACACAGAGGCCCTGAAGAGCTTCCTCCCACACGCTCAAATGGGCTGCATATATACCCTCTTTTCTACGCGCCCGTCATGGAGCTTCCAAACATCATGTATAATCATTACACAACCCAAAGGAAGCAGGTCCATGACTTAATTTGGCCAACCTATCATATCTCAGCGGGGCTAATAATTTATGTAGTTGCTAGGTGTACTTAAACATGAGAAGGGAATTTATTATGTCAGCTTACATAACATGGTCAGAGCTGGAATAATTGGAGCGCTGATAGCGGCCTTTAGCAAGTTAGCAAGATATGTTAATGTGAGACAATTATAATGTGGCGTATTTGCCAACAGCTGGGGGACAGGAGGGAGGTTCCAGGGGCTGTCACGAGAGTCGTTTAATGAAGCATCTGCGATTTGATGTGCCCCGATATGAACGCTGTTTTGTTTTTTCGGTGTGTGGTGGAGTCTTCATGGGGCAGCAAGGTGAGTTTCTGTGCTTTCGACACTGTGTGTGGTGTATTAGCTATTCAGATAAAACAACCATTGCTGCTGTAATCGCTAGATGTGCGATCGTGGTAAACAGCAACAGTTGTAATCTCTGCCTCTCCCTTTGTGACTCACTTCATTTCTCACTAAAATGATTACTGAAGCGGTCTTTTCATTTTTCTCCTTCACTCTCTCTCTCTCACTCTGTCTTTCGGGTAGTGTATGTGTTTGTGTGTGTGCGTGGTTGGTAATCAGTCAGCTTAGCTCTTCATCTCAGTAAACACCATTAGCCCGGAAGGCCAAGCCAGCCAATCAGAGCCCGGCAGAGCCGGCTGGGCGGCCAATAGCGGCGAGGAACACTCGGTCCCTCGTGACACGCTGACCTGCTGCATGTCGGTGAGCGTTGCTATGGAAACCCTACTGTACAGAGCGGCTCCGTGGAAATGCAGTGTAGCGAGGGAGGAAAGCGAGAGGTGGGAGGAGAGAAGAGGAGAGAGGAATGTTGGCAAACGTAGGAGAGGAACCAAAAGCCAAACAGCAGAGATAAGATAGAGGAGGAGTGTTTCCGAGGAAACATGGCATCAGGTGTAGTTGGAGGGGAGAGTGGGACTGGCAGTGAGCTTAGACCTGGCTGTGGGAAATGAAGCTGGCTCTAAAGTGCACAGCGTGGTCCAAAAGTATGTAGGCAGCAGAGCATCTTTGGATGTCTTGGCTCCTGACTCTTATTGCTTTGGACATTACAGAGTCCTAAGGTTTCAAAGATAGACTCTCCCTTCCTGCACAGTCACACGTGCAAATGCAGGCGAGTGACCATCGCCTGCCGACGCGGTATTCACGTCGAGGGTGGGCAGTGCCAAGTGGGGTCAACCACACACGCCTTCGCTGGCTGGCTGAGGGCTACCAAACGGAATTTCGTTGTATCACTACAATGACAATAAAAACCTCTTTATCTTTATCTTTATCTCTTTATTGTTTTGGGGCTGCAACTTCTCCGGTCAATAATCACAAAAGTTCAACTCAACGCGGTGAGAAGATGCAAATCTGCTTTACTACTGTAAGGAAATGTATTATTTTTGAAGTGAAGGTAGGCTAATCATGCCAATGCTCTCTTTGCGAATGTGCGGGACGATAACAACAAAAACACAAGCTCTCAAACTTAACTTAAACTTGTGATTATCATTTACTGATAAAATACTTTAATGCGGTATTCTTTTCTAGTGAAATATGAGGACAAAAATCCGACACGGATTTCCATTTTATTGAAACGGGGGGCTATCTTGTAGCTACAAAATAGCTATAAGATAGCCCATAAAACAAATTTGCTCACATGTATACAAATTAATAAGATCTAAATAAAATAGGAGAAGAAGGTACATTCCCAATCAAATCCCTGTAGCTAGATGGTCAGAGCGTCGGACATTTTTATGTGTACCGTTGCTATTGCAAGCTTGTAGTGGGCTAACTTCCATATAAACCAAACCGACTTCCGGAAAGTAGCAGACTAACTGAGGTGAGGTTTTGGAGTAACAACTTAAAAGAGCAGTTGAGAGTAGAAACGAAGTACTAACGTTATGAAGCGTTGCGAGTGAGAGTAAATGAGAAAAGTGTAATAACTAAATGATTCATCCACACACTCCTGTTAAAGTGTAGGAAAACACATTGCTGTCGCCTGATGAGTAAAAACTCTGTTCACCTCATTTTCTGTTACCAGTGTAGCATCAAAGTAGCATGGAAGCTAGCTAGCTAGCTTACTACAGGACAGCTGGCTAGTTAACTGACTTTGCAATTACGCCATACTATAAAAAGTGTAACCAGTAGCACTTTTGTGATTGGTTGAATCGAAGGGGACAAAATAAAAGTAGTTTTAGTTTTGAAATTCGCGATTAAGGGAGGATACTGGCCGTTTGTGGGGCTGGCGACCATGCCTGTAACCGGTCACTATAAATCTCACCTTAGATAACCTACCATTTGCACTATCAACCTCCTGACTGAGGGCAGGTCTGTGGCTTTCTGTTGTTACTTTTTGACGAGATTGTCTTTTGCATCTTGACCTGGAGATGTCAAATGAAATTCAGTGTTTTGCCAACTATAACCTGTGATGGAGTTGTTTGGAAAATCAGCTCACTGCCATATGATTCACACAGCTTTCCTTTACCGATATTACTTAGGATGCTAAGCTAACACAAGTCATGACTAGCTACCAACTAACAAACGGATGAGGGATGGCTGCTAAGTTCAGCAGGTAACTTACTTTTGCCAACTATCTTGGAAAGCAAACTATGCCTATATTTCTCAAATGCAATTAAGGGCTATTTGCATGAAATTTTTTACACATTTTAAAGGGGCTCTTCTAACAATGTCAGCAACACACCGTTAATCTGTAGCCTGAAGCTCAGTTCATCTTGAAACTTTTGGAAGAAACCAATACCATAGATAGAGGAGGAGGTATGATCTATGACATAATTAGAAGACCAAGTTTGACTCACAATGTAAATGATCTTAACTACATATTATCTTATTAAAAATAGGAATAAAGTAAAATATAAAAAATTGCAGATATCAAAAATCTGGTGGGGCAAGACGCCTGTTTATTATTAATAATTTTGGCATTATTTCTTATAATTTTACTTTTAAATTGTGTTCTGTTGTGCTCTGGCTTAATCAATGACTCTATTTAAAAAGAAAATGTGCCTCATACATTTATACAAAGGACAAACACATGCTGTTTTAATAAGGACACGGTGTACTGTTAGAGCAAGATAAACACTCATAACTAGGCCAATCTCTGCTGCATTTACAGTATGTGGGTTCAATTACTTCACAGAGCTACGGTGTCTCTCCAACACGTTCCTCTCTGGGTGGTTTTCTTTTCACTTTTTTTCCTCTCCATTTTGTTTCCCTTTCCTTCTGTAATGATCTCTCTCTTCCCTTGATTAAAGTGTATCTCTCATCACAATAATCATCCATCCCTCAAACCTGCCATTTTTCCATTATCTGTTCATCATTTAACTGATCCATCCATCCATCAATCTGTACATCTGTCAATCCATCCCTTCCCACCTCCGTCCATCTGTCCCATCTGTCTGGTTATCTTCTCCTTTGTCCTGATTCAACCCCCGAAACTGGTCTGGTCTGCAGATTTTTATCGGGCTGCTCAGGACTGTTTCTTTTGTGTGTGTGTGTGTATGTGTATGTGTGTGTGGTCCAGGCCGGTGTTGTAAAACGGTGTGCTAGTTATAGAGTTATGTAACAAACCTTTAACTGCATGTATGCTGCTGTCAGCTCTGTTGCTCAACTCACACCGCCAAATTTCATGTGTGTGCATCTCTGCACGAACAATGTGTGTGTGTGCGTGTGTGTGGGTGTTTGGGGTGTGCATGTGTCTATTTTTAAGCAGGAATCCATATGGTGTGCAGTGTCTCATTTACAGTGACTGACCCAAGTCTTGGTCTAAGAGACTCAAAGTGCATTGATGGCATTGATCAATTACAGGGTAAATCAGATGTATTAAGTAACAATCCACAAATTAAAGGTCTTTTGAGATGAAAACATTTATATTCCAGTTTTTACTAAAGTCACATTAAAAAAACAGAGTCATAGATATATTACATGCATTAAAGTGGCCAACCCGTCATTTTGGGGCCAACAGATTTAGAGATATTGAAAGTGTCTTTTGCATCGTACTTCTTCTGGTTTTTATTTTTAGTTATGCCATGCTGATCAGTCGAACCACCACAACATATCTCAACAGCCACTAGATGGATTGACACAAAACTTTGTACGCATATTCATGGTTTCCAGAAGACGACACCTAATGACTTTGGCAATGCTGTGACTTTTGATCTAACCCCTTCATTAGGTTCACAGGTTTAGGTTTAGGTTAGGTTTCTGATTTTGAGTGAAATGTCACAACTGTTGCATGATTACAGACATTCATTGTCCCCAGAAGATGAATTGTTTTAACTCTGATCCCTTTTTTTCAAGCGCCATCATTTGGTCAGCATTTAAATTCATGCAATACTTTGGTTTATGACCAAATACCTGACATTCCCATCAGCCTCATCTAAATGTGTAGATTAACTTCTCCCAAGAACAACCTGTTCTCACTCCCAAATCGTCAAATACTATACAAATCAGGGTCGGAGCCCCTGACGTTTTATAAAAAAGCGAGTAAGTCCACTGAGGGTGGAGATTGGGGTGAATGGTTGACCAAACAAACCTAACCAAGCCTAACCAAGAAGTTTTGTTGCAAGTAAATCTACCATGGAAGTTGTTTTTGGAAAAGACAATGAGCGGGAGATGTACATTTCTCGTGAACCTAGAAGTTTATTTTGAAAAGACACTATTTATGTAATGAGTGGAAGCTGACAAGCCTTCTCTGACACTAGAGAGTGTTGTCAAGTATTGTTAATAAATATACAAGACTTGGGTTAATTAGCAAATGTAAGCATTCTAACGCTCTGAACTAAGATGGTAAACTTTATATTAGCTTAGCATCAGAATGTTAGCATGCTGATTGAAGCATTCAGCCTCACAGAGCCACTAATGGGTGAAGAGTTCCAAAACCACAGCTAGCTACATTTCGTGGAAAATGAGCCTCCTACACTGCCACTGAAGTGTGAATATTTTGTTCTGAAGTGTATTTGATATTTTACAGAAAACAGGAGTGATTACACTGGCATGGTACATGTTAGTTGGGAAATGGAGGGTGAAGACATGGATCTGATGTCTCAGCCCTCCGCCCAACTTTGTCTTCTAAAACACCTTGTTTTCTTAGGACTTGTTACTTGGGAGCTGCTGTCTTCATCTGTCCCTCCAACCTTTTATTCATCCCTTAAGACTGCATGGCCTGAATTGAAGGCCTCCAAACACACAGTGTGTCCTCATGCAGCTGAACCGAGGGGTGAGGGTTGAGGTTGGGAGGAAAGAGGATGAGGAGGAAAAAAGAGTAGGGACTGAGAATCATTTTCAAAGCCTGTCCTGATGTAACCCCTCACCTCTGGATGAGTGTGTGACCCGAGAAGACCTCTGGACAAACTCCTCATATTGCCCATCTGTCACATCTGTAACCGTCATCGACATGTCAATCATTCTCACGTAACGAGTCATTTTCACAGATGACAATCGTCAGTCAATCCCAAATAACGCTCCTTGACAGGCGCTGGTTGGTTCACACATCCTCACATACCCACACTTAAACCAAACCCCCAAAACACCCACAATGCATCTGCTTGTGTGTCTCCCCCCCTCCCTCTCTTACCTCCATCTGAGTACGTCTCTGTTCCGTATCCGTCCTGCAGCCCGTTGTTCCAAGTTCCCTCGTACTTCCCGCTCGTCCCCGTGCTCTCCCGCACGCCGTAGCGTCCCTTAAAGCCGTGCGTCCACTCGCCCTTGTACACCCAGCGGCCCTTGTTCTCGACGCCCACGCCGTGTCTCTTGCCCTGAGCCCAGGTGCCCTGGTAGGTGTTCCCGCTGGGCCAGGTGTAGACGCCCAGCAGCTCGAAGCCGTGGGCCCAGGAACCGCAGTACTCGCCCTGGCCCTTGGGTCCCGTGCAGATCCCGTGGCCGTGCGCCTTGCCCTCCTCCCACCCTCCGCAGTATGACCCCCCATCGTCAAAGTTGAACCTGCCGCCAGTGGACATGCATGAAACAGGTCTTGGCAATTCCCCTGAAGCCTCGACAAAAAGAAGAAGAAAAGAAAAAGAAAACGACGGGAGAGGGAAGAAGGACAGGTTGGTGCTAGAACCAGTCCACGGAGCCGAGCTCGGAGGTTGGTGAGGTCAGGGGTGAGGAGGAGGTGGAGGAGGAGGAAAGAATGGGAGGGAGAGGGAGAGAACTCCCACGCAAATCGAGCAACGCCACCCTTTGTTTTCAGCTGGATTTGGAGAAGAGGGAGGATAAAGGAGGTAAGCAACAGAAACGTGGCCCCTTCCTGGGGGTGTCAGGGGTCTCCTGGAGAGGTGGGGAGAAGGGCGACGCTGTTCACACCATCCTCTTGGTGGGCTCCTTGTGGCATCGGCTAGCACGTTCCAGCTTCTCCGAGGCAGACGCAGGTGAGAGAGGAGGAGAGTGGGCCCCGAGCTGCCATTATCCTCTCTCAGCAGGGGTTTAAACCATGAGGCAGCTCCTCCGGCCGGGCCATCGGCCTGCACAGTCTATGACAACTGTTCCTCCTACTGCTGCTTTACTGCTCAGACCCCCACGCCTTTCAGCCGCCTCCTACCTGATGATGCCTCCGCCTCTCTGGGGTGTAGAGCCGAGAAGTCTCCCAGCCCTTCAAACCTCCGAGCCTCCAGCATAGAAGCCTCCCTTGGGCTCTCTGATCAGCACCGATGCCCAAACTGGAGCTGTGACATGTTGTGTGATGAAGAAAGAAAGAAAAAAAGATATTTTCTTCAAGCCCGGTCCGGATGATCAGACAAAAAAAAGACCATTTAAAGTCAGACTCTGTAGCTCACTTCAAGCTTCACCATCCTGGTGCCACACACACACACTGCCTGGTTGTGCAGCGGAGGAACACACACATGCATAGAGAGAGGAAGATGGAGAAAATACATAAGGTAATCTGCTTGGTTGCCTTCTTGTGGTTTTTTTTTTGTCTGTCCTGTGGTGTTGGAGAGCAGCAATGCAGTCTCCTGCCTCATCCCCCCCCCCCCCACACACACACACACACACACACACACACACACACACACACACACACACACACACACACACACACACAAACAGTCTTTCTGACAGCAAGTGCGCACACACATACAATGAAAATAAACAACTGAATTGATTAATTTCTCCTTCTCTATTCCCCCTCTCCCTCTCTCTCTCTCTCTCTCTCTCTCTCTCAGTCTGTCTGTAGGTCTTTAATCCACTGCATCCATAAGTGGTTTATCTTCTGCGTGGTTTGCCTCCAGGTTGCCGGCTCGATGAAATACCATCCATCTATATGATCCTGTTAATGGTGTGTTCCGTCCTCTTCAGCATCTCCTGCTCATCTCCATGTTTCCCTACAGAGCGCCGGCTGACGCACAGCCTGCCTTCCTGCCTGCTGTCTTGGTCTTACAATCTCCTCTCCTCCTATGGCTGGATCTCTGTCTCTCTCTCTCTCTCACTCTCTCTCTCTCTCCCTCTCTCTCCTGATCCGTCTGTGTGTGTCTCTCTCCCAGAATCTCTGCTCATTAAAGAGGACTGTTCCAATGCAGCCAACCAATCTCCCCCTCCCTTCCTCCTCTAGCTCAATAGCCTGCTCCAGCTCTTAAAGAGACACACACACTCTCTCTCTCTTGCTTCCTCCCTCACCTGTAGCTTTTCATCATTTACTCAGCCTTTGTCTTTGTCTTTCTGCATCTCGCCTCAGTTGGCTGTCAGATGGTTGGCTCCATCTGAGAGCCTAGAGATGACTGCAGCAGTAGCGATACATATTTTGCCATCAGCATTTTTTTATTAACTTTGGACAAATCCCAATGCTTATGCCAAGATAAGCTGCAAAGACGTGAGAGTGGTGTCAATCTTCTCATCTATCTCTCGTGCAAATAGGTTCTTCCAAATTGCTAAACTATCCCTTTAAAAAGGAAATATAACCATTAAATCTGTACCGGCCTCAACAGCGACGCAGGTATTGTTTTTACCTAGTTAGTCTGTGTGCAAGTCACCAGGTGTTTATGTGTCTGTCTGTGGACAGATTTTGTCTCCGCAATAGCGTCACAGCTGTGCAAGATGCAGTCATGAAACTTAGTTTGTGTAAAAATGAGGCTTGAGCTTGAAGATGGTTGTGGTCCGAGCAAGGGGGCGGACGTATCTGAAATGTGCAAGAACAGAACAGAATTGCACATTGATGCAATTGCATCGCTTATACTCCTTACCTTGCATTATCTCTGACTTACCTTAAGTGGAAAATATACAACCTCTCTACCACTTGGATTCTGCTGCATCTGCAGTAATGTTAGCTAGCGCTCTTAAGAAAGATCATTGTTTTAAAAATACCAGAAGTACAATACTGGACCTCTTGTCCATCATAGAAGATAGAGGCCCATTAGCATGAAAGAATAAGAGGGATATTTGAAGAAACCAGGTCTTAATGATGGTCAATATGCAGCGGTCACCCTCTCATCCCTTTTTACACCTTTTGGTGCTCGTACTGCAAAGGGATAGTGCTTGATCGCATAAAAGTACAGTTAATGTACCCAAAAGGTATTGATGACCGATTGTGATCCTATCGGCCAATCCACCACAGGAGGTGGTCAGGGACGCGTTGTGACCACTTTGAACACAATGGTAAATGTGTTCAACTACGTGGACGGTAATACATATTGCTAAGGCTGTCCATACAATGTATATAGGAAGTGGACGTATCACGTCACTCATTGGTTTGGGGACTGCTGTTTTGCATTATCTAGTTTGGCATTTTTTATCTAGGCTTTTTGCAACCAGAAGTTTCACAAGAGGGCAGAGCTAAGTGCAACCAAGTTGATCAAGACATTTCTAGATGACCAAATAGGTTGCAATTAACTGTCATGAACTGAAAACCCACTGTGAAAGGGTTAAAGTTGTAAAACACATACATCTCCCAGACCGGACAAAGCAGTAGTAGCCACCTGTCAACCACAAGGTAGCCACTCCCTAAAGCATACCCTGCTTTATGGTCTATTTGACTCTAAAAGGGACCATCATTTACAAAATTAACATCATGCTGTATTGAAGAAGACTTCAAACTAGAGATTGAGACCATACACTCATGTTTACAATGTTTACTGCGGGAAGAAGGGTCATTTTTTGGATAATGGATTTAATTTTCTTACAACACACGGGTATGAGGGTAAGAGATCAGCTTCTGTGGTCTATAAAATGATTAACCGATTGCACCACTGACAACCTTATTCAGATGTTTACATCACATCATGGTCAGCCATTACAGCCACAGTTTATTACTGGTGCCCACCGAGGAACTTGCTTTCACAGTTGGGAGTTAAAGCTGGGGTCGGAAACACTGGAGAAACCAGCAAGAGTACACTACATTTTAAAAACGATCCATCCTAAAAAGCCCAGCCCAGTGTTTGCAGCGTTACACTTGCTCCCCAAGTCACTAAATGTAGCGAAAAAAGCACCAAGTCTGCAACACTGACACCCTGTCCCTACAGGCCTCCCTCCATATTGTTAATGAACAAAAACAACTAACATGACTATTAATTTCATTCAGGCAGAATGAAGTGATTGGATGGGATAACTACAGTCGTGTGATAGCTACAAATACCAGATTATTTTTCTTTTTTTCAGCAAATCTAATAAAAAAAACATCACCTACCCGAGCTTTAAAGGGCAAATCTTCACATCAGGCAGATACATGCTGCTGCACTGTTTGCTATTCAAACTCTCACCTTATATGTCGACACTTAAAGTTTAAACACATCACAAGCTGCAAGTAAAAGCCATCAAGCCTTACTTTTCAGGTCAGTTGAAAGCAATTTACAGTTGAACTTGGTTTCAGCTGGCAATGTCTGAAAGAAGGGGGAAATCACGGATGTATTAGGAAAACTGGATACTGTGCTCCGAGATGGCACCCCATTAGTTCCAATGTAAGTTGCTAACTGGGTATAAAGTTTTTTCAGGCTCCCAAAGGCTTCAACGAATCGGGCCAATAGAGCATGTCCTCCTGACTTGTGAAATATCCATTTATTTAACTTCTTCACTGCCATTGGTGCACATTTTTTGGTTTATTAGCCTCCTATTTGAGTTTTGTGCCCATGTGGCCTGTTGTGATGTTGGGATCTCATTATGGGCAGAAATGAAACGCCAGATGATACTAAAATGATTAAGGAATTAACTCCCCTGTCTGTCGCCTCCTACCTCTCCCCGACTGTCCTCTCATCCTTCCTCTCTTACACTTTTTCCCATGTCCTCCTTTCCCTCCTTTCAGCTCCTCCCTGCAGCTGTCCCTGTTGCTGTTGTTGTCCTTGTCCTTCTGTCCGCCAGTGTCTGGGAGAGCTAAGCCAATTCCAGCACAGATTACAGTAATAAAATCACTGTGAGGCTGGGGATTAAGGTTTAGGCCTCTAAACACACTGGTAGTAGAGAGAGAGAGGGAGGGGGGGAGGGAAGTGGAGGAGTGTGAGGGAGGGAGGGAGAGAGAGAGAGAGAAAGAAGGTGGGAAGGTAGCTGAGAGGAGAGGCAATGCGCAGTTAGTGTGATTTCCTGACCACAACAGAGGGATTAGGATTTAGAGGTAGTTAGTAACACAAGTGTCTGCACACACAAATCCATGACATACTCTGAACAGAGTGACTAAGAGCTAAGAGAACAGTGACACAAACATGGATAACAGTTACTGGGTCACATATTGTAAAAAAGCAAAGCATTGGTGAAATGACACCAGGAAGTATGAGGGGTCATAAAGGTCTTAATTCAACATTATAACTGGCTTAAGTGTGTCACAATATTATGTATATATTTCTCATTTTTGGATGCATGACTCCCACTCTTCTGATCCATGTGTAATGGTGTTCTTGAAAGCAGCTAAAATGGAAGAGAGGTATTGACTGGTCTCATAAAAGTATACTCACCTAATAAAACTAGTTTTTGATGTATCACAAATATGTTTCTTATCATAGAAAGTCCAAGTAGGGAAGTGGGTTACACAAACACAGGACAATCACCCAGGAGGCCACTGTTTATGTCCCGTATGAAAGCAAATGTCAACATTTACTTATTTTTATTTACAAAATCAAAGTTCCTTGTAGTAACAATGAATAACGTAACATACTAATGTTAAAGCCAAACCATGATTTTTTTTATTTTGTTTCAATTTACGTTAATCATGTCTAAACCTGTTTCCCTAGGCACTTGAAATGAATGCAGTTATGAGAATGTAGGATTGTAGGAGATAGGATTGAATATTCTAATGTGGAACAAACTCTGGGTCAGCCTCTCCTTCTAAGGCATCAATGATTATGCATTTATTGATACACACAAAAAGTGACGGATATTGGTTTGAAGATTAAAAAAGAGCTCCAGAAAGAAGTTTAACCCTGATTAATACTCACCTCCACACACCCGGAACAGAGTTAGCAACCAGCTGGTTGCTAACTCTGTTCCTTTGCCGTTTGGTGCTGATCGGGTACTGGTCAGTGGGTTTATCAGGGAGTTCTTCTGGAAAAGCTGCCCTTTGCTGATGGTAGTGATGAGAGCAAACCAAAACAGCACAGTTGTGGGCCTGTAAAACCAAAAAGAAAAAACCTACTGTATCGTTCTGTAACGCTGAATACAACTGCACAGCAGGGTGATGCTTCACTGTGGGTTCATCACTACAAGCAAAGCCGTTCACAATATATGTAGCCACTCGATCCAATGTTATTATTTAAATATTGATGAGTGAAGCTTTAATGTAGTTTAACTCTTAAAGTTTAACGCTTTTGTAATCAAAGAATATATGTTTAAGATTTTCAATAGTGTGCATGTGTACATTCAGGTTCTAATGGTTTCATAATGTGTGGGAAAACTGCAGTGTAAATTTTTGCCGATCTGGCAACTCCAGAGTAGAAAAAAAGACTGATCAGACATTGACAAAAATGTAAAGCCAGCGCTATATATATTGTAGTTCAAATGTTCATTTCTGTTCAGGCAGTCTTGTCCAACAGCGCGCTGTATTTGCTGACCATCTGGTCTGTCTGAACAATGAGTGACATCTCCAAGCAATAAATAAGGAAGCTCCTCTGGGTGGTCAATAATAACGTACGTGTGCATTGGAATTGTGCACCTTAGGATTGAAATGACTGAACCACCAACCAGACTTTGTGCAAAAATAATGGAACTAATGACCTTGTTGGGTTGCTAGTTTTAGCCACTATGACATCATCATCCATGACATCCTGGCAGCCAAAAGTGATCCAGTTCTTCTACATGTAGACTTTATTAGTATCAAGCCTGACAACAAGTTAAGAAAAAGCTAGAAACGTCCTCCTTCCTTCCCCTTACATACCAGTAAGTTTCTCACACACACACACACACACACGACTGACGTATCTCTGACGGTTACACGCTACGTGCCCCCCAACGTCAGCAGGGCACCCAAAAAAGTGTCTCTTCTCTTTAGTTATTTATAAAATCTTTTCTTGTCCCGGAGTTAAAATAAAAAAAGGGGCCGCAGAAAAAAAAAAAAAAAAAAAGGGAGAAGAGGGGGCCGTGAGGGAGGGAGAAGTGAAGGAGAGGAAGGCAGCCTCATTCTCATCCATCTCTCCCTCTCCTCTATTATTCATCAGCCTCTCCTCATCCCTCGCTCAACATGCTGATGGAGGATAAAATAGGTCAGAGGGATAGGCTGGTGCTCGCAACAGTGACTGATGTCTTCCCCGACACGACGCACACTCGTCCCCTCCTCCTTCCCAGCATTCCCTCGCTCACCCTCTCCCTTTTTCCTCCCCTGCTGGCGCCGTCTCGTCGTCCCATCATCTTCTTCACCCATTCTCTCTACCTCCTCCCCTAGCCTCCCATCTCATTGTTTCATGATACCTGAATGCTTTCGTTCCTCTGCTCAGATCACCTGCCTCTCTCTCTTCCTGTTCTCCCCCTTGTTTGTTGCAGAGGAGTAGAACTCAAGACAAAGGGCACGTGTTGCTGCTAGTCATCTGCAGGGGGGCACATCAGACCATCATATCATAACTATGAATCAGTTATCTTGTCATAGGGAACTTGATAACTTGGCTCAAATTATGGAAAAGATTACCAGTTTCAAGCATGAAAGTTTTAATCAGAGGGAACGACCAGATCATGGTTTTATTTGGACTTTACTGCTTCGGGGTACTTTTCCCTCCTCTCTGCTCAAACCTCCAATAAAACTTGTGGTCCGCAAATTTCAGGTTGGGCTTCAAGTAGAAAAGTAATATGACCCCCACCTCTATGTTCATTTGTTTAGTTCTAACATACTTGGTTTTGCTTGCATATCCCCTCAATATTTGCAAGTTGCTAAAACAGTCTTAAGCGCTGTTACTGCTTTTCTCCACCTGTTTGACTGACCGCACTGACAAAGATGTCCACCAGATGGAGGCAAACCTAATCCAATAAATACACATGTACATGGTACCTTAAAAAATATTGGATATTTGGGAATTTATCAGTGTTGTAAATCAGATTTTAAAAAGCACCTTTTTATTATTTATTTTTTTACTTTCATTCATTACTCTGATGCATAATCGGACATGGATTTTTTTTCAGTTGGGTTTTCACTTTGCATTTACGCTTATTTTAAATTGTGAAACAGCGACTTCTTGCAGAAGGAAACCCAACAACTTTTGGAAGCATAGGAATAAAGTTGATCACCACTGGGCTATTAAGCTGCACTAATTAATATAATCATACCAACAATGATCAAATGACTATGTGTGAACAAACCCAAAGAGAGTTAAAAACCTAACTGTGCGGTTCCCAATTGCAGCCAAAGTTAGCAATTAGCTGGTGGACATACAAACTACACTAAAAGGAGACTGAATGCAGGACTTACATTTGTCAGGTGGCCGGAAACATGACTGCAAATGAATGCTGATGTTGTTCTCTTTATCTGCTTGGTGTGTGAATAGGCAGCTGTTTGCCAAAACATTCACAAAATTCACTTTACATGATGATAATAGGTCAATGTTGTGCTTACAGCCTGTTCTGCTGCCACCAGGTGGACAAAAAAAAAGCAGGTTTGTGTCTAGAAAAGCTGTAGGTTTTGGCACATCTGATGGTTTGTTTCACAGCTCGCTGCACTTCTGAAGAAATCTGAGGAAAGCGCGCAAGCAGAACACCCACTGTGACATTACTGATTGGATCGTAAACCGTAAAGGAAGAAAGCTTCAGGAAACATTCGACAGATTTTAGAATATGTGTAAACAAAGAGCTGCATCATTGAGAAGCTGTACAACTTAACAGTGTGTAAAACCTCCAACTTCTCCGTCCTCACAAAACCACATCCAATTTCATTTCAATACTAAGACGTGGGTTAACGTATTTGAAGACTATTGTTTGCCTTACATTTGCTTCACCACACTGGTCGGAAAATTGAGAGCAGCAATATAGTTTAGAAATTTCAAAGGGATAGTTCTTATCCTTTTCATGTGGAGTTGTATGGGGTATCCATAGTGATTGTATTAACAACAGGAGATGGTGTTTGGACAAACAAACTGGAGTAACTGCACGAGAGCTAATCAATGTTCTGCTGTGGATAAAAATATGTAGACACCTAAAATAATCTATATCAATTTAAGTGTGCGATATACTTAGATATTTTCGGCACTTAATTTTGCCGACCGGTAATTGTAGCCATTATCCCAATCTATGCTCCCTTTAAAGCCCCAAGACTCCTTTGACAAAAACTGTAATTTTTACCTACCAGAACAAAGGAGTTGCTGGTCTACGGCTGTGTTCTGTGAGGTAAAAATTACTGTTTGTGTCAAAGGAGTCCTGTGGCTCTGAAGAGACCACTTTGAAAGGACTCTCTGGAGGTAATGTAAATCACTGAAAATATTCTAAATGTAGCGTACATTTAACCCGATATTGATTTATTTAGATGGTCCCCAGCAGTACATGCTCTGCTCCCGTGCTGGTCCTCCTGTCTGTTTCTCTCAACTGGGGGGGGCGCCGACTACATCTACTGAAGGTAAAACAGGGAGGATGGATAAGTTCCTCATACAACCCAACTTCGAAAAATCTGAACTATCCCTTTAGTGTTGAATATGATCTAATAGGATTTATGATTTATTTTATTGAAAATGAATGAAAACTGTTATGCTCAACAAACCACAATGTTCCATCTAATGTAATGATATATTCACAAACAGAAAATAGTCCGTATATTCAAATTTAATTTGATCAGTGGAAGAAAACAAAGTGTTTTTGTTTTCTTTTTTAAACTTGCTTAAAAAGCATTTCTGAATATTTGCAGTACAGTTCAAAGGACATGTTTTAAAAAAAAAGGTCATTTTACACACACACAGTCTCACACACAGTCACACAGTCATGCACACAGTTTGGCTTTATCCACACTATTGGTCTTCAAAGAAGACTTTAGCCATGGCGAGGGCGACCTTGGCGACCTTTTTGTCCTTGGCGTCGGGGCCCATGTTGGCCCGTGCCAATCCCGTCCAGTACTGCTCTGTGCGGGTCTGGTAATCCGTCACTGTCTCTCCCTCCTGCACTGCGGGGTGATCCTCTTCATCTGGAAACACACACACACACATTTTAAAGAAACAAAATCATGGTCAGATTTACTAAGAACAGCATTCTAGCTGGTTTCTTGCCAAATCAAACATCATCTTAAAAAGGAGTCAATCTGCTCCAAATCTCTAAACATATATGATTCAAGTTACTAGTAATGGCTTAGGTTAGGGCTGGCCCAACTTCCTATGTTAAAGGAGAACTCTTAAAAAGTACTACTGTGTGTACGACTGTGTATACTCGTGTTTTCTGACTCGGAGGAGCTTAGTCAAATATGAGAAAAATAACCTATTAATAAGGAATATTTCACACACAATATAACCTATTACTCACCCTGTGTTACGTTGGATTCTTAGAGAAAACTTTATTTATTTTTTGCTAATGCCTCTACGTTGAACGGAAAAATAAAAAAACAAAAAAGTCTAGGTGATAAAAGTCAGCCTCATTGCAACAATGTACTTATTAGGCCGTTACCAATACCAACAATTGAGAGTCTTAAAATCCTAGAATGCAAGTAAATATAATTTTTTTAACATGAACACATAGCATCCGAAATTTTGTGACGGTGAGCCTGCATACATGTTAGCAGGACCCTGACACTGAGGCAGCTAAATGGATTTAAGCCAACATTGATTCTTTTATTTACATCCTGTGACATCATAAAAATGTCTGTGAACAAAAGCTTATTGTCGGACGGTCATCGGGGGCCAACACTTTGATTCAAAATGAGATATCTCAATAACTATTGGATGGACTGCACTGAAGTGTTGCACTGACATTCATGGTCCCCAGCAGATGAATTCTACAATTCTACTTTGGTCATCACAGCTTTTCATCTAGCGACGTCATCAGGTCAGAATTACCCTATTAATTGCTAATAACTAAAAGTTAGCATGCCAACACGATAAAATTAGATTGGTTTACGTTACACACTTAACATCAGCATGTTGCCGTTGTCACTGTGAGTGTGTTAGTGTTATATATTAGCATTTAGCTTGGAGCATCACTGTATTTATATTTGCAATAAGCTAATGGCCAATACAGACTGAAGATGTTGGTTTCTATTGAAATCGACATTTAGCATCTAGAGTCACCTATTGACGCCGTATCAGATTTCTTATAGGAGATGTTTTCTCATGTGTTTGTGAGGTTTGTTGACCTTATATAAGTTATTATATTATTTATATTACACCTTATCATGTGTTTAAAGTCAAGCATCCTGATCTGCATCCTGTACTTGTCACTCGTTAAAAATAGCATGAAGTGAAAAATAAAGACAGATAATTATAAGACAGCGAAAGGGAAGAATAATCCCTTGCCTTCCTCATCATCGCTCTCCTCTTCAGACTCCTCCTCCTCTTCCTTTCCTTCTGCTCCTTTCGCCTCCTCCTCCTCCTCCTCCTCATCTTCTTCCTCTGACTCAGACTCCTCCAGCCACTCCTGTGTCTCTGTGGAGAAAATAAACAAACTCATAAATCTAAATGAAAGCTCACAGAGTTCTCTGCCGTCGTATCGTCCTCCAGCTCCTCTCCTGCATCACAAGATATTCAAACAAGACAAATCAGCATACCGGCTGCTTTAGAGCTGACGCCAAATACATTTCATATTATTTTTTTTTTTATCTACGTGTGTTACTTCACTTATGTGTTCTTGACTTTTTTTCACTCACTTGGGTCCATTTCCACCAGAACCTCCCACTGGTCCATCTTGTTGAGGTCCAGAGAGTAGAAGTCGTTCAGGGTGAACTGGCGGTCTCCAACCTCGAACATCCCTCCGTACAGGAAGAGCTTGCCCTGACGCGCCGTTGCCATGGCGCTGGACCTCGCGCAGGGCTCCACCAGGGGGGCCGAGGCTGAACCTGAAGAGATAAAAAAAAAAAGAAACCCTGTGATTGTCCGAACTATCTATATTCTCTCACATCTTAAATGTGTTTTGTGTGTGCTTTATCTTGCCATCGTCCTCATCTTCCTCCTCCTCTTCTTCTTCATCCTCCTCCTCCTCCTCCTGAGCTCCAGGGATCACTTCCTTGATGGTCATCACTGTCCCGTCCTCAGTAACAATCTCCTTGATGACCTCAGTGGGTCCTTGCGGTGCCCCCTCCTCCCCCTCCTCCTCCTTTCCCTCTGCTCCCTCCCCCTCTGCTCCTCCCTTCTTCCCCCTTCTTCGTTTCTTCTTCTCCGACTTGTTTCCCTGGAAACGAAAGGATAAATAAGTCAATACCCTGCAGTTGACTGGCAGCTCCCGTGAGAGGTGTTGGCTCCAATCAGTAGTGAGCACTTTGATAGAACTTATTTAACCATTATCATAAAATGGTTGGCTATTAATTTGTGTGTGGATCATTTATTTGAATGAAGCCAGCCCAGCAGTGCAGCGGGGATGCATCATACAGTAAGGCCCTGCATTGATTGCTCACATACATGCAAGAGCACATTTCTAGTAGATTACTTGGTAAACTCAAATGCCGCATTCCTACTGTTAACCATGTAATCCGTGCAACTAAAGGTCAACGGTTGGAAGCTTCATTCATCACGTTGACATCCGCATTCCATATCAACAACTGAATGCTGCGGAGCTTCTATATATATATTTTTTTTTTTACATGTCTATAGTTTCAGATAAAGATCAGACTACATGTAATGTATAAGTATTATACTATTTCTAGGAATTGATTCCAGTGGTGCTTGCATGTTTCTTCTTCAGTTGACTTGTGTGGTACAAACAATTTCAACAACTCGAGAGTGTTGTAAAATCCAAAAGTCAATAAAAAAAAAAAAGATGTAATCATTTTGAATTTTCTTTTCAACTAACGAAAAATTCTCCTTAAATCCATATTTCATGGCGTCTCAGTGAGACAAACCTCCAAATGATTTCTTTACAAACTGTTGAGAAAAAGGGGAATTCACATGGACACAAACGAAGCAACATCATTTCATTGGATTTCTGATGAAATGATCAAGAGATGATGATGAAGTTGTGCTGTTGTGTCACTAGATAACAATTCTGTATCTTTAACGTTCAGAACCACTAGGTGTTGCACTAGAGCACCATGAACGGCAGCAGTTCATTATTTTCAAGTTGAACACTTTCTGAAAGTCAGCTTTAGATGGTAAGTTTAAATGTCTGGATTTATCAGGACTGTGCAAGTTTAGCTGTTATCAGCTTGTGGCCTTCATCAGGGTCCGCCGATGACAATAAAGTTTATACATTTATACTACAAGTGTCCCTGGTGTTTTGACCTCTTCAGACTATTTCCCTTTTCCATGCCCCCCGGAAGTAGGTGAAGTTGTGCCAGAAACCCAGACTCTGCTTGAAAAAGATTGATTTCTTTGAAATTATAAATGCGGTCAAGTTGAGTCCAAATGCAATTGGAATAAAAATACCCTCTGTTTAAAAGTAGTAATAAAGGTTGAAATGTTTAGACTACAAATAGTTCCAATGGCATCAAGGAGTAAAAATGGTAGTAAAATGCACCCCTGTTAAAGGCATGCAAGAGGATGCACATCTTGGCTCTCCTTTAGTTGGTTGGAATAGAGTCATTTTATTTACACATACATGCTCACACACACTCTAGTATTGAGCTTGGTAAAAAGTGATTTCTTTGATCTACCAAGTGACGTAAATCTGAATTCATTTTCTGTTTAGGACGCCATTACGCCAATATTTCTTTACAAAGCAAAAAATAGTTTGCTTCTATATTAATGTTAGTCTCAGATATAGAACCTTTACTTATCTACAGACTCTGGAGCCAAAAAATATCCTTTCATTTAAACAAACTTACAGACACTCATTCATTCAGCAGGTCCATGTGGCCTTGTGGTCTTACCCTGAGCTGTCCGGGGAACCAGCGGTTCTTCACCGTATCATACAGGTAGAGGTCGTTGTAGAAGTCGCCCTCCAGAGTCTCCTCCTCTTCCTCATCGCAAACCCCACCAAACAGCACCGCCCGCCCCGCCGGGCCCACTGCCACGGAGAAACCAGAGCGGGGATGGGGCTTTGTTCCAGAGGGGCTCACCCTGGACCAAGACCACTTCTCTGCAGGACGGGAGAACAGTACATCAAAGTTTAAAAAAATAACCATGAGCGAAGACGCTGAATATTTTTTATTATTTCAATACTGTAAGTATTTAGGTACCTTGGCCATCTTTACCCTCTCGCTTGAGAAGGAACATGTCTGAGTGGATGGTTCCCTTATCTACGTCCTTCTTGACTCGCTAAATAAAACGCACACAATCAGGCAGACCACATCACAAAATGTAATGCATTACAATACGGATGAGGCACACACACACACACACACACACACACACACACGCTCACACTCTCACACACACACTCACACACACTCACCACTTTGGAGTACCCCCCGTAGATGATGACACCCATGCCGTCGGGCGTGGAGGTCATCTGAGAGGCGGAGCGCGGGGAGGGGGCAGAGCCTGATGGAGCGAGGCGTGACCAGGAGAAGGTTTCCAGGGAGAAGGAGTAGACGTCATTGTAGTAGATAAAATCCCTGCAGGGGGGGGGGAACAGGTCACATTTAAGAACTTTAGGACTGTCAACTTCACGACCTTTTGCAAAGTGATTGCTGATTAGGTGAAAGTCTCAATCTCTTTCTTGAAGCTGCTTTATTTGTTTTTTTGGCCGCTTGGAGGCAGAACTTCATAACAACTAAATTTCACACAAACATTTGTCCAATAAGTCAAATATTTGCTATCCTTTTAGCTCTGTTTTAGCTCCACAGAGCTAAAACATATTATTGTAATTTTAATAACATTTTTACGCCACTGATATAACGAGGAATCTCTGGCTCTGTTAACATAAATTGCACTTAAATAAATATTAAACATCTGACACAAGGGTATAAAGAGTCATTCATTCCTTAACAGACAATATCCTACCAATCAGTTTCACTTTAACAAAAAGTGCTATGTTACAAAATATGAGCTATAAGTTAAATATAAGTAATGTCCACATTTTGTATGATAAGTCGATAAAGTTATTATTGTGACAGGACGACTAATGCTCCACTAAGTTCACCAACTAGCTGCTAACTTTGCCGTCTGTTGTTTGGGTTGTGGTAGGTAAGGTACACTGAGTTTATCAGAGCTTTTTTAACTGCAAACAACTGTCAATGAGCTGAAAGACACACAAATTCTGACGATAATTAATCATTCTCAGCGAGTTTGTCTCTACAAGTGACCCTGTTCATGACGCACATCCAAATTTGTCCCATCCCATTAGCATAAAAATATTGATAAGTGCAGCTTTAAGTTACACTAGAGATTCTCAAGTACAGTTGCTGTTTGCCACAGTGTCTTTTTTCATACCACCACTAGAAGTCGCACTTATTCCATGAATTCTATACTCATTCACAGAGTCCAAGTATGCCCCTATAAATAAATCCAACTTATTTAATTGTATGTATTGACTAGAAGAGATAATGCTTTGCTGATCTCTGTGGGTTTGTTTGTAAGATGAACAGGCTTTAGAATAAGCTGTCTCCACTCGGGAAGGAAGGAAGTAATGATGTAATTGAACATGTTACCTGTCCAACGTCAACTCCATTACAGACATGTTGTCCTCGTTTTTATCAATCGGTAACCCTCTGCCTACCTTGTGCTCTCATGGAAACCTCCAAACACCAGCAGTTGTTTCTTGCTGAGGACCATGCGGTGGCCGCTGCGACCCGATGGACCACCAGGAGCCCTGGGGGGGGGATATAACACAAAAAACTGAAATCACTTTGGATCACTCATGTCTGCAAAGTGATATCAATGCAAAGTAAACATCCACAACACCGTGTGAACCTATGGGACTTGATTTTATGGAGCTGTAAAGTTTTAATTACCTAAGCAATCTACTTATCTACTGATAAGACTGATGAACTCATTAAGATGAAATAGTATTTCTGGTCACCTTCAGATCCCTGTATTAACCTTCATCCTGCAGATCAGTACTACCATTTAAGACTCTTTCCGTTCATCATCATCTATTTGTATGACCCCCTCTGCACTCACTTGATGTTCTCCCACGTGTGTGTGGCCAGGTGCAGCACCCAGAGGTCCTTGTAGTGGTAGAACTGCTCCCCGTTTGGAGAGGCAAACTCTCCCCCGAACACCCAGAGCTGACCCCCGCCCTGGGGAACTACCACGGCCTGAGAGGGAAGAAAGGAAGGGAGAGTTCAGGAGGGGGGGAAGATGAAGGGAGCGGAGGGAGAGGGCTGCATGAACAGAGCCAGATAACAAGGTTTGATGTCCTCTGATTGAATTTGTTTTCTTGCAACATAATGGCCATGATGATAAGTTTCCTCTACATCCGCCTGACCCCTTGTGGTTTAAGCGGGGAATCACACAAAATATCAACAATTTCAAATAATGTTGCAGAAGACAATAAGTAATACTACATGGGTCTATCAAATTAAGCTGTAAATCTGTCATTTGATTTTTATTAGGCACTTGGTCTCTGCTTCCATGGCAGTAACTAAAACTGTTTCTGAGAATCAAGTTAGACACAATAAGGCTAAGAGCTCACAGGGGCAGAGGGACAGACAATGAGCACTATAGAGAAGCTTCAAGATCCTCGTACCTGGTGGGAGCAGCGTGGTGGAGGAGGGTTAGGGATGTCTGATTTCACCCAGCTGTTCTTCTTGATGTTGTAGAAAAACAGATCGTTGTACAGGTATGTCTGTGAAAAGAGGCAACAGCAGGTTTTAGGATGAGGGATTTATGAGATATTTATTATTTATTATAGTGACCAAACTCCTGTGAGCTTCATAAAAGTTTTCTCAATGTGGACGATGGTGAGACCAACTGTTTGTAAATGCCACTACGTTGAGCCGTTGAGCTAATTGCCTACTCATTCAGTCATTCAAGAGTATTTTCCACTACCTTCTTTCCATTGAAGAATTCTCCTCCAAACAGGATGAGTTCATCTTTCTCGGGATGGGGAGAGAGAGACGCACTCAATCTGAAAAACACGGAAAGACATCAGAGACTGGAAGGGTGCTGTCACACCTAAGCTGTTTGGCTTTGTTAAAACAAAGTCAGGTTGTTTTGCCCGCGTTGAAGCTATAAGTTTTATGGTGTGTAAGCTGTCAATCAAACCAATGATTGACAGCAGTTGTGTGATTTCAGCCTGTAAACTATTAAGAAATGCATCTGCTGATTACCACACCTGGGTCCTGATGATGCAAGATGACAATCGCCAAAACTTTCCAATACCTGTCAGTCTGTATTACTTCATGTTTACTCCTCTTGGTTCATTTGTAATAAGTGAGTGTGAACAGGAAAAGGACCAGATTTAAAATGCAACAATGTATACGCTTTTTATCGCCTTGGTCTGGACCAAATTAATTAAAAACAAAAAATGTAAGAGTTCAATCAGAATCCTCCGTTCACTTTTCTCTCTGGATGTTCAACATTATACCTGCTAAACATCAGCATTTTGGCATAGGAACACAACCGCAATCAGAAAAACAGCCTTGCAGCAACCGCAACTTCCTTTTAAAACTAAACTAGATTGGGCGGTGTGGGAAACTCATGAAACTCTTCAACAACTCTATGGTAGCGTCAGGCGTTACATTTCCCATTATTACTTGGTTCGGTTGGAACATAGGTTCACCCCTATTTTCTCAGGGCATGTGTGTCGCTTGATATAAACTAACATAGTTAGTGATTTGTAAGGGCATCTTCACAGATCAAACGGCAAAAGAACATGGGGAGGTGGACGAATAAAACTCAGCTGGAACTGTAAAAATCTGTTTCGACACTGTCGTATGTGAGACAACTTTCCCAATGGGGACACTGAAGACACTGAAGTTGAACTTGAAGAAAGTTGTGCAGTCTTTCACCTCGGCGATGGAGGCGGACACGTCGTCTCTACAACTATGGTCTTCTTTGCATCCAGATTCTGAAACTCAGCAATCAGAGCCTCCAAATCCTCCTGGAGACAGAGAAGGAGGAAAGGATGAAAAGCAATGAGAACAAAACCGGAAGGATGTAAAAAAAAAAAAAAAGATATTAGAGATATGTTGTGGGTCCTGGTAATATTTCTAATGTTAATATAAGTTGCATTACTAATCCTGATAATAAACATTTTTGTTACCTGGCACTAATTTAGAATGTCATTAACATTTGTGGTAAACTATGCAGTTATCAGACCAGTAGCTAAAATCATTTTCACAATATATTAACAGTCACTTGTACAAAGCTACAAAGCTATTTGCGCGTGAGTGTCCACTTTGTGTCATATAAATATTACAAATATGAATATAGTTAGGGTTCGTAGTTCAGCCCATGTTAACATTGACGGTACCTCCTCTCGTTTGGACCTCTTAGAAACTTTCTTCTCCATCTTGGCAGCTGTCTTCTCCGCTCCCTTCACCTTCTTTTCTTTCTTGCCTTTTTTGCCCATGGCTGCCGCGATGCAATGACAGATGTCGTTTAATTTCGGTGTGTGGGGGGGGGGAGTTATTTGTTGATTTCAATGAGGCCGGTGTCACATGGAAGTCCAAAACAAACTCGCATGCAGCATGCCGATGCCTTTCCTGGCAAGTGAGATTTACTTCCCGCAACAGACTTGACGTCAGCTCAGTGTGGAAGTGTAACAGCGCACTCTGGCGGGGCGGAGGACACTAGTGGCCTCAGCAAAAACCCTCAAAAGTACCCTGTTGAATGCTCCCATGGTAGAAAAAACCTTATGAGATGACTCTATGTTGCCCTACCAGTAGAGAAAACGTTATGAAGTAGAGAAAACGTAAGGAAGTGCCCGCTATGGTGTCCTTCAAGTAGAGAAAACGTAATGAAGAGCCAGCTTTGGCGTCCTTCAAGTAGAGAAAGTAATGACGGGCCCGCTATGGTGTCCTTCAAGTAGAGAAAATGTAATGACGTGCACGCTATGGTGTCCTTTAAGTAGAGAAAACGTAATGAAGTGCCCACTATGGTGCCCTTCAAGTAGAAAACACGTAATGACATGCCCGCTATGGTGTCCTTCAAGTAGAGAAAATGTAATGACATGCCCGCTATGGTGTCCTTCAAGTAGAGAAAACGTAATGACATGCTCGCTATGGTGTCCTTCAAGTAGAGAAAACGTAATGACATGCTCGCTATGGTGTCCTTCAAGTAGAGAAAATGTAATGACATGCCCGCTATGGTGTCCTTCAAGTAGAGAAAACGTAATGACATGCTCGCTATGGTGTCCTTCAAGTAGAGAAAACGTAATGACATGCTCGCTATGGTGTCCTTCAAGTAGAGAAAACGTAATGACATGCTCGCTATGGTGTCCTTCAAGTAGAGAAAACGTAATGACGTGCACGCTATGGTGCCCTTCAAGTAGAAAAAAATTGAATGAACAGCCTGCTATGGTGCTCTTTAAGTAGAGAAAATGTAATAAAGTGCCCGCTATGGTGACTTTCAAGTACATTAAAACGTGATAAAGTGCCCTCTAGGTTGCCCTTCCAGAAGAGAAAACGTAAGGAAGTTTGCCCTGGTTACTTTCATGGTTGAATATAATTTATTCTGAATAAAGAGTGGCAAGAAAAACACAGGGCGAAGCAGATCATGTTGAAATTTTATTTAAGTTGAGGGAAAAGTGAACGTTTTACTTACATAACAGTATTCCCTTGATGTGATCCGTATATAGTATATACACACATATATATATATACAGGCATATTTTTTATACATTCATGTGAGTATGTATGAATGTGTATATTTTCAGACAGATAAACAACCTGAGGTCATTGTTTCTCACTTTGGACAGTTATACCTTGTAAAGCAGTTATACCTTCGGCTTTAACCAGCTTGTTGATGATGATGAAGATAATGAGGACAACGACAACAACAATGATACACACTCTGTGTTGCCTCTGTCCGCATGTCTGAATACACGTGTCCTTTTATCTTCAGTGTGTGTGGAATGTCACAGAGAGAGACGACAAGTGCTATGATGAGCAGGAAAGTGTCTTGACACCTTGATATGGCATTTTTAAAAACCCCTCTGGAGAGGCCCTGCAGGCCCAAAGCAGCACCGATCTCTCCTGTTAACTAAAGTTGCAACATTAACATTTTTTAATTTTCAGCTAAAATGTGATGCTTTGATGCTGAAAGTTAAGTAACCTTTCTTATTCTCAAAAATTAATCAAACACCAGGAATAACAGTGCTTATTATAAACAGAAAAATATAGTTGTATGTTGCTATGGACCCAGTCGTTCCAAACCTTTAAGATTGACTTGAACTGCAGCATTACAACAGCAGGGCAACTTCAGGCTCCATAGTGTTAATCTCCTTTGGTAATTAGAGTTTGAGAAATATTTTAGTACCTGACATTGAAATATATATAAATAGATAAAAATGTCCAACTTAAGCAATGCCTCAATATTGGGTAATGATATCTGGAGGGAGGCTCTCTTTACAGAGATATATTGCCAACTGCAGAATTCAATTTGGCAGTCAAACGATTGTACAAGATTGCTTTGTTACTGTATATTGCTTTCACCATATCTGTGTCTCCCGCTCCTTGAATGGATCATCCCTCCCTGGTTAAATGGAGGTCTTATCCTTCATCTAATTATTTCATATCAGTTCACGGTGATTAAAAATGGAGGAGACAATGTTTAGAAAGGGCCTATGAATTCATCAAGGCCAGTTTCTGCTGTGGGTATCTGCAGTTTCCAACCATCTGTCAGCATATTGTGATATTCATTTTCCTTTCCAGCGTCTACACACACTCAAGCTCAGACACGCATGTACACACACATCAGCTGACTGAACACACACACACAAACAGCACATGACTGCTATGCCCTGAACTCACTCCTGACTGCTAACCTTTGCTGCTTTTTTATGAGGCCCCAGGGTATGGACCGCTGTACGTGTGTGTGTACGTATTGATCTTTTCACGTTGGGGTATTGCAGGGCAGGTTGGTTCTCCACTTGTGCTGGTACGGATCATATGAAGCAATTAACTAACATGATGAAGTACAAAATCCCACTGTAGCCTATGCATGTGTTCCAAATAAGTCAAACACTCTCTTTTACTTGGAGCCAGACACACTAAAACATTTCATCTGAGTCATGTGGGGATCCATGAGACAGGGGCCCATGAGCAGTGTTGGTCCCCAGATGAATGTTCTAGCGACCAGCCTGCATACTTACTGATGTATGCAGGATGCATTTCCATGCCCCATAGGCAAACACGTGGCACACATGATGATGATGTGTTAAACTGTTGAGTTATGCAGATCAGCTGACATTGTGGATACAATCTTCTGATGGCTTAAAATGCCATGCTAAGAATTATTGTCTGTCTTTGGTGGCAAATGTTTGCAACAGATGCATTTCTTGCTTTTACCATAGCTTACACTTACTATAGAAGGCATGTTATAATTTAAATGCAAGCAACAAATATTACTTCACTTGACTTCAGTTTTTGATTTTACTTGACTTGGTTTGACTTAAAAGGACTTGACGTGACTTGATTTGACATGTCATGTCATGTCAAGTAAAGCCAAGTCATTTCATGTTATGACATGACTTAAATTGATTTGACGTTACGTGACTTGACGTGACTTGACTTGACGTGACTTGACTTGACTTGCCTGACATGGCTTTATTTAAACTGACATATATGACTTGAAATGAAATAAGATTTGAATATAAATTGACTTGACTAGACTATACTTAAATTGACAAGACTAAAATTTAATTACCTTGACATGACCTGACTTAAATTGACATGAGATGACAAAATTTGAGTCACTTGAATTGATTTGGCTGGTTTTGTGGTTCTCCCGCTTCACTAAACAGCCAAGTCTCTGTATTGACATGACATGGGTTGACTGGTTTTGAGTTGAAATTACTTGGCTTTGCTTTGAATAATCCTTGTTTGACTTGAATGGAACTGATTCAAGTTGATTCAAGATAATTTACCAATGCAAGTCAGGGAGCCAAAAGGGAACATTGACATCTTCTCTGAACAAATGTTGTTTACTCTGATGAAGACAGAAGAACAGATGGCCTGCTTTCACCTGTGCCCCTCTGCATCAATACACACACACACACACACACACACACACACACACACACACACACACACACACGCACAAATGCTTTTGTGACTCAGCATCCTTGCGTCAATACTGCCCTCAGCACCGTGCTGTCTGCCTGTTAGCCTGAACGTCTGGTCGTGACTGACGTTGGGGGGAGAGAATAAAGGACCGAGGTGATGAGATGAGCGGAGATGTTGACACCTGAAAAAGAGGCAATTACCCAGGCGATGTGATTATCAAGGTTTTGGAACTAGATGCTGTTGCTACACACACGACGAGGGAGCAGGATGACACACACAATTTGTGGACCATCATGGAAAACTGATATCATGCTTCTGTTGTTCAGATACAAATAAACCAATCTTCATGCTCAATTGAACATTCTGAAAATTCAAGCAAACAAACTGATACCTCAACATTAATTAAACCCTTAATTAAACATCACTCTAAGCCCCCAGTGTTTACCATCTGTTTTTGTTGTTTCATTACAGGGAGATTTCACCGGCGTGTGTCTTGGATGTGCTTTAAGACTGGAGCTTTCAACAACATCTTGGTAAATGTGCTTACTTGCTTTGTTGGTAAGAAAGCAGTGGGAAACAGCTAGCTTGGCTCTGTCCAAAATGATAAAAATGTACTAATCAACAACTCTAAAGCTCACCAATTCATAGGTTACATCTCATTTGTTGAAACCATATACAAACAGAAATGTAAAAATTGAGTAACTATTTCTAGATGACCCACCTGGCGCAAGGACTGCCCATAGTCTTACATTACATTACATTACAGTCATTTAGCAGACGCTTTTATCCAAAGCGACTTACAATCAGTAGTATAATAGTCTTGCCGCCACAGCGCGGAAAACCAGCAAATACACTGAAGTGTTGAGCAGACAGGTCAATTGTTGTTTATTATACAAAGGGTTAAGTAAACTCTACAGATGTATTTTTTTCTAACTTTGGAGTGAGCCAAGCTAATTGTTTCCCCCTGCTTCCAGGTATTATGCTAAGCTAGGCTAACCTCCTTCAGGCTCCAGCTACGTACTTAAAGGTGCAATGTGTAGGGTTTTGCAGCATCTAGCAGTGCGGTTGCAGATTGCAACCAACTGAAACTTCTCCTCTGTGCCAAGCGTGTAGGTGAACTACGCTGGCCAACGGGAAAACACAAAAAGTCGGATGTCCCTATTTAAAGCCAGTGTTTGGTTTGTCCATTCTGGGCTTCTGTATGATGAGAAGAGGCTCCTCTCCGTATGTAGATACAAACGTCTCATTCTAAGGTAACAAAAACACATTGTTCTTTGTTTCAGGTCCTTTTACACTACATTACAGATTCATATCAATATTATATTCCATTTGCTGCCCAATAAACCTCCCTAAATGCTACAAATTGGTTCTTTAATGCATGAAACACCTCAAGATATCAGTCAAAGCAGGAAAGCTATTTGGTGTACTGATGTCTGCGTATTGACTGCAGACTGGGCTAACAGAAAATGTCTGTCAGCTCAGCCATGTCATCTCTACAGTTTACCCTCACAATATTTGCTTTTTATTCTTTCATTTCACGCGACTTCTCCTTTAATTATCTAACTTCTTTGTCCTTCTCAGACATCCTTGTCACTGATTGTCACTTTCTCTACTTACTTTCTAAGTGCAAAGTGACTTTACACATACAGATCAATGTAATAGTAGTGCAAATTAAAATAGCAATAGCAAAATAGTTAGTATAAAATAGCATTAAAATGCTCTAACCTATTAGTGAAAATCACATTTGTGTGGAATATGTAATGAAAACAAATCTGCTTCAAAATTGTGTTTTCACGTCTTCGTCCTCTGTGTTCCTTTAAACCTCACAAACAATAGAGAAAGACAAGCACAAGTAAACAGTGGCCGGTTGATCCCAGTGCACCACCCAGTGTGTGTACGTGTGTTTGTGTGAGCCTCTATGCTCATGTGTACTCAGTATGTCCCAGGGAGCATGTAAATACCACCACCTGTGTGTGTGTGTGTGTGTGTGTGTGTGTGTGTGTGTGTGTGTGTGTGTGTGTGTGTGTGTGTGTGTGTGTGTGTGTGTGTGTGTGTGTGTGTGTGTGTGTGTGTGTGTGTTAATGCAGGGAAGTGAAAATCAGAGCTCACACCTGTCTGTGTTCCCTGTAGTGAGGAAATAGACTGTTTGTTGTTCTGCAGTCAGGTTTCCTCTCACACAGCCTTTATTTGCAGCAGCAAGGTGTGGGAAAAAGAAGAAGTAGTTGAAGTTACTGTTAGGAACTTTGAACTTGCTATGATAAAGTCTCAATGTATTACTGATACCTCTATATGACCTACATCAGTAAACAAGACCATCAGCTAAAAGATGGATATTCTGAAATACTGTAATTATTCTTTATGCTTGTCATCGATGCCAACGGGTTGGATTCCCAGCCAAATCTGGCAAAATCATGCAGGTTCACCAGAAACTCCTCAAACTCAGAAACTCCTTCAGCTCACACTCCCTCAGCTCAGACTCTGTCAGCCCAACGCGGACAAACCCAGATCCGGCTCTGTTGCCTCCTTCGACCTGCAGTCGGAGCCCCGGCAAGAGGTGGAGAGCTCCGTGCCCGGCAGCTGCGCCTCTTCCCCTGACCAGGAGCAGAGCGTCACCTCGCTGCTCCGTCGGTCGCCGCTGGGAGTCAACACCGGCACCAAACTGTTGGAGACCCAGGCTGTATTGTTGGGACCGCTGGAAGGAAGGGAGGCACGGGAGAACCAGAACCAGGAGTGTCAGTCCCCGTTGTCTTAAAATGAGAGGTTTTCTAAAGGGACTCTGGTGCTCAGAAACACTACCGCTTTTGTCCACAGGGACCGACAAAACCACACAGAATGAAAGTTCCTTGTAGTAGCTTTAAAGAGGAAAAGGAGATGAAACAGAGATGGCATTGTGATTTTGTCTATTTTGTTGAGCTCTCAGATGTGTGTTGAATAAAATAAAATAAAAACAATGTTCCAACCCGAGACATTATCCACTGAACATGACAAAATCAGAAAACCTAAAATAGTTCAAAAACAATTGTCGATTTTTTTTTAACTTTATGAACAAGCTACATGTCGGATTAAAACATTAAAACAGTCACCTAGATAAGATTAAGCTTATAGATACATCTCTATTGTCTGTGTCCACCCTGTCTTTCTATGTCAAAACAATGAGCTAAAATATTCTACGTAAAAACATTGATTGCTGTAAATACTATACTATACTATATGTTGTTGCTGCTTTGCTTGTGAGAAACATTTGTGGATCTAAAGGTCCACTTTGTGTAAAGTCTCTGAGGAAAGATTCAATGTTTACTCACTTCACACGAAGGTGTCTTACATTTTCACAGCCTGATTCACCTCATCTGTTTTACAGGTCGATCCTTGTTTCGAGGGCGAGCTTGTAACTGAGTTTGAGGCTCTGGTTGTTTTACTCTGATAATAATAATAATAATAATAATAATAATAATAATAATAATAATAATAATAATAATAATAATAATATTAGTCCTTTATTAGTCCCACAATGGGGAAATTATTTCTCTGCATTTAACCCATCCCGGAGGAGCAGTGGGCTGCAATGAAGCGCCCGGGTAGCAACTTGGGGTTAGGTGTCTTGCTCAAGGACACCTCAGCATGTTGCCGGTAGAGGGGTTTGAACCACCAACCTTGTGGTTACGGGACAAGCGCTCTACCTCATGTGCCACAGCTTGTGAGTGAGAGGGACGTCCATCTGTCAATGTTTTGGCTCTGAGGCCAAATATCCCTGTTTTATAGAAAAGTGGATATTATTATATTTTTCTTAGCCATGTCTGATTAAATAAAACAATCACAGCTTGCTTTATTATTTGTTACGGATGGATGAAACATTAGTTACTTTTTTTAATGTCCCCCATTTTTTCTCGTCTCCCTTTAAAAAGGACACATTAGAGATCGTTAAGGCAGCTTTTAACGTGTCCCTTCAGACACCACATCTCCATTCAGTCTAACTATTGTAGCAAGTTTGTAATGATTTATTAAGTATAAAGCGGTGGGTCAACAGTCTTGGAGCATATGTCAGCCTCCATCTAATTCCCAACTAGACAGACTGTTGGGTTGTGCAGCAGAGGTTCATTAATCTACTCACCCTGAAGAAGAGACCATTCCACCAACCCCACTGGCAGTTATTTTTTTCTGTGTTAATAGTAAGCACATGATGCTCACATGCAACTGATAATGTTCCTCAAAAAGGGCGTTGCCCACCAACAGTCTTTAGACATCATGGTCTTATCTAAACCTCTTTGTCTTCTCTGTACTCCGGAGATGTCTGAACTATACTTATGATTTGTCTGATCTCCCCTCTGATCACAGAATTATTATTTTATTTTTTCATCATGATCAATGCACTTTGTTTTTATGTTTTATTTTATCAATAAATATATATAAAAATGTGAACTGTATGGAATACTTATAAAGAGGGCTGTGTTATATTCTGCATTCATTTCACCAGTATAGTAAAGATGTTGCTCCCTCGTTGTTTATCTGTGTAATCAATCAAGACATTTCCATGTACTCTAAGGAAAAACAAATTAGAATAAAGATGACTTATTATCGTGCATTAGCATGCTTGCAAATTGTTAATGCAGCTCAGCCTTGTTTTGAACACCTGTCAAACATGTCTGATTAGCTCATTGAAAACGATGTGGTCGGCCTGACTTTAAACACACAGCGGTCTGAGCATATATACACAGTGAATAACTTCCCATGGTCTGCTAACCTACATCTGATATGTGTGAGATAATCTACTGCACAATGGTGTTGTGATGAGGAATGTTGTAACATAGGTGAGCGGTTTTCATTTCATTTGGGTGTACGCTGTGGTCCGTTGGCTCACGCCCGCCTGCTTTCACCTCCCAGTAAACACACCTTAAAGTTTTATTGCACAAAAGAAAACATTTGAGCAGGGCAAACTGAGTGTGTCATCACTGGGGTGATAATCATAAGTGGAGCCCTGGTTTCAAATGAAAACAAGGTGGTTTCCATCAGACATGCAAAACCAGCCAACCCTCGAGCATGTTCTACTGTATATCGCAATTCAACATCAGCAGAGTGAAAAGGTTCAGAAACAAATGTATGGAAAACAGCCACAATTTTATACGATATTTTGAACTACTGGACAAAGGCTAACACAGGATCATTTGTAATAGAACCCTAAGGATGTCCTGGAAACGTCTGCAGCACAAGTTCATTCAAGTTCCTCAGATTGTTGTCTGTGATTTCTTTCTTTCTAATGAAAGAGGAGGTGTTCCTCTTGTAAGGCAGATTCACGGACTTCTTTACACCGATCAAAGTAGCAATAAAACAGCAGGCCTGTGTCTACAGATTCAACTCGATCCAAGATGTGTTGAGAAAAACAAAGAGATGAATTCGTCCAACATTCTCTCAGAATGTGTTGATAAATAAATAAGGAATCCAGTTGTTGATTCACACATTTTATCTTCTATCAACAAAGACTATAAAACCAACAATTTAAGTTAAAGAATATCAATAACGACTCCAGCTGGATCTGCGAGAAAAAATAGAGAAAATCCAGTAAATTCTCAAATAGTGAGTGTTGCATTGTAGCTGGACAAACACACACATATGAAGCAGGTGTTCCTCCAATAACAGTCCCATGATCAGCTCTCACACATGCATCTCTTCAGAGGAACACCCTGTCAGCTGGCTCTCTTTCCTTAGAAGAGACAGGTACTTCAGGCTCTGTGGAATGTTGCAGCAACCTCTACTACACTGCAATTTCATAAAACACTCTTTCAGAGAAGGATTGTTGCTGTTTTGTAGTCTAAAGTATTTGCACTCAGGTCCTGAGTCAAGTGCCAAGTCCCTTACTTTGGGTTTTGACTCCTAAACAAGTCATAATGCCCTCCTCACCAAATGTAATGCCACTTTAGCATCAGAGTAGTATAATAATAAATTAGCAGAAATCATTAATGCCTTTTAAAATTGGTATTTATTTTGTAAAACAAGTACGACTGAACTAAATAATAGAAAAGAAATCTGGGGAATTAAGTGTACTTGCTTGGAATGAAGAGTTTTAGCGTTCAGGAATTTAATTGTTGTAATATTTGTGCTTGGGGAGAGGTTTAAAATATTTTATAAGTCGAAAAAGTTTAAGTCCATGTGAAGTCAGGAGTCATTGGTGTTTCGGTTGAAATCAAGCTGCGAGTAATTTTTTGATTTTGTCAAGTCGAGTCAAAATCAAATTTGTTTGAGTCATGTGACTGCACCAGGTCAGGTGATTGAGTCCACACTTCTGTAAAGAGCTGCCTGATGCTGCTGTAAACAGTGCTGGTAAGAGCAGTTACCCAAACTACTATCTGGTTCTGCTCCATAGATTATTATGCAGTTATTTCAGGTTCTCTATATTGTCAGGCTGGTTTTGTGATTTTTAAGCTAGTCATGGATAATAGTTGAATTATAATGAAACTCCTTACATGAAGGGGTTGGAAAGAGATATGTACGTTTCTAAAACGTTAAGTTTATACATAAAAACCTGTGGAGCTAACATTAGCAGAGTATGTTAGCTCTTCATCAACTAGCGTTAGCGCTCTTAAATTAAGCTACAGGTACTGAATGTATACACATGCTGCTTTTACTTTTAATGATTGTAATAGTGAATAAAGATTCACCCAGCTTTACAGGAACACTGTTGTTCCTAAAGTTTATTGTTACTTGTCTCGATCACCAGGTGATGTTGTGGTTCTCTTTTACATTGTGATCTGTAGGCTTACGCTTCTATCTTTATATTTTTAACCTATTGTCTCTGCTGAATATGTTTGACATCCTCCATATATCTTTCAAACGCTTATCGTAGACCGCTCCGTCTACTTCTCTCTGAAAATCTTTATTAGTTTACTCAAAACTTGGAACTTACATAATACTTCTTCTGGGAGTGCAGTTAGTGACAGTGTGGGCTCCATGGTAACGTAGCTCTGACAGCTTGACGGACTAGCAGGGGGGGTGCAGGGCTTAGCGAAGGGTCAATTGAAAGCTCCAAATGGAGCGTGAGATGGCCAAATAGAAAGAACAGGTCCACGTCCTTGAGTTTAAAATTTGGATCACAAACACTGATGCTGAAACTGTTAACCTTGTCCAAGTACAAGTCCAAAAACCTTTATCAGGCCTTTATCGAGTCCATGTTAAAGTTGCGTCTTTGTGTTGTTTGCCGCTCAGCCTTCCTGTCCTCATACCTTAACTTTACCATGAGGCTGTAAAACTGACCTTGAATCAGTCACCCACTTCCAGCCCATGCTCTGAATACTTGAGAGGATTAGTTTGTTTGGTTCTATGAGCATTCATCAGCTGTGTGTCATGTTTACCTCAGCAACCAACCTAACAGGGTCCTGCTGATCGATACATTAAAAAGAGAGTTCTAAATGTTGAGTGTGTATTTGGGAATGTATTCACTTTAAAAAGATACAATGTGAGAAACGGAGTTTGGTTTTATTTTGGTCTGTGTGATTTTTATTCCCACACAAAATACAAAGTACATACAAAGACTAAGAGGAAAGAAAGATAAAAGCAGCAGCATTTCAAACTCTCATCACAGTTTCAGTTTGGCTCGACAGTGATTGTCTCACAGCATCATTTCAAATTGTAAGTAAACAGTTATGTTTATCTGAAACTACAAAAGCAGCCATTGCACAAGTTAAAAGTTACTTTTACAAGTTTTTTGAATGATCATATTGTACTTCAAAACTGTTATAATAATGGTTGCAGGACAAGCAATGTTTGCAATGATCTCTCCTCAAGATAAATTAATGTTCCATTTGGGGAAGATCTCCCTGTCTCAATCTATACAGTACGAGTTCCTGTGGCGATTCTGAGGTTTTGGCATCACACATCCATTCAGTTACATCCTACAAGTTGGAGCATAAATGTGATGCAGGAATTTGTGACTGCCTGTGGGTCTTTGATGGATGCTGAAGTACCCGAGCATCAGCACTTTGCTACCAAAAGAGGAGGAGGATGAGAAGAGCATGTGAAGGCAGAGTAAGGCTTGAAGAAAAACAGAGAAGCGCTTAGCAGACACACAACATAGTGAGAGGGGGGATGTGACATTCTAACCCTTTGCTTCTTCACTCTACTACGATTCAAGCACACATCCTTCCTGTGTGTGCCGTGGCGGCTACAGAGCTGGATTAGAGGCAGTTTATCACAGGTAACAGCTGTACACCTGCATACGTAGTGTTAAGTCTGCACCCTGCGAAAAGTAGTAATATTTTAGAATAATTAGAAAAGACACGGACAAGAAAGCAGAGCCAAAAGAGCCATAAATTACAACTACATCATACTGTGGGTGAAGGCAAACCTGACCCTTCCTCTTGTTCTCATCTACTTCAATGTTTTTTTTTTTTACATATTTGTTTAAGTAATCACTCTGAGTGTGTACAGGTGTGGTAACGTTACATCCGCCAACGTCAAAAAGAATTAAAAAAAAGACAAACACATGAAGTTGTTTCTCCAGAAGCCAGTCAAAGTAAACAGCTGGCGGCCGTTTCGGCACAAGTCCAAGGTTGCAGGATTCAAAGTGACTAATGAGTGACATCAGAGCTTAATGTTAATGTTTGAGTACAGCGTGTTATTTTGGCACAGTTTTGAATGTCATGAAAAGGAGAGTAAATGCAGGCCCTATTATTGTTTCAACTCCCTTTTCCTGCGGTGAAGCTTTTAACAAATAAAGTTAAGTTTTAAACTGTAACAATTTAGAGATACCTTTTGTAGTTTATTTCATAGCATGTTTTGTGCACACCACTATATTTTGCTGCGTGTGTCTTGACTGTTCACTAAAGTAACACCAGTGGTGACAACAATAAATCCTGCAGAGCTCCAACTACATGTGGAAAGACTAAAATACAGATTTTTCAGAATAAAATGTAGACCAGAGGCACACATTCTAGTTAAGACTATAGTGAGGTAAATCCAGCACCAAAATATCATTCCTTATTGATTTTATTAAAATGGTTGAGTCTACAAAGGAGTGGGAGATAGATAGAATTTTTAAGCTCAAACTAAAAAACGTTATTAAGATGTTTATAATATTTGGTGTACGTTCCTTATTTCAATAGTTTCACGGTAGTCAACAGCGCTGAGGCTGTGAATTCAAGGACAAGTTGGAAAAAAGTATTTTCTGGCCACTTGGGGGCAGTGCGACCAGCTGTAATCACACTGACATATGACATATGTATTATCCTCTTGTGAACAATTTCCTATTTAAACATAAAGCAGACACAACAACAGCATTCATTTGGAGTCCTTTTTTTGGCCACCTGACTACTACTTTTAGTTAACCTTTTTTTTGGTTTCTGAGAGAAACATCTGGCTTTTGAGCTGCAAGTTGTTCTACCCTGTTCACCAGCTGGTCGCTCACTTTATCAGAATGTTGTCTGGTGCTGTTCAGGTAGCACATTGTTTTGTTTTTTTCTCACCGAAAACGATGAGGTGGGCTAAAACATTTAATTTGCGGACCATGACACCAAATAAGAGCTAAAAAAGGACATAACTCTGTAGAGTTTTCTGTAGGTTGGTCACTGTTCACATTACACATACTCATTTCATACATTGTTTATATTTATATATTGCTGAGAGCAGTAAAATAAAGAACAATCACCACGTTGTGTATTTTTTGGGATCATTTTAGTTGGTAGTTAGCCACATTTGAAAAACAAGAAAAAGAGAACAAATGAGAACCTACAAAACACAATAGTGGAAAAACCTAAAAATTTATTTTTAAAGCACTTTACATAAAATTCCCCTGTAAACAAATTAGAGGGTCTAATAATAATAAACAACCTAAAAATAAATAAATAAACTTTCTACAGTCCTATTCGGGTTAGTTCACCCATCTGCTTTGTACGATGGCTGGAGTGTTAGAAAGGTTCTACCTCTAAAACATACACATTGACCCCTCCCGCATCCACCGCCAGTGTCTCCATGGAAACTACTACCGCTGTCACACTGTGAAACAGCGGTGCCATCTCCGTTGCCAGGAATAGGGTCGACGTTAATAAATCAGCACTAACTCATAGTAACGGATGAAAAATAAAAACTGTGATCTAAAAATGTAGTCCTTCTGTACTTGCAAAGAGCATCAGGTCTCTGTCTGAGTCTCTGCTCCATCGTGGCCTTATTACAGTGTGTTGTCAGAAACATCGTCTCACAGTGTGATGACGTTTTAACGAAGCTCGGCGAGCAGGGCTCAGCACGCTGAGAGATATTGAGATCTTGAGAATGAGATCGCTGACCCAGAAAATAAAATCACACAGCAGGAAAATAGCACATACTGTGAATTTGGACCCACTTTTCAGAAATGGTCTTCATACAATTTACCCCTACTGGTGTTTTCACCTCTGTCACAATGACCACATGATAATTTAAAGAGCTAATTTAAACTCCAAACCCCAGGAATCCTCAGAAGAGACAACAGGTAACCGGTCTGCAATGCTTTAAACATGTAAAGCAAGCAGGCTTTGAAGATAAAACATGGCCGAACAGAACATTTTAACTCCTATCTGTAGTTCCTTCTCTGTGGAATTCAGTTAGCTGTAAAATGAGAAAACAAATAAACATCTCTAACACACCAAAGTCTTCAATCAACTTCACCCTCCTCCTACAGCAGCATAGTCGACTTTAAAACCTCACTGGGAGACAAAAACAACACAGACTGAACAGACAAGACGCAGAGTGGTAACGGGCAGTAAAGCGACCGACCCACGGGCAACGACAGACAACACAAGACTTCACACTAAAACTGCTTAAGAATTGGAAAGACTGCGGGACCAAAGGTTTCCAATTCTTCATGAATATCTGACAAAACTGATGTTGGTAATTTCCAACTTTTTGCTTAAAAAGGAAAAGTTGGTTACCAGGAGATTAAAAGCGGATGCTTGCAGAATAATAATAAAAAACTTTTAGAATTGAGACACACAGCTTTTTTTGCCTCGGACACTACCACTACTAATGACAACTACTGCCGCAGTCGACAGTTTCACCTTCATACATTTGCCACCTAAGGCACAACTTGCTAAATACAACAAGTCTTCAATGAGGGATGATATTTTACATGAACTTATTCACGACCCAAAAAAACAACATTAAAATAAAAACAACAGTTCATTGAAATGCATCATTAAAAAAGAACCCATTACGAGCTACAAAGAATAGTTAGTGACTAAAATAGTCCAAAAGAAAAGAAAAGAAAAGAAAAAGAGGTTGAAGGCTTCAGGCGCCTGCATGTTTCTGTCTTCATCAGGTCCTTATCAGCAGCTGGCTGACAGGATGTGTGTGAGAGAGAAGAGGGGTGAAAGGGGTCAACGGAGGTCAAGCTTCATCAGCTGTGATGTCAGAGCCCAGAGGTCACTGTTGGTGCAGCTCGATTGGCTGTAAAGGCCTCTTAGGTCGCCTGCGGCACCACCTCCATCACTTTCTGACACATGGCCGTGGTCGAAACTGTAAAACACACAAACACACACACGAGTAGTGGTTAAACACAATGTCAAGTGAAGTTTTCCCAGAAACTCAAACACAGCGGCGGGACCGGCGTTGTACTCACAGATTCCGTTCAGCATCCACTTGGGTTTGCTCTGCCACCGCACGCCGATAAAGTAGACGGGAATTCCTGTCGCGATGATGCCGAAGCCGACCGCGCACTCTTTTGGGGTCTTCCAGATGGAGACGACGATGAGGAAGAGGCAGGCGAGCACGAAGCTCACCGGCAGCAGAATATTCACCTGAAGGGAAAAGAGATGGGAGGATTTTAAAACACCTTACCCTAATGAGGACACATTGATAAATCATCAAATATCTTTTGGGTCGTGACTATGAGTCTGAGACTATTTTTCCTTTAAACCCTTGATTTCTTAACACAAACTCTAAAAAGGTTCCACCGATCGCCTTTCTGAAAGTTATACTAAAGTTGAAGCATCTTTAGCTTCTGCACTGAGACGTCTTTCACTTTGAAACAGAATATTTGAGCGGTGTCAGGTTAGTTACTGGCATAAAGGTGACTAAATAACTTTTAATTTTATTTCAAGTACTTAGTTCACATTTTTCTTGTGCTGTTTTCATGGTTTAGACTAGACCCCTTTATCTCTGAAAAAGGTCAATCTAAACGCTACAGCGTACAATAATATCTTAAACAATAGCGTGCTTCCAACAACAGGACAACAGTGGGAAAAGGACCTTTTCTGTGTCGCCATGAGAATGCCAAGCGACAGCACAAAGCAACGGTCTTCTGAGTTTGGCGTGGAAGAACTTGACCTCAACCTCATTCAATCAATTATTTTGGATGAACTGCAACGCAGACTGTGAGGCGGGCCTCATCGCCCAACATCAGTGTTGGACTTCACTAAGGCTCCTGTAGCTCAATGGGTGCAAATTCCTGCAGCCAGGTCCCAAAAGGTTGTTATAGCAGCAGATGAATGGCTGCCAACAACCACTAATGAGTGGCATGTTCAGGTGACCACATGCTTTTGGTAGACCGAGTAGGAACTGAAGGTGTCGTGCATTTAGCGGGTTACTGATGAACAATATCCATTGACCAAGAGAAATGAGCTAGTAAATGTAATTGCGCGATGCGATGCTTCAGATGTGTTGAACAGTAGGAATGTGACAAGACAAAGGAAGGAGAAAGAAATAGAGTGGGAGAGTGAAAGAGAGAGATGGAGGTCAGCGGATAGACAGTGCCACCACTGTCCCACCACTCAGTCTCTCTCTCACACAAACAAATACACCCACACACACACACACAATCCCGGGCCAATAGATCTATCCGTCTCTTTCACTTCACTGCCCTAACAGACTCCGCCCCTGACCGACACACAATTCCATGCAAGCGTATGGATGAGCAGAGTCAGGGCAGTCATCAGGCTCTAGGGATGCACACACACATCCCTGTGCTTCTATGTTTGTGAGGACCCGATAATGCTTTCGTTAGCCCCTTAGCCTAACAATCACAACTAAATGCCTGACCTCAACCCTTACCTTTACCCTAACCTAAACCTAATTCTAACCTAAATCTTAAAACCAAGTCCTAAGCCTCAAACAGGCCTATGAAGAAGTGAGGACCGGCCAAAATGTCCTCAATTTCCTAAATTGTCCTCACTTTGTGGTTGAAAACTTGTCAGTCCTCACAATGCAGCAAGTACAGGAACACACATACACACACCAGCATACACTCATTGCAGACAAAGTGCAACAATGGCACAATGGTGCTCTGTGTTTTACTGTGTCCTGCAGCAACTGGACTAGTCAGGAGTCATGGAGCGCTTCCTCTTACACACAGACACAGACACACAGAGACACAGAGACACACACACACACACACACACACACACACACGCACACACACACACACACAAATGCACTACTACCCAGCAGTCCTCGACACCAGCTGACAAGCATCCGGCTTTTGTTCTGTCCTTAATCTGTGATCAGTCTGTATTCATCTGAGCTCTGCTGAATGGATCTTTTTCTCTTCGCGTGAGACGAAGAAGAAACACTTCCTGCTGCCAACGCTAACTCGAGCGGGAGGCGATGGTGACATCGACCAAATCAGACTCTCATGTCCACTTGTCTCCCACTGTCTTGTCCGTGCCCCTCTACGATCAGCCTCACAGAACGTTTCCCCATCAAGTTTGGCTCACCTTGATCGGTCGCTCCAGCTCTGGCTTCTTATAGCGGAGCCACATCATCCCGACGATTGCCAAGCCGATGCAGAGCCAGTTGAAGAAGCTGAAGAAGTTTATGACGGAGAAGATGTCGTTGGAGAAGGCGTAGAGCAGCGTCATCAAGCACTGGAGGGAATGAGAGAGAAGGGGTTGGGTGTGAGAACCAACAGTCATTTGTCTCCATTAAAATGTTGCTTTATATTTACACACATCCTATGGCAGGATTATTCTAATACTTCGGTACTGTGAAAAAGTGCATTCCTCTTCTGATTTAAAGGCTCAAAAAAGATTTATTCAGCAAAGACGTCTGTGTTTAAGTGTACTGTGAATTAAAAAAAATAAGAGGACATACAGTGAATATAAGTGAGGGCAGCGGGGTCAGCAGGGTGGGGTGGATCATTGACAGCAGACTGGGCAGGTGACCTTCTCGGGAACCCACGAAGAACAACCTGAGAGGGAAGGAGAGATGCCGTTGATTTGAAAAGATACGTTTTTGAGATCTCATTGTTTTATGTTTCGATAGTCTCCATGTACTTTTCTTTTGTGTACGTGTGTGTTTTACCTGGATGATGTGAACAGAGAGCCGTTGACGGATCCGAAGCAGGACAGGCCCACAAACACGGGGATGATCCACGCCATGGGACCCAGGTGGGCGTTACCGAAATCCTGCAGGACAAACACACACACACACACAAACACGGTATAGATAATTGTAATAAGTCACGTTAAGTAGCAAAGCAGGTCCAGTCCCACCAAGTGGCGCAGCTAAATTCATCGACAATGGGTTCGCCCAGTTTATTCAAAGGAAGTCTTTGTACAATTGACTCCTATATGGATTATCATACAGTATACCTTGCTATATACATTATACTATATATATATATATCTTTTTTTATATTGTACTATACTGTTTTTATACCTGATGTTCCATTCCAGTCCATCCTATGTTTATATTGCTGTACCTTTCACCTTATTCTATATCTCAAATCATACATTTTTTTCTATCATACTCTATATCATATTTAGAATACATATTTTTATCAATACAGACCAACATTAAGTACCGTCACTTAATCATATCATCAGTGTACAATGTTTAAATAGACTAGCTGCTATTATATATCAAAATACTGTCACCTTCCTAATTTGGCTCCATATCTTTTATAGTATTTCTATATTCATTTTAATTCTTATTTTAGTTTTTTAATATATACACCAATTTATTTCTGTCTTTCACTGTCTCCGTTTATCTGTAGTATCGCTGTCTTCGTGCTGCTGGGACAACCGAATTTCCCCGCTGTCCATCAAGAAACATTTTCCTATCTAATATTGTGATTTGCGTAATTAACACATTTATGGTTTTCAGATGTTTGTGTAAAAAGTAAAAAAATGTTTTCGGCATCATTCACACAAAAATAAAGTAGTAGTGCAGCAGCAGAAAGTAAGTGTGTGCACTCACCACGGCCACAGCCTCTGAGATGAGCATCTGCTCGGGGGAGAGGGTGGTGAAGTAGGCCAGGTTGGTCAGAACGTACACTACTGTCACTATAGGCAGAGAGATGATGATGGCGCGGGGAAGGTTTCTGAGGGAGTCAAACACAAACACATTCTTAGTTACAGACAATCTTTCGCTCTACTGCAACCAAGTCTGAATTTTATTATGAAACGAGTACAAGTCGCTCATCAACACTCACTTGAAAGGCTCAATCATCTCCTCAGTGACCAAATTCAAGTAGTTCCTGTAAGCAGAGGAGTCAGAGACATAGTATGTAGCTTAACAGTTATAATGCACATTTTACAAATCTATTATTAATATATATTAATGCAATAAAATGTTACTTTATTTAGCAAAAAAAAAAGCTTTTTTTTTTTCTTTTTTTTTTTTTTTTTACAGTGGAAAGAAAGACAGTGAAAAACACTATGACTATATTGATCCAAAAGCAGTAAATTCACAATCTAGCTCTATTCTAAGGAGGGAAATGAAACTAGGAAGCAGGCTGGGTGATTATTATAAGAGTCTTATCTGGATGATAACATGATATCAAGGTATTGATTTACAGAATGTTGTAAGGATGCATTTCATCCTTCCACCATGAGGGGTCGCTACCTCATGGTGCTAACATATTAATCGGCTGATCCTAAATTGGAGAGTGGACAATGAACAGGCAGCGCAGCAGCTGGCGGCACAGGTAGGTCGATGTGTTAACTCACCAGCCCCCGTAAGCAAACAGGCCGCTGTAGATCGCCAGGCCAATGCTGCCAAACTCATATTTGGACCCTTCGAAGGAATTTTCTGGAAGAAGACGATCCACACCACCTGGAGAAGAACAGGGAGAAAGAATTGGGTTAGGACAACAAAAATACCAACTAATTCCCTCTGTCTGCGTTATTGCTTCCGCAGGCAAGTTTACCAGCCGGTCTGGAGAACCCCAAAAGCGGAATAATAAATGGAACAATGAGCCGCGGTTGCCCAACGAACTCCAGAAAGCCTCGGCTTAAATCTGTCTCGGTATGTGGATCAGGGAAGGACTGCAGAATGTGACGGAGTAAGACGGCCAATAAGTGACCCAGACAGCGGTATCCACCCAAGGCCTCACTCAACAGACAGAGAGAAGTTTTATTGCCTTGCTCAAGGGCAGGGCAACAGTAGTGGAGGGATGGGAGGTTATTACGATCTAACTTCAATTTCTCAAATGATGTGCGGATTTATGACATTTTGGACTCCTCTGAACTCCAGATTGCTGCAGGCCACATTCCTGCAGAGCAGCTCCCAACAACGAGCAAACACACACACATTCTCAGACACAGCGACAGTCACTAAACCAACAGCCCGGTGCTGTGTTGGTAATGGGAGGGTTAGCCCTAAGCCTTGGTGTAGTGTGGGAAGCGCCCAATTACTGCGCCATCCGTTTGACTAACGGCCCCGATGTGTGAGCACCGAATCCTGAGGTCCCGTTGCCACATCTGGGCAACACCGCTCTACATATCAGCCTGACATGGGTAGCTGTACTGGGGGTCTCTGGGTCCTGGTCTGCACCATTTCTAAGCACACTTCTCTAGCGGAGGTTCCTCATGGCTGCTTAAACTTCTTCAATGAAGCATTAGAAGGTTTCCATCAGTTGGGTTGAAGCGATTGAATTGAGGAATCTTCAAAGAGTTGTTGGGAGTCCGCTTATCCAACGCGTTCTCTTCAAATGTCTTGCCTTGTCTAACCAACAGTCCAAGACCCCAACACATTCAATATACAACTAGAAAAGTCTACTCAGTGGAGTGAAGTCGAGGGTAACAAAAACGTAGATTTATTCATTTCTTATGGTGCCTTATTGGGGAGTAAGCAGTCAATGACGGTATAAAACAGTTAATAAAAGTTTTTTTCCAAAACTGTGAATTCCCGCAACCACAAGAGATCCTCAAGCAAACAGTCATAAATGAGCACAAACAATATCAGGCTGATGGGTCAAGTAGTGTGCGAGATTACCCATGGACAGACGTAAGCGCACGCACGCACGCACATACACAACGGATCACATGATCTATCCACTGGCTTACGCCTCACAGAGATAATAATATAAACCAAAGAAAATTTTAAATTGAGAAGCTGGAACCAATGTTTGTTTGGCATTATTTGCAATGAATGAAAAATAAAAAAAATATATATAATTATTATGGTTAGAAAATAAATACTAAATCAACAGTTTACCTAAACACAACCCTAACAAAAAATTTGTATGATTGAAATAAATTAAAATTAAAATTAAAAAATAAATATATATATATATATTAAAGATAAGCTGAGTTGAAATATTTGTATCACATGCAACTTTAATGACGTCTTCTCCATGCCAGTGCTGTAACAGCAGGTTTGATTTCTGGGAGAAACAGGAGATATTTTACATATTTGAAACCTGAGTCTTCAATTAATTCAAATATCAAAGAAGTTTATCTGTACACTAAGATCTCTTGTGAATATCATTTCTTTTTGAAAATGAGGTGAGGCAACCATTGTTGCCTAATAAACCTACAGCTCACCTCTCATCAGAGAGGCTTGAGCTCAGTGAACAACTTATTTGTTCCCAACCTTTACAGCTTGTTATTGTGCCCATGTCTGAATCATTACTGACTAACATTTATGAATTGAGGGCTCATTAGAGTTGCATAGAAAATAATTTGCGGCGGAAAAACTAAAATATGTCCTCCTTCAATCCTCTGTGTGTCAAGTCTACTCTTGCACTGCAATTTACAGCTTTACTTCTTTTTTTATGTTGCTCCCAGATTACTTTCCACAACACTGGTCAGGAAATACTCAGCCGGTCACATGATACCAGTGCCAGGCAGTGAAAGTGAGACACACACACAGAATAAAAAATGCATGCACGACCCAGAACAAACACAAAAGGTGCACAAGTACCAACAAAGAGTGAATGAAAGACAACCAGAGTCCTCTAGTGAGTTTAAATTAAGTCTGGTTTAATAAAAGGACATAAGAAGGATTTATTTAACTAATGGAGCATTAAAAAGTACAATGACTGTGTTTTCTTAAGTTAAAGCCGGGCTTGCGGTTGCCAACTGCTTCAAGTCTTTATGCTAAGCTAGGCTAATAAGCTTGTGGCTCTCGTGTCATACTAATCGCAGAGACATTAGAGTGGTATCGATCTTCTCATCTAACTCTGAAAGAAAACTGGATTCATGAGCTGTTCTTTTAAACAATCCCTTAAATGTTCCTAATGATCACGCCTCGATTTAAAAAGCCCCCGACGTCATGAGTTGTTTTTTTTCTCATTGTCTGATCTGATGAATTAAGAGACGGGCCTTTTGTGGTGATTGAACTATAACACTTTACCAACTGCAGTTACCATGATTTGAAGAGAAAAACAGCAGGCCTGGAGGTAAATTAGTAGTGGTACTTGGGATTTCAGCTAAGCTGATATCTTTAATTTAAAGTGTGCCATTCATTTTTAGCCTTCTGCGGTTGACTAGCAGGAAAAAGAATACAAAAAAAAAGATGCAAACTGCAAAAATCGGGTGTCTTTAACATAAAAAGCAGCAGTGATTGGCAGTTTCTGTGCTACACTGTTGATACTTTTTGGCGGTTTTCAGCACATGAATCAGTGCACGTGAGAAGAAATGGAAATGAGGAAAGTAAGCGAATAGTTAAAGTCAAGAGGGAAAACACAAGAGGCTCTTCTCATGTTTCATCTTTATCTCATCTGATTGTTCCAACAACAGGGAGCTAAGTGGAGAGCGAGAGTGTTGGGAAAACAGTAGGAAAACGCTGCTTTGGTCCATGAATGCATCATAACAACAGCTTTTATATCCGCAGTCTAGGTCTTCCATTTTTTTCCTTTTTAAATGACGAATACAGACTACCGCCACTTGCTGGTATGGAGAGTTATTTCCTGCTAGGAGGCCTTTGGCTGTAGTCTTTTTGTGTGTGCTCAAATACAACTTTTTGGCCATGACACATGCTGCTAGTTCTTTGATATTGGTTTGTCGTGTCTGGGCTTTAAGGCTTTGGATGCTTGGCAGTGACTGAGTTTACTTTTAGTTCAAATTGGATCAGGTTAAGGCAAAGGCATTACATAGATTAGTCTTACTCTTGAGACTGAGATGAATGGAGCTCTCCAAGTTTCAGAAAAAAAGAAGTCCATTTTGGGACCGTCCCACTGCAAAAACTTTGGTTTGGTGTGAACCAGCAGTGCAAAACCACTGGACTTTTACAAGAAGTGAGAAAATATTGGTCTGTAAGTGTAACTGTTTAAATGTGTGTTTTATTTATCAAATAAACCAAGTAAGATTAATAATAAGAAGGTGAGAATGAAATCCCCTCACAGAATAACAGATGGCCTGAAGAAACTGTAAAGTAAATCAGATATAAATTTACGTAGCTGCTGGTCAACAAGAGATCCGTCTCTCTGAGAAACAAGGGGCTTTACTGCTGCTAATCAGATCACACTGTCCTTTAATCTGAGACACCAGCAGACTCTGTACTTATGAGCCACAGAGCGCAACCAACACACACCAACAAACTTCTAATCACGTAAAATAAGCGGCTGGCTGGTTTGACATAACCGATGCAAGGATTCCCTTGCTTTTGCTACAAACAATACATTTTTAATTAGACCAAAAACTACCATCTAATTCAATAAAAAGCAACATCATTTGTTAACTATTCCTGTATAATGACCCATTGATTAAATTCCCCAACTTCTCTGGTCTGGAATGTATCTGTCCAAATGTTTTATTTCGGAAATTCAATGCCTAGTTAATAGCCTGTATTACATCTTTCTTTCTGAATCAGATGGGGGGGGGGGGGGGGGGTTAAACAAACCTATAAATCACTTAATAACCTCTCTTTTCAATTTTCAAACATCAGCCTGTAGAAGGCCACAGCAAAGACAACCCGTCGTAGTGAATCTGGGGATGTAATCACAGCCATGCGCTCTGTCTTTGTTGGGATCTGGCTAATCTGAGATGTCTCTGATAAACAGTTATTAGAGGCACTGTGATGAAAAGGACTGGGGTTAAAGATTTAGGAAATACGAGCAGACCTTTAAAACAGCACAGAAAAGGACTAGAGTTACAAATGAGTAGAATTACTCTTCATGCTGCAGCTGCACACCTGAACGGGTATTGCAGGGTTTACATTCTGTTTACGTGGATTAAGGTGACTCAAAGAATGAAAGGCAACATTTGTGATGCATGAACAGATTTGGGATACTGGTGCAATTGTCATGCAACTGTCCACGTGTCCCAACCACAGGATTTCACTTCTAAAATTGATAAACCTGACTAAAGTACAGCTACAAAAGGTCATGAGACAACTTCTATAGTCTCGGATATACATATATAATACATTTGAACTATTGAGTATTTGTATGTTTTTTATGTTGTTTTGTCTTAGTTGTTTTCTATATACCTCCGTGGCTGAACTTGGAGAAGCAAAAGAGAAAATTTTAAATAGTAAAACTAACTAACTTTTTTTCACGTTTTCATAAAGCTTAGCCAACGAAGAAACGAGTACCTGCTGTGATGTCCCAAAACACTTTTTTCATCAGGACAATGCTCCATATATATGTAGCAGGTTTAACTTTTATCTGTGTTCCCTGAACCCTCTGCCACCGATCTTAGCCAGTGAACAAACCACATACCTCTCTCTCGTCTCTCTCCCTTTCTCTCTTTGTACGAAACCTCTCTCCCTCTCTCCCTCTCTCTCACACCCACCTTGCCTCTCTCTAACCTCCTCCCTCGGCTCCATCCCTTTCTGGTCCACTTATGAACAATTCCAGCCAGTGTTGAGGTCCTGTTTGCCCACCAGTCAGCTGATCTGAGAACCTGGGACCTATGACCTCAGCACAAACATCCCACTGTGTGCCTGACTGAACTTGGATTAGGATTTTTTTTTTTTTAAATCAACAATCTAAAACTGTTGCCTTGATTTGTTTAATCCTGGTAACATAAAGAGGGTAGCATCACATTGCAGCAACAAGGTAGAGTTGCTCTAACATAGTTTAACCAAACATCAGCAGGTTTCAGGGAAACGAGTCTAGGACTTATAAGAACTTTGTAAGCTGACCTAATTCTGAACAAACAAGCAGTAGTTCATTAAAGTTGTGAAACAAGAATGGGTAACAGTAACAGTAAATTAACAGAAAAACAGAGCGAGCTAAAAAAAACAAAAACGTTATGGTCGTTGTCATCTTTTTAACCAGAAGTGACCATATTTGGACGAGCGTGTGGAGCTGTGGAAGAATACGCTTGCTACGCCTCTATCCTGAATGACAGGTCTCCAACCACAAGGTAGCCCCACCCTAAAGCATTATCTGCTCCATGGTCTATTTGACTTTAAATAGGACCATTATTTACTAAATGATGATGATTGAGACCATAATTTTCTCATAGACTTCTACACAATCAGACTTATTTTTTGCAAGCAGAGGAGTCGCCCCCTGATGGCCATTAGAAAGAATGCAGAGTTAAAGCTTAAGGGTTTAGGGTTAACTTTAATAAGATCCCACTTCTAAATTGTATTAAGCGCTTCAATACTTTTTGGTTTCTTGCTAATTTTTGCTTATTTTCTGGATCGTTTAAGATGCTTTAACCTTTATAGCTGTAGGTTTGCTGTTGCAGTTCGAGTCAAAGTGAGACTTTTCAAGAGAACTGCTGATTTTCATAGCTGGCTATGGTAAATGTCAGGTGTCAGGACAAAGGGTAAGGAGGTCATAGGTGAAGCTCAGTGCTCCAGACAGAGGAAACACACAGCTGAGCTCCACAACCACCCCTCAGTCTCTGAGAACTCCACCTCCCTTTAAACTCAGTGACATTTCACTTTTTTCTCTCTCAAAGACATCTCTCTCTTTGAGCAAAATGTTGCGACTGGACTAATCTGACAAAACGGACTCCAGCTACTAATGTGTAACACTATATGCTTTGTGATTATGGTCAATCTTGCGTCTCGGGCTGACTCAGTTACATTCATGCTCGTAGACTTCCCTTCTATCGCGTTTTCCCCATACCCCCAGATTTCTATATAAACCTTGGTGTCTCACTTGGACGATTAAAGCAGCCCACAGCTTCATCGCAGAGAGGAAGAGAGGCGACACAACAGGGCTTGGCACCCACACAGGAAGGTGTAAGCCTGCTGGTAAAAAGGGATTTTTTTTCGACTCGATAGGAAGCAGACAGGTATTATGCCATCTTCAATATTTAAGACTACAAGCCATAGAAGTCTAGAATCTGTGACATGGACCCAATGAGCCCCAAAGTCTCCATTGATTGTTCCTTCCTCTAGAAGGCAGACTTTAATTTCCTGAGCTCACTTCCTGTCTGTGTTAGTCATAATACTATACATTCTTTAAAAAAAACCACTTCAATGGTCTAATGTCTTCATGGGACACAAGTCCCTGCTGGGTCGTACAATCTGTTTGATTGACTCAGACGTGTTACGGCCAATAAATAGATTTCCACTGAAAGGAGCCGTGTTCTGCTCGAGCCATTGTCTGGTCCCAGTTCTGTCCTCATGTCTTTGGCTACATTTCATAACATCCTGTGGCCTTAATGAGGCTTCGGGCCCGACTCCCGGGAGCTAAACAACGGCTACTCCACTTCCACAGAGTCACTGCTCATCTCGAAAAAAATACAGCAGGCCTGGTTGGGATTAACTTTCGTCAGAAGGGTTGGAAATTAGCCACCAGCTACCAGCCAACCCAGCGGGTAAAATATGATTTCATATTATAATCTATTGAGAGGCTGGTAGATTTTGAAGTCCACCAGCCAAAGTGGCAGGTGGACAAAAAAGTTCATTGCCAACACATGGCTTTGATCAGATAAAGTCTCAGAAGCGGCGCAACTGAAATTTGGGTTGACAGGTTTAAAAAAAAAAAAAAAAAAACTCCTGGATTACACTAAATCTCCTGAATTACAGATTTAATTTGTCTGTAAATTTAAAATAAATGCCTTTAATTAACTAATTTCACTTAGTATTACCCGTCAGAGCATTAGGGTCTGTTTATGTCAGAGGAGGTGATGAGCACAAACAGAGATTTCATAGATAAAAACAGAATTGTGCAAGATTAACCACTTCCTGTTTTATGTCACGTGATACAGTTAAACATAGTATTCTGCCTGGGTGAATTACTAAATCCAATGGAGGACAACAAACAAAAACAAGTTTTAGAGGAGATTAACCCCTAAAGGTTTGTAATGGGTTACACACACAGGAGAAATTCGTTTTCAGGGATTTCTACCAGAAATGGTTTATTTAAACCCAAACCATGATCTTTTACTAAACTTGGTCGAAACCTGGTCTGTTTGCTGCCTAAACCCATGGATGGATTACTGATCCAGCTTCCCCTGCACAGGCCCTCTGGCATCTGCAAAATGTAATTAATTAAAGAGAAACATATCAACCAGAAAGAGATGTAAAACTACCACACAGACACAAGAAACGACCAGAAAGAGACCCAGATAGACTACATAGAAACAAAAAGAGACATAAATAGACTACAAAGGGACAAAAAGAGATGCAAAGTAGCCGCAACGAGACACAGAGACATAAAAAAACATCAACAAAGTCGGTGTGTCTTGCTCCTATGTAGGAGAGTTGGTGGGACCTTTTGTCTCATAATAGAGAGTTCTGCCTGAAACTTCTCGCTTGTGTACTTGGATGTGAGACTTATTTGGTATGCTGATTTTATGATAAAATGCTGATTGCTGACTGATTTGTAATGTTGCCAGTAAAGAAGAACAATTGTTTTTAGGTCCCGTGCCAGCAGTACAGAGAAATTAGAGAAATATTACACTTTTTTTTATTACAACTAATTTGACATTATTCGTTTGGACAACAGGAATTTGTAAAAAAAAAAAAAAAAAAAAAAAAAAAGAAGAAAATAAGGGATAAAATTATATGGAATTCAACATTGAGGACGTTCATGACCCTCGGAGGGAACCTTGTGAACATGCGGGTTTGCGTGTTTGTACGCTTTTGTGCTTGTGTGAAGTACCTTGGCCGATTTTGACGAAGCCGATGATGATGATCATCCCAAGAGCCAGGAGCTTGGCCGCGGCAAAGATGTCCTGCACTCTGGTGGCAGCCTTCACACTGTAGCAGTTCACAAAGGTCAACAAGACTGCAAAGACAGAGGGAGAGAGAGAGAGAAAGAGTGTAAGTGGTGGCATCCTTTAGAAGCAGCTCTTTGAATTCCACCATGGTGCTTCACTCAGTCGCCGGATGCTGAGGATTTCTCATTAGGCACACGTAGAACAAACTTCTCTGCAGTTGTTGTTGATGTTAGAATGGCTTTTAAGTGTGTTTCCCCGAAACCCTTCTTTCAATTTGTACTCAAACTTGAGGTTGTGTAGGCGTGTGCGTGAGTGTGCATGCCCTGTGTGTGCATTTGCGGCTCTAAAAGCATGCTGGGAGCTGGAGGGGAAACCACAGATTGGTGGAATAAACGCTGCCCACAATACACCCCTCTTTCTTTTCACCCACACAAGTGCAGTGATGGTGTCCAACCCACCCCACCCTCCCCCCTCCTGCGCATGCACACTCGTGGGGTTGTTGGAGCAGCCCCTGAACCCTGGACGCCGTTAAAAGTGATTAACTAAAGCAGCAGGTTCCCTTCAAAGCACCTAAATCAGGTCGGGGCCACAGGAACAGGAAGAAGAGACGGAGCACAATGAGGCTCTGTGTTAAAGAGACCAGGACAAAAGGGAGAGGGAGCCTCAGTACAGTAGATGGATGGACGCACACAAATTCACACAGGCATGCACACACACAAACAAACACACAACTGGCTATTACTTGGGACCATATATGTGTGTACATGTATGTACAAACATACACATGTGTGATTTGGCTCTCAGGATCACCCCACTGCCAACACACACACACACACACACACACACACACAGACAGACAGACAGACAGATAACCGAGCCTCTCAGTCTACTGCTTTGCAATGTGGTCTCAGTCAGGATTTAGCCTTCAGTCAATCTGAAGATTAGGTGCTAAGGTTTCTAGCATGCACCACACACACACACACACACACACACACACACACACACACACACACACACACACACACACACACACACACAGTAATATTCACCATGTCATGCTTTATCAAGTATTCAGATACTGGTGCAGCTTTTGACTTGAAGGGGGCAGGGGGATTGGTCTTGTTGTATGTGGCAGTCAAAGAAAACAACCAGAGACTGGTGCTAACAAGTTAAAGTAGCAAATAATCCAGTGTTAATCTTGTTAAGACTCCAGGCAAAACAAGTTGAACCTGAACTGAAATGCAACAGCGTTCTTATGCAAAACTGGGCCGGGAAGCTCTACATTTACTGACCCTAAATGCACTTTTAAAGGTTAAATTTAATGCTTTGAGTTAAAATAAATGTATGACCTGTTTGTCTATCACATTCAGTTCAATTTGCAACTGATTTACTGTTTTACACATTCCAATTTTTTTTTTTACAATAAATTATGTTTTAAAGGCCTGTTTGTTTAACACCTAAAATTTAATTTGTTTTAATGTTTTTTACACATACAAAACATATTTATAAATTTACAATAAATGTTCTTTTTTGAATGCCTATTTATTCTTAAATTTAGAGCAGGTGCAGATGCAATTATAATCAAGTAGCCTGCAACGTTTGGTTTCAATATAGGATTTCAAACTGGTGATAACAAAAAAATAATAATGTATGTGATATAGGGTTTTTCTTCGTTGAATTTGAAGATTTCACCTACTTAGCTCAACAGATGTGCGACATTTCATTTCTTATTTATAACAAGGTTATAGATAAATACAATCATTCTTATAAAAGGAGAATAGGGAGAAATATTAAAAATCTATTCCTACATTTAATTAAATAAAATAAGAGTGCATATTAGAAAATGTATTTATCATAAATTGCCTCTTATGGGTGTAATTTAACGAGACAATTAGCTAGTGATGCGCGTGAGCACCTTCTGTCGTCACCGGGGCTGATGTAAGAACGCGGCATCTTTTCACCACCGTGCCTTGAAGCCGAGCGCGCGCAGGTGGTAATGTACTGAATGAAGTGCGTCTCTGAAGGGCATCACACGTGCGCCCGTAAGGTATCGCATCGGTGCTTCCTCGTGAGTGAGCGCGATCATTTCATCTTGTTTGTGTCAAAACAAACACATAAGTGTGTAACATGAGCCGTTTAGCGTTCCTTCCGTCGGCACCACAAACCAGACTGCAACACCCAAAAGTTGCATCATCCCCGGGGCAGCGTGGCTCGGGCTCGAGCTCGAGCTGCACGGTTCGCATACTCACGGATGCAGAGGCAGGCCACGAGTTTGGCCCCTTCTTCCGGCACCGGGCACACGGGGAACAGGGGCTTGAGGAGGTAGGTGGCGAAAACGTAGGCGACGATGTACTGCGAGGACGGCCGGATGATGAGCAGCTCGATCCAGAGCTTGAGGAAAGCCAGCAGGGGGCCGTACACCTCCAGGATGTAGGCGTAGTCCCCGCCGGACTTGGTGATGGTGGTCCCCAGCTCCGCGTAGCAGAGGGCTCCCACCGTGGAGAAGACCCCGCACACCGACCACACCACAAGGGACAGACCCACGGAGCCGGCTTCCTTCACCACGCCGGTCGGTGTGACGAAGATGCCCGAGCCGATGATGGTGCCCACGATGATGGCCACGCCGTTCAACAGGGTGATGGTCTTCTTCAGAACGATCCCTTCTCCTCCTCCTCCTCCTCTCCTCCCGCCGCGGCGGCGTTGTTGGGGTCTCCTCCCGGTGCTCCGCCCTGGTCCCCCTTCTCGAGCATCCTTTCCGTGACCTGCTTGTCCTCCTCCCTGTCCGCCGAGGAGTTGGAGTTTCTCTTTTTTAACCCTGACATCGTTAGCTGAGGTTCCTCTTTCTTCTTCTTCTTCTTCTTCTTCGGGGTGGGGGTCTGGGGGTGGGGGGGGGTTAGAGGGACACAAAGCTTCCCGCTCTGCTGGCTCCCTTCGTCCTCTTCTCTGTCGGTCCGGTGTGCGGTCTGATGCCGGCCGGGCTCCGCCACGAGGACTCCGCGTTGTTCTGCTGGTGTGAGTCAGAGCGAGCGTGCCTCCTCGTATCCCTACTCTATCCGCGTAAGAAACAACTAATGTGCACGATGGTCCCTCCTCCGTCAAGGCCAGCCCCTGCTTTAAACTTCACCTCCTCCTCATCAAAAGACCTGCATCACTTATTCCTCTTCTCCGCCATCTAGCCGCGGGAAGTGGGACTACTCCTCTCTGGTGCACCTCATCCCCCCCACCATCACCACTCCAACTCCCAGTGATGTGGTGTTGAGGGGTCAGATGGACCCCCAAGTAGAATCTAACTGTATGGTATCATATCTGCATAACATAACAAGGAAGTACTAGCAATACAGCACAGAAGCAATAATTACTCAACAATGTGGAAGCACATTTTTTTTTCTTCCAGCCAGGCACACAAACCAGCTGGACTGGTTTTTATAGAGACTCAGAAAATCGTTTAAAAAAAAGGAAATCCAGAATATGTTGTGTTATTAACAAAACTGGTCCATCCTTGGTAAAAGCATTGCATAACCTTATTTGCTTTTCATGAGTGGAAAACAGAGTATCACTCTATCAGTTCCTACAGATCTACAGTGGCCACTTTGCATCCTTCCTGGATTAAAAATATGGGTCGGATATGCAAATGTTGAAATATTTTGGTGAATATTATGGTGATTCTAGCACAATTTTTTTTATTTTTTTAGCAAAGATATTTTCCCCATCATGTTTAAGAGTTGTCATCATTGGAGGATTGACCTCCCAGTTTAATATCCCCCCCTCCCATTTCCGCTTTTCATCTAACATCATGAATCAAACACATTTTGTAACGCAATCATTGTGTTTCTCAAGACAAATCAGCCCAGCTGTTTCATAAACCACCTCACCCCTTCAGGGCTGCAGGGGACTTAAGCATATTTCTGCATTCGTCCTGGTTAGAGGCAGGACACGCCTTGGACAGGTTGCCACAGATCTGTATGTAAACCGACAACCATTCCCACACCTACAGGTTAATTGGAATAACCAGTTTGGCTAAACTTCTGTAGATAATACTAACTCTACAAACCCATTACCTGTACAACAGTTTAAAACAATACAAACAAGGCCAAAGCTCCATCATTTAAAGGGAAGTTCCCCCCTAAATCCAGAGATTCTACGCATATCGGAAAGCAATACAAATGTGCACCAAGAGAAGAAACTATGCTTTCATTTTTTAAATTTATATGCCTTTTGATGAATGTATTTTCACCTTTCCCCGTAATTTCTTCTCTTTTCTCACACTTACATTTTTTTTTTAATAAAAAATACTCATTTGTAAATATATACAATCACATCGGGACATGATACAGGGCCTGATAAAAGAAACATGCCACAATAACCAAAACTTATGAGCTTTCCTTACCAGGACCGAGATGTGTGAGGACCATGAAGGCATAGATTTTGTCCGTCAGCAATTAACTTAATTTTTTATACAGTGAATATCAGGATAGACTTCCTGTTAAAAACTGCACAGCAGGGTTTTAATAGGAGAGCTGATTTAAGAAATAGAGAACCAGTTAAGTTTGTTCGTAACAATGACACTGGCTTTATTCAGCCACCCAACAACGCTTGTAAATTCTGTTTGACCAAAACGTGCGATCATGTTCGGTAAATGCTGCTTAACCACCCGCACCCATTATATGCCCCAGATTTCTGATCAGGGGACAGGAGCGAGATGCTTCGGGGAGAGGAGTGGCAGATTATTATTAATTATAGGGCGAGGTTTTCAGTGTGTGGTCGGAGCAAATTTGTACTCCTTTCGTACTGGAGTACAACTTTGAGACGTGGTGGTGTTGCAAATCAGTGTTCTGGATGAGTTTAAAGGGACGACAGACACCAATCAGTGCACTCGCTGCAATTGACTCAAAACAGTTGACTCTTGAACCACCTCTGTGCTGGTCCCACAAGCTCACCAACAGAAACACACACACTAAAACATCAACCGCCATGGTCCAAAATGTTAAAACTGAATGTACTGTTGTAGCCCCCCTGTCTTATATTGAAGTGAGTCACACAAATAAAGCATAAGCGTCTATTTATGAACACAAATTTTCTCAAAGCTTTGCAGAGGAGGACTATGAAATCCCCCCCCTGCGAGGCAAACACACAAGTCTGTTCTTAATGCTTCTGATACAAACACATCCACTGACAGAGCCACAGACAGACTATTTCCTTTGTTTGGACTAGCTGGACAAGGTCAGCATTTATTGAAAGAATGCAGCCTAAAGGAGCATCTTTTCCTGATATTGTCTCGATCCGTCTACACAAAGCCTGAAGAATGCGGGACTTTCATCTCAGGTCGAGCCACAGATCCAACTTAATACATGTCTGTCTTCCCTGGCTCATCTAACTGTGTCTGTCTGTCTTTGTAAACCTGTACGACAGCCCCCCAAGAGACATGGGAATAAATGAAGGAGATTCTTTTTTTGGCCACTATGGGATGCTAATATGCGCGCACCCCTGTGTCTGTCCACGGCTAAACCCTCATTCTGCTGCAACAAAATGCACAATACTTTGGGTGGACAGTTATGGCTGAATGCTCAAGGACGTACGCATACATGGCCAATAAAGCTGATTCTGATTCTGACCTGTCGTGGCTGCGGTAACTCGCGCTTTCTAATAAGCTGGGGGCCGCTAGTGATCACACAGCTAACTGTTATTGCTTGGACAGTTTGTTTGGCTAACTGCTAACAGAATGGACGGTGTTTGGCTAACAGCTAACTGCACTACTGCGTACATCTCGACCACTGCCCTGCATCACACATTAATTGCTTAGGACAGTGTATGGCAAACAGCGAACAACTAGCGGAACTACCAGTACACACACTGCTTTACCGGCTCCCTTTTATTGTTTTTGGTGGTATGTTTGGTTAATTGTTAACAGCTAGCGGAATTACCAGTACACACACTGCTGTACTTCTCCAACACTCAGCCGCTGCTATGCAGGCAGACAACTTGGTGAGTTTTTGGCAAAACTCTATGTTGTCTTCTACGACAACTTTAAGCCGATTGACTGCATACATCACTGCTTGTTTTTGAGTTTAAATTAAATGTGTTTTACCGCACCTGAGAGGCCATTAGTGTTTTGACAGGGGGCTAGTTGTATTAAGTCAATCAGACAGATCAACACTGGCAGAGATCTGCACTCTACTGATTGCACATTTTTTATTTCATATGAAGCTAACAAAACGCTTTAAAAAACTTTGTTGCTGTCTCCATTATTTTCCAACAACAGAAAAGATCAGCATTGTTGTGGGTTTGAATAATGCACAATTTCCTTTAGAATGACTGAATTAGCTCACAGCTGTCATAATAAATAGTAAGCATCACCAGAAGTATTTGGAATATGCACAAATTACTTTAATGTTTGGTATTGTTACCAAACAAACTGAGACTATGCTTATGATGATTGGTAGCCATGATGGTTCTAAACATGCTGCATAACTGTCATGACTGTGAGTGTAACTATGTTAAAAATATATTTACACACATGTTGATGGATATTTGTTCTTCAAGCTTCAAGATTGTTTACTCCAATCTACAGGTATGAAAAGATCAGAAAGTGCTCATTCCATTTTCAACAGACCTGCGGTTAGTGGGTAAAAAAATCCAGGTTTATCTCACAAAGTATGACCCACTGACTCTGTTCCTGTTGTCAGTACTGGTCCTCTATGGTACAAATGTCTCATAATGAATGTAACAATGACTTATGCATGTTAAAATTCTTCCATGTGGGACCTTTTACAAGAGAAATGGATAAAATGTTAAACAGGCAATGGCCCAGAAGCCAAAAGTGTCGGGCCCTCCCCCTGCCCTTCACCTACAAAAACTACAAGGTTTTTATTTGTCATTATACGGCAGGGTTGCACAGCGGAATTTAGATTGTGGTCCCAATTTGCTACAAAGGAAAGAAAACAAAACTATATAATATATCAAGGGTGAAGGTTGAGTTAAAGCAGGGGTGTATAAACTTTTTTCACTGAGGGCCACATATAGAAAAATATACGAAAGGCTGGGCCACTCACTAGAGGTGAGGTATATCGCCTCACTTCTAGTGTCAAAATCAATCAAATGTAGGTAAATTATGCTTGATATTTGAATATGCTTAAAGAAAAAAACATCCTACATCACAACTTTCCATTAATGGATTTTCATTTATTTTGTTATAAAAATGGTTGGCAGCTCATTCTCAAAACAGCAGCCTGAGATTGCTTCTTACTCAGGATGGTGATCCTTCACAGCCCTAGAGAGGGGGCGGGGCTTATCTCCATGGAAACCTCTGTCAACAAATCCATTTATTTCACCATCAACCATGCAATAAATAAATACTAATTCTGCTTTATACTTGTGGTGGCAGTCCCAGATATCCTGGGAAACTAAACGCAGTCTTGTCTGAGTTCATAACATCATCTGTGGATTTATTCGAGCCGTATGAACCGAAAATAAACAATTTTACTGTGATTTAATTGCAATAAATGTACAGAAAGGGACGCTATAAATAACAACATAATGATGGTGGTTTGTAAAAAGTCAGAATTCATGTTTTGTTAGTTCTCTCTGCAGGAGGAGAAGGAAATCACTTTTAAAATGCCTGTTTTGTGAACGGAGCTCGGACCGATGACAGAGTGACAGGAGGAGAAGCTCGACGCTGATTGGCTGATTGATGACAGAGTGACAGGAGGAGAAGCTCGACGCTGATTGGCTGATTGATGACAGAGTGACAGGAGGAGAAGCTCAACGCTGATTGGCTGTCGCAACACAGCGTCCCGCGAATATTTCACCTGACTCGCGCCGCCAGGCTCGAGTTCGCATCTACACGCGAATATTCGCGTCTGTGCATTGACTTTACATGTAAACTAGACGCGCGATATATTCGCTTCGCTTTTGGTGTGAATGCAGCATTAAGTGCAAGTTTCATGTGTGGGCCATATTCCATTATGTTTTTAGAATTTGTAGCGGGCCAATTAAACCGCAGTTGGCCCGCGGGCCGTAGTTCGGACACCCCTGAGTTAAAGAGTCTCACAGCCAGTGAAGAAAGAAGCTGTTTTGAAGTCTGGTTGTACGGCAGCTCATACTTCTGTATCACTTTACAGATGGCAGCAGCGTAAACCGGTTGTGGCTGGGGTTGGTATCTTCTTTTAAATGAGTTTGAGCTTTTTGAAGGCACCCCTGGTCACCAATATCACTGATGCTCAGTAGATGGAGAACAATGATGTTCTGGGAGGTTTTTAAGCAACCACTGTAGAGCCCTCCTGTCCTGGGCCATGCAAATCCCATGCCAGTTTGTAATGTTTGCAGTCAGGATGCTTTTCTCTGTAAAAGCTGACAAGAACTTGGCACAGGAATCTTGCCATCTTAAGTTTCCTTAAGAAATACAGCCGTTTATCATCAAACTAGAGCAAAAATGGCCGTATACACAGCTTTTGGCCCAGCATGATACATATTTAAGTGAGGCTGATACATACACTGTTTTACATACAATTCAAATCCAGCTGTCCGATATGAGAAAAATGGATGAAAATACCAGGTTCCGTATCGCCCTGTTCCATTAACCAATCCTGAGGCTGCTTACAAAGTAACTGCCAATGCCCTCCTTCCATTGAAGTTGTCCCTAGCAACACTACTCACTTCCTCTTAGCAACCGTTCCTGGATTTTTTCATTCTCCTCCAAGATGGCTGGTGAGAAAGTTCTTGCTGGTTTGGCTAACAGGATATTGAGTCTGGAGCGATTTGTGGAGGTGAATGATGAAGACGCAGCCAATTTCATTGAACAGCAGGCCAATCAGAACCAGGGACATATAAAGCTCTTCATAAAGTGGTTAACTGAAGTGAAGCAGGAGAAATTTCTCTTTTTTGAGAAAATTCTTGTTATTCATGTTGTACTTTTCATGTAGATTGATGATAAATAGATTATTTGTGATTGTATCGGCTCACGTCTTGGGACTTGGGCCGATACAATCACATCGGGACATGATACAGGGCCTGATACAAGAAACATGCCATAATAACCGAAACTTATGAGCTTTCCTTACCAGGACCGAGATGTGTGAGGACCATGAAGGGTTGTTTGTGATGACAGGAAATAAAGCTGCCAAGGAGTGTGTGTCTTCACCTTGTCACACAAAGACACATGCAGAAAGAGACCAAAAATGACCACAAAGAAACATATAACCACCACAAAGAGACACAAAAGACAGAAAGAGACCAAAAAATGCAAAGGGACCACAAAGAGACTCACAACCTTTAGAAATAGTGTCCAACAACCACAAAGAGACACAAAGTGATCACAGCAAGACCACTGCAGCTACAAAGAGACTCCAAATGAACATAAAGAGACAAAAAACAACCTCAAAGAGATAAAAAACAACCTCAAAGAGACATAAAACAACTACAAAAGAGATGTAAAATGATTACAAAAAGGGGCAAAACAAGCACATAACTACGCAAATAATAGAATAACTACTAAGTGACACAAAAAAACAACAAAGAGACACAAAATTACCACAAAGAGACACACAATCACAGAGATATGTGTAACCACTACAAAGAGACACAAAACAACTACAAAAACAGGTTGAACACCTATAAAGTCTGTGTGTCTTGCTCTTATGTAGGAAGAGTGTCGTGGCCTTTTACCCAGGAGCCCATTGTCATAATCGGCCCATGAGAAGAGCGTAGTGTTGCAGATATGGGAACCCTGCACTGATGGGAAAAGATTTGTAAACAAAGCCGTGACTCTGTGATGTGGGTGTGGGAGAGGTCAGGCAGCTGTAGTAACATCCACTGTTTCAAGCTTCTCTCCCAGGGAATCTGCATGTAGGCTGACCACTGAAACCATCAAATACACAAACATACAAACAATCTATCCACCCAACACAACACTTGGCAACAGGCACAAGGACTTTTTAGTACTACTTATCATTTCTGCTGATGTTTTGGGAAAGCCTGAGGGATGCATATGTAGAAACAATAGCATTTAATACCGCTGTCTGATAAAAAAAAATTTAACATGCGTTTTCTTAGCAGTAAGTGCTTCAAAGCTGTATTTAATCAATACTGTTTTTAAATTAACAATGGATCAAATGAATATGTGTAAGGTGAAAGGAGTCACTCAAAGCGAATTATCACCCAGCACGAAAGTTCCCCTCAGTTCAACTAATTGTTTTAGCACCTTGAGATAACTGCCTAACTCTTTGTTTTATGATTTCAATGCTTTAGTTCGACCTTGTTCCACCAAACAGTTCAAAGACAGTGACTAGCTGGTGAAAATAGTGGAAGGATTAGCAGCTGAGGAGACCAGAAAGGAGCCAAAAGGAGAAACCCGACTTCTAATGAAGGTTAATATTCTCTGTCAGACGTCTAAATACGAAGTTTTTTGCCAGCTTTTTCGCAATATCTTATAAGTTGATAATATGTCAGTGCCTCCAAGCGGCCGAAACATCACCTCATTTGCTTTAAAGTGGCTATAATTTAGAGGCAGTTGAGTAAATGTTCGATTCTACAATGAAACTGAATTAGCAAACATGTCTCTGTTCAGGTATACCATGCAGGATTTTCAGGAAAATACATTGTAAAGACTGATTCAAAAATAATCCGTCTCAATCCTCACTTATGATCCTTTAGAAGTGTTTGGCAAAGCGACACACTGCCTTGCATGCACAAAGACGCATCCAAGAGGAAGCTACGAAAAATGGCCGACACAGCGCCAACATAACGTTACTCCAGTATTCAGCTTTTTCTTCCAAAAACGGCTAATCAGGGGCACAAATCGCCAAACACAGATTGCATCATCTCTGGTTTGTGTCCAGCTGGTTTGTGCCCCTGAACAGCAAAATAGTGCATTTATTCAATCCAGTTATAAGTCCAACTCTTCCATCCTTTTCTTAAACCGTATTTTTTTGTCATGTTGTAAAAATAGTCCTGAAGCATACATTTGTTTGCAGAAATTGTGCAAGATGCTATATAAGTAAATTACAGTTTGAGCTACAGACATTTTTCGTATTCTTATACATCATTTGTCAGGACTTACTACTAGCCGTGCAGCCTGTACGACTCTTTTGCTGTGTAGCATACAAACATGCATCAAACCAGTTCAGACGCGGCATTAAAGTCAAAACATTGATCACATAGGACGGAAGTCCTTTGTCTGAAATATCTGAAGCACCAAACAAACACATCAGAGAGGCTGAGGAGCGCAGCTATGAGTGAAACAAGAGGAAGAGCAGCTGGCTTTGAGTTCAGAGGGAAAAGGGCCTCTAGCATGTTCCTGTTTATATCTACGCCTGTATGAAGAACTGGAGGTGTTCTCGGGTTGTTGATCTAAAACGAGTTCCCTCAAACTGAGAACAGAAGGACAGCGGGAAGAAGAGTTCTTTAATAAGAACCGGCCTTCTTCATCTTCTTCTTTTCATCTCTCTGCTTCACTGATGGACTGTTGGCGAGGTCCCAATTGGTTTAAGTTTGCACTGAACTTTGTTAAAGGGTGAGTTCACCCAAATAATAATAATAAAAACGTACTTAATTACCTCTTTTTGTATCTAGCAATGCAGATAGTTGTTCAATATTCAACAGCAACATCCCTTTCTACAAACACATTGGACCTATTTTCTACTGAAAGTAACAGAGAAATTATTGCTGGTTGAATTCTTTTATAAGCCATTTGGTGCTTAAGAAAAAGTAAAAGGGTCACCAATGTTAGCAGGTTTCATCCTCTGTGTACCATCAATGTCAATGTACAACATTTCATGGCCACCCAACCAATAGTTGTTGAGCTACAGCATATCAAATAGAGACCAAAGAAGTACTAACTTTTAGAAACGCATAAATGAGTCACACCGTTGCCCTGGGGGACTATTGCCCTAATTATAATGAACACACACACTTAAATTCATGTAGACTCAATCACACATGCACCGACCTGCTGCTGTAACAAACTGCTAGTGCCCCAAAATGTATACACAAGTCACACGTTTACGGGGGTAAATTCGAAATTCAGAGCTTATCTTGTGCCTTGTCTGTCCACATGGAGACAGTTGCAGGCACTAACAATGCTAGCAGTGCAAACAATAACAAAAGAGCTAACAGTGCTGGCCTGAGTGGGCGCTATGCTAACGAGACATCGCAGTCGGTTGGGATGTCCTTTTACATAGCACATAGTTGTTGGATGCTATATTACTTGGATTAACATATAAAGAACATTTAAGTGACATTAACTGTTAACTGCAGAGCCCAGATTGACCTCTTGAGCTTAAAAGAAAGAAAACATTTTATAATGAGCAGTCATAGAATAGATTTTGTCCCTTTACAAGGGGAGCAAATCAGTGCTTTTTCAACCTGCCTTTCATTGCATCAAACAGGACGACAGTCAAATGTTTAAATGTCCAGCGGCATTCTCTCTCAGAGATCATTCCGAACATCCCAAAAAAACAAAAAATCTACACTTAATGTTAGGCCCATTTCAATCGCCGTTACATTTTTTTCCTCTCATTTACCTCCTACAAAAGACACATGAATGCTTAGAGTCACACACATTGTACAGTTCAAAGCTTTTTGGGACTCCAGTCAGTCTGTCCATTCATACAATACAGGGAAGCCCAGTAGAGACTGACTGGTGGGTCCCTGTACACTCAGACGAGCCAAGCACAACAAACACAGCGAGAGGTCAGCTTCAACCGGCCGCTTCTGTGGTTTGAATCAAGTGGAGACCTAACCCCCCCAGCCCCCCTTGGCCGTGGTAAGAAGCGTATAAAAGAGGGTAAACAACCCACCCTGAGGACCCCAGGCGTCTGGGCGGGGGCCACCAAACATCCCCTCTCTGTGTCAGGGGGCTTCAAAGGTATCGCCGGGGATAGGGTGGGGGTCGAGACGGAGAGGCAGTGGTCGAAGTTTTTTTTTATTTTTCTTACTTGCTCCTGGGCTGGTTCATGCTCAGAGAGGAGTCGGATCAGGTGAGAGGAACAACGGGGATGTATACATTCCTAAGAAAGCAGCACCTTTAAAGGCCTCAGACTTTCAGGTTTGGCTGTAAGTTATCACAGATGTCATGGCAACGAAAGTGCATCATCGCAACGCACTCACTTCTTAATTTCTGCTCCCGTCAGGCACAAATTACATCAACAAAAAAGGCACAGATACACATGTTTCTGACATCACACGTTATTTTATTGTTAAACTTCATCTATTAATATATCACTTTCTATAATTTTTTATCTACATCATGTGACACCTTTGCCCCCCACCCAGGAGCTGGAGTCTCTGTGAGCAAAACACATCCTGGTTGCTCAGCTGGAAGGGGCCCTATAAAGAGCCATCCAGGTGGAGCAAAGCATGCTGGGAGGGGAGAGGGGCCCCCTGTGAAGCCCTGCAGGGCAGGAATGTCGGCTGCCTGCTAGACAAACAAACTATATAAAATATGCACCACATACAGTGTACAGCATACACCTGCTACAACATCACACTGAGCTACAGAAGGCAAGGAAAGCTGTACCAAGAGTGTAGAACGGCAAGATGACAGCATTCTGTAATACTTTAAAGTTTTAGAGAGGCAGACTGATACAAATCAGGAGAGGATTAAAAAAAGAAAAAGAAAAAAATGCAAGAACAAAGAGATGTTAAACTCCCAAAGATGTAAAAAAAAAAAATGCTAAATTGATTTTTATGCCTTCCAGCTTTTGGCAGAAAATGCCAGGCAGACATTTTTCTATATATTGAACATTTGTACTGGAATATATTGATATACATTGCATTCAAAAGTGGTTTTTTTTTTCTTTTTAAAAGCCATTAAAAAAAAAAAAATCTAATTTACACGAGTAAAATGCCATGAAACACAAAGGCACATGAAGATCATGGTACACATTTCAAATACGTCAACAAAACACGGCTGTACAAGATGAAGGCAGTGCCGGGTCCCTTGTCTCCATGTTAGTAAAAAAAAAAAACCAAAAAAAACATTGAACATAGATTCTGTATTGCATCATAAAAGAAAAAAGAAAAGGCAACCGTGCAACATTCCCAGAAGTGGCATCACACTCCTTCGGCGTCTCTGCAGCCTTTCGCGACGACTTAACATCCCTCGGAGCACATTGCAAAATCTTTTCGACGCATATCCAGTTAAGTCTATTCAGCGTGGGGGGGGCTTCCTGCTGGGTGTGTGCCTAATGGGAGCGTCCATGCAGGAAGGGGGCAACAGCTATTTCTATAGTGGTGGAGGGCCAAGTTTGGGACAGTTGCATTGTTCCTTGGGGGATTATAAAATACAGCCAGGAGCTCTCAACCCAATTGTGCGTTTGCATATAGACAAACTCAGAGAGTTTGTATATATAGCCAGATACATGTGACTTGTAGTGCAATCATAGTTTCCCGCACTAAAGAATATCTGAGAAATTTAACATATCATTTCAAGTTATGCGTGTTCAACTCTGAGCTTCCTTTCCCCTTCCTCCTAACCTTTTCCTCTCTCTCCCTGTCCTTTCGACAAACCTCTTCTTTTCTTTTCTAGTAGTGCTGCATAGTGAGATTTCAATCGGGTGTGAGCCAAAGTTGCCCAGAATTCTTTACATGATGCAATGTTGATGATGAAACAAAAGTATAATGACGCAAGTACATCTGTTGCCATACTTGTTAATTTAGTGAAGCTGTTTAGCTTTACTATAAACCACAAAGGCTACGATTTCTAACAGCAGCTGCTGTAACGAATGACAATTTAACTTAAATACGGAAGATTAACCCCAGGAACAGTCTTCATTTTTTTCTCAGAAAGACCGATGAAAGATCCTGAACGAGAGATTGCATTGAGTTAGGGACAGTGAGCCACTATAAATAATATTTTTAGACACCAGCTGGACAGGCAAGGTGATGCACAAGGCTGCTGTGGTCAGTTTGTCCCACTATGTCACCTGTCACTCCGGCCCTACAACAGCTATTCATGGTATCCTTAACATTCAAATTTAAAATACATAAAAGCAGTTTAGACTAGTTATAGATATTTTACATTACAGTACAGTATTCTCAATTCTTTTAGTCCTTTCTCAAACCAAAACAGTGACATTTTGATTTTACTATCATGTTACTGTGCTTAATGTTAGCCGCCAGCCAAAAGAAATGTAACCAAACCAGACGGACTGATCATGTTCCCTCCAGATACAGACTTGATTCAATCAGCCGACCTGAAAGTCTAGTCACGTTACCGGTTTATCGAATTTCCCCACCATGTCCCTGAACTCACTGGAGTGAAGCACAGCGGTGTGTGTGTGTGTGTGTGTGTGTGTGTGTGTGTGTGTGTGTGTGTGTGTGTGTGTGTGTGTGTGTGTGTGTGTGTGTGTGTGTGTGTGTGTGTGTGTGTGTGTGGAAGCTCTGCCGCGTCGCAGACTTGACTGATTCCACTGAGAACACTTTGCATGCTCAATCGCACGTTCAGTGACTGGTGTGCATGTTTGAGTTAGCGCAACACAGAGAATATCTAAGGCACTGTGGTTATGATAGTTGAAACTACAAAGAAATAATAAAAAAAGTCAAGCTACTTTCAATCAGAATATTCGTAAAATGCATGTTTGTGCTACTGTAACCTGGCATGTTTTTGTGTATTAGTAACATATTCATAGTTCTGAATAGAAGGCCAAAGGCTCGGAAGAGCTCCTTTAAATCTCTACTGTGTGTGAGGGATGTCACAAGGTGTCTGAATGTCAGATGTATCGTATACAGTATAATCTCTTTGTAACAGATTTAAAAAATAAAATACATTCTAATCATCTTATTAATGTATCGATTACAAAATGAATGATAAACCCAACAACCCAGCATACATGATTTAAAAAAACAAGCCCTTGATGATATCAGTTATATATTGTGTAGTCTGTTAAAACCTGGGCTTTCTGCTGTAAACCACCAGAAGCTGCAGACCTTATATCGATAAAAACATCACTTGGAGAGTCTACTGTAGTACAGACTGCAGCCAGCATTCGGTGCTGTTGAGTATTTACCTCAGCTCGGCCGTTCTCTACACTGAGCTAGAGGTACAAATCCCATGTATAGTAACCAAATGACCTGTTATCATATAATAAACACAATTCCTGTTAATAAAGTTATTTAAACTGCATATCTCCCCAAAGCAACCACCCCTTATTAGTTATTGGTCAGCAAAGCTCAAAACTAAAATCTGTAAAATCCAAAGTATCCCTACATCGTCCGTGTAAAACTGTTTACGGTTAGTAATAAAAAATAAATAAATTATTTTCACTCCTTGAAAGAAAAAATGCAATAAGTATATAACTGAAAATCCTGTGAGGAAATGTCCTTATACTTAAAAAATATGGTTTCTGCTTCAAATGGGATGAGACAGAGTTAAAAAAAAAAAAAAAAAAAAGGAGAGTGTTGCCAGTTGCTCACAGAATTTAGTTTTGGTCTCTGTGCGTAGCGGTGTTACTGGGAGTACTGGGTCCAGCAGCGTCAGTGGGTGTGCTTGTCGCCTTCAGCCTCCTGTAGGAAAGGAGTGAAGGAAGAGCGGACGGTGCGGCCGCAGAGCGACTGCTGCACACGGAAGTTGTTCACCATGCTCTTCTGTACTTCCTCCTCAGCCGAGGTGAAGAGGAGGCTCCGGAAGACGGCCAGCTGAAGGGGGCAAGAAAGATGGTCAGAAAAAAAGGACTAAGAGGCTTTGACGGGGCTTATACAAAACATACACAATTCAAGTGGTGGTTCTTGACAGAAATTTTGTAAAAACATTTTTTTTTGGCAACTAAAAGGAGGATAAAGCTGGCGACACTTGGCAAAGTAAACCGAACTTCCACGCTAAAACGGAAAGCACATTACAAATTGACGCAATGCAGAGAGCCCTAGTTTAGGTGAAGAACAAGATGTGTAGCAGTTTCATGCTTTGAGGCACAAAATGCTACCATACAGGTTGGCTCAGCTAAGTGCATCTCAGTGGACACACCCTGAAATGATCAGGATTGTTGCAGTGTGGCCGCGCTACTGAAAACCGATTAACGTTTAGCTTCTGTGTCACCTTGAAAGCTTAACTTAACTTTTTGGCCACTTGGAGGCAGCAGAAAAAGATTTGATAGTAACCTCAGAATTTGCTATTGTCAATAGCTGAGCAAACAGATGACTTTTTTCAAAACACACATCAGTAAGAAAAGTTGGCCGCCTGTTGAATTTAAGTCCAATATTCAATCTCCTTTTAGCTATGTTTTGCTGGCAGTAATGGTAGTAAATGTACAGTGGAGTGTTTAATATTTCCTGTTGCTCTCATCTTTGGACATATAGTCATCAGTAACCTGGTTGCTTGCATTTATCACGTATACTGGGATATGAATGACCCGATTCATCGTAACCCTATTGGATCATAACCGGGATAAGCCTCGTGAGCACGTTTTTCATATCCTTATTAACACAGTCCTAGTCATTTGATCCATTACCGTTATAAAAACTGTGGTTTGCAGCAGCTGCAACACACACACAGACACACACACACACAGACACACACAGACACAGACACACACCTGGTCGTGGCTGACTTCTATGTGCTGCTTCATAACAATCCAGGAGACGGACTCTGTCAGAGGGGGCGTTGTCAGAGAGCCGTGGTAGGTCCAGTAGTCGTCGGTGTTGGCGGGTAACAGGCAGGCAGGGTCGAACCTGGTGAACTCCACTACACTGTCCTGCAGACAGGCACACAGGGAAAAAAAACACACACAGTCATGTAAGTTGAATTATTTTAATGGGGCAAGAGGCAATAAAGTTCGTAGCTTTTACACAAAAGGTTCTCTGTTGAAATCATTTTAATACATAATCAAATATATATAATATAATGGATATTAAATATATATGAAAATATAATACAATTAGGATATTAAAATATTCATATACTTATTATCAAAAATGTGCTAAAATCCCAATCTGTTCTCGGGACTTCAGTATCATTACAGCACAGACCGATACAATGACAGGAGACTGACCCGATTATCTAAATACTACAACCATCATTATCTAATCATTACCCAATATAAAATATGTCACACAAATAAAACACAATGAGTGTATTATACAACAGCTGCATTTCCACCATTTGGACAAACACCAACCTTATCAGACATTATTAGTGATAAGCAGAATGGTAGCAGTGATGTGAAACACGGACAAGCTCAGTCACCTTAAACATATTTTCAGAAAAATATTTTTGTTTAAGACTATCTTGAGACAACCTCTATTAGTAACTAATAAGATATGCATTGTTTTAGCATTAAAAAGTGTTTATGATTAAGTAGTATATTCCTGAGTAATAAATAAAGTAAATTAATGTATGAAGTACATCTTTGGCACTTTACTTCCCACTACCTTAAAAGGCACTGTAGTTGTGTAAAAAAATAAATAAATAAATATAATATATATATATATATTATTTATTTATCTACCAGTGAAGTGTCTTTGAATTTTGCCATTCATTACATCATTTTAAAGGGGCTTTATAAGGGTGGATACATTTGGTCTCTGGCACATATCAAGGATTAGCATCTCATCTTCAAAAGACAAAAATGTGTGTGTGTGTGTGTGTGTGTGTGTGTGTGTGTGTGTGTGTGTGTGTGTGTGTGTGTGTGTGAGGGGACTCACCTTGTGTCTGATAGCAGGCAGAGCGTCTACCAGTTTCTGCAGCCCCTCGTGTCTCTTTCCCACCTACACAAAGGATTAGACCTTAATCCGGATTGCAGCCACAATTTAAACTGAAAACACAACACATACCACGTAACGTACACAGCAGTGCCTCATCTGCGAACTGCATAACGTGCACGTGTACAGTGTCAATGAGCTAGACTGAAACGTGTCTGTGTGCATCAATCAATGCGTCCTCTCTAATTATTGCAGGCACCTCAAAGTGTGTTGTACCTTAAGAAAGACTCCAATAACAGCCAGTCCGTTCTCCTCCATCACTGCCTCCTCGAACAAACTGTACCTGTCAGAGTTCCAGTGGACCAAGTGGAGCTGTGAACACACACATATCGTACGTCACATCATGAGTCTGTGTCTGTCTGTCTGTGTCTGTGTCTGTGTGTGTGTGTGTGTGTGTGTGTGTGTGTGTGTGTGTGTGTGTGTGTGTGTGTGTGTGTGTGTGTGTGTGTGTGTGTGTGTGTAACCTTAACCTTGATCTTTTTAACGCCTCTGCCCTGATCCTCGGCCCACTCATTCTGTCCTCTGGATGACCCACTAATTCCTTCTTGCCTTCTTTACAAAATAAGAGTTTATTTTTTCAACTCAACAAAAACTATATGGTTAACTCAGATAAACAAAAAAAATGGAGAATAGATTCATAGAGAATTGGCCATGGCGCTGCAAACTATGTAATTGTTGTAGATGAAGAAACTTATAGCTACTGTATGTTAGACCCCATATCACCTAAATACAATAAATGGAGGTACAATTAAGTACATGTGGCAATTAGGAGCAGACCTTTTTTTGTGCAAATTCAAAACTACCATTCAACTGTGTTTGAAAAACCAACAGAAGGCATGCTTTTAAGTCTTTTTTCTAAGTTTGGGTATGGACAATACATGAAGATTAATTTATTATTTATCCAGTAGATTTAACCGCAGCCCTAATCTTTGGCACATTGTCACCAACTGCAACAAAGATAGCACACGCAGAGCTTTCTATAAGCGCCCCCACATGATCTATAATTAAGAGTCTTTATATTAGAAAAATGATTGATGACAAAACACACTCAGAATTGCATTGAGTTCACCGTCAGGGGACTTCCCCAATAATTAAGATCAGTGTATAAAATGGAGCAGCTGCATTAGAAGGTGTCCCTCTAGCTAGCTTGCTACTCCATATACTTGTGGAAAACCCTGACAGAGTCGTCAGTGAGAGCTGTAACTTGATCCTCTGCGCACACACGCATGCACAGAGATTGCTGAGTGACGACAATAATGACAGGTACACATTCCCAACAAGGGCTTGGAAGAGGACAAACACACACACACGCACACGCACCGGAACCTGTTGTTACACAAGTTAATGGAACACCATGTAAAATAGATGAACAAGGCTGGACAACAGTACCAGTGTGTAACCCCACCCGCTGAGAGACAAATACACCGCCTGTGTTTGACTTTGACTTTATTGATTCAAAGACAAATGCCGCAAAGATCCTGGCAGAACGCCTGGTACCAGCCATACAACCGGCAGAATGTAGACGGAGCACGATAAAGATTGTTCTGCTCAAAATTTGTTTAAACTGATACAATACTCTCAGTACTTTTCCACAAATTTCAAAGAGGGCACGTGAATAGAAAACACATGGGACGGCAAAAGTAAGTCAACAGCTACAATGTTTAAACAGTGCAGTGTTTCGTTTATTTTCTTATTTTAACCCTCAACAGACAGTTTGGTCATGGGAAAATTAACTGCAGAGGAATCACTGCATTTTATGGCTCTCTCTATCACCTATTTCACAACCTGCTTTCTTTAGCACTACATATATATCTTTTTCCACTGAATGGCCTGGTCACATGGTCACACACGTCACAAGCACACACCTGCCATACATGTGACTGGGATGCCTTTGTCCTTAGCATGCTACATTAATCCAGCTACAAAGCTATAGATGCCAAGATACTGCTGTTACAAGTAATGAGACGTCTGTGCGGCACCACGAGTCTAAAAATGAATAAATAAAGCTTAACACGCTGTGTTCCTCTGTAGCACAGACTGTGACATTGCTACCTTCGCTGTCTTGATTCAGGACGGACATGAATAGCAACAGATTACAGATTTCTTTTTTCAAATTGTGACTCACACACATAATGAGAGGCCTTATAAGGATGAAAAAAAAAAAATCAACCATCTGGAAAATATATATATTTTTTAAACGATGCAATGGAGAAACCTTTTTTAAATGACTTCATACATGGAAACTTGGATCTAACTTCATTGTTTAGAGTAACAGATCTGCACTCTCTGTTTATGTTTACTGGCAAGATATTATCCCCAAAGGTCATGGGAAAACATTGTGATGTTATTTCGTGGTGATATGCCTTTGCCTCGACACAAACACTGTTGCAAAAAAAAAGTGAATTTGTGTCATTGTGTTCACCCTCTGTACATGCTCACAATATTGCGAGGTAGATAAAATAACATTTCGCAAGGGGTAAATTCAATTATTTTATGTGATATTATTAAGATTATCCTTAAAATTGCACGTATGTTCTTGACAATATAACAGAATATGCAGCATCTCAGTGTCCCTGCAGGATTGATACCTGCTATGTGGCTAGTGGATGCACGTTAGAGCCCAGTACCTCTGCAGGGAACAGCCTCCTGTCCACCGTGTGCTCCGACCCCCAGGCGTTGCTCTCACCCCAGTGGAAGTGGAACTGGCACAACCTGAATTTGTCTTGCAGGGGTCCTCCTTTCAGAGCTGCGCCGCAAAGTAAAAGGACATACAGATCAGTGTTCACCTTGACTTTACGGATTTCACAATCCATTCAAAAAGAATGAAATGGTTGTCCTCCAAAAGAAGAAACTGATCTTATTCCCGTCTAGTGTTTGTTTCCTCCTACCTAAAGGAGGAAATGATCCCACACAGAGGACAGGTTGTTCAAGCTTTAGCAATGACCTAAAAACTTCCAGGAAAGATTGTTTAGCAGAGGCCACAATCACTTGTGCAGCAATTACTTTTTATTACGCCTGTTAACTGTTTATCGATGGCAGTAATACTACCAACAGATAAGAAGGAGATACTGCAGTCATTGTTGTCGTCATCCATACGGGGAATGAATCTGTAGTTAAAGTACGTGCAGTCATGCCTCGATCACACCGTTCTAAACATTTCACTGTTATAAGCCTGCTTAGCTCTGACGGCACATGGCCACCCATAAAGGGGTTAATTTTTGCAGCTTTAAATCCTTTGTAATTTGATTTGATGGTTTGGAAAGCATTTTCAGGTGTTGCCCAGTAATTATACCAATAATGACCAACACTTCCCAGACAGACTGTATAGTGGTTGTTGAGGTCAGGACACACATGTGGGTCACATGACAGTCATGGGACTCACGTGACGGTTGTGGTTTTTAAGAGCAGCTTTAAGTGTAGCATTGATTACAGGATCTTCCTACGGGGGGGGGGGGCTCTTGAAGGGGAGTGGGGGGATAAGCCTCTTGTGCAGATCAGAACAAGACTTCCTCTTGCTGAGATTTCCTTTAAATCCATTCAGATTTAAAGAGAAACTACCGACTTCCTTAATTTCTAGTGGTCAATAACGAGAAACTTTCATGGAACAAACCATTATTTTGCTTTCAAGATCTCTATAGGGGAATTAATGAAGTAGCTTTTAATACATATTCAGGTTTTTTTTTATCTTTTAAGACAATATAGATTCAGAAGACATAAAAGAGCACTTACTGGACTTGTCTGTTGTGTCATCATACTCGACCAGAAAGGAGTAGCCGTTGTTCCAGATCTGTTGGCAGGTCTTCGGGTCGTAATCGGTGACCAGGGGCTTCAGTTCCGAGTCGAAGACGCTCTTTCGCACCACGATGTCGATGGGGGACTGGCAAGCTCCTCCTGGCACCGCGAGGGGTCCCTGCCACATGGGATGCACTGGAGGAGGAGGAGAAGGAGGAGAAGAGGAGAAGAGGAGAGGAAGAAAATCAATGGAAATTTTGATGGAAAAAATGAAGGGAAAAAAACAGAACTTCGAACTCCTCACGAAAAGGTTGAATAAAAATAAAATAAAAATGCTGACACCTACTTTTGCAGTACTCGGCTGCTTCCTGCATTGTAAGACAGTCCATTTTGAACCCAAAAAACAAATCAGAGTTGCCTCATTAAACGAACACAAGAACTACACAGTGTCTGAGCTAGACAGACGCACACGATCCTTCCTTCTTCCTGGAGCCGTTTGAAGGAACTGAATGAAAAAGGAGCAAGTGAGCAATAGTACTTCCTTCTAGTCTACTTTTTTTTCTTTCCCTAAAAGGATATTACAAAATAAAGAGAGAAGTAGGCTGGCTGTACAGAAAGTGACACGCGGAATGTTCTGGCACACCCCCAGCTCCCCTACACAGCAGGGAAATCTGACCAGGACCTCTGGCCGGTCAAACCGCCAGCTCGTGCCAATGTCTGTCAGCGGACCTGACTTCTAATTACCCCAAACTCCCTACCCCACTCCTTCTTATTTACCCTTGAAATCCAACCGAAAAACTTCTACTCCACTTATTAAAATGCTCTAAAGCTCAGTTTAAGGAATTGCTTCCCTCCCTCTCCTGACCGAGGGTTATCTACAGAACGACTTCTTCAGAGTGCTGTTGTCAAAGGGGACAAAAGCAGTGCAGTCTTTTGTTTATTCCTCTCCATTCACCCAGAACGGGGCTTAAGGATTCCGCTGAGAGCCAAGCAGAACAGGTCTGACTGGGAGATGACCCTCATGTTCATCAGATTTCACCGGACTCTTGTTATTCCGCAGACACACGATCACTGCATTCATGCTGTTTCCCTGGATTAGTGGGACAGCTGTGAAGTTCTCCTGCCACTGTGTAGCTCTGTACAGCCCCTGAATAAAGTGCCACGTGATCGCCAGATGCCTGGAATCAGAATATGACAAGTGTGCATGAGGAGCTCCGAAACGCCAGCTGAGGCTCCCGCATAAACAGCCTGATTCCTGTGGTATATGCATTTGTTCTGCTGTTGTGTCTTTGTGCAAGATGCTCGTCCCCTCAATTCAGTCAGGATGACTATGGTTTTCCTCAGGACAGCACAGCGAGATAAGCGATTACCTTGACAACATGTCCGAGCTGTGCTGGTTCACACAATCCCCAGTACGAGCCTGTGGCACGAAAAATGTCCACATCTTGTTGTGTTGACCCATTTTTTCCCTTAAAATAGTACCATTTCCAAGGTTCCTCTGTTTAGGTGATGGAAACATAAAAGTCCATTAGCTGTTTCACAATTAACACCTTCTGAGCAGGAAGATCTTTAGTGTAGAGCAACAGCATCAATATTGGTTTGCATTAGCAGTAAAGGAACTCAGGAAAAGTAGGAAAGCGGGGGTAATAACACCACTAACGCACAGACCACACATTTGCATAACAAATGAGAGGAATGGCGACATCCTCCGTTACTGAGAGATGGAGCACAAGATGAAGTGCCCAAAAACTGCAGTTCCTCAAATGGCCACTTTAGGCTGGCTCCAAAACAGAGTTAATACCCCAAAAACCCATGTTTAAACACCCAACCTTACAGCCTGGTGCTACAAATGGGGTGAAATTGTATGTAACTCAGCTGCTTAAATTACATTAAGGCTTAAAGTTATACATAATTAAGGGAGTTGCCAATTTTAGTGACAGGTGGGAGCCGTCTCAGGTGGCTGGCTGCTAACTTTCTGCTCTGCTGCGAACCCAAGCCGGCCTCAGTTCCACTGACGATCCACCACGCCTGATTTAGTGTGAATGCAGCCTGAAAGTGTGAACTTGAGCATGGATGTTGAAACGCAGAGATTCAGTCACAAGATACAAAAGGTAGAGAGCTGAACAGCCTTTAAGAAAGAGCTCTCTGTTTATTAGCAAGCACAGACACAAATGTGCTGAACCAGTTAGTTAAGCACAAGACACGCCTCGTTATACTGCCAAGCATGTACAACATACACCTGTGTGTACATGTCACATTTTCATTAGTAGGCTGACTTATAACTGCATAGTATCTCAACTACTCAAAAAATAAGTTGACTAAAATGGTAAAAAAAAAACAGTTTGGCAACCAAAAGCTGATGCCTGGTTGCCAGCCTTTAAATTTAGCAAATTAATTTTCCTGAAAAATGAAAGTGCATCATAACAAAATCATGTTGAGAATCCAATATTAACATATAGTATTCCTGCTAATTGATTTGAAACATTGCCCCCAATGACACCAAGCGATTTTAAAAGGGATGGATACTTTGGTGTAGATAGTGTTGCAGCTCTCACACAGTCAAACCCTACTGTATGAAAAATGAATGCAAATCAGTGGCTGATTCAACGACAAGGAGAACACATTCAAAATCTGTAACATTATTGTACGCCTTGGAAAATCAGGGTGCATCAATGTAAAGTATCAGATGACATCAGTTGTTCTCTGAATTATCCAAAGACAATTACACTTCTGCAGATTAAAAACAAAAACTGTCTGCATGGCAAGAGTAAGAGTAAAGTAAGTGGAAGTAAGTGTTTAAGGTCTTGTTTACTGAACTAAGGTTTTCTGGCAGCACTAACTCTCAGGGTGTTTGCCGCCCCTTACGAGTTCTACTCAAGAGTTTTTAGGTTATCGACTAAAGTAAAGGATAAGGTGTTGGGTTTGCTAAACCTACTGAAGGAGTAACCTTTTTTGAGATGAAGTTGTCATTGAGATGCTCGCATGTTGAAACGACGGCAGAAGGCCTCCCTACTTCACTGAGGAAAAGGGGACAACAGAGATGTCCCTTTACAAAGACAAATAGCATGAGGACATATCAAAGGAAAGGCCACTGGACGGACAATAAACCTCATTTCTAGTGGACAAACCAAAAGTCCTCCCATAAAAGGTTTTGGACAGACTGTGCCCTTTACAACAAGCTTGTTAAAGTTAAATATGAACTTATTTTATTATCATGGCTGAACATAAAAGTTCTACTGCACTGGCCTATTTTTCCATTTGCAGTCGTTTTTCTGTTTTTGCATGTTGACTCTGATGTTGTTATTGGCATGAGATGGTGAACAACACAGGGTTATGTTGCTGGGTGCGGTGAGGATGTTGTTGGAACTTGTCAGGCCAGTTTAGGTGACTACAATCGTTAATATGAAGGCAAATGACTCATACCAGAGGTCTAACATGTAAAGGAAATAAACGCTCTGCTAGCTGCATGCAAAAGGTTTATCATGACTGAGGGTGTTTTCTATAAATCCAATGTTCATTTTGGGAATTTTAACATGTTCTGTTACGTCTATCACATGATCTGTCTAGGTGCTCTGTAGTGGTGCAGGAATGAGACCAAAAAAAACTAAAACTAAAATGAGTCAGCATTCTTTCACCTCCAGTTCAATGGGTTTTTGGTAAGATCCCTGAAATAAGCTTAAGAGATTTTAACGTTTTAAATATGTCACTAAATAGCCAACTTGTGTTTTCGAAAATGCCTTTGCTAACATATGGCAATCATGCTGTAGTCTGTTTACAGCCTAATGGTTTTTTTTTTACCGATTTTTTTTTTATACAATCCTCCAGCAAGTATCATAAGCTTGTGTTTGTGCCACTACGCTTATTATTTGCAATTATCCAAAATCCAAAAGGAAAAACCCCATTGGCTTTTTGTTGAAGGAAACAATGTGATGCTCACTTCCTGGTTGGCCTACTAAAAACAACCGTGGACCCTGCAGCATTCTACATGTGCTTAGAATTATAAAAGTGGCAAAAACAGTCTCTAAATGTTCTGTGTGCATCAGAAAACAACATCCCTAAAAATCTACATAACGTAGTGGCTTGACATACTGGCCACAATGTAGGTCAAAGGGTTTCAAGTGGCCCCTATAGGGACATCAATGCTGGTTTGGAAAACCTGGAGGTCTGTCTCAAACACAGCTGAGTCAACAGAGTGCGTCCGATCCAAATCCAATGATGATGCAAATCCAGCCCGGACTTTCCAATGCTCCCAATGCACGTTTTTTTTTTGGATGACAACAAAAGTGACCATAAGCTAACTGATGCTGTGTGTGTGACCCCACAACGACGGGCCTTTGACACTAAATGAGAACCCCAAAACCCAAACCACCGCCATGCTGACACTAATAAAAACACTGCCACAGCTGGCGGTAATCTCTGACGTTAAGACGTCCTCTTTAAAGCAGCACGAGAATGAGCCGCCGTGTCAAAACACGATAAACACGGAGTAGCTCCAGCAGCTTGGACGGCCCAGTACTCACTCTGAGACAGCACATATTTGCTTGAGCACGCCGTGAGGTTGCATCTCCTGGCCGGCGTTATTCGGGGACTCTTGGCGTGCCTGAGGAGCTGTCGGTGGAGCTGTGAAGCGAGGGGTCTCACGACGGACGACAGAGTCACCATGTTGATCAAAAGCTAACGTTGACAGCTTCGCAGCGCGCGCGGGCTACGGGATGCGCTTCAACGCCCTTTAACGTCTTCCGTCGCGCGGTCTGTGACCTGGGGCTCGCGGGTAGCTCGCGGGGATCACGTCACCACAGTCAGCTCTCGGCTCGGAGCCCGTTCGACACTACAGACTGTCGCCTGGCTGCTCTCCTCTAGTCTCTGCCTTCCAACCGTTCGCCTGGAGGCGGGGGAAGGGGCAGGTTTTCGCTGAACACACATTCAAAATGGGACCGCAAAAAAAACAATAACAACCGTTTTCCCCCTGAAGCTGTTGCGTCAATTTGACCCGGTTAAACGGTGTCCTTGGCCGGACCGGACACTCGGTAGATGATGATAAACGGCCGCTGTAGAAAAAAACTGTTTGCTCTGCAGGACGAAAGGGGAGGGGGAGAGGGGGGTCGTCCTGACCAATCAGCGAGCTCCACTGAGGGGCGTTAGTGAAGAAGATGATGATGATGATGATGATAATAGAGACAGTTTTAATACAGGTTGTTTATATAAATACGAATAAATTAAATGTGTACATTCCACAATCGTCTCATCATCATAATAACGTACTGATAGTTATACATGAAAAATAGAATAATAGCAATGTAGTAATAATAATACCTTGTTTTGAGCTTTGGATCGATTTACCAAACAGCACAATGTCAATTTTCATTTCTTTATTATATTTATTTCATTCTTTTTTAAATCATTTTATAAACTCGATCTGAAACAACGAATCATATTATTATACTCCTTTATTGATCCCCATGGGGGAAATTCAGGTGTTGCAGCAGCTCAACTACATAGAACAGACAAGTATAGTTTTTTTATATAAATGTAGTGGACAAGAAGTATAAAGTAGCACAAAATGGAAATACTCCAGAGTACAAGTACCTCAAAATTGTACTTAACTACAGATTTTGAGTAAATGCACCTAGTTGCTTCCACCTTAATAGAACATTGATTTTATCAATCATAAGTAGCATCTGTGCTTTCCTTTTTCAAAACCACCTTTTTAATTTCCTCCAAAAGGTTTCTATTTTTTAAAGTTGCATTTTAATGTTTTTAGGCCGTTTTTCTTTTTGGATGTACAGCACGTTTAATGCCTGTGTGTATGAAATATGCTAAAGAAATAAACTTCACCTTCCTGGTACAGTATGACAAGTCAAAGTTGTCATGAAAAAGGTATTTTGTAAAGCCAGAGCCTGTTAACATGCTCTGTATGAGTCTAGACAGCACCTTCTAATGTCAGATTCATTTGTTTCCATAGTCCATCTTTATCAGTCAGAGCATTGATGTTTCATCAAATCAAATATTTTGAAATCAACCTTGGTGATAGTAAAGTGCTGTCCGTGTGTGTTTGTGTGTGGTGGGTCGTAGTTGTGCATCATGGTTACTCTTCTCAAAGAATGTCACCCTCTGTACGGAGCTGACCACATGATTGTAAGACTTTAACCCCTGACGCAAACATACAATTATTCAGGACATTAAAAAAAAACACTGATTCATGTCACATTCCGGTAAAAATAAATAAAACTGTCTAACTGATATCTGCATGTTATTTTTCGTGCTTTAACAGTTTCTGAACCAGAACAGATAAAAAAAATCCAACACTATAGAAACTGGCCACATACAGAAAACATCTGTTTGGGTTATTTCCCCTATACAGTCTTTATAATAATGGGATGGATATGTAATGTTTTCAAGACATGCACTTATTATTGTATATATTTTTTATCAATATGGAAGAAACAAAAATAAAAAAAGACTGAGAAGACTGTGCCTTTGTTGAGTTTATTGTCTTTTTGTCCAAATTGGTCCAAAGGGCTCCCATAGCCTTTCAACAACAAGTCAGATCACAACAAAATATGAAATTATGGACAGTGACGCAGGAGAGGACGGCCTGGAGCTCAACGGCTATGCTTTGTGCAAGAGGTTCTGATGTCACTTTTGTGCAGGGCTCCACTGCCATCCCATTAACCTCTGCAGTGTGAAAAAAGATGGACCACCAAACACCATCTGCCCAAACGGGTCTCACTAATGAAAAAGCAACCATAACATGTTAACATTAAACTACCACGAGCCTGGATCTAATCCGCTTGATCTTAGCCAGAGCCTTCAAGATACAGTGGAGTTCCACAGGGAGCTGTATTAGTGCCACTGTGCTGCTCTATAGATGGACGCCTCACTGTGGCGGCATCATGGAGGGCATCGGTTATGAATTTACAGCTAAAACTCGTTCTAGAAAAGAGGTAGCAAACTAACGCCCCCCTACGGCACAACGTGCCCGAACTAGCCATCTGTGACTTTGTGCTCTACCGACCAGATCCCGAACATCAAGAGCACCTCCAGACAAGACGCACCGTTTAGAGAACCACAAACTGCAGACTCCTCGGTCTGCCTGTTAGCGTCCGTTCACAAACAACTGAAATCAATATTACAACCCATGAAAATGTTTTGGTTTCTTACATCTTTTGTTACCCGACCACAAAAACACCCTGACTTGTGCAGCATGAGAAATACATTAAGTTTATAAAAAATACAAAAAAAACTACTTTTTTTTTTTTTTTTTTTTTTTTAAACCATCAAGAGAGGCATTTTATAGGGACCAGAAATGAATAACAATAACAAAAGAAGTTCTACGAGTTTTTCCAAAATGTTTTAAAATGTAGAATCTATTTACAGAGTCATGTCAGAGCAGGGGGGGGGATATGAAAGCACAAACAGAGCTGGGAGGGGACGACGTGACGAGAGGCGGACCAGGGCAGTCAACTGTTGTTCATAAAAGAGGTGTTTTATTCAAACCTACTGTCAGTCTCGACTCAAAAATGATAAGCGTTCAAAGAGTTCTCAGTCCTTCTGGGAACAGAGGGGGGCAGGGCTAATCCAGGGCGATGATGTCATCGTCGTCATTGTCATGGGAGGCAGCAGCTGCACTCGTTTGGTCCGTCCGCGGGCGCTTGGTGGAGGTCTCGCCGGTTTCTGCGTTTGGGTGCTTCCTCTTGGTGCCGCTTGTCGGTGCTGCTGCAGTGCTGGACGACGCCCCTTCCTCCTCCTCCTCATCAGAGTCAACGATCATGATGTCATCGTCCTCTGCTGGAGCTGAAAGGTGGCGGAGAACAGCATTCACAGGTGAAAAAATAAGCGGATACAGTTTTGTTTCCACAAAACAACTCATTGCAATTTGAGTCTTCATAAAGTTCAAAAGTCAGTTTGAATCAAATGAGTTGAGGTTTTGTGCTGCTTTGATATATTGTCTTTTAAATAACTTAAGTGATGTCAGTGGACGAACAGCAACAGGCCCAGCGAAACTGAATGACAAAACTGCAGTATCGGCCGTTTCAAACCTGCAGTTCGACAGCTGCAGCATTTTAGAACAGAGCAACAACGAAGTTTGTGACTTGGGCTGCATTCAAACAGTCGGGTTGCTAACATAGAGGTCCCGGAAAAAGAACCGGCAATGGAAGTTGCTGCGTTGGCCAATCAAATAAGTGGTGAATTAGTTTGAAACCTGAATGCTACATTTCTACTGAAAACCTTGCGATTGTCAAAATGAAAGATTAAATATCTCCATATAACATGCAGTGTCTTGTTGTCTGATAAGATCAGATTCTGATCTCACTACGGACAAATGAAGGCCGTTAAACACACTCTGGAGCAAAAACACAATATTGCACACATTCCTTCTCATTGTAGCGAAAGAGACAAGACCAAACTAAACCAGCAGTACTCTGACGTGAACTAAGTCAAAAGAAAACCTTTTGTCTCCTGCTCACCTTTAGTAGATGTGGAGGGCTGGGCGGAGTCCTTGTTGCCATTGGTGATGCTGTTCCCTTCTTCCTGGGTAGTCTGAGGGGGCGGAGCTTTGTCTGGGGCCTCGCCAACAACCTCAAACTCCACATCCCGCTCTAGCTCCTCACTGCCAACGAAGACGCAAACAAATAAAGCCTTTTGTAGTTTTGGTCATTTGAAAGTCACCATAAAACAACATTAGAGATTAAACATTCAACTGTGCGCAATGTATTTTATTCACACAATCGAATAGCAGAGGTACATACGTGTGCAGGACATTAACGAGGAGCGTGTAGTCTTGGAGGAAGTCGTCAACTTGGAGACGGCTGCCGTTACGAATCCCGAAATCAGCTAGAAATTTGCTGTTGTTGCCTGTGGAGGGATCGACAGGGACGGAGTTACACACACTTAATGGGTTTGTTATACTATACATGTGGGGACAATCAAATATTTTTTAAACTGTAAACCACAATACATTATAATTTGTAATAGCTATGCATTCAGGTTACATTTATTTAATGAACAACCCCCCAATCTCAAAATATATATATAATCCAAAACTGCCCATTTCCAGCTCTATCATTACAAACCCTTACAAAAGAACTAATCTAATATGTCCAGAGAGATGCTGTTCACTTTATGCTTTTTTAATCTCCCATTGTCTAGGCAGAATGTGTTTTAGCTAAGGTCTAATAGACAGATGCTGCCACAGCGCCCTCCTCTGTCCGACTGGAAAATCACCACAAGCAAATGCATTGCATTTCTTTCTATTTTTCCCTCCTTGCTTACTTTCCGTCTCTCCTTCCTCCGAGGAGATGAGGATGGTCCCTTTTCCGTCCTCTATCTGAACATCTGGAGCCACCATGCCAAACCTCTCCTTCAGGATCTGATCAAAACATACGAAAACAATTAACAACAAGTAAGTACAACAGTAAACATCTTGGTCCCACAGTAAACCTCTTACAATTCAACATCAATAAACGCCTCCCACCAATGACGTACTATATTGTACTTTAAATTCTACATGAAATACAGGCTTTTCTCAGGCTGCGCACTATATTTGGTGTAACTACATCAGTAAGAATTAGAATATCTAGTAAGAACACTTCGGTGCAAACCACATTACACCTTCTGTTTTAACTGAAGCTGTGGTGCTCCGTTAGGACCGTTTTAATACTTTTAATAACTCAAAGAGTTGTCAAATTCAGATCAGAGCAGTTCAAGCAGTTTGTGAATGAGTTAGCTGAGACAGGTTGGTGAAGGTGCAAAAACTAGCTTATTATCTTACCCTGTCCTGCAGAGAGAGGACCGTGGTTTTGTGGACGTCCAGCTTGACTGTGACTTCGGGTTTGCTGGCGCAGACGTAACAGTTGGCGCTGGGCGGATCCAGGACACACGGGACCAGCAGCTTCTTCCTGAGGTTGGGACACTTGTTCAGGTAGATCTGCAGAAAGAGGCAAATGGCGACCAACATGAAACGTGGAGAAACAACGAGAGCTGGAAGAAAAGAGTTCAACTCTGAACCCCATTGGGGTCAAAAGCCTTTCCTTTGCACAAAATAGAAATTCAGCAAACAATATTGACATTCTTTACCCTGCATTAGAACTCATAATTATTATTTCTTCTAAGTCAAAAAGAGTTCATAGGTCTTGAAGGATAGGTTCTACTATTGTTCAACTCCCTCTTGATCACTCCTGTTAATACCAGACATTAAGAGATTCTTTCCTAAAGCACTGACTTTGGAACACATTTTTGCAGAGTGAGGATTTGGATTTTATATTTTGTCCTGCCATCAATTATATTGAAAATGCATTATGATGGGATCTTTTCACAACCGTATTGCAGTCAGGAAAACATGTTTTAAAAAATGAAATATGGGTGTGTGACTATTGCTTTAAGACAAACTTTAAAACACTGCCGACCCCTAAATATAAAGGTGAGACACTACAGGTGAAAAAAAAAAGAAAAAGATTTCACTATGAAACTGAAACAAATTGTATAGCAAGTTTTCTGAAATGTTATGTTTGAATATGCAAATAGTGCTAATCAAATATATGCTATTTTGCATAAGTTCCAAGAATAGAAATCTGAACATTGGATCAAGCCAGGATTAAAATTTTGTTTCATAATTGAAAATTTAAAGTCAAATGCCTTTAGGAGAGAGAATTTGGGTTTTCATTATTTATCCCTCCATAAATCAGAAAAAACAGCCCAAAATAAATAAATAATAATTTCTTTAATGTTTTTAGGAAAAAAATGTGCTATAAATCAAGCTGTGAATGAAATATATACAATTCTCTTGCTAAAAACCTTCAGAAATGAAACTGGATAGTGTGGTGTATGTAAGTGCTGCTGTCCAGTCAGGGACACTTGGTACTAACCATACGACAGGACTCCATTTCCCCAGACAGGATCTTCAAACCCTCCAGCACAATAAGTCCAGCGATGACCGCGTTGGTCGTAGCAATAGCTGGGATGATGTTACCCGCCATGGCTGAATCAAACAAAACAAAAAGAACAATTTCAAACTGTTAATTAGGGACATCTTTAGAATATGCACCACAAGTGTATAAGGAACTAGTTTACATCTTGTACAATGTGCTCATTAATTACAAACACAGCAAATTCTACATATTGGTTTGCAGAGTGACCAAATTTCCTGCCGAAAAGATGCGAGACAAGCGACTTACACTTCACATCAAAGCGACTCTTCATGTTCATGCTAAAGATGTGCATACGTAGGTTGGCTGCAGCAGTAACAAAGTCCATGGCTGGAGGGTCATCCTGAGAACAGAGGGGACACACGAGCCATTAATAACAGTGCGTGTATATGTGTCTTAATAACATTTACACTATGGCTGTGTATATTCTGTTTTTACAATTATTATAGTAATAATTTTTACAATTATTATAGTATTATATTATAGTTTTTCCAGTGTGCAAACATTCCCTCTGTCAGTTTGTGCTCTGCATTACCTTGTCCCACACCAGCTCGGCTCCTTCTCCCTTCTCCTGCAGCTGTGAGCGAAGAGTCTCCACGCTGTGCTGGAACAGCTGGCAGAGACCCCAAACACTCAGAACCTGCTGGTCCTTCAAACCAGAACCCACAGACTCCTTCTGAGGACCCGCTGGGACACACAAACAAGCATGGATGAACATGAAGACAAAGTATTAACACCTACGACAGCAGAGAGACAGCTGACAAATGACATACATATTTAAAAAAGGTACGTACCACTGTTCTCTAGCTGCTGCCAGTCCAGAGGTGTAGGAGCTTTCCTCGTCTTCCACAGCTTGTCCATGGTCAGCAGGTACATGATGTCATCTTTGAAAAGCTGCAGAGAAGAGCCAATCAGAACATGGCTTGTCACTGTATGTCTCTCGGTGGTAACATAATAACAGAGTGCTGATTAAATCTCCAAAACTGCTGTGTGTTCAGTATTTGAGAGCCAATTAAGAAACAATACACTGGTAAATTTAATTTCCATCTGCATGTTACTTCTCTCTCCCTGAATGGCTAATCCAATTTATGTTTTGGATCCTCAACCCATGAAAACTGGTACTCATGTTCTACTAAGCGCTTTGGCTCGTCTCCATCAAGGCACTATGAAAACAAACTTACACTGCAATATGTATGGGTCAAACAAGAAAAAAGAAAGGAAAAAAACATGGTAAATAACTCAGTTTGACACCGTTCCCCTTATTTGACAGATAGAGGCTCGGCTGTGTACATGAAACCCTCCCACACTGCAAGAGCTGAGTTAATGCTTCTTAGATACTATCTTACATGCAAACTCCCTCGATACTATATTTAGAATATCTTCATCACTCCATCTTGCTGTCGGACAGCCCTTTCCAAAGTGAAACTGAAGCAGTTATCTATTCTCTCTCACTTAATTGACTCCAAACACTTTAAACCACCACAAATAACACAAACTAAGTGACAGAGGCAGTGGTAGATCAACAATTCCGGTGAACTGCAAGGTAGATTTTTCAAAAGGAATCTGAATTTTTGTGCCCAGAGATGTTCAGACATGACCGTCCCTATTTACATGTCTGAGGATTTTGCAAAGAAGGCTAATTGTTTTGTAGATGCTTCAGAAACAGGAGGTCTTAAAAAAAAAGAAACTTATATATATTATATTATATATTTAGCAAGCCAAAATCAAGATGTTTACAGAATATTCAACCTTCGCTCCTTTATAATGCATGTAATACTTTACTTCTTTCTTTACACGGGTTGTAAAGAAAGGCAATAAAGTAGCTCACGAATATGAAATAAGAGTTTACAGCTATGAACAATTCCTTCTGTGCATTGAGCCGACTGGAACCAACTGTAGGTACTACACTGACTACATATAAGTACCTCATTCAGCCCCACTTCAAAAAATCCAAACTATCAATTTGAGATCAGAAAACTGTGGTCTTCAACGCTCTTTTTTTTGCAGTATGAAGTAAATAAACCTTGAGCCTCACATTGACTTTTTAAAAATCGGAAACAGTCCTATAATTTTGATTAGTCTGACCGTCTCTGACCTTGTTGAAGAGTTTGGCGGCGTCGTATCCTGTGGAGCGGGCCCATTCCTTGGTGGAGACTCGCTTGATGTCCCCGTCCTTTTCTGAGGCTGTGGCGCGAGCTGCCGTGTCTTCGGGATTCCCTGTTTATAGAAAACACACACATTTTACAGTGCATGTTGAAAATTAGATATAGTGAAACAAAAGCAATGCTAGCTCTCACTCACATGAAGCCTCTGGGTCCGCTGTGTCAGGCGACACCTCTTGATCTGCGTCCTCTTCTCCAAATAGCTGACTATGGTGGTGATAGACAAGCAATGCAAGATGACCATTAGCACACAGCATACTGGCCACTATAGTTGAGGGCCAGTCTAGTGAGGGTTTATCGTGGAATCAACTTGAATGAGCCTTACTTGAAGAGATACTTGGCCCAGACGATGCAGTGAATGGGCTCTGATGGTGTGTTTCTGATGGTGCATCCTGGGAAGGTCTTTTGGGTGGGCTTGGGTTGACACTCGTAGCACTCCGTCATTCCCTGGGGAACGAGAAGAAAGCGGAGCAAGAGGGAATAAGAGAAGGGGAGAAACGGCGACAGAGACGGGATGAGAGGGGGTATGACTGGATAGGAGAAATCTCTGCAATGGATTTTTTGTCAAGTAACATAATGGTGCGTGTTCTACCTTCTTGATGACGCTGACTTGTCCCAGGTATCCGGCGGTGCCGCTCTCTATCAGAGGGATGTCTGCTGCCAAACACATCCTGTTCACGTGGTTACGGGCCGCTGAGGAGACAAAGTGTTTTGATTTCCTTGTCATTTGAATTTGCTGCCAGTTAGGAGAAGGGTTGGGTGATATGGTAGAAAATCTTCTATCAGGACATCAGGTATCTTCACATCTCCATAATGATATATATCTAGATACAGCATTTTTTCTGCTAATACAAATTAAATAGGAAATACTGGCATGGTAAAGACTATTTGTTTACTCCTGTGTGAATTAAATACGTGACTAAATTAAAAGTACTGACTATTCAATTATTTATTGGGGACAGGTGAAATTATAGAGTAAAAACAGTAAATATTTTTCAGCTATACCCTGACTATATTTACATGCATGCACACAGAGTAAACTGATTAAGACAAATATTGGCTTCAACTAAATAAGCAGAAGAGAAAGTAGTGTGTGCTTGTGGTTATCAATTTAGACAACGTAATTGTGTATCTCGGTATATGATTTCATCACGATATACAGACAATAAATGATCATGTTGAATTATCGACCAGCTCTAGTTCGGAGCAGCACAAAGTGTCAGGTGAAAATACCTCTGTTATCCAGAGCATTCATCACCAGCATGAAATCTCTGAAGAACTCCACATTGTAGTCAGGGCTGTTGGGGGGGGTATAAAAAAAAAAAGACACAATCAGTTCCAAATTGAAAGGACACTATGATAAAACTCAAATATAAATAAATAAACTCAAAAATGTATTCAGTGAATCAAAAAGCAATCAACAGAATGAAACTCACTTCATGATGCTGTCATGGTAGGCGGTGATGTTTACAGTGGGACAAAACTGCAACACGCTCTCCTTGGCCACCTGCAAACCAACAGGAACAAAGCAGCCGACTTGAGTCAGAACTGTGCAAACAGCACGCCGAGTAGGATTTAGTCCACGTTGTGATATTACAGAAAGACTTCATATTGCAGGGGTGTTTGTTATTACACGCTGCCAATTCAGACAGGATTAAAAACATCACTACGGTGACAGAGGTTAATGATGATGCTCACATACCTGTGCTTTGGACTTGCCGACATGCTTCTTCTGAAAGAGGAACTGGCGGTTCAAGTTGCTGACATCAATCGTGTCCAAGTCAATCTGCCGATATCAATAGGGTTAGAACGTCAGTCACGTATGCATGTAATGTAACATGACAGCTACAGTCGACCTGTCACTCGCGCACTGTCACAGCTTTTGACACAGCATTTTTATTAGATATTATAATTTGGATTTAAAAAACGTCTGCTGTGCAAATGGTGACACATATGAACAAATCCACAACCAAATTACGGTATTCTCCATACAAATACCGATAGGATCTACCTCACTTGTACCTACAAAAGTTATGGATTAATGATGTATTTCAAAAGGAGTTCACTCAAAAATGATGTCTTGTGGCTTTTGTTATGGCTCATTTTTGATAGGAACAGAACATTTGTGAGAATATATATATATATACACACACATTTCAGTTTACCAGCAACCTTTAATGACACCTTGAGGTCTCTGAACCCTTCACTGGGATCCGGTGATGATCAGATCCAAACACCTGACGGCTGACCCAACATTAAAAACAGCCACAACTAATAAGAAGTGTACAAGTGTCGCTCCAACAGACGCCAATTTACAAAATCAACCTTCAAAATGTATATAACATTGATGCAATAACATAACCTGACAAACCTTATCAAAAAGGTGTCAACGGGTGTCAGTGCTATTTAGCCGGCCGGCTGCCTAGTTAGCAGTCTCCTTACAAAGAAGTTGTCTGGCTAACTCAGCGGTGCCGATGGCGCCAAATGCTGTGTTCATATTTCACCGACTTCATGGTCGGGCCTGCTCCTTTAACTATGCACTCGGGGAAAGACAGGGGTAACAGGAAAACACCACTACCACTCCAATGCTTTACTTCTTTGAACAACCCCTCCCGGGAATTAGCCCGAGCCCGCACACCCCCTCAGGCGCAGTCTGTGCAGCACAAAGACCTAGCATGATAGCTAGCTAGCCAGCTAGCTAACAGACAGAGACACACACACACAAACATAAGTATGACGGACCACTTCGATGTTTTTGAAGCCGGTGAGGACGAGGTTCTTCAGCAGCTCGCAGCCGATCCCCCCCGCTCCCACCACCAGCACCTTGCATGTGGAGAGGGTGTCAGACAGCTCTTTCCGGAGGGAACCAACCAGTTGGACCATGTTGACCGACTAGAGACAGAACCAGAGCCTGCGGCGCCGAGAGCTTCTTCTTCTACACAACCGAAGTCCTGCCTACTTCCGGGTTATTCCGCTTCTTCTGCAGGCTTGTGAGGCGCTTGTTTGTCCGATTAGCGCCCTCTACTGGGTAAGTGTGGGTACTGGAAGACTGGAATGAAGGGATCTCTCAAGTTGTTGCAGATTTGAATAAAATGTTATAGAAGACTGGATTGTGTAGATCTCTCAAGATCCTGAGAAATAAAAATAAAGGACCTCATCATATTATTATAATATATAGAGCCATATTACAGCACAACACACACTGCAGTGCCAGAATCACAAGTATCTCAAGCAAGTAGACAGCCAGACTATTTAATACGCTTAGATACATCTGGAGTTATGTCTGATGTTCTGGACCCATGGCCATTGGTATACCTGTATTTACTGGGAATAGTAAAGGCTACTTCGATCAGTGTTTAGCTTTCTCAATAAGTATACTGTCCCAACACATATGGAGATCATGGTTGGAAAAATAACCACCAACCATCATCTAATATTATTCAACTCAATCTCCTAGCATAAGATTACATTACATTACAGTCATTTAGCAGACGCTTTTATCCAAAGCGACTTACAATCAGTAGTATATTACATATCATTCACCCAATGACAGGGCTACCATGCAAGGTGCCACCATCAGACTCTAACTAACATTCATGCAACATCCAGTCCACACCGATGGCAAGCCTTCGGGATTGGGGTTAAGTGTCTTGCCCAAGGACACTCGACCGAAGCCGGGTATCGAACCACACCCTCTGATTTCATGTTGCCAACTCACCAACCGTACATTTTCATGTAGGCCTCTACATATTAATAGTATTTTTCTGATCTCTAGTGGCATCTCCTCACACAATGATTTGTTTTTCTTCATTATAACTTTCTGGCATTTCCCACTACTATCCTCATTTATATGTTATCCAAGTCAACTTTAAAATCAGAGAAGGCAGCCTAGAGGTGAAAGATCGTCATCTTCTCGACCCTCCTGCAGACATTGTGGTATGGAGTCCTTTGGTAAAAATCAAATTGTTTAAAAATGAATAACAGTTCAAATTAGTTCAGGTTTAAATATTTCCCAATGTAAAATTTGTTAAATTGCATCTCCTTAATACAGCAAAGAACAGGCCACGTTTCACCATCTTGTTTGGAGAGGACGATATCACTGCAGTGGAAGTTGTGACGGTGAAGGCTTGTGAGGATAGCCAAGCTAACATTACACTTTCAGTTTAAGTCATTGTGCTACAAATAAATAAAAGGGATGCAAAATAAAAAAGAAGACCTCATGATAAATGAAATAACAGAAAGGGTCATTTTAAAGCATTTTCACAAAACGGCATTTTTAAAAATCATTTAAAGAATGAACAGTGGTATTTTACAACCCGCCAGGTATTTTCACTTCCCCTGATTAGTCCCTCCTGTACCAGCTGTGATTAATTGATTTATAGCACCTGTTAGGGCAGAACCACCAACGCCCCTGCCTACATGCCTGAGCTGTGTGTCAATACAGAACACCAATGGCAATTTACCTTTACGAAGCAAAAGCAAAATGTTTTTCCCCCAAAAAATGAATATTAGCCAATTCTATATGCATTCTGCAACTTTCAAGTAAACATCAATTTGTCACTTCTCCAGACACAATACTAATGAAATCATTACAAAGATCTACCACACATGATCTGACCCAATAATTATATTATATGGCAAATCCTACATGATCACAGTGAATGCTGATTCAGCTCTTAACTTCTTTAGATAATGCAACGCTATAATTTCACATTTCTGTATTTTCAGCAATGCTTGGCAATTAATTCTTGCTTTCAATATTCACAGGCATTTTCTCTAGGAAATGCATTATCTAGTTAATGTTAGCCAACAGGGTTTGCACTGCAATCTATTTCAAGGCTAAAACATGTTAGTAAAACATGTTTCTGAAAAGAAAGGTGGAGAATAAGCTATGATGAGCTGTAAACCAGATGTTCCTGAGGCGTAATTATCAGAGGTTTAGAGGGACATTGTTTCCTAAAGTTCACAGACTGTTGAAGAAAACATATTTTTGAAATTTGGGATGAAGGATGGATACTTTTAATTGTTTTTCTTTATTTTCTTTATCCATACTATCAGAACACGTAGGCTGTGATGCAGTGTGGTTCTATGTGTGTCCAACAGGTCCATTACCTGGCTGAACATAAATAGAAAGAAATGCCCTTACATTATGTACAGTGTGTGAGGCAATGGCCATGTGTCCTACTCTGACAGTGTCCAGACACGTCTGTGGAGACAGGTTTACTATGGTCCACGAGGGAAGCACAACAGGGGGACAGAGTGTATTATGGTCTATAACCACACACGTATCTTCATGGGATTTACTGGCAACGTATTTTCTGTCAGCAGAGGGAAACAAACACGACGTTGTGAGATGAAACAGTTATGAAATGTTCTCATAACGAGAGGAGAGCCAGTTCACCTGCTGTGCTAATGAAGGCTGTAGCGTTTTCGCTAGTCTGTATCCATGGTAACAGCAAAGCACGATGACCTTTTCTTTTAGTATGCTGCCTTCAATGACTGGTCAAAACTTTGTCATTTCAACTTTAAAAATAAAAAAGCCAAATCGTTGGCTATTCTGTGTAAATAATGTATACATAGGCAGTTCAAAGTGAACATTTAGGGCATACAGAGCATGAAAGCCTTGGCAGCAAATCACGGTTTTTATCGGTATGCTACGAAGAAACTTATTTTCATAACCCCCCCCTCTTAATTCTGGCTATGTAGAGCAAAACAATGTCTGAAAGTTGTTTGTTTGTGTAAAAACTACCAAAGAGCAATGTGTTGTTCGGTTATAATGATGGGATAACTTAATACTGTGTCATTTATTCCATTTTATTCCATTATTATAATTTCCACACTAAAAGTTTGGAGTTCACGCGGAGCTTGAACGCCGCACCAGTTGAGCGGATCGTTCTCGCTGTTCTCCAGCTGATCTCCGCTCAGTGTGAAGTGAAGTGGAAGCTTTGCCTTTAACGTAAGCTGTCTCATGCAAATTGTTTTATTTCACAACGTGAGTTCAACATCTGTTTTAATGAACATACGTATGTCTTAACCGTTAGTAACCCTTAGTGAAAGCTATGCATTGATTTAAGATAAGTGTAGGTTACTTAAATCGATTTGATTTAATAGAAACACGTTGTTTTTTTTGTCTCAGAAAAAATGATGTTCTCCCGTCAATGCCCCTCGTCAATCATTTACATTCTGTTGTGTAAATACATATGTCATTCGGGAGAATCAATAGGGCAATGGGCCATTGTACACGTTGTATTTGCCTGTGTCCTACATCCGTGTGACTCCGCGAGTGTGTGCGCGCGTGGGCTGATGACGATGTGATTTATTATTGTAAACCGTTTTCAGAGTAGTTTCATAGTTTTTTTTAAGTTGACCCGTCGACGTTAACGTCTCCAACTGGTCTGAGCAAACTGTCTCGGCCCGACACCGACCCGCCTCCGCCTCCAGCACACACACACACACACACACACACACACACACACACACACACACACACACACACACACACACACACACACACACACACACACACACACACAGACACACACAGACACCAAGGCAAAAAGCGCTGTCCGACGCCGCGGTACTTTGAGAGAAACATGGGATCCGCAGGACACGTCTGCTCGGTGCTGCTGGTCGTAGGTCTGCTGGGGCTCCATCACTCCTCGGGATTCTGGATCGTCAACGTCATCTTCCCGCCAAACGCCAAATCCATATCCATAGTACCAAGCAACAGCACTCCGCCGCTCCTCATCGGTAAGCAAAGGGAGTGATGTGGTTAATCTGGTAACGGATCTGCGCGGCTATTTTATTGCATATTCAGAAGTTAAAATCTGTCTTTAAGGACCCACTGGGTCCTGAAAGCACCATGCTGAGTGTATGTCAACTGGTTTATGCCAATATAATTGAAAATCTATTTGGGAATGTGCTCCACTTAATTGCCATACCACACTGACAGGGCTTTAAAGTTCAAATACTTTGTTATTTTGGTTCTGTACTTGTGTTATTTGTTACTGTGCTTTTTGTTTTTGTTTTTGATCAAAGTATGATTCAGCAAACCTGTGACCAAGTGTTATTCCAGAATAGAGTGCATTGCACAGATAAGATAAAATAAAATAAGATAATCCTTTATTAGTCCCGCAGCGGGGGAATTTACAGGATTACAGCAGCATAGATATAGTGCAAACAAGGTACATTGTAAAAAAACAAACAAGTATTTTAAATAAGAAAAATAAAAATCCACAATAACTAAAAAATATATTATATATACAGACAGAATAATTATAGTATTGCACAGATGTTCTGTGCAATACAGCGCACAGATGTTTGGAGAAACGAGGGGTTTATTTGTTTCTATCCATCTGTGTCTGTATATTGGTGTCCATGCTATCAGTGGGGTTGTACACTGTACTATGTACATTTGACCCTGAGCTTTAGTGTTTGTGTCCTGCTTATAGACGGCTGTTTAGGGGCCAAAACGTGAACCGGTGGTCATGCTCTTCACTGGCCCCCCCACCCCACAGTTTTACTCTCTGGCCTGGTAGAGAGAACATGAATTTGGCCTTTTACAAAGATCAAACTTCAGATAGACGTCAGATCAAACTTCAGATAGACGTCTAAATATACCTTTTGCACAAAGCCGTCTTGTAAGACTAACTAGGTCAAATTAGCTATGAATTCCTGGTAAATAAGACTTTTTATCAAACTAAAAAACATGGCCGAGGCAACTGTGTTAAGCCGCTCACCTTCCTTCACTCCAGCCAAAAATGTTTGCCTTCTGGATAAATTCCACATTTTGCTGCTGCTGGTATATCATATTGCCACAGTGTAACTGTGACTGTAATCAAAACAGCATGAAGAAAGTAAATTGTGTTGGTTACAAATGGCCTTCAAATGAATACATGATATCAAACCCAATAGCACTGCGTCTGTGAAATAAAAAACTATGTATTATAGCAACTTCATTGTGACAATCATCCTTCACCTTCTACACACATGTATTAAGTGTTAATCAAAGTTTGTGAATTTACCATTGCAATCATCATTTAGCTCAGTGTGTTTGACGTTTATTCTATACGCAAAATATAATATTAGTCAAAGATTAAACTAATTTGTCATTAAAGAGAGTATGTTTTGTGTACACTGCCCTTATTAGGAATCCGATTTTGTTGCTCATTTTAAGATTACACTGCAGGACAGTTTCTCTTCCCACCTCATGACTCATTGTTTGTAGTCAGAAGGTCATTGTCCAAATTTGGGATCCATGCAATCTACTGCAGAGGAGGCACTTATTGTAGAGTTGAGTAATCTCTTGCAAATATCTAACTAAACACAGTCAGAGAAAACCTGCTGTTTAGTCAAAATAAATATTTTAGTATAACACACACTTTACTTATTTTTACATCCACTGTAATGTCACACATTCTGCAAGATATCAATGTAGTGAATATTAATTCTGAGATTAAATTCAGAATTTTGATTTAAATTAATTCTGAAAATAAATTAAGAATTCTGAGATAAAAGTCAGAATTCTGATTTGAATTAATTATGAGAATAAAGTAAAAATTCTGAGATTAAAGTCATAATTCAGATTTTAAGTAGTTCTGAGAATAGAATCAGAATTTTGAGATGAAGGGCAGAATTCTGATTTAAATGAATTCTGAGACTGAAGTCAGAATTCTGACATTAAAGTGGCCCTATTATGCTTTTCCACTTTCCCCCTCTTCTTTAGTGTGTTATATATTATTTTTTTTACATGTAAAAGGTCCGTAGACTGTAAAACCTGAAGTCCACACCTAAAAGGAGTTACCCTCCCCCTCAGAAGCTCCTGAGCTGCCTGAAATGGCTCCATTGAATTCTCTCCTTCAGTTCCTTAACTTTATGAGGTCATAATGTTACGGAACTGACGTAAAACTATCCTGCTAGTTTGGCCCTCAAACAACAAAAGAGAGACAGAGCTGAAGCTCTGGAGAAAGAGTTTTTTGAAAAGTGAAACGTTGACAAATCACAACAGAGCGGGCTAGCTGACCAATCAGGGCAGACTTTGCTTTCTGGAGGGAGGAGCAAACGCTACAACGGAGCATTTCAGAGAGAGGGTGAGAAGAGGTGCTGCAGGACAGCCAGGATGAGAAAAACAAGGCGGATTATGAGCATTCACGCATGTAAACATGTAACTGTAAATTGAGACAAAAAATAAATTTGCAGCCGGAAAAATGGCATAATATGGCCTGTTTAAAGTCGGACTGCTGACTTTAATTATTTCTGAGAATGAAGGCAGAATTCTGAGTTCAAAGTCAGAATTCTGAATAATTAATTCTGAGATTAAATTCGAACTCTGATTTTAATTAGCTCTAAGAATAAAGACAGAATTCTGAGATCACAGTCAGAACTCTGATTTTAAGTAATTCTGATAATAGAGTCATTATTCAGAGATTAAAGTCAGAATTCTGACTTAAATAAATTCTTAGAATAAAGTTACAATTCTAAGATGAAAGGCGCAATTCTGACTTTAATTGATTCTGACATTAAAGTCAGAATTCTGAGTTAAATTAATTCTGAGAGTAAGTAAACATTCTGAGATTAAAGTCAGAATTCTGAGTTAAATTAATTCTGAGAGTAAGTAAACATTCTGAGATTAAAGTCAGAATTCTGATTTAAATGAATTCTGAGAATAAAGTTAAAATTCTAAGATGAAAGGCGGAATTCTGACTTTAATTGATTCTGACATTTAAGTCAGAATTCTGACTTAAATTAATTCTGAGAATAAAGAAAAAAATCTAAAATGAAAGGCGGAATTCTGACTATATATAATTTTGAGACTTAAGTGAAAATTCTGAGATGAAAGGCGGAATCCTGACTTTAATTAATTCTGAGAATAAAGTCAAAATTCTGAGATGAAAGGCGGAATTCTGACTTTAATTGATTCTGACATTAAAGTCAGAATCCTGACTTAAATTAATTCTGAGAATAAAGAAAAAAATCAGAAATGAAAGGCGGAATTCTGACTTTAATTGATTCTGAGAATAAAGTCGAAATTCTGAGATGAAAGGCGGAATTCTGACTTTAATTGATTCTGACATTTAAGTCAGAATTCTGAGATGAAAGGCGGAATTCTGATTTTAATTAGCTCTAAGAATAAAGACAGAATTCTGAGATCACAGTCAGAACTCTGATTTTAAGTAATTCTGATAATAGAGTCATTATTCAGAGATTAAAGTCAGAATTCTGACTTAAATAAATTCTTAGAATAAAGTTACAATTCTAAGATGAAAGGCGCAATTCTGACTTTAATTGATTCTGACATTAAAGTCAGAATTCTGAGTTAAATTAATTCTGAGAGTAAGTAAACATTCTGAGATTAAAGTCAGAATTCTGATTTAAATGAATTCTGAGAATAAAGTTAAAATTCTAAGATGAAAGGCGGAATTCTGACTTTAATTGATTCTGACATTTAAGTTTAAATTAATTCTGAGAATAAAGAAAAAAATCTAAAAGAATTCTGACTATATATAATTTTGAGACTTAAGTGAAAATTCTGAGATGAAAGGCGGAATTCTGACTTTAATTAATTCTGAGAATAAAGTCAAAATTCTGAGATGAAAGGCGGAATTCTGACTTTAATTGATTCTGACATTAAAGTCAGAATCCTGACTTAAATTAATTCTGAGAATAAAGAAAAAAAAGTGAAAAATTCTGAATTCTGAAAATGAAAGATGCGGAATTCTGACTTTAATTGAATTCAGAATTCTGAGAAAATTTTAAAGTCTAAGAATAAAGAAAATTCTCAGAACTCTGATTTTAAGATGATAAAGAGTCATTATTCAGAGATTAAAGGAATTCTGATTCTTAGAATTTAATTCTAAGATGAAATTCTGACATAAAGTCAGAATTCTGAGTTAAATTATTTCTGAGAGTAAGTAAACATTCTGAGATTAAAGTCAGAATTCTGATTTAAATGAATTCTGAGAATAAAGTAAAAAATCTAAAATGAAAGGCGGAATTCTGATTTAATTGATTCTGACATTAAAGTCAGAATCCTGACTTAAATTAATTCTGAGAATAAAGAAAAAAATCAGAAATGAAAGGCGGAATCCTGACTTTAATTGATTCTGAGAATAAAGTCAAAATTCTGAGATGAAAGGCGGAATTCTGACTTTAATTGATTCTGACATTTAAGTCAGAATTCTGAGATGAAAGACTTAAATTAATTCTGAGAATAAAGAAAAAAATCACGAAATGAAAGCGAATTCTGACTTTACATTATTAATTAATTCTGAGAATAAAGTCAAAATTCTAAGATGAAAGGCGGAATTCTGACTTTAATTGATTCTGAGAATAAAGAAAAAAATCTAAAAGAATTCTGACTATAAATTAATTCTGAGAATAAAGTAAAGAATCTAAAATGAAAGGCGGAATTCTGACTTTAATTAATTCTTAAAATAAAGTCAAAATTCTGAGATAAAAGGCGGAATTCTGACTTTAATTAATTCTGACATAAAGTCAGAATTCTGAGTTAAATTATTTCTGAGAAAGAAAAAAAAGAAATGAAACGGAATTCTGACTTTAATTGATTCTGAGAATAAAGTCAGAATTCTGAGATTAAATTAATTGATTCTGAGATTTAAGTCAGAATTCTGAGATTAAAGCGGAATTCTGACTTAAATTAATTCTGAGAATAAAGTAAAGAATCTAAAATGAAAGGCGGAATTCTGACTTTAATTAATTCTGAGAATAAAGTCAAAATTCTGAGATGAAAGGCGGAATTCTGACTTAAATTAATTCTGGGAATAAAGAAAAAAATCTAAATGAAAGGCGGAATTCTGACTTTAATTAATTCTGAGACTTAAGTTAAAATTCTGAGATGAAAGGCGGAATTCTGACTTTAATTAATTCTGAGAATAAGGTCAGAATTGATTAATGTAAGAATTTTGAGGCTGCGTCAAAAATCTAATACTTTGCACGAGAAAATAAAAATACAAAATTATACTTGATATCTGTCATTAAATAGACATTAATTCTATGTGCTAATTATAATATTAGTCAGAGATTAAAGTGATTTGTCATTCAAGAGTGTAGGTGTTGTGTACTTTGCCATCATTAGGAATCTGGTTTTGTTGTTTGTTTCAAGATTACACTGCAGGACAGTTTCTCTTCCCACCTTTCATGACTCATCGTTTGTAGTCAGAAGGTCATTCTCCAAATCTGGTATCCATGCAATCTACTGCAGAGGAGCTCCCAGTCGAGGGTTTCCACCTATTGAAAAGTTGAGAAATTACCTGCTATCTGACTTAACACACTTGAATAGACGTCCCAACAATCTTTGGGATCCAAAATTGAGTTTCACCCTCAGCCCTCATCAGTTTCCCTCTTATACAGTACAAGGTGCAACTTAAGTCAATCCATGACCCATGAGCTCCAGCAGTGGTTACCAAGCTTGCAACACTTGTCACAGATTGCATATGTCTACCAAAGAGAGATTTTTCCCTCTAAACTTTTAATTCTTTCATTTGTATACTTTTCAGTGGCCTGAATAGGAACAATTCTCCATTATTTCACCACATTTTAGAGTGAAAATCCCCAAATAAATTGGAATCTATGTAGCAGAACAATAGGCATCATGCAAGAACTACTCTTACAAACAGATTGCTTCTTAAGTGGCTTGTTCTAGTGATTTAGGAGGACTTTCCGCAATCACCAATTAATTGGTATAATACATTTTTTACTAACACTATTTAAGAGTGGTCCAGACCTTCCGCAGAATTCCTTTTCCACTAATGGATTGAAAGTTTTATCACTTTGAAGCAGTTTTGAGTTTGAAAACCATATGTAAATAACACTTCATAATATCATTCAAAATGTATTCATATAGCATGACAATATCACAATTTATTTCAAATTGGCCATTGACAATAATGTATAAAACAACACTATCAACATGAACATTTTAAATGATATGACCCGCTCCTTTTGCCGTCATCGATGGCCTTGCTGTGGCCAGTCAGTTTTCATGTGGAACCATTTCTTCTTCATTTCAGTGACAGTATGACCCTCAGGAGACGCGGCATTAACAGCATTTGTTATTTTTCTCCATTCCTTGGCTCTAGCAGTCTGCTCTTTCCTGCTGCTGACGCTGTTAAAAATTCAAATAAAAATAGGAAAAACTTCCTGCATGAGGTCCAATGTATTTTACTTTTCATTAAAAGTCTTGCAACACCTCATATTAATCTTGGGACCCATTTAAGGGGTTGCGACACTTTCAGTGCTTACCGCGCATTGTGTCTCATCGATGTGTATGTGTTTGTGTGTCCAGTGCCTGGGAACTTGGGGAACCGTCTGGAGGCTAAGATAGACAAGCCGACACTGGTCAGCTGGATGTGTTACAAGAAAACCAAGCACTGGTTCCCGCTGTGGATCGACCTCAACATGTTCATGCCTATAGGTGTAGACTGCTGGATTGATAACATTAGGTAACACTGACTGCCCTTTAATATCTTTATTACGTGTCAACTTTAAGCATTGTCTCTGTACCTCTGCAGCCTTAAATCTTCCTGTCTGTTCTAAGCAGTCACTACCAAACATTCACTAATGTGACTATAATATTGTCTGAAAAAGAATAATAATTCAGCTTGACCAACCGGGACAATTATACTGGGGGAAGCACAACATTTTTTTCTTTTTCAGATATTATTAGAGCCAAATTAGTAAATGTTTTCGCCTAACTAGACTAACATGAATGTCCGTTTGCGTGCCACAGACTTGTTTACAACAGAACGACTCGGCTATCATCCAACTCACCAGGGGTGCAGGTGCGGGTGCCAGGATTTGGGCAGACATATCCCATTGAGTTTCTTGACTCTAACAAACTGGCTGGTGAGAAAAAAAATGCATCTGTGCTCATGGATTTGGGGCTTGTGGATTCTGTCATCTGTCCGTGCATTTCTTTGTTGAATAATACAGAAATTACTAAATTATTTCATTAAAGCACTGTTACTGCAGAAGGCTGTATAGGGCTTAATTCCTTTTTATTTTACATGCACTTTGTAGCTCAGCCGCTTTGCACCAAGTAAAGCTGATTCAGCCGTCAGGTTTTATGGACTGAGTCTTCTGCTGGTTTTTACAGGTTATTTTTACACTATGGTGCAACATTTGGTCAACGTGGGCTACACCCGAAACGAGACAGTCCGAGGAGCGCCGTACGATTGGAGATTAGCTCCTAGTAAGTAGCAAAACTTCACATGCACCCTCACACTATAACTACTGATTTAAAAGAGTTTTGCACGGTATATCTAGCATGTGTTTGCTTGGACGAATAATGAATACAGTAGAAGGGAAAAGGGGCCTGCAGCTTGTCATTTAAAAAATATATATCCTGTGTAGTTGCTATTGAGGATCCCTTTTCCTATGATGCTATTATTAGGTTATAACCACGGAATAAAGTAGAAACAAATAAGTATTTGATTCGTAAAGGCCCTTTTGAGTTAAAGCTCCAGTGATCATAGTTTATATCAAAGCTGCATCCATTTTTTGGCCACTTGGGAGCAGCGCGACAAGCTCTAAACACAACATTGACATACTGTATTATCACCATATATAGAAGTTTTCATGAGGCACATGTAAGCAAGCGCAGAGCAACATTTACATTCATTTGGAGTCGCATTTCGCCTCCTAATATATAAAACATAAGTCTAATATAAAAAGGTTTTTATTGTCATTGTACAACAGGGTTGCACAACGAAATTTAGATTGTAATCCCAATTTGCTAAATAGAAAAGAAAAACAAGCAACAAACAAACTATATTATATATGGAGGTTGGAGGATGAATAATAATAATAATGAATGATTAATATTCAATCTCTTTTGGCCACCAAGATTTTTTGCCCACCAACTCCCTCAGGAGTAGGTGGAGACCAAAACAGAGCAAAATGGAGGGTAAAAATACATTCAGTTAGCCAAAAATTGTTACAAATGCTTGCATGTTAGCCACACAATAACAACTGTATAAGGTCATACTGATAGGATGATAGTGTATGTAGATTATGCACACGTATGCATGCACTAATCAAAGTTCCTGCGATCCTCCCGTCCCCTGCCTCCACAGATGAGAATGCGGAGTATTTCACAAAGGTGCAAGACCTGGTGGAGGAGATGTACGAGCAGTACCAGAAGCCTGTCTACCTCCTGGCACACAGCATGGGCTGCCACTACGTCCTCTACTTCCTCAACCACCAGCCTCAGGCCTGGAAGGACAAGTACATCCAGGGCTTCATTTCCCTGGCAGCTCCATGGGGGGGCGCTGTTAAACCACTTAGAGTCATGGCATCAGGTACTGGCAAAGTACTTACAATAGAATACAGTAAAGAAGAGGCTACTAACGTTTAAGTATTTTTTGTTATCTACGTTACTACCTCTTGGGGCAGTGTTAACTGTGAAACAACCACCTGATTTACATTATTGCTACTCATATGTGCACCTGGAACTGTGATTTTTTTCCCCCATACATCACAGGTGAAAATGACGGCATCCCGATGATTTCCAACATCAAGATCCGCGAGGAGCAGAGGATGACAACAACTAATCCCTGGATGCTGCCGTCTGAGATGGCATGGCCAAAGGACCACGTGTTCATCTCAACACCGACCTTTAACTACACCAACCAGGACTACCAGCGCTTCTTCACGGACATCAATTTTGAGGACGGCTGGTAACTTAACAGCTTCAATGTTATTACACAGCTTTTCCGCTCAATCACCCACCTCCATTTTATATGTACTATATTCCTGACAATCTAAATGCTTTGGAAATGTTAATGATTTACAGAACAGTGACTAAATCATAGCAGCGAACAATTATGTACATTTAATTTGTGTTCCTCAATTTGTGTAGACACATTATTGTGAGGAATAACCGGTAATGATAGAAACTATAAAAAGGCCCATATTGCAGAATGTGATATTTACATGTCCTTTTGGTTATAAAGCAGGTGTAGTCAGACTTTTTTTTTAACTTGCTATACTATGACTTCTTTAGGACTATTTACAGCATGCTATACTGTGACTTTTTAATGATTTTTTGGACATACTATTCTATGACTTTTTTATGACTTTTTTCGACATGCTTTATTATTACCTTTTAAGCAATTTTTTGACATGCAATACTATGACTTCTTAACAAGCAATACTATAATGTGGTATGTTATGTTTTTTTAAATTATTTTATGACATGCCATGGGCCATTTGTTCAGACTTTCTGTCATGCCAAAATATTACTTTTTCTTTACATGCCATACTATCATTTTTTTTAAATGCCATATTAAGACTTCTTTAGCATACTATAGTTTCACTTATATATATCAAAATACTCAAAGAGACAGGCGCTAAAACAGAGCGTTTCCGACAGAGGGTGTATACAGGTATATTCAGGCAGACAGTTTGAGAGAAATAACAAGTTTTTTTAACCTTAAAGCATAATAACATGTTCAAGTAGAGACACCAAATACAACTATGAACCTGAAAATGAGCATGATATGTGACCTTTAAAGCCTCCATGTGAAGAATCATGTGTTAAGAGCATATTTAAATTGGACCTATAAAGTAGTGGCTTTAAACCTGCAATAACAGATGGGTTTTTTTTGAGGCTCCAGAGGGGGATGTGTGAAATCTGACAGATTGCCACAAGTAATGTCAATTGAGTCAGTTGGTTTGGTCAGTTGCTTTAAAGTGTTGGGGTTCTTGTACCACTCCATTTCACAACCCCATCATCCTCTTGTTGGTTCCAGGCACATGTGGGAGGATACCAAGAACCTAACCAGTGATCTCCACCCACCCGGTGTCGAGGTGTGGTGCATGTACGGTGTGGGGCTTCCAACCCCAGTGACAGTGATTTACGACGAAGACTTTCCCAACGTGGACCCGGTGGACTTTGTTTACGCCGATGGGGACGACACGGTGAGCAGCCTCAGCATGAGCCTCTGCAATCGTTGGCAGGGGCAGCAGGAGAAGCCCGTCCATGTTACGGAGTACCGGGGGCTGGCCCACCTGGACATAGTGTTCCATGAAAAGGTGCTCAACCAAATCCAGCTCATCCTGGAGGGCATATCAGACACGCCCAACGAGATAGACGTCCGATCTGAAACTAACTAGAGGGCAACAGCATTTAAGAGTAAAAAAATAATAATAAACACACAGAGTGCTGAACTCTTTACATAGCTGACTTTTGAGTTTGTTCAACTGTCAGGCGTAAAAACACATTCCACATATGTCCAACATTTATAAGTAACCGCTCTTAACCCAAATTACAGTTCTAAACCAATCCTGGCCAGCAACAGATTTAAACCTGACCCCCCAGCCCATAACCATGACACCCTTATCTCAACTGCTGATGGCTTGCGGTGTGGGTTTGACCCTGATTTGTTTATTTCAATATCTTGCATAGTTCCATATTCCTTATATTTGAGAGTGATCATGCTGACAGTGGTAAACAAAGTACGCATTACTAATTACTAATATAATAGTTTTTTGAATGATGGTTCATTTAATGTTGTAGTTTTCTCGCAGTCCATTCAGGCAACTTCAAATAGTGTTACATACAGTACATCTTTTCAAAAATACACAATCCTGCTGTTTACTTTTGATGGATGATCACTTCATTATTATTTTCAAAGGGCCCACAATGACACACATGTATCATATTCCATTGCTAGTTAGAGTGTGACTTTAACTAAAATGTTATAAGGACCTTACCAGTAGACCTTTGTATTGTATTTGATGTAACTGTAATATTTCTATTAGGATTTATATTTGTATCTGTATGAAATATTTTTGAATAAAATATATAATAAGGCTCATATACAGTAGTTTATAGTTGCACATTAAACTGGCGATGTGAATGTATACTGTTCTGTGAATGCCAGACGGATTTGAATGTTTCCACTTCTAATAAAGCATCTCATGTTTCCACTTCTAATAAAGCATCTCATGTTTCCACTTCTAATAAAGCATCTAATTTCTCAAAAGTCTCGTGTGTGTATTGATTTGACAGTAGTTTTAAATCCAGCACCATGACAAACTATTGATCTCCCTTTGCGGCCGCCCGACTACATCTGCGGTCGATGACTTTTGACTTGATTGCGGAAGTTGCGTACCGGGTGGATCTCTCAGATGTCGGGACCTCGTGATCGTCACCTTCTTGTTCGCCGATCATCATCATCATCATCATCAGTAGTGGTTACATTGTGGCAAATCTGATCGGAGCGGCTTTTAACAGCAAACCAGGCAGACCTGCACACACAAACACCAAGGAGGCGACCATGGCCGCTTTGCTATGAGATATCAGGAGCCATGGCGGCTTGGCAACGCATAACCGCCCTCTCTTCGCTGCTCCAAGTCGGCGTGTTGTTGTTGTTGTTATCGGCTCGGAGCAGCGGGAAACCGGTGGACAAATGTCTCGGCGACAGGTCTTGTCAGCCCCCGAGACCCCCCGTAGTTCTCAGTAAGTGTTTTGTCTACTCTTCACTGTTTGTTGCTAAATAATTGCGTAACTTGCTGCCAACGATCAACAGCTTAGCTGCGGTGGGCGATTTATAGAGAGGCCAAACTCCCTTCAAACATCCTTGCATATGGCATACGCGATAGAAAGCTTAAAGTACATTTCAGCACATTTCAAATTAAGATAGTATTTGGTAATTCGGCTACAAAATATTCATCCAACTTTTCATTTCTCAGAGAGTGTTGTGTCTCAGGTGTTTATGTCGAAATGTATATATTAAAAAATAATAATAATTACGAGTTGGACTATTGTGTTTGTGCCGTATCGAAAACGGGCCCCAATCGATATCGAAAATGTGTTTGGTCATCGTTTGTTGATGATTTAATTTAGCTTTCCATCAAGGCGTTTTCAATATGCTGTGTTTTTGAAAGGAGTTTGGCTTGGCATCGTCATGCTCGTGTGTGAGGGATGATTGTTTACAGCCAGAGCAGTGACTACCCTGATCATATGACTGTTAGTAACAGAAAATGACTCTCTATTCCTGCCAATCAAGTTCCCAGGATAATTACTTAGTCTCGATCTAGACTTTTGTAAACTGTTTAACCCTAAATCTTGTAAACTTTTATATAATTAGCAATTCACAATCCTGGTTAGTTATAACATAACTATGCAATTCCTTTTCTTCTTCCTAACACAACATGTTTAAAAGGTCTTTGGGTTTAGATGAATCTTATCTGTGATTGGCTGAGTTACAACCACAGCCTCTGTCTGTCTACATGATTGCATGATAAGAGCCTTTGTAGCTGCTTGACCCATAGTTATCTCTTGCTGTTTGTTTTTCTTGTGGTTGAACAGTGTGTGCCGATGTACCATCTGTGTGTCTGTGTGTGTGTGAAAAACAAAGTGAAGGCAAAGATGACTCCTCTCTAAATAATTCCTACTTAGCATCTTAGTGCTGCAGTTACAAACCAAGGCCTTGCTGATTGAATAACATTGGTGAAGATAATTGATTGATGGTGTAACACCCATTAATGTGGCATTAAAGAACATGTTACCTTTCTTTTCATCTGTCTTTAGCCAGATTTATTCAGATGGTATTCATCATTAACAGTACATTCTGTGCAAACTGCCATTAAAAACACTTTTGAGTGACACTTAAATTCATTCCTACTAACTACCGAAACCATTATATTACACTGACAGTGATGCAACCTAAAGGGCCTATTAAATTACGTTGAGCTGAAAGAGAAGAACTCAGTGTTCTTTGCAGCGAGTGTAGCCGTGTGAGAACATTCTGTTGTTTGGTGCTGTTCAAAAACCATTCAAATTTAACCGTGTGATTCCAAGAGAATTTTTTTTACCCCACGTGATCTATCAATTTTTTTTTCCTGTCCCATTGAAGTTGGCCATCTTTACATTTAATAAAAGTACAGCATGTCAAATTAATTTAAGCACGTCCAATGAGCCTTTTTTTTCCTTAAACAGGCCCTATTAAGCTATTTTCCGGGTGCATATTTTCATCTCAAATTACAGTTACAACATGTTTATATGCGTTAATGCTCATAATCCGCCTTGTTTTTCTCATCCTGGCTGTCCTGCAGCACCTCTTCTCACCCTCTCTCTGAAATGCTCCGTTGTAGCGCTTGCTCCTCCCTCCAGAAAGCACTTTCACTTTTCAAAAAACTCTACCTCTGGAGCATTACAAATGGAAGACAGGCCACAATGAGATTCAAACTCAGGCCTCCTGGGTGATAGACTACTTTCATAACCACTATACCATGGTAGTTGTAAGCTGCAACATTGTCTCTCTCTTTTATTGTTTGAGGGCGGGCCAAACTAGCCTTAGAGTTTTACGTCACTTCCGTAACATTGTGACCTCATAAAGTTACGGAAGTGAAGGAGAGAATTCAATGGAGCCGTTTCAGGCAGCTCAGGAGCAGTGATTCTGAGGGGGAGGGTAACTCCTTTTAGGCGTGGACTTCAGGTTTTACACTCTACGGACCTTTTACATGTACAAAAATATATATAACACACTAAAGAAGAGGGGAAAAGTGGAAAAGCATAATAGGGCCACTTCAAGGAAAAACTTGCTGATGCTAAAAATGTTCATTAGCTGTTGGCCTTTTTTAAAATGACAGTGTTTTGAAGTGTGTGCATTTGCTACATGGCATCCATCATTAACAATTGTCTTCATACGTGAGTATACACAGCTGAATTCTTGCAGCAGAGCGCAGATAAACAATGACATAGCATAAATAGCAGTACAAAGATAAAGTCCATCAAAGGATTTATAGAATTGTGAATGATAAAAAATAACATTGGATAAGATAAAGTGCAACGTCGCTAAGTGTGTGCTAAATGTGTTACTGCCATTATACTACATACATATCTGTATTAACAGTATTATATTTGTGATATCGTGTTGCCGTTATGAGTCTCATTGCTAATGTGGCTACTGTTGCAGTTCCGGGGGATCTGGGCAACCAGTTGGAGGCGAAGCTGGACAAACCCAGTGTGGTCCATTACATCTGCTATAAGAAGACCGACTTCTACACTCTGTGGCTCAACCTGGAGCTGCTGGTCCCAGTAGCCATAGACTGCTGGGTGGACAACATCAGGTAGAATAATAATAATAAATCATGACATGATCTGATGCTTTTTTTCAAAATCTTATTGCTATGGGATTTTTTTGTGAAGACATTATTCACTATTTTATAAAGGCAAAAAAATATCTTGCCCTTGCTGTATATTTGTTTTTTTGTGTGTGTGTGGGGGGGCGGCCTTGAGTTGGGGGGTGGGTAGATCGGGGCCGTTGACCTGATTGACTTTGTATAAACAGTTATCAACATACATTGGAAATACTGACCTTTGGGCCCGCTGTGTATCAGCAAGGTATGGAAGGAAACAGAGGGTGAGATAGCATTCCTTTGATGTCGCCATCAGCAATCAACTGAGAAAGACTTAGAGGTCCGACAATCATTGATTGCCTGTTTTTAAGCCATTGAGCTTATCGCTTCGTGGTATGCTTTTGTTTGGGCTTTACTGTGACAAAACTCAGGCAATAGATGATTAAAAAGAGACATTTTGCAGTAATTATTACTCTGGTCCCTGGTGGTATTTAGTTATCCAGGCTAGCATGATATCACACAGATAAGATGATTCTGTTAGTTCTCATCTCTTAAACTCAGAACTTCTTAAAATGCAGCTAGAGGATTGATTTGTTCATCTCGGACTAAGTTATCTTGACCAAGGCTCTTATTGTTGAACGAAGGCAACATGATGAGATGACTTGTATAACTGGCTGATCATGTGATGGCCACTCATGTGACTGGCTGGCATGGCAACACATTTTGTATTGAAGATTCACAAAAAATCATTTCGAGCTCAGAAAAGCATCTTTAACTTAAGGTAGTATGAAACCAGAGATTACATTGTATGGCTATCTTTCAGCAAAATTCAGTACTCAATCTGATTTTAAATAATTTAACCTTTGATTTATAAAACTGTCTGCATTTTAAAATGTTTCAGTCAAAGTGTATACAGCACTCACAATGGAAGTACATTTCCTACGTTTTAGTGTATATTGGGTTAATCTTTTAAAGTCTCATGGTCTCATGATCCAGCTAACTGTGAATAAGGGGCACTTTTGCAACTGTGGGCCTAAAGCTAGCTTATGTAACTTTTGCTAAACAGTGGCCACCATGTCCACAAGTGGCATTTACAGGACTATGTTGAATGCTACAACGTAAGTGTAACAGCAGAACCAGTACAGACCAGGCATTGAGTCGACAATCTTCCTCAGGAGGTTCAGTTACGCTGCAATTATCCATCCAAAGTTAGCTAACATTAGCAATTAGACCATTACTAAATATATTTGTCATGTATTAATGGATTTTGTAACATGCTCTTCAGTTAAAAAGTTAAAATTGCAGTTCCAAAAATATGAGTCCATGTTAACAGGAAGTTGCCCCCGCCAATGTGTATATTTCGATGCAAGGCGCCATTTGTCCTCCCTCTGCGCTCCCCTTTCAACTCTCCCACGGCAAAAAAAAAAAAAAGAAACTCATAACCTAGACCACTACTACTAAGCTAGACTACTAGAATGATGTACTTGAAGCGTGTGGGTGAGACATGAGTCACGCTACAGGTTTGTACATGTTTACTGGAGAGTCAGGCTAAGCGGACACAGAACAAGTGTAACCATCTGAGTCAGTTTTACCTCAAACTTTCAGGTACATGAAGGCGGACCACAGAGTTTGAAACACGATAATACAGATTTTCAGAATTTAAAAAAAATAGCCAAGATCCAGTTAGAGCACATATCCATCAACCATTGATTTATAGCTTTAGAAAAAAAATAAAGATTTCATTGTAGTTTGAAAGTATTTTCCTGCAAATGTTAACTTCTGCTTGGCAAACCCAGACTCTCACATCTGCATGAAAGTTTTAGAGTTAGAGAAGTTGTAAATACAAGGTGGTAGTACTGTGGTGATTTCAAACGGGAAGTGGTCCTGTTGCCAAGTAGTAAGATGTATTTGAGTGTGACGTGGGTGTGTGCGGTTCACCTCTGATGCAGAACTGACACCAATCGAATTGTCCTTGTGAAAATGTGTGTGTGTGTGTGTGTGTGTGTGTGTGTTTATTTCTGTATGTGTATGTGTATGTGTGTGTGTGTATGTGTGTATGTGTGTGCGTGCACGCAGACTGATCTACAACAGGACCACACACAGCACCTCGTCCCCGCCGGGTGTGGAAATCCGTGTCCCGGGGTTCGGACAAACCTATTCGCTGGAGTATCTGGACCCCAGCAAACGCAGTGTGGGTAAGTTAAAAGGGCCCCAAAAACCAAAGAGCCCTTTAGAGGTGTGAGATCAAGCCGTCCTCACACTCCAGAGGTCTTCATGGGTCCTCACAAAGATGGACAAACAGGAATCGCATGATTACTTTTGTCACCCGCTTATGTGTCTTCCTTCTCTTGTGTTTGTGTGTGTCTCCTAGGCATGTATTTCTTCACTATAGTGCAGGCGATGGTGGAATGGGGCTACACCAGAGATGATGACGTCAGAGGAGCTCCCTATGATTGGAGGAAAGCCCCCAGTAAGCAACCGTGCACACTTACACTTACATTCAAAACCTGAGCTCGTCAAATACACCTGTTCATTGTAACGGTTTTCACGAGTCTCTTCAGATAATGTCACCACTACATTTTAATGTCCTTCATGCATTTATGGCTGGAACGCACTGAGTTTCATCAAAAGTGTCAATCGATATGTGTAAGGAGTCTCTTTGTAAAAAGGTGATGTGTGACAGGTGGCAGCTGCGTAGTCATCGGTCACTATCGTAGCCCAGTTCTTTCGATAAAGATCGTTTGGGAAAGGTCCTAAACCAGTTAGTCATTTGGAAGGCATGTTAAATTGGTATTCGTGCCAGTCATGAAATTTGTGGGCTTTTTATTTTGAAAGAATTCTAGGTAGTGAAATAGAGATATATAACCTGGGGAAATGTACGAAATTTTCCCCATCAGGCCAAATATTTCAACTGGTGCACTCCGCCTTTTATCTCAAAACCAGGAAGGAACCAAACGCTGAGTCTTGGTAGCGTTCCAATCGAATAATGGAAATACAGGGAATTCCATAGCACGGCCAGAGGGGGAATTTTGTTTACTCATTTTCTCTGTTGCTCTCTCGTCCTCTGCCAGATGAGAATAAGGACTACTTCCTGGCGCTGCAGAAGATGATTGAAGAGATGGCGGAGAAGGCCGGCGGGCCAGTGGTGCTCATCGCTCACAGCATGGGCAACATGTACACCTTGTACTTCCTCAACCAGCAGCCACAGGCCTGGAAAGACAAATACATCAAAGCCTTCATCTCTCTGGGACCGCCGTGGGCAGGCGTGGCCAAGACCCTCCGTGTGATCACCTCTGGTAAGAGATGGGAACAGGTTTAGTGTGCTCATGTAGCGGGTCTAACATGCTTGATGTTTTGTAATTGACTAGAATACTAATCTCCCTGCCTTCCCTGGAAAAGTTCAGAACGAAACGAAGAGAGCGTAATAAGCACTATAAGCACTCAAAATTCTCTGCAAAAATCTGATTCTATGTAGGTTAATTTTTTTGATTCCACATCGGTGGTCCTGGAGGCATTATGTTTATGGTTGCCCATCTGTTTTTCCTATTCTAGACGAAACAATATCTCAGGAATGCCTTGAGGGAATTTCTTCAAATTTGACACAAATTTAAAAGTGGCTAAATGAGACTAGAGAACATCATCACGCCGACGAGTCAGCCTTTACACTCTTGCTTTGTATACCCATGATCATGTGACTGTGGTGTAGTTTGTTTTTGTTCATTTGTGAAGATTATTTTGCCGTTAGTATCATAAACGTGTTTGTCACAGGGATTATTTTATTTGCAATAATACAAAATTGGCTTTTTTGTGGCGGGAGCTAGTACGATGCTAATGTCCGGGTTAGCCTACAGTGTCATTGCCAAACCTGCAGCACTCTATTGGTATTTTACTAACAGCAGGGGCAGCTATGTCTCAGAGGTATAGCGGGTCGTCATTCAATCAGAAAGATGGCTTTTTTAGCTCCATTTTTGTCTCCACCAACTCTGGAGGTAAATATGGGGCTTGTATGCAGCTAATTGCTCCACTAAGTTCACTGGCTAGTTGCTAACTTTGTCAGTGTGCTGTGTGGTAGGTTAATCAGAGCTTTTTGATTTTAAAAACTGCGAGCTGCAGCTATTAACAAGGTTGATGACATTTATGTGCTTGCTGTGATAACCCCAAATATTTACTATAAAGACGCTAATTTGGAGGGAGCTACAGAGTGATGATGCTCTGTAAAGATGGGCGGTTTGATTCACCCGGTCCATCGTTGCTCTCGCAGGCTTAGAACTCTAAAGAATGTGCTGTTTTAATGGTGTCACGTTACATCTTTACTGGCCAGCAAAGTCCCTCAGATTTTCATTTATTTGGCGGCAATCAAAGTAGACGAGTGCAATTTTAAATGATGCCATTTGAACAGCTTGTGTAATACTGTGTAGCAATTTCTCTCATCAACCCTTTGTTCCTCTTATTAGATTATGTCCGCACGGACTGAATTGCATAAAGGACATTTACGTCAGAACGTGAATGTTTGTCAATGTTTTCCTGCACGACCCTACCTGTAACCACTGACGCACTTTAATCTGATTAAACAATACTGTGCATTACATTACACTGTATATTTGTGGGTCATGTGTTTCAGGTGTGTCTCACAGGACATAAAGAAGCCAAACTCCAACCTTTTTTTGGGTCTGCGGCTGGAAATTCTAAGCTCAGTATCAGTTCCTGTCACAGGTTTCTTTTCTCTACCTACAGGTGATAACAACCGCATCCCAGTGATCAGCCCGCTGAAGATTCGCTCCCAACAACGCTCTGCTGTCTCGACCTCCTGGCTGCTCCCCTATGCCCACTCCTGGCCCAAAGATCAGGTCTGTGTGTGTGTACGCGTGTGTACTTGTGCAGCTATCTTTGTGAGGACTGGTCCTCACTCTGGGACGGAACTTCAAAAGTCTAGTTTGGGGATTTTGACATGGCCGAAAATCAAACTTTAACCATAGATCTTTTACAAAATAATTAGTATTGGCAACCCACAGAGCATCATCACTCCCTCAAGCACTATGAAGAGTTTTGGAGTCTTTTAGATAATTTGTTTGGGTTATCACAGCAAGCTTTACTGTCATCATCCTTGTTATTAACTGCAGCAGGTAGCCTTTTTTTTGTCGAAAACCCTCTGATAAACTTAGCACACAGCACACTGACAAAGTTAGCAACTAGCCAGTGGAGCAATTAGCAGCATAAGAGCCATATCCTGCAAATTTCCCTGCTGCGGGACTAATAAAGGATTATCTTATCTTATCTTATCTTATCTTATCGTATCTTATATAGCTCCCTTGAGAGTTGGTGGAGACCAAAAAGGAGCTGAAAGGAGAATGAATATTGCACCTACATTAGTCAAATAGACAAAATCCTGACTCTTGTGATAGCCAAAACAGCTTTTTAAGGTAACACAAATCAATTCATACTGCTTTAAATTGAATTAAAGGTTAACCTGTTGAACCCACTACCAGCCAATAGGCAGCAGTGTCAGTTATCAATATAATCACAGCATGCTGGAGTAATCCAGATTTTTTTGATTCTTGTTTTTTTAGATTGAAACATTTAGCTATCTTTAGAAAATCTAGGACGGGGAAAACATATTTTTGATGAAAATGAACTAGAGTAAGAGTGAGGATAACATGTTGTTCTTACGCACTTGGTAGAAGAAAGAAAATTAATAACTGAGAAACCTTTTTTTTCTCTCCATCCATCACCAGGTCTTGGTGCAGACGCCAACCACCAATTACACCGTGCAGGACTACCAGCGCTTCTACTCGGACATCGGCTTCGAGGACGGCTGGCTGATGCGGCAGGACACGGAGCCGCTGGTGGCCGACCTCACGCCCCCCGGCGTGGCCGTCCACTGCTTATACGGCAGCGGCATCGCCACGGCGGAGGCCTTCCAGTACTCGGACAAGTTCCCGGACGTGGAGCCCACGGTGGTGCCCGGCGACGGGGACGGGACGGTGAACCTGCAAAGCGCCATCCAGTGCGGCCGGTGGGTGGGGAAGCAGAAGCAGCCGGTGATGTTAAAGGAGCTCCCGGGGAATGAACACGTAGACATGCTGTTGAACTACACGACCGTGGCTTACATCAAGAACGTGCTGTTCCTCCCTTGACGCTGCTGCTCAGAAACAGAGACCGATGGCTTTATCCACACTGACACACACTGAAATATTTAAACTCCACACACACACACACACACACACACACACACACACACACACACACACACACACACACAACCATATGAAGGACAGACAGGGACCAACCCATCTCGCCTGTCCCTCTTAACACTGACTGCCAAAATGTTCCTCTGTACATCCACATTGCTTAGGAAAAAGCATTGGAGTTTTGTAGAATAACATTAATTTTAATTTAATTTTTATAGCTTTAATTATACATATGATGTTACTGTCAGGTTGTTTACTGTTAGGTAAGCCTGAATACAATGACTTTTATATTGGTCTCAGCTTTTAAATAACCCGGGATTTTGCCTACTTAATCCACGATATTGTGATAAAGGACGTCAAAAAACAGGGATATACTTTACGTGCCACTTTTCTGCGTTATTAATCAATGTCAGATCTTTTTATTAATGTTGTGAAACAGATTTCTGGACTCTGTTGACTCTTATGTTGTTACGCTAAACAGTACGGCACATACTGTCTCTTTCTCAGTGCAACAGGTCACATGTTTTAGTAGACTTGCTTAATTATTTGTTTTTAAATTTCTAGTGAACCTTTTCTTTTTTTTGCATGCAGCCAAGCTGTAAGTCCCTGATGGTCCGAGTTGTTTTAATTGTGTTGTGCATTTCTAAATGAGTCGTGTGTGCTGAAGGAACGGAACCATACCTGCTCAGTAGTTGTGGCGATAACTATGGTTTCCTGGCTAAAGGAGATGTAGGGAAAAGCGCCACTCTTTTACATTGTGAAACCGTTGTTTCGGTGTTCAAGACAAAGCATTCAAGCTTAATTTTAAAAGACTCAAATCAAATACATTTTTCTGTAGATGCAGGCTATTTCTTGGTGTTTTAGCATTTGTTAGCAATTTAAGTTCTAAAATTAAATGACCTGCTATAAAAAGCCAGGAACCAGGTGACTTGAAGCACTGGATTTTTGCAGATACAAATGAGGGGACTTTTGTTGTTTTATGGTATAAATCAGATCTTTTCTTTGTTTATCTTTCTGTATTGACAGACTTGAAAACTTGTGTTAAAACTGGACTCCCATCTTTGTCAACATGTAGTCAGAATCTCTCTGCCCTGAGTGATTGTATTGTGCCATCCAGCCCTCACTGGGCCAGACCAAGGCATCATAACTGCTGTGATCTATCATAAATGTGTGTCATGAACATATGTGGCCTTCTATATAGTAAAATATACCATACATAACATTTCAGCCATTGACTTTTCTTTGTGGAGTATATCCCTTGTAAATCCCTTTTGCATGTCACCCCTTCACAAGTGCAGCTTCTCACACAAGCGTCATAATTCTCTAGAAGACACGTCAATCTTCCTTAACACTGATCACATCAAATAGCATTAGTATTGTCCCATGCAAAATAGAGTAAAAAAGCAGATGCAACTTTATTTATATACAGTATTAAAATACAAGTCATCATATTTTTCCAATATTATTTCCATTGGGCCTGATTGTCTTTGTTTCCAGCTCTATTGTGCTGTAAACCATTTGACATTCACACAGCTGTAAAGGTCGTGTGGTCATGGTTTTACATGTGTCAAATTTTCGGGCCCCAGAGGGAAGTGGAAGGTCTTGTTTCCCGTCCTGCAGCGCAGCTCCACGCAGTCCAACCTCAGCAGAAATTGCCCTTCTTCGTGGTCATCAATCAGACTCTAAGCAGTCAAAAAAATAAATATCAGAGACATATGAACAGAAATTAGCTGGTAATTTCTGTAAAAGTAATTTGGGCAAAACTTTTGTAACTGAGCCAATGGTCAGTGTGATTTACTAGAGCCCCTCTGTTAGTTGAGAGCTTTAAAAATTGGTTAAGTATATTGGCTTACACACATTTTTGATAGGATACGTTACATGGGGTTATTGAATCTTTATAATAAATGGAATGGTGCATTTTATAGCTAATAGATACGCTTGTATGCACTCTCTGATGGGCAAACTATGACAAAGACAGCTTATAAATTACTTCACTCATACATCTGTCATTTTTTTGCTGCTGTTTGTTATCATCCGACACATATGCTGACACTGATACGGCTGCAATTAACGGCTAATACATGGGTCAAACCGACTGGGGCACTTTTAAATGGTCCGAGGAACAACAGTTATGATAACAGTCAAGACGTCCCAGTACCTGCATCTCCTGAATGCACTCCCCCATCTGTTCTGTGAAGTCTCCGACACACCAGGCCAGACTCACGTGGAAAGATGGATCCTAGAACACACACCAGATGGAACATTATAGTTAGCACTATTTCAGATTATTTTGGAGGATATATACAATCATTCACTGACTGCTAATTATTTTTACAATACATGATAGGGAACACTGTGCTGAGTATTTTAATATGAAAACACAACTGTCCTGATGGCTTAAATCAAAAATTAGAATGAAATAGTTGCTACAACGTTAACTAATGTAGAACCCGCAGATTTACTGTATTTACCCAGGTATCAACACTTCAACAACAGAGACAGACTGAACATAAACAGGTCCAGCTATAGACGTCAAAGGATAAAATCTATTTGTGTGTGAAAATGTGTCGATCAGTGACCTTATAGAACGTCTCCAGGCGAAACTCCTTCATTGTTCTGTCCACTACTTGGACCAGCTCCAACAACTGAGCATGCCCAGTACACACTTCCATCCCCAGAAACGTCCTGTAGGAGACCACAGACAATTCATCCATTAATATATACAGAGACAGAGACAGACAGACAAACACACAGAGAACGAGAGACAATAAAAGACTGACTGTACCTCGTCCTCTCAGCATTAGAATAGACCCTCAGTCTCCCCGCCGAGCACAAAAACCTGGCAACAAGAAACACAGCTAGATGAAATATCCACCATCGTCACTTCCTGATGTAACTTTTATATATATTTCAAAACTGTAACTGTTTGCATTATTACAGCTACTCTAGTGCAACCGATCCTTTAGGATGCTGCTGCAAACGCAGTCGTCATCACCTTGCCTTGAGATAGTTATTACAGAGATATAATATATATATATATGTTGATGTATTGACTATATATGAATGACTGCTCTCTCTTCATTGATTAACTCCTATTTGTCTTCATACCTTGCCTTGTTTTGTTGTGTGTGTGTTCTTTATAATTATTTCCAGAGCAAACCCTTTTTCTAATATACATTACATTTTACTTTTTTGTCACTTGTTCAATTCAGTTTATTGTCCCAAACTCAAAAGGCTAAAACTGGTGTTAAGCAGGGGGGGAAAAAATGAACAACTCAGATGTAGACAAAATATCAGTTTTCCCCTCATGTGTGTGGGTTTTATTTGAGCCAACCTTGCAACCTTGCAGTGCAACAGGCCTGCCCTGAGGCTCTGGTTGAAGGGCTGGATCCAGTGGTGTCTGAGCACCACCGTCTGAGACAGGCTGAGGTGGAACTCCTCCTGTGGGGTCAAAACAGCACCGTGGGCCCCGGCTAAGGAGAGGAGCTCCTCCAACAGCTCCCTGAACTCCTCCTCAGGATGATCTGATGTCGAGTTTAGATGAACACAAGAATCCAAATTAGGTTTAAAAAAAATTGGTAATTGACCAATCAATCATAGGTGTTGGTCTTACACGGCAAATAAACATAGGTGGCCCAGTTCCCTCTCTCGTGTTTGAAGGAGCGGACGCGTCCACCATGAAGAGAGCTTTCTTCAGTCTGTGAGCTCACTTCATCTGGAAACATGGCCGACAGGAAACCAGGGAGAGGCAGCCTTATTGAAAAACACAGCACAATAAGGCATTTCCCTGAAAATGAAACAGCTTCAATAGGTTTATCAACCGGGGGGTTGGCCACAACTACAAGCTTATAAATAACATTTTACGATTTAACCTAAAGTTGAATAACCACGCTGCATTTAGAGAAATTGTTTCGTGTTTCATCCTCTTTCTTCATATCTGGTAAATCTTTACACACACACACACACACACACACACACACACACACACACACACACACACACACACACACACACACACACCACACACACCTTGTTTTAGCAACCTGTTCCTCAATTTTGGGTTTCTTCCTCGCTGGGTTGTCATTGTGACCACCATCTGCCTCTTGACACTTTCGAGAAAAACTTTTGTTTCGATCAGTCGCCGCCTCACTTTCCTCCTCCGAGCTGCTGCTGTAGCCGACCAACATCCTGGGACCAGTATGTGACGTGTCCGGGCATTCAAACTACAACGCTACGTGTGGATTTGCAAAAGCCCGTGATGAAATAACGTAGATATTACACTATAAGACAAGTAGACATGTTTGCTCGGCTTCAAAACACATTTTCCCGGCGGCGTATCTTCCACCGCAGTCTCGCTTCCGATGTAAACAACCTGGTGCGGTGCTAATATGTGTCCCAGTGAAACACAGCCCCCTCTCTAATTAGTTCCCCTTTCCGTGGTTTGCCACAATGCGCGCACAGTGCATATATAAGGAGGTGTTTTGTGCATTTCTCGGCCCGAAAGATTCCCTCGAACAAGTCAGAAATGTATTCATGCCATGCCAACATTTAAAAGAAGTGACAGGTTCAGGGTGAAACTGGAAGAAGATGTTAATATGTATTAATGTCAGTTCTGACTTATAAACAAAAAAAATATAAAAAAATATTTATTTAGGACAACAGGAATAGATGTGGTGAAAAAACGTTTGCACGAGTTGTACATGAAAGCCGTCATACACGGTTCCGTGTGTGTGTGTGTGTGTGTGTGTGTGTGTGTGTGTGTGTGTGTGTGTGTGTGTGTGTGTGTGTGTGTGTGTGTGTGTGTGTGTGTGTGTGTGTGTGTGTGTGTGTGTGTGTGTGTGTCGTGAGCATGCCAATTAACTCTTGGTTTATACATGTTCCCGTGCGCGGGCAGGGGCTCAGAAGCTAGCCGATAGCTAGCTAGCAGTTTACAACAAAATGCACATGTTTCCGCTGGACGAGGGAGCGCTCTAGGATCAACACACAGTGACACGTGAAATGACCAGGTTTGTGGAGCTATTGGGGAAACCGCGGGAGAATTTTCGCCCTTTTTAATGACCCGCAAACCCCACATTTTTTGCGGCCCCTGGAGCCACAGCGCTGGAACAAGAGAACATCCGAGCACCGTGTGCGGATGTGAAGAAGGGACCCTAATGTTGTTTGGGGGAGTAACTGTTAGCTAAACCCGCGGAAGACCGACGTTTATCGGAAATACTAGCGGGCTCGACTGCACGCTCCGGGTATGTAAACGCGGGCTTTCTCCTCACTGTTTACATGCACCACTCACTAACAAAGGTGTCGCTGCAGCGGCTACTACTAGGCTGTTATCTCTTTTTCCGCGGCTAGTCCGCTAGTCCGCTAGCCTTAGCTCTTCTCCTGCGCCCCTGTGGCTGCGTTAGCATGTGGCTAGGCTAGCTAGCTAACCTATCTCGATTACAGTGATCTTTGCCTGGAGACGAAACAACGTTATGATGCGCAGACGCTGTCTTCCACTTTTTTCCTTTTTTTTTTTTTTTTTTTTTACCGCGAATCGTTCAACATTTGGGATTTCTGCATAGACTAAAATTGGGACTAAGTAACCGATATACTAATAAAGATCTACATATATGGATGTGCGTTGATGTTTCCTGGCCAAGTCTGTATGTTAATGAATGATCACTTGATGTGCACATCTGCGTTCACGTTGCACATCCTCAGATTGTTTACAGTGAATCGCTTTGGGATGCTTTTAGAAATGTCAGCATGAGGGAACGTTAATTATGATTGTAAGGATGTTTGAGGTGACTCTATGCCTTTTTGACTGATGTAAACACGCTTTAATCAGGTCACCTCTTCTGTCAGAGTTGCTAAATGAGCATGTGGGAAGAATACGCTGTGGTGTTTTTGAAAGAGTAGCTGCCTGGATAGTCTGGCACTTGCTATTATTGCAACACCTCCCACAGTATTTTGAATCCACAAGTTTTAATGTCTCTGTGTCTGCTGAGTCCACACATACAAATATAACTGCTGGAGCAGAATGTACAATCTGTTTACATTTTTTTTTTCTTGCTACACACATTTTTCAGCCAGAGTTTTCTGTCTGTTTGATTGGCTGATGTTGGAGATGCAACATAATGCTACACTGTTGTTATTGAGTACCCACTATCTGCCCACTGATATATTGACTTGCCTTGGTTGTCTTTTTCATACAGATACCGCTTGAAGGGTGCAAATGAAGTGAAAGAAGGAGATGTTCTGAGTCTGTTCTCTACACAGGACTTCCCATCTGTACTACACTGAATATTCTGTCACAGTCCATTCACAAGTACCCTTGCCAGTTCATCAGCGCCACTTGCTATAATGGAGTGAGTTTTTTTTCTTCTCCTGTTTTTTTTACAACACACACTGAAGCCTTCAGCCCATTATTTAAATATACTCGAATCTCCCTTTCTCACCACAGTTGGGCCACACCAGCTGCCAAACTGAATCCCTACACCCGAGCCCGAATGTCAGAGGCCTGGCAGCAGCATGCAGTCGCTCCACCTCCAGTCGTCCACACCATTCCTCCAGGGGCCGAGAGTGCGCTGGGCTGTGCTGTGTATGGCATCGTGCTGCAGCCAGACGCCACGTCTTTGCAGCAGCAGCAGACCCAGCATGGGCAGCACGGCCAACACAGCCAGCAACACAGCGGGACTCAGCAGCTTGGAGGCGGGCAGCACGGTCAGCAGCAGCAGCACCCCGCCCAGGCCCAGCAGACCTCCCTACAGGTAGGGACAGAGGGTGGACACAAGTGTGCGGCCTGCGGACACGACATCTCCCACCTGGCCAACCCCCACGAGCACCAGTGCATGGTGAATCAGGACAGGTCGTTCCAGTGCACCCAGTGCATGAAGATTTTCCACCAGGCGACGGACTTGCTGGAACACCAGTGTGTTCAGGTGGAGCAGAAGCCGTTCGTGTGTGGGGTGTGCAAAATGGGCTTCTCCCTGCTCACCTCTTTAGCCCAGCACCACACGTCCCACAACAGCACCAACCCAATGAAGTGTTCCATATGCGAGAAGACCTACCGACCCGGCTCTTCCGGCAACGTCACACCAAACTCAACCAACGCGCAGCAGCCCAGCAGCGACGGAGCGTCGGCAAGCAGCAGCTCCTCCATCCTACCCTTCCCCTCGGCGCGGGACCGGCCCTACAAATGCTCCGTTTGCCAGAAGGGCTTCAAACACCTGTCGGAACTCACGCGGCACGAGAGGGTGCACACGGGTGAGAAGCCCTTCAAGTGCGACACCTGCGACAAGGCCTTCAGCCAGTCATCCCACCTGCAGCACCACCAGCGGACGCACAGCAGCGAGCGGCCGTTCAAGTGTGCCGTCTGTGAAAAGAGCTTCAAGCACCGCTCCCACCTTGTGCGCCACATGTACGTGCACTCCGGCGAGCACCTGTTCAAATGCAACTTATGCGAGTTGCACTTCAAGGAGTCGTCCGAGCTCCTTCACCACCCCTGCCACCCGCAGGGTTCCCGCCCGTTCCGCTGCGCCACGTGTGGCAAGGGTTTCAAGCGGCCGTCGGACCTCCGACAGCACGAGCGCACTCACTCAGAGGAGCGGCCCTTCCACTGCGACGAGTGTCAGATGAGCTTCAAGCAGCAGTACGCACTGGTGCGCCACCGACGCACGCACAAAGACCCTTCCGACCGGCCGTTCAAATGCAATCTGTGCGACAAGGGCTTCATGCAGCCCTCTCACCTCCTCTACCACCAGCACGTCCACGGCATGGACAACCTGTTCAAGTGCGTCTCCTGCCACAAGGAGTTCAGCCAGTCGGGAGAGCTGCTCAGACACAAGTGCGGCGAGTCGTCCAACTCCTCGCCCGACAAGCCGTACAAGTGCGACGTCTGCGGCAAGGGCTACAAGAAGAGCTCTACGTTGCAGCGTCACCAAAACTCCCACTGCCAGGATAAGCCCCTCAAGTGCTCGCTGTGCGACCGCCGCTTCCTGTCCTCATCAGAGTTCGTCCAGCACCGCTGCGACCCGTCGCGGGAAAAGCCGCTGAAGTGCCCCGACTGTGAGAAACGTTTCAAGTACTCGTCGGACCTGAACCGACACCGGCGCGTGCACACTGGGGAGAAGCCGTACAAATGCGACCACTGCAACAAGGGCTTCAAACAGCGCGAGCACATGACCAAACACCAGAGCACACACTCCAGAGAGGGCCAGTTCAAGTGTGTTTGGTGCGGGGAACGTTTCAGTGACTTGGGCTCTTTGCAGGACCACACGGTGCAGCACACAGCCGAAGGAGGGGGTTACCCAGTGCCCCAGTGTTTATAAATCCTCCAAGACTTTTAAACAGACAGTACCCTAAATGTCTGTCCTCTTGTCCCCCTTGTAGGCTATTTATTCAGCCTAACTATCTCCATATTTGCAGGACAGTCCAGGCTATTATCTTTGAATTAATTCCCACCAGATATACATCAAGTTTTTGTTGCTTTACTAACCAGCCCAAAGCCCTTTAGTACTGTGACCGTGTCATTCCATAAGATCCTGAGCTGCACCCTACTTTGTGTTCCACCTCTTTTGCTTCTTATACCTGTCCTCTCCCCCTTTTTTTTTTTCTGGCCCACGATCAGGCGGTTGATAGCAGTGAAGAGGCCACAACCCCTTAAACTCCATCGGTCATACTTAGACGGTTCCACTACAGCTGGAGCATTCACTTGTTTTTTCCTTTCCTCCTCTCCCTCTTTTTCTCAGATGACATCTCTTCCACTCACTTCAGTTTCTCGCTCGTTCTTCCTCTCACCTTTTGCTTTCCTCCTCTTCCTGTCGCAGAACACCGGGAAGTTTTGACCAACTCCTCAGACACACATGTACTCACATTCATTTGTCTTTGGTCAGGTAAAGGTTGATTTAAAAACGCTTTTGGTTTTTGATCCCAAACAGACTCCCTGCGTCCATAACCCCTTTGTTTATTTTATTTGAAAGGTGCTAAATTCAAAATGTAGGGAGTTAATTTGGCAGCAAACAACAATTTGCTATGTTAAGAAGTAGTGAAGTGATGAACCTGTGCAGAAAATGACATCGCTCTCTATTGTTGTGTGTTGTTATCTAGGTTTCTCTATCATATGTTTACGTTTGCCGGTCCGGATGGCACGAGCTTGTCAGTGCACTTGAGCGTGCCCAACAGGCTTATGGCCGCCGCTCTGCACTGTGCTTGTATGGCGGTTACAGCTGATAACAATTCCCAGACCCACGTCGTCAACATGGAAGCATAGCCCCCATCCTTCGGTCCTCAGGTTAACACCTTTAGCTCTGTCCGCACTGTCGCCGTTGTTGGAACTGTTAAAGCTGTTAACACCGTTAGCTGCAAGCCGTCGGCATGTGGAGGCAAAAGATAAGATCTGGATTTGAAATTTAGCACCTTTTTGACATATTATTTATGAAGTAGCCAGTAAAATCCTGGAAGTATGTGAAGGGAAAAGTGTGTGGGGTGGGATTTATTGTCCTCTAGTGAAGTAATTTCAATGATAAAATGTCTTTTAGCGTATGTGTGGGCCATGACTTCTATGGCTGCTCCCGTTTGTACCAAAACACCAGTATGAAGCAGCATGCGATCCCAAAAGTGTGCAAACAAACCAGCCAGCTGAAGTTAACCATCAATAAAAAAAAAACTGATGATTGATGCCAATCTCACCCTTCAGTACAGACAAATATATAAAATATACATATATATTTCACATTAATATAATGGTCATATTCCTACAGATGTCTGTCAGACTTCTTGTACTAAAAGTGTCCAATTTGGAACATTAAACTCCATCTCTCAGCCTGTACATACTATGGATGTGTGTGTGTGTGTGTGTGTGTGTGTGTGTGTGTGTGTGTACATAGCCTGACAAGCTGAAAGTGTCTTTCTTAAAAACAATATGTGAGAACTGTTTTTGTATTCTTGCTACTTTCTACCACGTGAAGTGTTTTGACAAATGTCCTTTTTTTTGTAGTCCATGTAGTGATTGTATCTGTGTATTGCAGGGAATCTCAAAGAGCACCCTCTGCGTGAGTGTGTGTGTGTGTGTGTGTGTGAGAGTCTGAGTGTGTGAATGTAAAAGGTATTCTGTCAAACAGGGAATTCAGACTGTAAAGAATTGTATTAGAAATGTTTCCGCAGGCCTTTTGTTTTAAATTTACTAACCTTCCTGGTCTGTCCCAGCTGTTTTTGCCGGGAGAGCCGGTGTTTAATATTTCCCATGTTTTGAAAGAAATCTTAATACTGTTCCTCCTGTTTCTTGTTGCGTTGAGCCTGACGCTGCGTCCTTCACAGATGTTTTTTCTACCAGAGTGAATGACACCTTCCTCTCCTTTTGAATGCTATAAGATTGTTGCTGTGCTTTAGAAGCCCGAAGAACAAGTTGGTTTCCATGTCGGCTGTGAACATGGGTTCCTTTGAGCTCAGTATTGAATACAACCGGAGGAGGCCGAGGGGACTGAAGTACCATTTCTTTTTATTCTGGCTTGCACTTATTTTCTTTTTCGTTTTAGCCTTAAAGCCTCTCAGCCTCTTCCTCCTCTTCTGCTTTCTGTCATCGTCATCATCACCATCGTACGAGGTCAGGTGGTTGGCCTCAGCAGCCATCACATTTTTGGGTTTTATTTTCTGAATCTGGCATTATAAGACTGAGAACAACTTAAAGAAGTACTGTCTGTGTTTTTATGGTTTCACATTTGTTCGTTATTTTTTTTTATTATGAATCTATAAGTTGCTATGAAACTCTGTATTCCTTGTTGGAGAGACCAGGGCCTTGGGGTAGGTTTGGGGGCAAAAAGATGGCTGTGTTTTTTTAAATTTATTTTTTAACATGCCTGCCTGAGTTTTGCTCAGCTTTCACAATGTTTGGATTGTTTCTAAATCCAAATCAAGAAGAATTCTGTAGGCTGGTGGTGTAAAAGTTGAATAATACAACAGACACATCAGGAATCAATGAGGGTGGGTTCACATTTTGCCATGAACTGCAAGTGCTCAAGGACTTGACTTGTTAATCGGTGCTGACGCATCATCAGATGTGCATGATAAAAAAAAGAAAGAAAAAAACAGTCAGTAATGCATCTGTCCTGTTTTCTTATGGAGTGCTGGTCAGGTAGGTGCAACATAACAAACAGTGGGGAAACACTGGAAAGCATTTCCATCCATTTTTGGTTTAAAAACTCAGATCCCACATTCAATGCTCAGTCAGGTAAAGGAGAGACACATCTCCTGTATAAGCACAAATGAAATAAATCCATCCCATCTGCATTTTGACTGGCAATTTCAGTGGGAAAAAAGCAGTTTAGGGGCGATCCAATAAATAAAACCCGTCAGACCCTGGTGTCTCCTGCTCTCTGCATGCTTGCTGTGTTAGTTCCTGTGTTCTGTCCCTGGGAATTGGTGCTCCCCCCCCCTCCCTCCTCACAGCACTGTTCCCTCTTATAGCTTTTTTTTTTGTTTCAAATTGTACTGTAGTTTATGTGAATGATGTTGGGGAAAAAAAACTGAAAAGAAAAAAAACTGTGGCGACGTACAGTACGTGTACATTCATGCTAAGATTATCTGTATGTAGCATTTCGATTACACACAGCACTAACAAATAAAACTTTTTTCATTTATAAACGAGTTTTGAGGTTATTGAAGCAGGAAATACATGGGTTTTCTGATTTTTATGGCTTTTTTTTAATTTCTATTATATGTATTAATAATAGTTCTTTAAAAATACCCTAAAAATGCGTATGAAGTAGAATGTTACAAAATGCACTGTTATCAGAAGTAAAAGTTATTATAAAGAAGGATGACCAAGTAATAAATCATATTAATAAGACCATGTGATGTGTATCTTATCTAATATACAATTGTTTTTTTCATTCGGAGTGATGCACACTTTTTACGAGGTTTTGGGGTAAAATATTAATGTGGAATACGGATAAAATAATCAAAATCTTTGAGAGAAATCCAGCCTTCAGTTGATGCCCCTCCCCCGTCCTCCTCGCCAGGGGGCGCTGTGTCCCGGCCGCTCAGTCCAACATCAGCATTCCTCATCTTCACCCGGGCAGCCGGCGGCTTCACATCCGGGCGGCTCTCTCGCTCCTCCGTAATCGCAATCCTCTTCCCTGCGCTCTCGACCACCGGGGAGGTCTGTGGCTGCAGAAGAAACCCCCCCTCCCCCTAACCCCAGGACACCCGGGCTCCTCCGTTGGCGTCTGGTTCCCGGGCCCCCAACCCCAACCCCCTACCCCGAGTCGCCGCTTCCCCGCACGCACAGCCGGTCGCACATGACGCGGGCTCCGCCGATGGTGGTGCACGGCGCCGAGCGCTCCCCGTCGGTGCGACATCTCCGCGCCGAAGTAGCATCGCTGGCTAACGTTAGCTAACAACATCGATCTGTCCGCTGCTCCACTACCCCCAGAGACCCCTCTCTCTCTCTCTCTCTCTCTCTCTCTCTCTCTCTCTCTCTCTCTCAGGTCGACCCCCCCGCCATCCGTCACATCCCAGCTGACTGAAAGCTAACACTGGACCACCGAGGGCCCCCCCTCCTCCTCCTCCTCCCCGACCGTCCATCGGCCAGCGCAGGAAGCCCACCGGTTTACCCCCTAACGTTTGGGATTTAGGGCCCGAAACGACAGCTGCCTCAGAGTTTAAACCCCTTAATATTTAAATCACCGACACCCCTCATCCTCCTCTTCCTCTTCCTCCTCTGTGGCCTTCCAGGGGTCCGTTTCCTCTCTACCTCAACATCCCGACGCCTCACAGCCCCTGTGTGTCACCTCAGCCGCGCCATCACCCCGACTCCGCTCGCCCCCCCCCTGTTCCGAGCCCCACCGACACCGGCTCTGCTGCTTCTGACAATCCGACCAAGGGGCAGTGATTGCGGCTAACCCCGGCGGACATCTCCGGTTCTCCCCGTCCCTTTTCTCCCGTCCCTTTTTTTTTTTTGTCTCTCTCAATCTGGCTGCAGAGGGACACACACACAGTCAGCAAAGTCCAATTACAGCTCTACCCCCTACAATCTCCTCCAGTTTGTCCACGACCCCCCACCACCACCACCACCACCACCACTAGGGCAGATCTCCGTGACACAGCGCCCGAGCCGCGGGTCTCGCCATGCCGGGTCCGGTGGCAGGTAGCAAGTCCCGTGTGTACGCAGACGTCAATACCCTGAAGAGCCGGGAGTACTGGGACTACGAGGCCCACGTACCCAACTGGAAGTGAGGACATTTCTGTTTACTGCTCCCATTGCAATGCATGTTACTGGGCCTCTGGTTGCATGTGTGGAAGAAGAAGAAGATGATGGAATGTATGGCAGATGGGTGTCTATTATGATACATCTATCAGTGATGGTGTGATTACACTGTGATGGCACAGTCTCCCACTACCCTGCTGCTCTGCACTGTCTGACAGTTTCCTCCCCCCTTTTACCCCCCATCTCCATCCCCACGTTCACCCTGTCTCTTGATTTGAATAACCTCTGTCTTGAGATCACAACCAGAAATCCCTTCATTCCCCCAGGGTGCCGCTCTTCATCTCAGGGACAAGTACACTCAGCAGCAGCTCACACCACTCGCTGACTTAATTGCATGCTGATGCTGAACAAATGTTCTTCTCTCTTTCTCACGCGAGCTCTGCACTGTTTCCTCCGTCCGTCCCCATAGCAACCAGGAGGACTACCAGCTGGTCCGGAAGCTGGGCAGAGGGAAGTACAGCGAAGTGTTTGAGGCCATCAACATCACCAACAACGAGAAGGTGGTGGTCAAGATCCTGAAGGTGAGCAGTTGGATCCACTGGAGCTGAACGCTTGAGCGTGTGTGCTGGGGTGAAATATACAGTGAAAATATTAATTTCACTGTAATGACTCCTATGTGATAGGTTAAAGTGGGAATATTTGGGTTTTGGACTGACTACAAAATCAATATAGGATTATTTTGCTCTATAAAATATAAGAAAACTGACATTTTCATCACAACTTTCTTGAGCCCAAAGTGATGTCCTCAACAGTCCAAAATCAATTCAATTTACTATCATTTCATACAAGGAAAACTAGTGAATTTTCACCTTTGGGAACCTGTAGCCTTCCATTGTTTTGAAATTGTATTTCTTGAGAAGTGACCTAACGCTGAATTGATACCCAATTAGTTGCAGATTAATTGTTCCACTAATCCTTGCAGCTCAAGATAAATCCATAATGAAAAGAATTGTCAGTTGCAGACCTGAAACCCAGCAGAAATAAGCATCTGATGAGCAGTTACACCAGAGATTTTAACTCTTTAATTCTAAAGTAACATGCGTAATGCTTGGAGATGGTCACAGCGATGAGGATGCCTGTGACCGTTGAAATTTAGCAAGGGCCAGAGTGAAAGCCGGTGTCAACTTATATGTCAATCATTTGAAGGGACCTGCCAGGCCGCCTAGCGCTGAATGTTTTTTTCTGAAGATTGACAGACTGGAATGCAGCAGCAGCAACGACACACAAGCAAGATCAGCAGGTCATGATCATGGCGTCAGGAATAGCACATGGACAAACGTCCCTGCTTTAACATCTTGATGTGATTCTTTTTCTAAATTATTAGTTACTTATTTTATATTGTTTTTTAGCCCGTCAAGAAGAAGAAGATCAAGCGAGAGATCAAGATCCTGGAGAACCTGCGAGGGGGGACCAACATCATCCGACTCGTGGACACAGTCAAAGACCCAGTGGTAGGCTCTCTAATGGCACGTCTATCCTTTTTTAACAAGAGGGAATGAATACGGACTGTGACATTTCAAATGTTAAGAATACTGGTAAAAGATTAACTCCCATTTCATCGGATTAAAACACACAGTATCCAGGGAGGCTGTTTTGAGACTCTAGTTTACGATTGCTGCGTTTGCTTTAACTACTCTTATGATGACATGACAATCAGGGATGCGCTGATCTGACCTTTTCTTTTTCTAAATACTGATTCAAATCCCTGAACTCAGGGTACCAAATGATCAAATCCCCATCTGAAAATTGGGAAACCTCACTACATTTACATTCAGTGTTTGTTAAACAAACATGCTGAATGCATTGAAACCATGCAGGATCCTTTTGTTTGGGATCAGGTTTCCTGTAAACTACAGGGGGTTAGATGATTATTATATTCACAGTTTTTGGCCGTTATGCTCAAGTCAAGCAGCTACGATGACTATTTAAGCGCGAATCGGACGATTAAGCTTTATACCGAGTTCATCTGCAATTCATTGTTGGCACGAGAATGGTTAAGACCACACTGGGGTGTTTTCAGATCTGTGGTCAGTTATGTGCCACTCTGTAGTCACTCTTGTTTTTGACTGATCTCGTCTCCCTTCCCTCTCTGTCTCTCTGTGGTGGCCCCACAGTCCAGAACTCCAGCGCTCGTCTTTGAATGCATCAATAACACAGACTTCAAGGTACAATGATCGCCTCTCTTCTGCATGCTTCTTGGGGGGGTCTGCTGTCAGGTGTTTGAGGTCACATTATATATTCTCTGCCCTCACTGGACCACCGCATCCCATGTTGTAGTGTCTTAATCAGTAGGGGGCCACAGCTTTTTTTTTTTTTTTTTTCCTTCCTAATTTCAAATCATATCCTGACGGAAATGTGTTCTTCCCTGCAGGAGTTGTACCAGAAGTTGACAGATTATGATATCCGTTTCTATATGTATGAACTACTGAAGGTGAGACTTTGGATTTCTCCCCTTTTCAAGAAATTGCATCTCATAAGTCAGACATTTCCCACTTGCTCCCTATTTTTGGCAAGGTCCTGGGAATTCAAAATACAGTGTACAGCACACACATTTATATATTTGTCTCCTCTGATAATGTATGTGTGTGTGTGTCTGTGTCTGTGTCTGTGTCTGTGTGTGTGTGTGTGTCTGTGTTTGTGTGTTTGCCAGGCTCTGGACTACTGTCACAGTATGGGAATCATGCACCGTGACGTCAAACCCCACAATGTGATGATCGACCACCAGTTGAGAAAGGTAGGCGGTGCCCTATATAGTCCTATTTTTTTGTCTTCACACACCCACACACACTCTGAATATTATCTCACTGTGCTATTTCAGCCCCTCTCTTGCTCTCTCTCTCCCAGTCTCTCACACACACTTTAGATTTTTTTTCTCACTGGCTCTTCATCTTTTCATCCCTTCTCTTTTTTTCCATACTCTCCCCGATTTGAGATTATTGTGGCTCGGTAATGCTTCAGCATTGGCTCTTATGTGGTGACGATGTAATGTTTAATTACGGTCTGAATAATTTCCATCAATGTTAGTAGCCATAACCACTGGCTGTTACTATAACTAGTAGGAAATACAGTTTTTTTGGTGTCTTTACAGCACCAAGTATAGTTACTTTGGCCAAAAAAAAGCATTGTACACTTCCAGCCTTGGCCAGCAGGGGGCAGCAGGATAAAACAGATGTGACTGCTTGTCACACACACCTATTTACTGTGTTTCTCTAACCAAAGGTGGTAATGTATTTCATCTGTTTAGCTACACTTTTTAAAATTTACTGTGAAGTTAAATGAGGATGAATTGTGTGTTTCCATAGCTACGCCTTATAGACTGGGGTTTGGCAGAGTTCTACCACCCATCCCAGGAGTACAACGTCAGAGTGGCCTCACGATACTTCAAAGGGCCCGAACTCCTGGTAGACTACCAGGTAACACCCACGCACACACACACACACACACACACACACACACACACACACACACACACACACACACACACACACACACCTTGAACGAGCCCATCTTCAAACACCTTTTAGAAATACACTAGAAAAACACACATGATTTAAAAAATAAAAAAAAGTTTCCAGTCACACATTTGAGAAAGCGTTTGTCAGCACACATGGATAATTCTGATGTCTGTGTTTTCATCATCGGCAGTGCTGTTTGATGATCTTGTGTTTCAGATGTATGATTACAGTCTAGACATGTGGAGCTTGGGCTGTATGCTGGCCAGTATGATTTTTCAGAAAGAGCCCTTCTTCCATGGACAAGACAACTACGACCAGGTGCGTCTGACACACATATCCAGCTGTTGTTGACATTGTCAACTTTTAATTAAGGGTCGCTGGTGTAGTCCTGTAATGCCGAGCGCCGACAAGAAACATAACTGCTGCATGGAAATAAAACAAACAAAAAAACAGTCTACAACATAGGGTGATAATTCACTATGATAATTTATCGTCTTTCAATGGAATCACATTGTGATGAAATCATTATCATGATATAGTGATTCAAAACTGTGTTGTCTAAATTGATTTAAAACAAGCATATACTAACTAAAATTTCTAAGAAAATTTGGATCATTTTGAACTAAAATTCGTATTATAAAATTAGAGTAAAAAAGGTTTACTTTTTAAATGCAATTGCAACAGCGACATCTGCATATGCATGTATCACGCCCCTGTAACATCCAACATCATAATGCTAAATTTTGATACCTAGGGTCGCGAGTTTAAACACAACACAACACAAAATGAATCACTGCCACGAATATTTGCATGTAAACTAAAGCTTAAAAACAGTTTTTGAGAATCCATACCGTTTCACAAAGGATAATGTCTGGATACTTCTTCTTTCTGACATCCCTACTGGCGCCTGGACACTAATGACGACAGCAGCATGTTCATGTGGAAGAAGACAGATAAAGATTTACGAACACCTACTGGAAAAATGCAAAAAAAAATCTAAACGTCTAGCTTGCTGCTCTGCTCGTACGGGGCATCTTGTGTCTCTGTTAAAACAGGATGTCCCAAACATGTAACAGATACGACCTGTATTTGTATCCTGGGCCATTATCAGGTGTTCTGTGCGGTGCCTCGCCCTCAACTGTAGTAGCAGGAGGAGGGTTGTTTTGTCCAGCACAAACAAACTTGAGCTTTTGAGAGTGGACGGAAGAAAATGAAAGAGGGAGAATGAAGTTGAACAACAACATAGATTTGACATTTGCCGATGCTTAGAGAATAAATGTATCTGCCATAATGTGACAAAAATTTAATTGTATCTCAAACTTGTACTCAGTGTGTTGTGTGTTTTTTCTTTCATTCATTATTTTAGTTGGTGAGAATTGCCAAGGTCCTGGGGACAGACGAGCTGTTCGGCTACCTGCGCAAATACCACATTGAACTGGACCCGCGATTCAAAGACCTGCTGGGACAGTACGTCGACTCCGACTTTGCCTCTTTGTATTCCCCATCACACTCTCACACTTATTTTGGCACACGGTAGCTGCTCTGGAGCTGACTGCTGCGTAAAAGTCAAATCAGAAGACTGGCTGAAAAAATATATCCTTAGGGGTAGCAAAGTAACGTTGTTCAAATATCAGAAGAGCGTCTGTTCTGTTAAAGTGCCTGCGCAACATACTGAGAGCACTGATTTCCTTTTTTTAAACCTCTGAGTGCTGCATGTTCCCTCCTCTGACTCAGAAAATCATTTAGCACTCTCATTGACAAAACTAAGACTGATAAAATGGCATTTGAAATGATCCTTAATACAGTAAGTTTAGTTGAACAATATAAAATCTGATGAGGCAGTCCTTTTATTCCAGGCAGTCCTCGTTTTATTTTGTGAGAAACATGTAATACTGCCTGTTGGGTTTAAACTGCATCTCAGTGGTAGTTACAAACAGGAATTTATCTTTTCCACTGTGGCTCTTGTGTATTGTACTGAGGGTAAACTTGGAGGGAATCATCTTTGGCAGCAGCCTGAGCCGTACAGTCACAGACCCACAAAGGTACCCTGTCGAATTTCCTTGTAAACATTGACAGGTTAATTCCCAAAGAATGGTTTGCAGCCCCTGATGGCACCACGAATTATGCATCACTTGCAACCGTTAATCTTCCAAGCTTACATTGGGTTACTAAAATGATTGCACAAACACACCCATAAAGTTATGCAGGAAAGTGCAATTTTTCATCATTTTTTTTTTTTTTATCTGATTGCAATTATCCATGTGGCAAAGTATAAATGTTGCCTTTGCTCCAGGATGAGGTGCAGAGGCATTCCTCAAAACATCAAGCAAAGAATTTAAATGAGACTTTTGGGGGTTTAAAATTCTTGTCTGTCAGTTCTCCACTTCCAATGCAAACTCTCTGAAGACGCTGATACGTTCACTGTAACTGTGTGTGATTATTGTGTGACTGTTTTTGCAATGAGGCTCATTTGCATTAGAACAGGGGATGATCTTGTGTCTGCAAATCACCTCATTTAAATAAATGCAAATAGCACAGGAACAACATAATAACTTTATTTATATAGCACCTTTTAAAAACAAGGTTTACAAAGTGCTTCGACAGACCAGCCAGCCAAAATGAAATAACAAGTGACAATCAAATAAACAAATAAACAAACAAAATAAATAAAATAATAGAATTAATAAAATAATGAAATAAATAAAATCAAGTGATATTGGTAAAATATAGTGAACAAATATAAGATAAAATACCAAGACCAAATGAAAATGAACCAATAAAACGACGACATCACATAAAAGCCAATCTATAAAAATGTGTTTTAAGAAGTGATTTAAAAGAGATTACTGATTCTGCAAGCCTTATCTCCTCCGGCAGGTCATTCCAAAGCCGAGGGGCCCTTATGGCAAAAGCACGGTCGCCTTAGGTTTTCAGTTTCGACTTTGGAACAACCAGAAGGGCCCCACCTGAGGATATAAGGCTGCGAGCTAGCTCATACGGGGTCAACATTTCTCCTATGTATGTCGGGGTCAGACCCAGACGTGCTTTAAAAGTGATCAGCAAAATCTTAAAATCAATTCTAAAATGAACAGGGAGCCAGTGAAGAGAAGCCAGGATTGGGGTGATGTGATGTCGTCTGTTACAACCAGTAAGAAGCCTAGCTTGTGGTTAATGCCAGAGAGGAGGGAGTTACAGTAGTCCAGTCTTGAAAAGACAAATGCATGTAGGATTTTTTCCAGGTCTGGGGGAGTGAGGATAGGTTTTATTTTGGAGATGGTTCTGATTTGGAGGAAACAGGACTGGACTACTTTTGTGATGTGGGGTCTGAAAGTGAAGTCGGAATCAAATAGAACTCCTAAGTTCCTTGCCGTGGATTTTATATTTAAAGACAGAGGACCAAGTGCATTTACAATAGGAGTGATGGGGTTTGGGGGACTAAATAAAATGATCTCAGATTTCGAATTATTTAGTTGAAGAAAGTTTTGAGCCATCCAACAGTTGATATCCTTAAGACAGTCTATAATAGCAGCTAGGCTTCTTGGGTCGTCGGGTTTCAGTGGAAGGTATATCTGTGTGTCGTCTGCGTAGCACTGAAAAGAGACATTATGACGTTTGATGATTTGATCCTGCATGTATATGGAAAATAAAATTGGACCTAAAATAGAACCTTGCGGTACACCACAGGTAATGTTGGAAGTAGAAGATGAGTAATTACCTATGGTGACCGAGTGGGTTCTGTCAGTGAGGTAAGAATAAAACCAACTAAGTGCAGAGTCCTTGATGCCAACCCAGTTCTTAAGACGGTTGATTAAAATGGCATGGTCTACCGTGTCAAAGGCTGCACTTAGGTCCAAAAGGATTAAAATCGAGCTCTCCCACCATGATCACTATTAGCTGTTTACACTATATGTATATTTATTGATATATATTTTTATGTTTGTCACTCATCTTCTCAACATGACAGTTGCCACTTTGAATCCTTTATGATTGGCTGCTGACTCAAGGGTTCCTGTTCTGTAGCTATGACCAAAAAAAATTAAAACAGGAGCTCCCATGTGTGTGTCTGCAGGCAGAGCAGGAAGCGCTGGGAACAGTTTGTGCAGACGGAGAACCAGCACTTGGTGAGTCCTGAAGCTCTGGACCTGCTGGACAAGCTGCTACGCTACGACCACCAACAGAGGCTGACCGCCACCGAGGCCATGGAGCACCCCTACTTCTGTAAGCACGACACACACACACAGATGACACAGCGGTTCTGGGTGAGGCACTTAGGTAGCATTATGAAAATACTTGCAGTGTGTAGAGATTGTAGTTTGGAGTGTAAAGTAAAAACACTTACTGCTATAGTGTTGTGGTAGACGCCCCATCAATCACACCGATGTTGGTTCCAAATACTGAGCGTTCAAGTCAAGTCCTTGTAAATGCAAACATGCAGGGATGTGTAACATTAGGCCCTAGCATCCTTCTGTCTGTTCCTCCATTATTACAGTTCTACTGTCCACTTATAGTCTCTTTAAAATAGTGCTGAGCACTAAAGTTTGTTCCTCTCTCCTCCTGCAGACCCAGTAATAAAGGAGCAGTCTCTGTCAAACTCTGACAACAACATGGTAACCAGTGGCAACACTACGGCACGATGAAACACAGGTAACTGTTAAAAAATTACTCGCTGGTCCCTGTGTGTATTTTGATGATTTTTTTAGATTATGATTTTTTTTATTATTTATCAAAAAATTGTACATTATTTACATGATAAAAAAAATTGACAATATCCAAATTTAGTTGGCAGATCCCCATTAATCTGCCTTGCAGCCAAACCAGATAGCAAACTATTATCTTTATTTTTCATCCAATTGAGTCTCCAAAACTAAATCCACCATTAACACCACCATAAGCTATTCTTTTTTTAATTACAGGTCTCAATGGTCAATTCCAATTTCTTTGCCCCCACGTTCATGTTTGTAGTGACCCATATCTGACAGCAGTGTGAACGGATCTCTGCCCCGAAATGCCTCACATGCAACCAGTAACGTCACACACACAGCCCATCAGTCCGACAGCCTGTTCTACCAAAAACAAAAGCCAACTGGTCTGAAAATACACAATGGAGCTGTCGGAGTCCACTGCCTGCCAGACTGCATTCACATATTTCTCTTCCGCTCCAAAACTGCCGAGTAATCTGTGCGTCAAAAAAAAACAATAATTCCGACGTTACCGTTCTTACAGCGACTGCATGACCAGTGAATGGATATATTTGGCCCCGATCTGGAAAAAACACACAAAAAAATCGTATTTCAGTGTCCACACCACTCTGAAAAAATCTGATCTGTCACATGAGAGAAAAAAAAATATTGGGCCACTTTTTCATGTGATGTGAACTTGCCTTTATGCAAGCAATTCAGTTTGTTACTGTATCTTTCTTCAGCCATGCATTTGGGTTTTTCCATTCAATCTGTCACCCACCTGTTTGTCTAAGACTATTAGTGCTGGCTGAAAAGACTGTTAAAAGTCCCGACTTCTGTAATAATATCCCCTATTTTCTCTCTCCAGATGTGCAAGAAGAAGAAGATGTTTGTTACCTCAGCTTTGTACCCGGTTGTGACAGTAACTTTGACAAGTGTACAGTGACAATGGATCAAAGTAACTCTGACCAGTTACACACCCTTCACAGATACATGTATACGGACACACACACACACACACACACACACACACACACACACACACACACACACACACACACACCTCTACACACGCACACACATATGCATCTATATAAGCACACCTTGATACAAACACACGTGCAGACATGTATACACACACACACACACACACACACACACGCCCTCCTCCTCTGTATCAGTCTGCGATTGGCTTGTCCTGGTTCCCTGTCCAGCAGCCTGACCAATGAGCTTGAAGTTGCTCCCCAGTCGTCGTCCCCAGAGTCGTCTTCTTCCTCCCAGCTCAGTCTCATGTAGGTCAACAAGGACAAAACTACTTTTAAAGACAATTCAGTCCCTCCTCTCTTTCTTCCCTCCTTTATATCATCCCCCGTTTGTTTGCATCAGCATGGAGAATGAACAGGAGCGTGAGCCTGTACAAGTTCTGACCCCCCCCCCCGTCCCCCCCGACCTGTTCATCCATCCGTCTCTCTGTCCCCCCTCCCCCTCCTCTCTCTCCCCCATACTGTACCCCGACGGACCGTCAGACAGACGGTCGTCTTAGCACTACTCCAGTTCTGAAAGTGGCATGGTGGACTCTCTCTAGATAGAATGATGATGACAATAATAATATTAATGAAAAATAAATGATTTTTATTTAGATGAAGTCTGCCTGTGTCGAGAGTGAATTATAGCTCTTTGTTGTTTTTTTTGCACAATACGATATGTATTGATACTTTGGACAATGATACAACATTTTCTTGATATCACAAAGTCTGCCACAATACAACATCTCTTTGATTTTAATTCAGGGGCCTGTGATCAATATGGTATATCATATGACCATTTGACACAGTTACATTTATGTCAACTCACAAAAACACTGAAATAGGATTTGACAGTTTTATCCCTGGGTTCTGTATGAAGGAGGTGCGCTTGGATGGAAATCGGTGACACAGAAGCGCCACCGATTTCCTCCCCTTTAAAAATAAAGGCATATTTTAAAGATGTTGCGTTATGATGCATTCCCTTTGCATCGATGATATTGAATTGCTGATTATTGAATCAATATCGATGTATCGTTACACCCGAACTGACTTGGAAAAGTTTCCTTCCACCATTGTCTTTTCCTCTCATCTGTGCTAAATGCTAATGCTACTTTGCTAAAGGTGAAACATTTTTAGCAAAGTAGCACGGACTGAGAGCCAGACATTTCCCTCAGGAGGTGGTGGAGAGCAAAACAGAGCAAAAAGAGAGTGAATATTGGACTTCAATTCATCAGGTGGACAGAAACACAACTCCAAGTGACTTCTAATGTTACTCCTTAAAGTATGTATGTGTAAACGGGCAACAATTTGCTAAGAAGTTTGCCATTTCAACTTTAAAATATAAAGATAATACAGTGCACTCAGGCCCCTCACTTTTTTCCACATTTTGTTTCGTCTCAGTATGCTACAAATTCAATTTATTTTACCCTCATCAATCAACTATCAAAGCCCCATAAAGACAAAGAGAAAATTAAATGCAAACAACATCCATATATTACACTGATGTTATCTTTTTATTGTTAGCAGGTTACAATTTTGTCACCAAAATAATACAATATCATTACTAAACAGATTTGCCTTGCTGCTTTAAACCTTTAAATGTTTCCTCCATTTTTTACCCGGTTAAATAAAAGTCAGTATAACGTTACCCAGATATACACTCTGTCGGGTTGGACTCTTGTTGGTGCGTTAAAGTTCTTGTTGGTAAGGGGAGGGGAATGCATTAGCATTCAAGCACGTCAGGTACACTCAATACATTTTATTAGCTCTTGATTGAATCAGTGTCAAAGTCTCTAAACTGTGAAAATACATTTTCCACATAACTGCCGGTTGTTTATTTTATAATGTGGAACCTGTACTGTGTAAATTATAATTAGCTACAATGTATAGCATAGTTGTCTTTTACAGGTCACCAAACAGGTGTTGTTGTTTTTGTTGTGTGTGTTCGTATGTGTGTTAAGTATCAGCTGTATCAGGTTAAGAACCTTGTATAGAAACCAGAGCTTCGGCTTCCTCTGTTCTACAACCTGACTCCTTGCTCACGTTCAGGTACACTCACACACACACAAACTCACTCACACTCTCACACACATGTATATACAGAGACACATATACGGATGCACAGGAACACTGCATTACCTTTTCAGCATCTTGGCCATGAAACATTCAGCAGCAGATTTGTCTGATCAGCAGTAGCTGCTGTCCGGTCATAGAGCCTTTGGTCTCCGATATGTCTGTCAACACACAGACAACCACACATACATTTACTAACATTTTTGTGTGCAAAAGTACATGTGAGCTGTCGTTTCCACAGTATTTAGTCAGCAGATGAATAATTCTGGGCAGTAATCAAAGCTGGTAACTTCTGGTCCTTTTTCAGCCAGTACTTTTCCAACTGACTTTCCACCTTTCCTTCGGCTCGCATGATACTTAGTCACATGACTGCATGTCCACTATTACAAACAGTGTTAACTTAAATGGCGTTTCATCTGCATTTCAATGGCAATAGTTTGTTGAAAGATATTTGGTGATATTCCAAGGGAAACACACGATGTGTTGCACAGGAATTTTGTTTAAAATCCATCAAGAATTTTATGTCTTTTATGTTATCGTTTACTTGAATTTTCAGGAAGGACAAAACGCCTGAGTTTGGAAAACTCTTACATTAGAAGATGACGATTCTACGCGATATTTGCAGTGGAATAGAAAACCCCTTGTCCCTGTCCCCAAAAAGACTAAAGCCCTCTGCCTGAACCTCTACCGCCCAGAAGCACTTTCCCAGTGATGAGGTACATCCCCATCATCGTTGCGACACAGCTTCAGAGTCAGAATCGGAGCCTGGACCAGGTCATTGATGGCTGTTCTTCAGGGCATCTTCAGTGATGCTGGGGAATGTCTCAATGGACCTCGGGTTTGTGTAGTTTGTCTGGAGCATCTGAGACACTCTCTGTTGGAAGAAGACCCTGAATTGTGTCATCGTTGCCTGGAGCCCGGGTTTTTGAGGCCACTGATGGGTGTGACAGAAGAGGCTTCGCTGATGAGGGCAAGGGTTTATTATTTAGTGTACACCGTTAACTAAACTGTGATTGGTGCAATGTATTGAGGCTGCTTTTAGATTAATGTCTTCAAAACATTTAGCCAAGGCCGCATCTAAGTAATATGTCTCTGATTCAATGCTTCGTTCACACTACAAGCCACACAGCAACAGGCTGCAAGTCATTTTCAATGGAAGCCGGTGACATGAGGCTACAAACTGACCGCAATACACTTGTCAGTGTGTGACGGCCGTGAAGGGCTACAAATCAAAGTTTAGCTGGCCTTAACTTTTTTAAGCTCCAGTGACCCGGTGAAGCGTCCACCAATCGTGTGTGATTCATGAGCCGGTAGCTCGTAGCTAACAGCGCTAACGTTACAAGCTACAGGAAACATTTTGACCCAGCTAAGAGTGTTTACCTGAGGGGGAATCAAAGGATGGGTGTTACACTTCCGTGATGATGCAAACAAGATGAAGTTTAAGTGCTCCTTTAAGTGCACCATCCACCAGTGTTGGCATTAGCTCAAAATACTTGCACGGTAGTTAGCATTGTTGCCTCACAGCACAAAGGTTTCTGGGTTGGTTTTTCCGGCTTGGAGTCTTCTGCTCTCCTTGGTTTTCTCTGGGTTCCTCCTTCAGTCCAAAGACATACAAGTTACCCTGTAAAAGGTATGTATCAGTGGTCCTTCCTACAAAAGAAGTCAGTAAAGGTTTGGTCTGAAGGGAACATTTAATAGACCCTAAAAAACAAATTTTCTCAATCAGTTTCTCATCATAAGTAATGGTGTTCTATAGAAACACCCTATTTCAGAACACTATTTCAGGAGAGATTATTAGTGTGTAAGCGGTGATTTATCACAAGGTGACGATAATTCTCCGATTAATCTGTGTATAGCAGACTAAAATGACTGATAATGTATTCATATGAACCATAGTTGTATGACTTCACAAGATTTTAGGCAGTAAAACATGAACTGAAGGAGGGGAAATAAGGGACCACCTCTGTGAATAGACCGTCATTAACAAATTAAGTGGTAGCTCACAAAAGAAGTATTAAAGCTAAACTATTTAACTCCCTAAAATGAATATACAAATTTGTGTCAAATGATGTTCAGCAACTAACAACACAGTTTCACACAAAATGACCAAACAAATATTTACTATAAACACAATTTAAGTAAAATCTTGGAAACTGTTCAGATTATAAATTGTATTGATCATATTTACTCTCTTTTATCACTCTAACCTATGTTAGCTGAATCAAAATATCACACTCACATTTATAGTATTTATTGTAGTTCAACTGGCTCAGTTAAGGTCTGTGATTTCACATTTTTCCCTGCATTATTTGTCCTTCAAACTAATTGTGTATGTGGAAATTGGATTTAAGAGTAAATATATTATTGTATCAAACAGGCTTGTGTCACTGGTTTGAAGTGACAAGAGCAAGGAGCGGTGATGTGCACCAATCAGGTTTTAGCAGCACTTGAAACAGAATCTAATGATGTTGGTTGGTTTGGCTACTATTTTTGAGGGTTATACTCCTAATGGATAATACACACAGATATTTTTAGCATTAATTTTTTCTTTGTTATTCATGAATATTCAAGACAAGATTTGAGTGCACAGCCACAATTGTTTTATCAAGGATTTCTTAAAACTTTATTGCACATTTGAGAAATAAATTCAAAAAACAACACTGCATGCAAAAAAACAGAAGGAACAGCTGTATTTTCATTAATTTATACATTAATTTAGTTAATTATCTAATTGCTTTCAGTGTGTTAATTTCTGTGACTTTTGTTCATTAAATGAACAAATTAATTTATCAAATGATGAAAAATTCTCTTGGTATTATCAATAAATGACATTAAAATACAACAAACAAGCAACATTAAAAAACTAATTACTGTGGAGAGGAGGAGGATAAGAGGAGCAGACAGCTCAAAAAGAATGTCACTCCTAAAATCTTTTGAGAGGATCCGAGGGAAAGGTAGTATCAGTGCTGGATGCGGAGACTGAAGGGGACCAAAAAAACTAAAACCAAAAAATGAAAGGAGTCAATTAAAGTTCCACTCTGGTGAACAGCCACAAAAAAACGTTAATTTAAGTCATTTTTGTCGTTAAAAAAATCTTGAGAAAGAGAGATCATTTCATTCTCTCCTGTCGGGTATCGTCCTCCAACATCCTCGGTCACAACTGCTACCTGTCCAAATTGGAATAATCTGATTGAACTTTTCCATTGGAGGGCTGATGATCTTCCATGTCGCTGTGAGAGTTGTAACTGGGTGGGTAGTAGTCTGCTGGGTCTCAATGGTCAGCCCACCCGTTTTATGCTGCGTTTGTGTCTGAGACAGCTCGGGACGCATTTCTTCTCCGACTTGGCTCCGGGCGACGCTGGGGCCGGAGCTGCAGACGCCTGCTTCCTGTGCAGAGAAAGACAGAAACCAGACACACAGGCAGAGAAATGAGAGGAGGAAGTGTGATTGAGTGTTTGTTCTGGCAGTGACACAAGAGTATTTAATTATTAACCGCAGTCTCCTGTGGCCTCGAACCGCTGGTGTGATCACAGTCCAGTTTGGGGCAGCCAAGACCGGCACAAATTATTATCCTCCCTCAATGCATCAATAATTTAATAACAGTAATCAGCCTGATGGATTCTTGTCAACTCGGAGTCATTATCCCCTAATAATCAATGCTTGTTAAAACACCAACACCAAATAAAACATTAGTATACTGAAATAAACATTACAAGCCTAAGTTTCAGCTCTAACATCTATACTGATCACTACGCTGTTTGTTCATATCTTAATATAAATAGAAGTTATATTAACATTGTTTTTGTTAAAAAAAAAATTGTTCAAAGAAAAAAAATGTGACAACTTCTTTACAAGGCACCCTTTATAGAGAATTAATAAGCAGTAACTATGGGTTTATTATTGCTTAATTAATCATTTCTAAATGCTAATGAAGAACAACTTTAAGGTTGCCAGGTTGTGAAAAATATTTTTTACTGATAGTACTTACCCCCCTTGCTAAATGAATGAATGTGGCCAAATATCCATGTATTAATTACTTATTAAGCATTTTCTATTAACGGTTACTAACATTTATAACTGCATTATAACAAAATTTAAACAAAGTATAAACATCAGCCGTAAATGAGTTCTACAATGTGGCAACCCAAAATTTGTTCTTCTTATTAATGGTTTATAACTGGTCTATGAAGCACTGGTAAATTATTTATTAACCATTCATAACGTTGTTACAACTGTTTATAAAGGGTGCCTTATTAGAAAGCTGTTCCCAAATGTTTAAAAACGGTAGTAAAGTATATTACAATATGCTTTATCCAGTACAACATTTCTTCTTTTTGACCATCAGAGAGGTACACAATAGATTTTTGTGCTGATTAATGTGCAAGCTACAATCGGTCTGGAAATGTTGGTTGATCGCCATTACCATGAAATTTGGTACATTACATTACATTACATTACAGTCATTTAGCAGACGCTTTTATCCAAAGCGACTTACAGGAAGTGTATTCAACATAGGTATTCAAGAGAACTACTAGTCACCAGAAGTCATAAGTGCATCTCCTTTCTTAAACAAGCATCTTAAAGCATAAACCAGAGCAAAAGTATAGTGCAGAGGCAAATTACTACGAAAACAATAATTGCAACAGACTAATACGAATATAATAAGTGCTACAAACTACTACGAATAGGATAAGTGCAGTAAACGAATACGAATTCAATAAGTGCAGCGAACTGATACGAATACAATATTCACTGTCCCTAGAGGATGAAGCCCAGTGACTTTGACCATCCTCTGACTTTGCCTATGGCGCTACTAGCAGGTCAAAATGCTCACTTATCCAGCAAAGTATCTCAACATCTAGATAAAGTATTAGCACACATTTGATTGCAAAGTATGTATACTAATGACTTTTCCTGTGGCACCACCAGCAGGTTGACAATTCAAGTTTAATTAGTTTGTGACCAAATACCTGCAAAACTAATGGCATTCCCATTGGCCTGTGCTTTGTGTTTAGCATAAAAAAAGTAAATGTTAGCATGCTAAAATGCTGAAATGGTAAACATGATGACACTAAACACTATGTATCTAAATTTGTATCAACATATAAAAATGCTAATGTCAATTATTGCACCAGTTATGGGCTAAAAGTTAGAGGTCACAGCAGTGGAGTTGTTCCTCACCTGGCGGCAGCAGCAGCAGCAGCAGTGACGGCGGCAGCGGCCTCTCTGTCCCTGACCTGCTTCATCACCTTCAGCATGCGACAGATCTGTCTCAGGCTCATCCTCGGAGTGTGGCATGCCAGGCGAGGCCGCGGGGCAAAGCGAGGGCCCCGTTGTGTGAGGAATAACAGATAGTTGCCCCTCCCGGGTCCTCTGCCAAACAGCTGCAGGGGCTGACCACTGGCATAGCAGGATGCAAACTGGTGGCCGTGGAGGGGGAGAGACAGAGAGAGAGAGGAGAGAGAAGTGAGACATTTTAAACATGTTTAGATCTCCTGAATAGATCGATTAGACAAGTACATACATGCATACATACATACTGTACGCAGAAATACATGCATGTTTACACAAATACATACACCCTGTCGATACAGAAATAGGGTCATGAAAAAATAACATTATTTACATTTTGACATTAATCTCAAAAAATGTTAGTCAAAGGTCACATTTTGAAGATTAATCAGTAATAATTTTAACATTTTTCATGACATTTATCCCCAAATAAAAAACAATCTCAAAGTTTTTACTTTAAAAGCATGATGCTTAAATTATTTTCTATGTGGTCCTAATCTGCTTCTGTACAAATTCAAAACTTAAAAATTGCACACATGCATTGAATCGTATATAATACGAATAATGCATTAACAATCTGCAGTGTGTAATGTTGCACCAAAATATGGAGTAGCAGGCAGCTGGGGCGTCTGAGTGTATGTGTTACTGCCTTAATAAACACAGTGATGAACCTAGTATGCTGCCTCTTTACACCACATACAAAGCTCTCTTTTTACACTTCACATTTGTTACCTAAGTAATTAATTTGACCACTAGTGTATCATGGGACATACTGATTATTATTTAATCACAAACTGCTATTATTAGCCTCCCAATACGCTAAATCTACTGGAGCATAAGAGATACTGTAGCTGTATACGGTCTCTGCAGCCCAACAGAGTGGGGCCATGTGAACAGCTACAGTCTCAGCTGTGTGCCGCTGTCTTTTACACGTCAAATGTTACACTCCGACCCGCACACACACACCACACCATTTTAATTAGTGTACGAGCCGCTGTCTTCCTCTCGCATACTTAATCAACATCTCAATCAGAAACCCAAGACACACACAAACAAACACACACACAGTAGGAGCAATCACACAAAGAGAATTCAATTGTGCAGATTTATTTTCAGCACAGACACTTGATCATGCAGATTTTGCCAACCAACAGTTGTCTTATCACACACACACACACACACACACACACACACACACACACACACACACACACACACACACACACACACACACACACACACACACACACGTTTCACACAGATGGACCCAATAGCTGACCTAGTATGTTTAAGTTGTCAAGGAAAGAGAAAACAACACCTTTGATCATATCCAATATCAATATCACTATTCAATTTGACAAATTCAACTGGTTACAAATGCACAGTACAAAAAGTAATTTTTATTTATTAAGTATGGAAACGGATCTAGATAATATCTAAAACCTCAAGTCACACAGCGATACATCCCTCTGCACGAATTACACAGCACTTAATAGCAAAGAGGAGACACTTTAAAAGTTTGAGATACACACACACAAACACACACAACCCTGTACTTCTAGTCTTGTGTGTAAACTTATTGATAATGCATTCGCTAGACCTTTACCTGAACCTTAACCTAACTCTAACCTAAACCCTATAACCAAGACTGCACCCTGTCCTAAAATGTCCTCTCTTTTCAAGTATGTCCTCTCTCTCAAGGTCTAAAACTTCTATCGGTCCTCACAAAGATAGATGTACAAGTACACACACACAGCACATAGATACTTACAGGGACAACAGTAGCCATGGAGTTTTAAGCTCTGTGGTGGATAAATGATCATCGCAGTGGGAATCGTTGCCTTCTTATACATGTTGACACGACCAGGTCAGACCTTGGGCCAATCATTCTTCAGAAGACAAAATAACCCTGCCTACTTCTGACATCACCACAGTCATGAAACGCAAACGCACACACACACGTTTCCTCGGGTTACACGGGCATTGACACGCAGTCTATTATTGAGGACTCTTTTGTTATGCGGGGCAAATTTAGAAGTAGCAGTAACTCAGGGGGATGAGGGGAAAAATAGGGGAGCATGATAACTGAGAGAGGAGGGGAGACAGGAGGGAGACTTTGAGGACAAATTAATGCCAAGACAGAAAAGAGAAATGACAAAAAGGGGGATGGGGAGTGGAGAAAAAGACAGTGATGGAGAGACAAGACAAAAGAGAGGTGAAGCAGGCGTCACACAGTGTAAGGTGACGTTCAAGAACAATGTGATGCATCGTTGCGTTACGTGTCGTCAATCAGTACAATATCACACATCACTAATGGGAAGAGACAACAAAGGTGAGATGCACTCTCACGCTGATGTGTTTTATAGTTTGTAAAGAAAAAGAAACAGGAGAGGGGGCGAAATGACGACACATCAAACTGTTCCAATGATCATTCAAACTCATTGTCACAACACATTATTCAAATACATTGAACGTGACTTTTAATTGTAATAAGATACTCTATCACAGGCTTAAAACTGATGCACAAGAGATCTCAAGCTGTTTTTATTTTATTTTAATAGACAAATGTGATAGGATCGCATTTGTCTGTGCGTGAGTGAGTATTCACCTCTATGTCTGTCCATTGCTAATCTTGCATTCTGCTGCAGAAAACAGCAAAATATTTAGTATGGCCACATATGGCTGCGTCCCTCTACTCTGCGTCCAGAGACACAGCCGGGGTAAAACAGTTTGCTCACTTTTTTTGTTTAGGACGGTGTGTTTTGCTATCAGCTAATAACTAACAGAACTACCAGTACATTGACACCACTCTCTCTGCTAAGCGAACAGACGGCATGACAGCCCAGTCAAGATTCAACTCATTAATCAAGCTTGAGAGCATGGCTACAATGAAAGCTAATCAAAAATGTAAAAAAAAATATGAATACCCAAATAAATGTAGCTCAACTTTGGCTAGCCACCCCTTACAGGAAACTGCATCTTCTTTTTTTTCAAATATATTCATTACTATTATTATTATCATTATTATTAATATTCATAATTTGGTGAAAAACTAAATTAAACTTTGTCTCTCATATTATCTCTAATCCAGGGAACACTGTACCCAATGCATTTTTTGCCCTGTAGTGTTAATCCCGCCATGTCACTCAATGTATTAATTTGTATCTTTTCTTGTCTCACATGTCTTATCTTGTCTGAGAAAATAAAAAACTGTGCCAGTAAAACAAAAAAAATGAAAAAGCTGCATTATATGTAGGTGCGTCTTTCTGCTGTTTACGTTAGCTCTCTAATACATATAAATATAACAGAACTATCCTTAACAACATTTGTTCCACCTGTGCGTCTCCTGCAATCACAAGTCATGACGCTTTCAAACATTCCAAGTTATAGATTGTGTATTAACAGAATGCACAAAACCTCAGTTGAATGCACAATCTATTCATCATGAGAGAACTGTTAGACCTTAATGACTCACCTGTCTCTACAAATGCAAAGCTAAGAAATGCAGGCATGTGTGAGAACATTTTCTGCTGACAACATAAAGTGCTACACTCTTTTGTCCTTCCAGCCTTCACTCCTCAGCTTGTTGGGTTTCATCATCAGCTGGGTGTTGAATCGTCTGAAAAAAAAAAACTGTGATAAAAACCAAGACTCGTTTTAGTAATGTTTCACTAACTCTCTCAACACCTCTTTGCTTCTGCTCTTTCACATCACCCACACCCCACCCACATCACCCAGTTTACTACATGTAGCCTACACTGTGGTCCTGCTCTGCCCTCTGCTGTTTACTACACCACTCTACCTCAAACAGGCCTATAATATATAATATCAAGGTCAGTTATCATAATACTTTATAAGAGTTGGTCACTCAAGGATGGAATTTTTATTTGATACTTTTTCTAAGGAGTCACTTTTGTTGATCAAATGTTTACATAACAGAAAAAAAGAAAGCTGTCTATATCTCAGGAATTCCAATACTTCACTTAAAGCAAACAATGACCATGTAGAAAAATCCCATTGAATGTATTACAACTGTAGGAATTGAAAAAAAAATGTCAGTGAGTGACCAACAATTATGAAGTATTATGATCATTTAAAAATGCTTTAAGATATGATGGTTGTTAAAATGCATTATGAGTATGCATGAGTGCTTCTAACTATGATTATACAGTGTTGTACGCAGATTATAACGCTTTACAAGTATGTTTATTATGCATTATACAAACGGGCATCATAGAAAGTGCTTCCAAAATTTGATACATTTCGGTGACTCCTCATATTGGAATCTAAGACGACTCCAAGGCAATGTGCCTAACAGTGTTTGCTTTGATGTTCTTATCAGTGTGAGATATGTGTATAATAAAACCCCCTTCAGTTTAACAGTAACTTCTAAACCATTTTAAGAAACGGACAATTTGATGGTAAGCTCTGAATATAACTGCAGGGCAACTATAAACTTCTCACTGAATATCTGCCCAATTACCTCACTAACCAAACATAAGAAAATCACATTACTTTGTCCATCGTGGTTTTGACAGCACATCGCATATTCACCAGAACACACAGGACGGCGCTCGTGATCAATCGCTGGGTCTTAAGTCCTAAATGCCACTAGTTGCGCAGTCAAACGTGTTTTTCATCTGCAAAAATTAAATATTATTGGCATGTGTTTCCGACGGCACAGTGGAAACGTTAGGTCTGTACGTAATATCTTAATGATATAATAATAATAATAATAATAATAATAATAATAATAATAATAATAATAATAATAATGATAATAATAATAATAATAACAACAACAACTCTCTGTAAGCCTCCACGCGCACCAACCCTAAGCACTGCACTCTCAAACATGGATGAAATAAAAAATTGAACATTACAATATCTTTATTTTTTATTGGGGCTCATCTGCGAAAAGGAGTTTTTTCCGACACCTCTTGAATGCACCAGCTGAGCTCATCGGCCAGGTCAGAATAACGCTGAGCTGAACGAGATGCGTAGACAAAAACACGCCCTCTCTGTTTTAAGAGAAAGTAGACCCAAGTGTCACCAACTAAACGGGTCTGTAAAGGAACATGTTTAGTTTGGGAGAAGACACACGAACCCGTCAGTGGCCAGAGTGCGCAAAAGTATTGTTTCTTATTTTCTCAAGTGCTGAGGAACTGCTATACAAAGGTCATGTTTATGTAAAGTGCAGCCGTTATTGAGATATATCAGACATTTTCATTTCCGACGTTAAATTCCTCCTTTTATTTGAGGTCCGTCATGAACGTCAATTTGAATAATCCAAGTTGAGAAATGCTAATTCGTTAATTTAAATGCTAATTCGTTAATTTAAATGCTAATTCGTTAATATAAATGCTAATGTGTTGCTAGTTAATTAGATTAATATGTGTTTGCTGTACACAGCAGACCTGAGGTCGGTGTGTCTTCTACAGGTGCGTCTGGCTGTAATGCTGCATTCACGGAACAGGTAGGAGTCAGGTACTGTGTTAGTCCTGCATAAAGCCCGCCCTTCCTCGGCTTTGAGGTGGACGATAGTGTTTGAGACAGCTCACCTTTGTTACCAAAACAAAAGCGACCCTCCAGGGAGCCGCGATATCTATAAGTTTCCAGTTTTGAATCAACTACAGGCTGCTGTCACCGTCAATACGTGGTATCTACGATGTGTCCGCGGTGTTTGAACGCCCCACAGACCACGCCCCTCGGGAGAGTTGGGCGGTTTGGTGCCCCTGGGTGTCACCGGTGGAGTTTAACTCTCAGGCCAGTAGTCACGTAGACGGCCTGCGAGGAGCTGTCTGTCCCCTCCCTGCCTTCAGTCTCACGGTTCAGGTGGACCCCAGTCTGCATCTCCACTGTCAGCATGTCGCCGTCCACGTCCCCGCGGCTCTTCACGGAGAGGGAGGTCTCCCGCCACCGCACCAAGGACTCCTGCTGGGTGCTGCTGGGGACCAGGGTGTACGACGTGACCTCCTTCTTGCGGATGCACCCGGGCGGGGAGGCGCTGATACTCCGGCGGGCGGGCAAGGACGTGAGCCCGGAGATGGAGGGACCCCCGCACCGGCACTCGGAGAACGCCCAAAGGTGGATGGAGCAGTACTACATCGGGGAGCTGGACAGAGACAGAGACACTGACGAGGAACAGGTAGAGGGGACGGGGGGGGGGGACGACCACCTAACTAACTAGCAGGTCGGACATCACTGACCTCGGAGCGCACGAACAAGACCAGAGAAGAAGAGAGGCTCGTTGCTAGGGGGGTCGTCAGGGTGTAGCCTACGTCACGTCTTTGCCAGGTGTTAGAAACTTACGGGGGTCTTTTTTTTTTTTTTTTTTTTTTACCAAAATGACATAAAGTAACAAATTACCATGGTGGAAAGTATGTTTAAATGTAATTAAAGCGGTCTCCTACTTTAACCGCTCCCACTCAGTCGCAGGAGCTTTAGACACATTAAATAGCCATAGTCAAACAAAATGAGACAATTTTAAACCTCATTGTTGGATAATAATAATAATCATCATTTTACGCGCCTGCCCGTGTTTAAGTGTTGACTTTTTTTTTTTTTTTTACAGTCGTCTTTTAAATAGTCAAATTAGATGAAAACATGTCGCACTCTGAGCTGTCCCTGGCGAGCTAAATATTCCTCACACTGCCCAAAGCTTTGATTTTTGAAAGCCGAGCTGGGCTTGTTGGCTCTGTGAGGAACGACAGGTGTATAATTGTCTCTCACTTGACTTTACTGGGTGTTGCTGTGAGGCAGAGATAAAAAGGAACTCCTCCTCCTCCTCCCTCTCTTCCTGGAGTATTGATTGTAAGGGAGGGAACGAGGACTAAGTGGAAAAAGACACACAGGGGCAGGCTGTATCTGGCCCCATGCTTGTGTCATTTCTTTGGGGGAGGGGGGGGAGCAGGCGAGGGAGGGGCGTGCAGGTGACATGGTACACCTGTGATTACAAACAGGGAGGGAATTTGAGGGGGAACCAGAAACTCCCTGTGTGTTTCTCTTCGGGTGAGGAGGGAGAAACAGAGACAGTATGCAAAAAATCTCTCGCCGACAGAGATGACATTTACATGGCTTTCCCATGGCCCACTCTCACGTGTGACAGTGTGTGTTCCCACCTGTCTGTTGCATATCGGCACACAGAGTCGACAAACAAATGCAGTAACAAAAGACAATTTTTCTTCTTGTCAGTTTTATTTTTTTCTTCCTCTCTGGAGCTTTTAATCCTCTCTGGAGCTTCATGCTTCAGTCACTCAACTACTAAAAATATGGATTTTTGCACTTCTCTTTTTTGGTCCGTCAGCTTTTAGATTTGTAAGTAGCATACAGCAGGTTTGTGGGCTGTAGGGATGATGAGTGTGTAAACAAGGCGCGCTTGAAGGAGGAGGGTTCATGGAGCTATGCCCCCCCCCCTCAAAACACACACACACAACTTTACTACACTCTTTAAAGTTTCAATCATTCCCGTCCACTCTTAAGACGTTCGGTAAAATTCACATTTGAATCCAATCACAGAGGACATTGTCAATCCAATCAAATGTATGCTGGCCACAATTGCGGACATGCTTGCAGCACAGGGACGACGCACACAATCCCTATTTTTGTGGACAGGCAGTGGACAGACTTCTTTTAAGATAAGATAAGATAAGATAAGATAATCCTTTATTAGTCCCGCAGCGGGGAAATTTGCAGGCTTACAGCAGCATAGGGTAAAGTGCACACGAGACATAGTAAAAGAAGACAAGATAAAAATAAAAAATGAAATGAAAAAACAAGTATTATAAATAAGTAATAAAAGAAAGTAACAAAAAGTAACAAAAGAACACAAATTTAAAGGAAAAAGCTCACAGGTGAGCAGGAGCTGCTGTAAAAGAGAAAGGATCTTCTGTATGAGAAAGGAGCAACCACCTGATGAACTTAATTTCTACGTAAAATTATTGTTTCTTAATTATACACACTCTGATTCTGCTGAAAGACTAGTCAAATGTGACAATGGAAGTCATGAGACACATTTCTGCCCACTGACTAAAGTCACAAGGCCTAATTAATTTGTCAAATGCTGCTCCGTTTCTCTTCTCTTTCTCCAGTTATTTAGGCTCCTTGGTTTGACGAATGTTTAACCTACCCCACATTTTGTTCTTTAATGAATGGCCTGCTTAACAGTGAATGGCATTTCCACCATGCAGCATAAATGCCAGTGTGGTAACATGATCTATGAGTTTTGTGTCATTGTGACTGTAAATGGGTTTGATTTGTGCTTGGATGGCATCCAACAGAAAGGTCAGTAACAGAGGTAATACCGTCATGTTTTGAAGAAACAAAGCAGCTTTGCCTTTTGTGATAAGGCTTGTCGTGATGAATAACTGATACGGCGGCATTGATTGATCAATTTATCATTGTCTATGTTTCCAAAACCCTAACAACTATTAATTTACTATGAAAGAAAATCGGCAAATCTTGTCATTTGAGCAGGCGGAATAAGGAATGTTTGGTGTTTTTGCTTGAAAAATCACATAGATCATCAAAATAGCAAGGGATGCGCCGATCTGACTTTTTCAGTTCAGATATCGTTATTGGTACCTGTGCTTTGGGTTTCGTCAAAAACCCAGAACCGATCCAATACCAGTGTTGAATTAATAAGCTGTATGCCTCTCTGTGTTCAAGTGACTGGGATCTTCTCTTTTATGTGTAAGGCAACATCAGGCTTGACTTAAACATTGCTTCTCTAACTTTGTGACAAACAAACATAACAAATAAATACAAAATAAATTAAACACGTAGACATAAATTGTTGTTTATAATTTACATAATGAATCACACCCCAGCAACAAAGTGAAAAAATCTTCAAAATTAGCATGAATTACAATTCAGTTGTAAGGTTTACACTTAACACTACACACTTAAGTGCAGCCACATATTGGTCAAAACTTAAATGGGAATTAAAAATTAAAGTATATTATATGTATAGTATTCAAATATAGAACTGAATCGAATTGATCTGCTCCATCGTTACAAACACCCGATCCAGCTATTTGAGTCAGTATCGGCCCGATATTTGTGTCGGTCCATGATTTTCTGGCGATAGACGAATTCATTTCTCAACAAATTAATCCAGAGAATAAACACATTATAAACCTATTGCTTGCTTCGTAAATAATGATGGGTCCTTTTAAGCGGTATGTTGTCAGCTTCAGTTACAGATATCGCAGCGTATCGTCACCTGTACGCTGAAACCATTGTTCTAATGGGCTAAATAAGGTTATTGTGTCCTATTGTGTGTTACCTTGAGACTCTCAGCCCTAGGCATCGCTGTTAATTAATTGCCACCATGAATCATTTTTACACATTCAATGCTTCAAGTGTGACTTAATTCAGTCCCAATTTTGGCATAATCAAGCCTGGTGTGGTGTTCTGGAGGCAGCAGGTGCCAGAGTACTCTACAATGAAGTCCCACTCTTTCATGGAAGACCTATCCACCAAGGGGCTAAGCCCAGAAGAGTATACAGCCAGCGCCTTCCTCTGTCTCAGGGGAGGCCGCTCTGTTTGCACTCTGCAACATAGGACAAAGTGTTTGATCAGACCATAGGCTAATGGTATTTAGCTTGGTGGACATTACAGGACTCGTATAACACTCTGTTTGAGGTTGCTCATAGTACAAACACAAGGAGATTAAAGTGGAGATTAGAAGAGATGGTATCCTCCATGTTTGCGTAAATAGTCGGCATACACATGTGCTTTAGTAAAAAGGGGGAACCTGGCATTTTTCACATCAAAGATTATATCCTTGTTTAAGAATGTGTTCCTCTGAATCTCAAAACCCCAAATGAATCAATCCATAGAACACATGATTTACTAGGACTGAATCCAAAATCTGTAAAAGGAGACAGGAGACAAGACTGTAGCTGCTATGTGTGTGTTTGTGTGTTGAGGAGCAGGTTTACAATTAAACAGAGGTGCTGTTTATACTTCAACAAATGAAACTGGTTTTTAAAAGATGCTAATGGCTTCCTTTCAGAATTTGTGTCAACTCCCTGAGTTGACACAATGACACAAATTCTGTGTCAGTTGTTGGAGGTGCAGAAACCCTCTGTTACCTCATAAACAACCTTTGGCAGAGTACAGAGACCGGCTGCAGAGAGAACAACTGATGTTCTCTGAGATTAAAGCAGTACATTTCTGAGAAGAAACAAAGCGTTACGTGGTTTTCTTCTGATTAGGCCCAATTCACAGCAGGGTCTCTACAAAATCCAGATGCTGGTAACATTGTGATTGTGGCTAAAATCACAAATATTTCTATTTGGCGCAAGTATAATTTCATTAGATCATCAATAGAAGTAATATTTTCTTTTGTGAAAGTACAAAATTCGGAGTTTTTCATTATTGCTAAATTCAACTGCAAAGTATAGTTTAATAAGTTAATTCACTGCAGGTGTAATGCGGCAGCGTCTGTGGTGTGTTGATCCAAATTTGACAAGTTAAGCATTTTAGTTCCTTAAGCAAAAAGAAAAAAAGTTTTGGATTTGTCAGGTTTTTTTTTCTTGTAAATTTGTCAGTTTTTTGTCTTTAATCTTGGTAGGTCTGATTTTATTTTTGGAATATTACCTCCCAACCCACCTCCAAATGTTTTTGGGTTTTTTTCAGTTTGAGCTTTTTTTGCAAGATATTTTTGAGGGAGAAATTTGTGAGGCAGCGATCCTAAGTAACTCCAAGCACGAGTGTAGTGGTATACTGCATTGTGTTAATTTTTCATCGCAGACTGACTAAAGACAGAACTGCTTATTCTCTTAATCAGTGTGTCAGTCACAGGCACACCTTTGTTTGCTCCGTACTCCTGAAGCTTTGTATTGAACGTATCGAGCCAGCTAGGGCCTATCTACCTCTGGACAGGATGTGAAAATACACTTTATCACAAATTATTTTATTTTGTTTTCCACTTTTTGTCTGACTTTCTCTTCCTATACATTGATTTGAAATGTAAATATATTCAACGGGGCAAAGAGCCAGAGGTCGCATTCACGCCTAATGTACAGGAGAATGTAGCTCTGTGGTCATGAACTTGAGGGGGATAGTGCACGTATTGTTAAATAAGTGGAATCACAAATGAGTGAGTGAGTGAATGAATGAACAATGGAGATACTATGGAAGAGAACAACGCAGAGTAGGGGAGTGGAAGTGAGTCAAATTGAATAATAGTAGTTAAGTAAAACTCTGGTGGGAAAGGCTGAAACACAGATAACAACGAAGCCCAGCACGGATGGAGAACATAGAACATAGATGGGGAAATAGAGCATACAGAACATATTAGGGGAGAAACCAGTAGGTTGAGGTACAGCCTCAAGGTTGTGATGGTGCGTGTTGATACATTTGTGGATGGAATGCTGGAGGGCGACCGGGTCAGGCTGCTGGAATGCAGACTTTCATCTGCATGGATCTGTCTCCGCTCAATGATGTGATTGTCTTTTATCAGAGGGCAAACGGAGTAAGAGCCGGAGAGATCGACGGGGTTGGGAAGGGACTTGGTATAATATTAACAGTAAGCTCAATTTTAACAAATGCAATGTGCCAAATGTTGGTACTGGTTAGTCGTTCATTTTAAGCAGCATTTGAGATGTTCCGATACCATCTTTTCCTTCCAGATATCAATATCTAAACTTGTGTATTGGGCGATACCCATCCGATTCCAGTCTGTTTAAAAACCCAAATAATAATTTTATAACAACACAATTTTATAACTGTGTTGTTATAAATGGTTGTATTCTTATTTAAATATGTGCTTTGATTAATAGAAATCTTGGCATTACTCAATTTAATTATGTATTGTAAGCTGCTGAGAGTTAGTTTTAGGAAATTATTCTGTTGTATATTGCTGCTAAAACATCTACTTCAAACAACTGTATTTATTCCAGTTTCTCGCCCAAAAACTACATTTAACAAGATTACAAATCAATATAACATTCTTATTTAACTTCGCCCACTATTAATTGTTACAGAATAGAGCTTGAACGCATCATAATGTAACTTAACGGAACATCCATTAACACTTGCTGTTAGCTCCATTAGTTAGCCAAGCAGGAATGTGTGCTTCCCACTGTCTGCTAACCGCTAACGCTAACTAGCTCTCCTCGGTTTGGTTATGTTGTGGTTAATTGTTAAGACTTTGTCCCTGCAGGCCATTATAGACTCTTTTAATATGAGCCAATCACATTGAAGAAAAGGAATAGCTTAGTTTGAACAAGGATCCTGGCCAGTGTTTTGTAAACATTTACCTCTACTCCACACAAGCCCAACCAGCTGTTGAGGTATACTGCCTCTTTTACAACTCTTAAGAGCTGCTCTGAGTTTATCGCCATGGTGATACATAACCCTGCTCATTGTTTACCTTTGCTACCATAGAGACTGCCGACATGGCAATCAGGTGCAGGCCTCAGGTGGCTCCCCTCATCGCTACGGTAACACCTCGGAGAGAGTGAGGGTGAGGGAGGCTGGATGGATGGTCAGAAGGGATGGAGACGAGCATATGCCTGAAAGGAGCAATTGATTTGGGCAAAGTGTTTCACAGGAGTGATACTGAAGCCTGCCGTTAACCTTTTTTTCCCCAGTGTTTGCACTGAACTGGGTCCTAAGGTTCAAACTTTTTTTTTTTTACCCATTAATCCTTTTCCCATTGGTCTGTTGTGATCCCACAGCGGGATCTGATTGGCTCTAGAGGCCCGAGGCCCTGCTAATGTTTGCCAGTGGACATAAAGAAAAAGGACAGAGGAGATTATGGAACACTGGGACTGAATTTCTGCCCAACTTCCCTAAAATATCATGATCAAATTATTGTATATCTTGAGTTGCTAAAACAGAGTTATGTGACTCATTTTTGTGAGAGACAATCGGATGTATTCACTTTCCCATTACGTTTTGATTTGAAATGCTCTTTTAACAAAAAAAAGCATTTGTTCTATATACAATAAATACCCCAGCTATACTGAAAAAACAAATAGTGTTTAGATTAAAACTGTTTAAATTAAGTGGTTACTTTCCACCCCTAACTCTGCTGACCCCTTTTTCTTTGGAGCCGTTGGCTAGGCATTACACAGTGCACCCTTTAAGATAATTCTCATAACTCACACCTGTGGCTATAGATATGGCACTTTTGGCATCATTTCATGCTGTTTTCTTTCTGGTTGGTTTGTAGGCGTTGGTTGTAGCAGCAGTCACATTGTGATGATTTGGTCGGAAATATTTTGGTCAACAAATTTGGTCCCTGGCTGGTTTATGTCTCTACATCCTTGAATCTTCTTATGTGGGCTCATTTCACAGTGTGAGTTTCATGGATTACCAAAGATTTTACCACGTCTCTGTCATGCTTGTCAACTTTTGTCTGGTTTCGTGGCATTTATTTTAAATTATTATGAGAACTACATTTCTTCAAAGCACGGCAGCATGCTGAGGGTGGATGCCCTGTTTATATGGCACTTAGCTCAGTAGTAACTGTCTGTATGGTAACATAACACCTGCTTCACAAACTGGCTAGCTACACAGAGCGTCTGATTATGACACAGGAGGGAGAGGGAGAGAGAGGGAGAGAGAGAGAGAGAATCGGAATCTAGACTCCTGGACATTCAGGTTTGACTGGTTCTTTTAGTTAGAGGGAGGCGAGTGGTATTGCTGGCCACACAATTCCATCCTCATTTCTTTCATTGTGTCCTCCGACTAAATAACACGCCTGAGATGGATGATGTCCAAATCGACTTAGCATATGATTCAAGGCATCAGCGGTCAAACAGCAGCACCACGCCAACAATGCATGATGTGGATGTGTTGCATTCATTATTCTCATGACGTATTGATGACATTCAGTCATCCATCTTGGGAGAGAGGGAGATGACATAAAGATTTGCTCTGGAGCTTTACTAGATTATCAATTATAAATTTGTCAAGCAACTAAAAAGAAGGCGATTAGTGAGCTTTACAATCGTTTTGCAGCTGAAGTTATCTTGTTTGCATTGTTTAATTCCCTTGTGTGAACCGGTTTGGTTTGTTTGTCAGCAGGATTACGGAAAAAGCAGTCCCTATTTTTGTAAAACTCGGTGAAAGGGTGAAGCTTGGGCAAAGAAAGAACTCATTTATTTTTGGAGCAGATCCGAATCACGGGGTGGACACGCACATTATTTTTAACATTGCGAGGTAGGGCACTTGGCCTCAGCGGAGGTCTGCGCTCTCCGAATGCCCTTCTAGTTCACTTTGTAACAGACGCCGACCGTTTCTTTAGGGAGAAAGTTAGCCCAGGATATGATTCTGTATAAATGTCCCGTGTTGCTGAAAAGGGGAAGGTGTTCTTCCACCTGCTTCATGCTGTCTTCACTACCAACAGCCTCAGAATCTTGAAGGAAACACCAAAAGTATCCCAAGCTAACCAATCGCTGTACTACTTTTATCCGGGCCATTATCTCACCCCCTAACGAAGTGTGGATATATTTTTGAGGCTCTGCTCGGCCTGCTGCCTCTCATGCTGACAACAGTTTTGTGGAAGGGATGAAAGCAGAACCTGCTGACAGGTGTTCATTACAAATATCCACTCCCAGAAATGACTCAGGGGTTCGATTGAATGCTGTTGTGTAAGGACTTATATCATGAGGCCAAGTGTGAGCCATTAGATAATTCAAAATTCACAGTCATGTGATCTTGCCGCTGCTGTCATTGTTTTAAAATCTGATTAGCAGAGCGAGGCAGTGGCTTATGATTCAGTGATAAATAAACAACATTATCACTTTTATTTTTTGAAAGCTTGTGCAACACTTGATTTAGACTTCTTCCACACCCTGTAATTGATACATGGAGCTGCTCAAATAAGTAATCCTAATGGCTGTCACCATAACGTCATTGTTTTAGTAAGAGTTAGTGGTGCAAAAGGATCACAAAGCTCACGGTTCAGATCGGTTCAGATCACATCAGCAGAAAAAAAGAGCAAATATAAATTTTAGAAATGCCCACCCTTAGGTATTTTTTCTTTTTGCCGCCGATTCTGATTCCACATCGTCAATGGCCGATACAGATAGTTTTTGTTGTGGGTTTGCTTTGTTATAGCAGCTGCTATCCAGAGTAAAACATCACACAATTTAAATGATTATGAAATACAGGATTTTACTTTTATAAAAAAAAAAAGAAGTTTAAATGATGTCTAATAAGCAGTTAAGAGCTAGTGTTGGGAAGTTAAACAGGTCACAATTCCCTCTCTAATATCTATTTTATATCACTGTGAAAACAAACTGTATCCATTGAAGTTTTCTTTCATGGGATTACTTTTTAACACAACATGATATCGTTATAATTTACCTTTGCTCAATTCTTACTGAAAAGAGCCTGAACGCATCCTAACGTTACTGAATGGAACCTCCATATGTTAGCTGTTAGCTCTGGTCCTGCCAACTCTACAGACTCTCCTCCTGATGATTTAAAACACAGATTTGTCATTCACAATGTAGCATTATCAGGGAATGCCGATCCCCTGATTGTAGAATTTTACTGAATACCTTCCGATATCGATTGGCAGTAGATCTTTATTTCACAATATGATAGTTAAGGTGTGTAATCAAGCCACGGTTCACATTACACCCCTAAAGAGACTTAACACAGATGAGACTGTGTTTCAAGTTTTACCTCGGTTCCCTGATCATGTCTGAGACCTAGATGGCATAATGAAGCCCTCTTGTGCATGTGCATTGGGTCATGGTTTTAAGGATTTGATAATGTGTGAAAATAGATTTATAGAGGTCAACAGACTTTGCTTAGTCACCTCTGTTGGATTTGTAAATAAAGCATTTTCTCTTACATTTGCCGTAATCTGTGTGAATGATCGATGTGCCACACAAGTGGTCAGTGTTATCGAACCCTCCACGGTGTCACTGAACTTCAGCCCTGCTCTTTTCACATGAATCCAGCCAGGGACCTGCTGTTGACACACCCTCAGAAAAAACACAGTTGTCACAACGCCCAGATTGTGTAAAGTATTAATTCACATGAATACATTGCAGCGTTATCTTCAGGATAACACATATCACACCCCTGTCCTCTTGGAACACATTTATACTCCTGTTGGCCATGTAATGATGAGATGATGAGATGAGACATTGCAGCGTTATCTTCAGGATAACACATATCACACCCCTGTCCTCTTGGTGTGTGTGTGTGTGTGTGTGTGTGTGTGTGTGTGTGTGTGTGTGTGTGTGTGTGTGTGTGTGTGTGTGTGTGTGTGTGTGTGTGTGTGTGTGTGTGTGTGTGTGTGTGTGTGTGTGTGTGTGTGTGTGTGTGTGTGTGTGTGTGTGTGTGTGTGTGTGATGTTGGTCCATCTATCAAACAACCTCCAATCCATATTGGTTCATTTAATTTCTTGATGACAATATACATCACAATATAGTATGTTTTCTGGTAATTCAATAAATGGAAATCACATGGTTTTATATGCTCTTGTTAAAATAATAACCCCTACAAGGACTATCATTTTGTGTTGAATTTGGCCTTCCGAAAGTGTTCCGAGCACCAGAGTCCCTTTTAAAAAAAGATCATTATACTGCAGAAAGAAACTATATATAAAAATAGACTTTCTCACTGATAGTCTCATTTACTTATGAATACAGAGGCATCTGTAGGTGTTACGAGTGTCATTCTTACATAACGCTCGTATCAGCGCAGTGTGATTAAACCACGTCAGCCTCCACAGGTTGACCGATTTGGTTGACGCTTCTCATCTGCTATGTAACTGGAGACCAGAGATTATGAAAGCTTTTATCTGGCACTAAGGTTACCTGTAGAGCTGCTGCCTTTGATGCTCTGTTGTATCCTCAATGTTATTTATTTACTTACCTATGCTGCTGGAGACTGAGCCAAAATCAGTTTCAATATGTGTATTGTTTTTATTAATCACAAATAAGGTTTGACTTGAGGGAAATGTAAGACCAGAGTTAATCAACTGCACGGCTTCAGACTTCAGACTTGGTCCAAGTCTGCTTACATAGTGGCTTCCCAGAGGGCAACACCACCTCAGCCTTTACCCTACATGTAATTCCCCCACCTTTTAGTCCCAACACTCTCCCCATCAACAGTCATAAAAACACACAGCAATAAAAGACAATGACAGAAACGCACGCACACCCTGAAGAGATGGAACCCAGTTTTTCTTTTGAGATGGAACAATTTTTAAGTTGGTGTTATTTTACTTCAAAGTATCAAATCAAGCTAAATTTCATTAGCAATAAAAGACAAGAAAAAATAGAGAAATACAAAAATAGGCCTCGTGCACAAAGGGAAATTGGTCAAGTGAGATGTCTTTACCCGCCGACATTTTCTTGCGAGTGCCGAGTAGATACTGAGCATATGCAGCTCTAAGCAGAAATGGGAAGGAAGGGAGATGGTTTGGAGAAAAAAAACCTGACTTGTTTAATTCCTTTTTACTACTTGCCTGATTTGGCAAGCGAGTTGTTAAATTAAAATTTTCAACCATTAACCCGTAACCCTCTTTTATGTGATTTCAACCCCCAACCCCATGATCCCATATAGACCATGACGCAGTTGTAAAGGTGAACATTCCAAATGGGTCACAGTTTATTTCCTGTTGCAGTGCAAATATCATAAAAGGAATGGTCATTGTGACAGCATTCCAGTTATTTTATAGTGAATGAGGTGGGCAGAGCGAGTCCCACTATAACCCATCATATCTGTGTTGATTCACCTATGAGTGACAACTGCTTCCAGTCATTTAAAAAAACCAAAAAAAAAACAATTTTGACAATTTTTTAATCTAAATCTGCTCTTTTATTTATATTGTTATTGGTCCCTAAACAGATCTTGGCTCTGTCCAGCATTTGCTTATAGCTCAAATCAAGATAGCTACATCACGAGACATAACCAAACAATTATCTCTGATCAGACTGCATTTATAGCCAGGTCATTAATGCCTCTAATAACTGGTTTGACTCAATGATATGGCCTGTCAGGGTTGGGTAAATATAGGACTTGACAGTACGCTGCAATGCCCTCAGTGATTTGCATGTGAACTAGCCTTCTAGCCTTCATTTTTAGCTAGCACACACATCAATAAAAGAGATTAAGCTAGAGAGGCTGTCAAATGTGCTTTCACTCACCAACACTACATCTCTCTGTCTGTTTATTTACAGCTTCACGAAAAATTATTTACTACTGGAGTCATATTTCTAAATTAATGTAGGACGTCTCAACAGACATATTGCTGTCTAATGTTAGCCAAACAAAGTGCAAATGCTAACTTAGTTCATTGACCAACAAAGTAACAGGTACCAGAATAAAGGTCCAGATTTGAAGAAGCATAAAGTTATAAAATTGGAAAATTGCAACCACCTCCTGATAAGTATAGAGAGAGCTGGCTAACGTTAGCCCTCCTGAATATTACTAAATGTTATTAACAGTGACGGTTGGCTAGTTACTGATAACAAAGACACTCTATAACAATCATATGCATGTAGAATACTATCGGCTTGGCACCAATGTGAGTTCCTTGACATAATGACTCTTACTTATTTTATATCATCAGTTGCAGTGTATGTGAATGACATCAGCTGAGAGGAAGTAAACATGGACCCAAGCTGTTGCCTAGCAATTGAAATCGATTAAACCAATCTATAATGTCCACTTATTTTCCCCATTTGGTTCTTCTTTCCCCCAACCAGCTGATCTTTCACAATCACAATAAATTGAAACAAAAATAAAACAGGGTCAAACAGCAGAGTGGACCGCCATGTATCGCTTCTTCTTCATGGGTTTTTTAAATGTTGAAGCTTCATCCTTGTCCATCAAGCTAACCTGAATTGTGACAGATTTGAGGGTTGTTTTCTCTTATTGTAATCACAACCAAACTCCTATTGCCTTGAAAATGTGTTTTATTCCTCCTCAGCACATTCATTCAAGTCATCCACCCACATTCTCCTCCTCCTCCTCCTCCTCCTCCTCCTCCTCCTCTCCCAGCGGAGGCTGACTGTAGCTTCTGTGTTGTGATGGTACCAGGCCACATCGCCACCCCACTCTAACCATCTCCTTTGTTTTATTTTGCGTCTCATTCGTTTACGTTCTTCCTCCTACTGGGACAGAGCAGTCCTTATGTTTTCTCCTTGACAGGGATGCCCTCTGTAAAATAAGATTATTCAGTCATGCTGACCTCTCCTAACGTAAAGCGTCTCTGAAGTTTACATTTAATTATGAATCATGGATGCACAAACATGGTGACCTGGCAATAACTTAAAGACCATACTGCTGTGTCATGAGAGGGGAAGTTGAAGACTTGATCAATTTAATCAATAATCTACCGAAACGGCAAATATGAACATAGGAGGAATGACGTAATTGAGGGTTTCCTTTCTCAAGACAACAATAAGGATTCTTTAGGTTTAGACGGTGTTTGTTAAGCTTTTGGAATGCTATTAATCACACTGTATACTGTAAGCTAGCACAGCATAATGAAAAAGTCTTAAAATCATCCCTCCCCATACTGCAGTCAATAGGTGTCATTCTGGACATGACAATGGGTCAATGTAGGTGAGAGTTGTGTCAACAGAGCAGGCATACCACCCATTGTCTCAGCCCAGGCCTGAAGAGTGTACACAGCCACTCCTGGATCAACAGGAACACAGATCGAGGCCAGCAATTAGTTTCTGAACTCCTGCCTCCCGCATTCAGTGTTTACTTAACAACTAGCAGAATGAACCTGCTATTAATTTGTTCTTCAGTACATTCAGGCAGTAACGTAGAGGATGTGTCAGAGCGGGCGACTCAACATGAGCTGTTAGCGGCGTCACTGACGGAATGAAAGAAAAAAAGAGTCAGAAAGATAGAAGAAGTGTGAGTCAGAGAGGAGAGAGGTGTGGTGGGGTCACCTCAGTCCTCACCTCCCTTGGGCACTGTTGATGTGTTGCCATGACAGCTTTTGATCTGAGTTACGGATTATATTGAAGTCTAACTTCACCCCCAGGTCTGAGCCTAAGTCCACCCACTGCATAATTTAGAAAAATGCAAAAAAAGGCTGGCAAGGTGTATACGGCATCTCTACCACGGCGGTACTCCTCTGTAGTCCTGTTATGGTCACTTCCGTTCACTGGTGGCAAAAAAACAAGATGGCGACGGCCGAAATCCAGGAGGGCCATGGCCAAAATGCCAAACTCAAGGCTTCAAAACCGCATTCCCCAAACCAACTGGTGACGTCACATCGACTATATCCACTTCTTATATACATGCCTATGAGATATTTTCATAGTGGAAGACTGAAAGAATAGAAATTAAAGGTAAACAAATAAATGTATGGGTTCCTGCGTACAGTTCGATACAGAGTATGGTTGACATTCTGACACCAAATTGTCCCAATGTCCAACTTAAAAGAAAAGTGAATCTATTTCCCACAAGCCTGGATTATTAGGAACTATAACTTTATCTTCCTCTAGATATTTCTTGCCGTGGAGAAATTAAACAACAAAAACAGACAACATCCAGTTGATCTTTTTTCAGCCAAAGCACAGAAAGTTCAAACCTACAACCAGCTTTGGTTAAAACAACTGTTGTAGTCTCAGTGTGGCACTTCTGTGGTGTTTCATAACCGGTAACAACATAACAAGTTGCTCACCCATCGAAGATGTGGTTCTGTTTGTTAGTTTCGAGTTATTGGAATTATGTTGTTCCCTTCCAATAAAACTAAATTGCACGTTGCTATATTTTAGGCATGATCTAAAGCACTGGAACTGGCAGCATGACAAGTTTCTATAACCTACCTCGGATGTTCGACAAATAGTGAATTAAAATACACGCACTGCATTTCTTTGTCAACCTGCCACGTTAAATATTGGTTAAAGATTGATCTTAAATGTGAAACTCACAATAAATTAAAGCCTGCACCTGAGCAGCGATGTTGTGTTGGCTGTAACACAACGTCGTGTACTTGTAGGGAAGGATAGTTTTCTAACCGTAGTTTGTAATTTAAATCTCCACAGACACAACAATATATGTTTTTTCTAAATCATTTTAGAGGGCGAGAGATGCGATATTATAAAGAGTCAGTCTTCATTTTTATTGTTGTTGTTCAAAGGTCACACAGTTGTATAACCATAAAGGAGAGCAAACACTAAGGCATTTGCCGAATTACTTCCTGTCCTGGTTATTCCCGGTCAGGTATGAGAGTAGAACAAAACTTTGGCGTCCCAGTGGATGAACAGCTCGAGGATCTCCGTGGACGTCTGGTGCTGTGGCTTTTGAATTTCCCCAATGAGCTTTGTTTCTTTTCAGCCACTTGCTCAAAAATAATCTGTCTGAATAATATGTAAAAGCGTATAAATTGCCGAAAGCATACCAGTACCTCTGTTTGCCTTTTCATTTTTTTGTGTGCCGTCGCCACGGGATACCTTCAAAGGTGGAGGCAAAGCCTTTAATGGCCTTAGGTGCTGACACATTTTCAGTGTCTGTGTTTGTTATCTTAGAATGTGAACTATTGCCACCTGTTTAGTTAACGTTTAGCCCCATTTAAACCTCCAGTAAACACATTTTAACAGCTCCACAAAACTCAGCAGGCTCTTTGACTGATTGAAAATAATGAAGCAGAGGTTTCACTTGAGCTTAGAAGGGTGGTTTACCAGCAGAAACCTCCTTGCGTGAATGTCTCATAGATAGACTTAAAGTTGTACTTTTAGCTAGTAAACAATCGTTGTTGTAGTCATGTGTCATCATAGTTTGGCTGTAAACATAATTATACAATTGCTTTTATTCACTTTTTTTTATTATTTTCGTAACCAATCCATATTTCAATATAGATGTTTCGGTTTATGAATTAATTGCCAAGTCGTTTTTTTAATTGGATACTTGGCTGAATAGGTGACTTTGATTGGCTCTTTTCCAGTTTTCCTTATTTGACAGAAAACAACAGAAAGTAGAATTTTAAATAAATACCATGGAGGATTTGTATTTGAAACATAACAAATCTAAGACACAGTGACCTGTGTTCTCCTATACAGTTCTCTGATCTTGCTCAATAATCCACATAACAGAAGTATGATCATCCCTTTCTGTTTTAAAGTTCTTGGCAGTTAATGGTCCTCTTCTCAGAACCTGCTGTGACACGGTTCCCTTTAGCCAAGTCACACGATGTTATTAACAGTCAAACAAACTCTCTTTCTCACACACACACACAAATATAAGTAGTTGCACATGTTAAATGATTGACTATATTCAACCATTTGTTTCACCTTCATCAACAACTATGAAGGAACATATTGCTGGCCATCAATGGGAAATCTGTGAAGTCCTCACAAAGCCTAATCTGTGGTTCAAGTGTGAACTCTTGGGTGGGGCCAGTGGGAGAAACACTGTGGCAAATATTAATTCGGCCACGAATAACTAGAAAACTTTTGGGGCGTATGAGTCAGGTGCCATCTTGGGGTCCAGTACCAACTTCTTATAATACATCCATGGCCTAAACACAGATTGATTGGTGTCTGACTGGGGACCTGTGATAGCATTGTATAAGCTAAATGGAAAAAGGAAAATTCCAGTTTTCTTTTTAAAGAAAATGGACTTTTGGAGAAACGTTATTCGTTAATATGAGAGTAACAAATGCACCCACAGTAAGCCACTGCATCTGATTTTATCTCATTTTTTTTTACGTGTTTGAAAGACCCATAAAAATAGGAACTGAGTTGTGTAACTGTAAAAACATGTCAAGAATAAATAGAAAAAAAAGGAGCAGTCATTGCTGATCACTTTCAAGCCAGACTGGAACTTTCCTTCTATTAATATCAATACAACTAACTTATAACAGTATCAACACTGATACTGATCTCATTTTCATTGTAATGTAAAATGAAACCCCAACACTGGACCACATTCACTGCTCTTACATATAAGGTCAGAAAAAGCTCATTTTGAGTCTGAAGAAACTACAATTGTTTTCTTATCTAAACTGTTCTGATTGGTTTGTGCACTAGAGAGTGCATACAGTATGTGGGCTGTGTTCTGTCTGCATTAAATACAATTCTGTACTTCAAGGTGGTACGTGGAGGTTTGCACATATTTTGGCGTAGCAGAATTGTGAGGTGTGTCTTTGCATCGCCTGCCTACATTAAGAAAGATAATAAATCTGAAACAATGGCAATACTGACACACTTCTAGTGAAGCATTGCAGTACAGCCCCCCCAAACGCACTGCACCTGCAGAATTTTTCGAGCTCCGGTGACCTTTTGTTAAGCCGGTCCTAAATGTGTAAAGTGGGAGGAGCTTATTAAACATCGGAATCGCATGTCGCTCACAGCCTCACTCACGTAGGCCACGGCTGCTGCTGCTGATACAGAGGGTGTGTCTGCTTATTACTGTCACCAACATAAAGCTATCACGCTGCTTATTTCTGTGTGTGTGTGTGTGTGTGTGTGTGTGTGTGTGTGTGTGTGTGTGTGTGTGTGTGTGTGTGTGTGTGTGTGTGTGTGTGTGTGTGTGTGTGTGTGTGTGTGTGTGTGTGTGTGTGTGTGTGTGTGTGTGTGTGTGTGTGTGTGTGTGTAGCTTTGAGCGGAGCCACCCTGTTTGATTGTTTTGGTATCGGGTCTGTATCGCCATGTACAGTATCACCTATAACAACGCCAAACAAATGACGCATTATGTTGTATTTATTTTCTGATACCGGTATTGATTTGACGTTTCTTTTCTATAACTTTTCTTCTACTACTTTTCCCCCCATGTGTATTTGATGAACATTTGCTCAAACATTTTATCCAATCAAATGTATCAATACTGCTGTTAATGAAGAGCTACAGGACTGTGGATTCCAGATAAAGAGCTTCTGAACATTTTTGGCAATTAAATACAGACACACAAGATTACTTCTGCTCTTACTTTTGATTTAACTCTCTGGGTTTGTCAGAGTATGATAACTTATCATACTGTTTAAGATGATCTACATCACAGTGTTGTTATCAACTGTATAGACAGCGTTTTTCTGTCCGTACTGTAGACATGGCTGGGTGATGGATTGAAAAACAGGTTCGAAGTAAAGTATTGATCTCATATTACTAGACGTCACAGTGAGTTACAACATATTATTCTTCCAAGAAGGACGAGACAGCTTAATGGTCCCTTTGTGTCTTTTTTGTTTTGTTTTAGAACACTGTGATAATTGGGGGGGGTGTTACGTTTCCTCTGTAGGTGTTAGATTGCCAAGGTGATGTTAGCAACAAACCACAGGGGACCTGTGAGTAAGTGTGTACGTGTGTACTTGTGTCTCTGAAAACCAACCAGCTGATAAATATTTCACTTTACTGACAGCCAGTCAGAGGATGAACAGAGGCGGCCAATTGCAGAAGCAGGAGGATGATGAGTCCGGTAACATTGTCACGGAACGAAAGAGAAGCAGATGTAGAAATATTTAACTGACTACGTTTTTTGCCGTTATTCCGTAAAAGACAATGTTCCTACTAAGCTCTTTACATGGTTGATTAGAATGAATATTCCAATAATATTCCAGAGTACATGCAGCCACTAATACGCCGATTAACGTAACCGTGTGTTAGAAAGCAAGAAAAACAAAGCAAGTGCACACATGTATGACTGCCTATACGGTCTGGTCTGGATCAGTTTACTGCATCATCCAAGGCAATCCTAAATTAAATTGTAAATATTCTAAGAATAGTGGTTGGAATATGAATGTGTCACTGTGACAGGCTATCAAATTAATTGATCATAGTTCCTTATCAATAATTCTTATGTATCCAGACTCCCTCTTTCATTCCTTCAACCGTTGCTAGATGATAGATACCGTTGCGATATTTGTGCATATCCAAAAAACATTTTTTACCCAAGTCTTACATGTCTAAAAGTTGGTGTGTTTCTATGTCCGATTAGAAATGCGGGCTTTTGTTTTGGGCGTGCATCTCTGCAAACTGTTTGTAGTCAATTTGTGTATAACTACTGTACAACGCACAGAGCTGACTGTAGACAGGCAAGAGGGCCGTGTGTCAGAAAACTGTGATAAAACCCCCACTGAGACGCATATTGGGGAAATCGCTGTTCACCTGTCCAAATAATGCTTTCTAAAACCTGAATATTAACATCATACTTAATCAGAAAGTGCTCCATTCCGGATAAGACCTAATACGGATGCTGATTACATGACCCATATCTAATGATGTTGGAATAAAAGTGTGCATTTAGTCGCTGCTTCCTGTACCGCGGTGCGATTCCAGCAAAACAAGAATCAGCTACTAATTTCTCTGTGTGGGTGAGCGTTATTCTTTTAAATAAAGAAATACTTTAATTTACAATCTTTAGGTATACTAATTGCACACACAGTACGCTCGTTATATTTCATTATGTATTCACAACACTCATATCTCCTCCAACACATGTGTGAGGCCGCAACGGATGCCACTTCCTTTTGTCGTCAGGGTGAGTGACCACTAATGTTTCATTCAAATAGGCCAACAAACACCCCTGTCTTCAGTTTCACAGTGGAGAGGTTTGATTAAGGAAACTGGCCATTGTATTTTTACATATGGTGATGGAGAGGTGACGGCTCACACATTTTTCTCCTCTTTTATCACATTATAGCCCGCACTTTCCGGTGTTCTTTTCTACCGCAGCCGGTGTTGGTTAGAGCACACAGGCTGATTGTGTTATTTGTTTTCTAAAAACCTGGTCTTGGATTTCCGACCGTTCTTCATATTAACACACATCTTAAAAAGGGTGCAGCAGAGTCTTCAAAGGTTACTAAGGATCACTTTGGCTCAACGGTTGATGAGTGTGCGGTACTTTTTCACATCCACCTGTGGAAACGGTGACAGAAACAGCAGTTTTCAGTGTTTGTCAGTTCAAATGGTTAAAATATTGTGGATTGTAAATGTTAAGTGTTGAGGTGTTGGTGTCACATGTTGCCTCGACCTTTTAGTATACGACATGTAGATGGGATCAAAGGGCAGTCCCTCTGGAAAAAAACTGGACTGTGTGACTCACCTTACAGACAAACAGAGGCGTGATGGAGTAGGCGGAGTAGCTGCATAAGACCTGTGTTTCTACCCCCCCTCTTTTGATCATACAGATTTGCAATTTTATAAGTATTGAAGCTTGTTTGGATCAAACGTAGTTATATCTGTCGGTTTCAAAAGTAGTATATGATTTGAAAATGACATTTCCCGTACTTTATAAGCCCTTTACTCGTACGGATTGCAGACATTGTCTGGGTGAAGGTGGCTCGAGTCTCCGGACGTTTAATGCACAAATTGCCCGGACCTTGCCACTTCCTGGGGCCAAGGAAGTTCTCACTGTGACCCTCTCTCTGCAAGAAGGGACGCGGCCCCGTTGCTCGGTCTGTCCTCAGTGTGTCAGGGGTGTCGATAACCCCCCTGACCCGTCTGGTTTACAATGATTTGTGGGTGTGATTTTTATGACCTGTCGTTACCATTTACGTGTTTACAAGAGCACAAAGTCCTTTATAGACCTAGCCGATTGATTTTGCTCTCAGAGTGCAACAGGTTGATGCATTTCACTTGAATATACTGACAATTTTCTCCCAGGGAAGCATGCCTCGGGACTCCCTTGAGTGTTCCGAGGCCCACCCACCACAGTCTCCCAAACTGTGGGAAACACTGTAGTATGTTTAGTGCAATTAACTGGTATTTATAGTGGCAGAACAGCTTTATTGGTCGTGGTTTTAGGCTCTATATTTCAGTAAACGGCGCCTACAGGAGTTGATTAAATGAAGAATATCATGCCATGCCTCCCCTTGCTTCACTAATCTTGCATCCTCACTATAACAAGGCGCCCATGCAACCAACCAAACATACAGACAGATCAGTGTTTTAAACAGGTCTGTCTCTTTCTATGACTTTTATAAAATTACAAAAAGGGCTGGTGCCAGCTACAACCACGAGTCTACCTTCCTGCTGTTAATCATGTCCATCTCTTTCTCGATTTTGTTCTTCAGACTCTGAGAGAGAGGAGGAAGGCCAGCGAGCAGACAGCTGGAGAGACGGGAGACAAGACGACAGAGGAGCAGGAGAAAGAGGAGGACGAGAATGCCAATTACAACCGCTGCAGCCCTGTGGACCTGGACAAGGTGCGTGTGCGTGTGCGTGTGCTGGTCATGGGGTTGTAGACGGAGAGTGAACAGTCATCCGGTTATTCACCCTGCCTCATTCCAAAACTGTCCCTGTTAGTTAGTACACTCTGAATTTCTCACACTGCTAGACAAGAGCCTGTACAAACAAACAAAGATGTGTTAATGGCAATAAAATATAAACCCCTAACATAACTTTAACCTAAATACCAAACTGTCCCCTGTAAAGATAAAATAAGATAATCCTTTATTAGTCCCGCATCGTGGAAATTTACAGGATTACAGCAGCATAGGTTATAGTGCAAACAAGAGACATAGTGAAAGAAAAACAAGATAAAAAAAACAAGTATTATAAATAAGCAATAAAAACAGTAAAGAATCCAGAATAACTGAAATATTATATATACAGACAGAAAAATATTATAACTATAATTGCACAGTGTATTGTATTGCACAGGTTTTTATTGTCATGTTTTTATTGTCATGTGTCATGTGGTCTGCTGGGAGCAGAGCTGGTTGTGCAACCTGACAGCAGCAGGAAGGAAGGACCTGCGGTACCTCTCCTTCACACACCGGGGGTGAAGCAGCCGGTGGCTGAAGGAGCTGCACAGAGCTGCCAGGGTGTCCCACATGGGGTGGGAGGTGTTGTTCATCAGGGATGACAGCTTAGCCATCATCCTCCTGTCTCCCACCACCTCCACCATATCCAGTGGACACCCCAGCACACTGCTGGCCTTCCTGACAAGTTTGTTGAGTTTCTTCTTGTCAGCTGTCGAGATGTAGGATCTTGTCAGCTGTCAGGAGGATTCGCCCCTTCCTCACTGAGGAGACGGCGCAGGTGCTCATCCAGGCTCTGGTCATCTCCCGCCTGGACTACTGCAACTCACTACTTGCCGGAGCCCCGGCGTCGGCCATCAGACCTCTGGAGCTTGTCCAGAAAGCTGCAGCACGTCTGGTGTTCAATCGCCCCAAGTTCTCTCACACAACTTCCCTTCTCCGTTCTCTACACTGGCTCCCTGTAAGAGCTCGCATCCAGTTTAAGACTCTGGTGCTAGCCTACAGGGCAGTGAAAGGAACAGCTCCTTCCTATCTCCAGGCCTTGGTCAAGCCCTACACCCCCGCCCGACCACTTCGCTCTGCTGCCTCGGGGCGATTGGTTGCCCCGTCGCTCAGAGGTCCCTGCGGCCGATCCACCCGGTCACAGCTTTTTTTTTCTGTCCTGCCCCTCAGTGGTGGAATGAACTCCCCACAGTTCAAGGACTTTTAAAGAGTCGGTGCCCATCTTTAGGCGCAGGCTGAAAACTCACTTCAAGATTCTCCTCCGGGCGCAGCTCTCTGCGCCCCTGGCCAATCCTCTTTGAAGTACTACCCTGAGCCTTCCATGGCTGTTGCAGGCACCAGCGCGGTGGAGCGAAAATGCGCCTCTCTAGTTTACTGTTAGCCTTGTAAACCAGACCTGCCCAGATTTTTTTTAGCACCAGCCACGGGCTTTCCCCACCGACGTAGACAGCAGAGCGCTGGATTGCGATCAATTCGTTTATGCTTTTAGTTTGTTTGCCACAAAATTTATGTTCAAGTGTTTATTCGTATCAGTTCGCTGCACTTATTGTATTCGTCATCTTCAAGAAGTTTATGCACTTCTGGTGATTACTTAGTTCTAGCACTTATTGCCCAGTCTCTTTTAGTTTGTCGTATAGTCTGTTGCAATTATTGTTTTTAGTAATTGCCTCTTATACTTTTGCTCTGGTTTATGCTTTAAGATGCTTGTTTAAGAAAGGAGATAACTTATGACTTCTGGTGACTAGTAGTTCTCTTGAATACCTATGTTGAATACACTTCCTGTAAGTCGCTTTGGATAAAAGCGTCTGCTAAATGACTGTAATGTAATGTAATGTAATGTAAAGGAGCATTTCCTGTCTGTCTTGTCTCGGTTTTATAAAAAAATCACATACAGTCATTGGCGCATAAAGACGCACTCACGCATTCATTTGAATCATGTGATTGAGCGGTGTTTTTCTCCTATGCAGCTGTCCTCGCACAGGACGTTGCAATGACAGATTCATTATCGCTCACTCTGTTGCCAGGCACCAGTGCATCGAGCGAAATGCGCCTCTCTCGACTGTTAGCCTTGTAAACCAGACCTGGAGCGGGCTTTTTCTAGACCTTAAGGCTTCACAGTCTGTCCTCCTTTACAGCAAGTCAGTCGCTCCAGGCACGCTGACGATCAAATCCCCAGTTTTGAGTGTTTAGACGTCACTGTGCATCACTGACACTCCCATGAAAGAGCCTCCAGTTTGATTTCAATAATCAAATCCATGTCAGACACACACACACAAAGCATTTGTTGTATTCTGGCTGCAGTGCTTTGTTATGTAAGCACACCTGTTGTGGTGATAAAAAAACCAAAGCAATATGTATTTATATATGTCATGTGATGTCAGGACAACTGTTTGGATCTGATCCAGCTCTCACTGAAGTAGTCACCTTGTTCACTAAACACCTTGTTTTATTGTGACAACTGCATTGTTGTCACAGTCCACTTTGAGTAGACACACAGTGCAGAGGCAAACTGGTAAAGCTGGTTTCCGACATTATTTGATACATAACTTTCCTTTTGAAGCAAGCTGTGTGTGTGTGTGTGTGTGTGTGTGTGTGTGTGTGTGTGTGTGTGTGTGTGTGTGTGTGTGTGTGTGTGTGTGTGTGTGTGTGTGTGTGTGTGTGTGTGTGTGTGTGTGTGTGTGTGTGTGTGTGTGTGTGTGTGTGTGTGTGTGTGTGTGTGTGTGTGTGTGTGTGTGTGATCACATTTTCTCTGAGCACATCTACTTGGTCAGCCCAGTCTCTTTTGTAATTTGTCACCTTTTAATCATGTTTGTCGTTAATGAACAAACTATTAACTGATTAATAGAGAATCAATATTCATAATTCATATTCATTATTTTCAATTTAATTTATGTTGTATAGCCACAAATCACAAGTTTGCCTCAGAGGGCTTTACAATCTGCACGACATCCTCTTTAGGATGTCGTGCCAGGAAAAACTTGAGTGTTTGAACTTTTGTTGATGATTGAAACACACTGGAAGAAGTCATTTAGTTCAAACTATCATTGCTTGTCTTTGGGAAGTACCAACCCTTGTCACAAGTGCGCCTATCTTCATCTTGTGACATGCAGTTTCACTTCTTTTTTTGGTTTTTGTTTGCATAAACAAGGTCCCAAGTGATTTTCAGGACAATTGTTGTAGTTTAATGCTTATGTCCTTTCTGCTGTAATCCTATAGGTTTTTGTTTATTTATTGCTATGAGTTTAACGGTACAGACAACAACACTTATGCTCAGGGATTAGCAGCCTTTTAAACTACACTACCAGACTACAACTTGAGGTATTACAGTCTGTAATTGTCATCACTAAGAAAAGTAAAACAGTGTACTCTATTTATAATAATACAAAATATATACACCTACCAAGCTCTGTACTTATGTTGCGGCTGTGCAAAGTAGGCCTGTGTGCAAAGCTATAGAAAATAACGTTTTTGCATTCAGTTTATTTCAAGTTTTAATATTTTTAAATTCTTTGGGGAGACTGGGCATTGTATCATTATTATATCAATACAGCAATATGAGCGTGGACGTTGTCTTAAAAAAACAAGTGATGTCTTTTCCAGGTTTTAAATAACACTAAAGTGAATTTTCTTAACTAACCAGCCAGTTCTAGCTGTCGTTATCAATACATTGCTGATCATTACTTATGGAAAATCCTAATGTAAATATTTTATAAAAGCACCAACCCAATATCGATTTATACCCAATTTGTTCTAAAATATTGTCACATTTGAGTTTCTCCATATCAGCCCTTGACTGTTTTTGTTGTATCCTTGTCCATGTACTGCTCAGCATTACTTACTATCAGCACAACAGAACAAGCTGCTTTGACGCTATCAGTTTGTCCTCAGTGAACAGAGGTAATAAAGTAGAGAGATGCAACGCTCTGTGTTGATAACTTGGCAACCCTACATCGATATGACGGCTAGCTGACCAGTCGGTGCCGGCAAAAGTGCCACGACATGCTAAACTGTTGGCCTGAGTGAATGTATTTACGATGGTCAGTGTGGAAGTGGAGACGTCAGCCACAGCGGCTGCACGTTGAGAAACCATCTTTAGATTTCTTTGTATCTAAATGTGTGTATGTGATAAACACGTTATCACCTGCAATTACTTTTAATCAGCCTCGGACTAGATAAACTCCCTTAGGTAACTGTGTCAGGCTGTGCCTGATACCAACGTCCTCAGATTGTATCATAAGTGAGACAATCATCATATCCCGAATAATAAACACCATTTAGAAGTGGAAGATTTGGGATCATAATAAGCTTACAGTGTCAACACTGTGCGGTGGTCATGGTATTACTGTACTCATCTCCCTTTTGAATATAACAAAACTGACCACAGATCAGTGTGAAACTTGAGCGTACTATTTTCATTGTTAATCCACACCAGATCTGCATGTCTCATATTAAAAAAGTAGCTCATTGTCTGGTCTTGTGATTCAGAAATATTCAATTATTACTGGAACAAACACAACACAAACATACAAACTGTCTCTTCCTGGTTTGAGGAGAGCGGTTCGTCAGTTTTTAACTCTCTGCTGCCACCTGCTGGATGCAACTGTTGCACGTTTCTGTTACAACACACTGTTCTGTGGGCTTTCTACAGCACAGGCCCATTCACCTGTACAGATTACACTGTTCTAACTTCTCATTGGTTGTTTTTATACAGGATTTGGTGGACTGGCGGAAGCCCCTGGCTTGGCAGGTAGGCCACCTCGGAGAGAAATATGATGCGTGGGTTCACCAGCCAGTCGACAGACCCATCAGACTGTTCGGAAACCCCTTCCTGGAGGCCAGTACCAAGACTTCATGGTGAGAGACTTTGTCTGTCTGAAAAAAATAAATTAATAAAATAATATAAGGTAAAAAGATTTGTTTGTGGAAAAAAAAAAATAAAAATAAAAATATATATATATATAATTTAAAAAAAAAAATATATATATATATATATTCAATATTAATCTACAATGTAGAAAAAAAATAAAGAAAAATCATTGAATGAGAAGGTGCGTCCAAACTTTTGACTGGTACTATATATATACTATATATATATTATTATTTTTTATATATAATATAATCCTGACACTAAATTTATTCAAATCAATCTAATATTTTTTGCTTGAGAATTGAAAAGCCCTGTATTGCATTAAAAAATAAATGTTATGCATCCATGAGCAATGACAGCAAAACGCAAGACAGTGTGCTGAAATGAAACATGTGCACATCAATTATGTAAATAACAAACAAACGGTCTCAGATCGCGTTTTCCTGGCGTTCGGACCACATGCTATAAAAACAAAATAAGGCCGATGATGACCTTTAACAAAAAATGCCTTGATCGGCCCGGATACTGACCTTTGAGATCGGATTGGGGCACACCTAATCTATTGATACAATAATTCCCAACCATCAGAGTTTTGTATCCGCTGATATAGTTCATCATCAGCTCTGCAGATGCAACAGCGTCCATTGAAAGATGGTGGAGTTGCTCAGCTAATTCGTAAAAAATAGAAATCATAAAGTGGTGTGAGCCTGAACTTCAGTATATTTATTGGCACTTCCCATTAACCTGAGTCAAATGTAACACATCAACCCCACGTGCTGCTGGGATTGACAGTTCATGAAAACTAGTTACTATATGAGAAGTCAAAATACGAAGCTAAAAGTGACTCATAAATGGGTAAAGCGTCCAGTCCTGGTAACCCCAAGTGTTGGTATTATGGATGCAAATTTGGCCAAACCTAAACAACAAGCAGCTACACTGGAGCAGCTGGTGGTTTCCCCACAGTAGTTATTGCGTGAGAACAGTACATTTTTTTAATTTATTTTTTATTTACACACTTTAACTTTTTCAAATAGACTGAGGTTCCTGCTCCTCTCTCGTCTAGGCTGCATCACCCTCAATATGATATGATATGATACGATAGAGAAAAAATAAATGAACGCTCCTTCATCCATAAAGATCGAGAGTGTGACCATATTGCTATGTGCTCTCTTGCTACAGGTACTGGGTACCAGTGGTGTGGCTTCCTATTGTGTTTTATTTCAGTTGGCACTGCTACACCACCCTGGCTAAGGGCACCACCAGGCTCAACCTCACTTCAGGTAATACAAACACATACAATTGACTGCCTGAACACACAGCCATCAATGTTGATATCATTATCAAACATAAGCACCAGAGACTTTTGCACAATTTCCTTTTCATTTGCACTCTTCATTTGTTTACGCACACAACCGTATAATGCCACGTCGTCATCACGTTCACGTCCAGCTAATGTGTGTTTGCATCTGTGTCACTCTCGGTGTGTGTTCCCAGGCATCTCTGTCCCCATCCATAAGTACTTCTTCCCACTGCTCTTTTTGATGGGCTGGTTCTTGTGGTCGTTCATCGAGTACTGCATTCATCGCTTTGTCTTTCACATGAAACCGCCGGCCCACAACTACTACCTCATCACGATACACTTCCTCCTGCACGGACAGCACCACAAGGTACAAACAAAGCGCCACTGAGGGATGGGGCATAAAACTGGTTTAATCATTAGCTCGGAATTGTTTATTATATTCCCCTTTATCGTTGGTAATAAACAACTTTCTCCCTATTCCAAATATTTTCAATTCTGTATGTTATCAGTAGTTATAATTGACATTGATCATTTATGATTCTCTTTAAACCAAAGTGCTTTTTAGCCAAAAAATGTAGACGCCGTCTACTCGTTTTATCCCGTCTCAGTGTACGATGTCTGTCTCCACAGTCTCCGTTCGACGGCTCTCGGCTGGTCTTCCCCCCCGGCCTGGCCTCCTTGGTGGTGGGAAGTTTCTATCTAATCCTCTGCAGCACGCTCCCGGAGATCCTCGGGACGTCGGTGTTTGTCGGAGGACTGTGTGGCTACGTCATCTACGACATGATCCACTACTACCTTCACTACGGTTCACCCAAGAAGGGCTCGTACATGTACGGCCTGAAGGCCTACCATGTCAAACACCACTTTGAGCACCAGAGAGCAGGTGAGCCCTGGAAGCCTGATATTTGACAGACATATAGGGGCCAATGAAGATGCTATTAGATTCTTATAAGGTTTGATTCTCCATACTTTTTGTTTTTGTCTGTTCTAATGAAATCTTAACTTCTCTTTCCAGGTTTTGGAATCACCTCCACGTTCTGGGACCACCCCTTCAACACAGTCATCCCCGATGAGAAGTTCTAACATAGAAACGGCTCTCCTGAAGGGCCACAGGACTTATCAACCACCCTCCTTAGCAACCAGCATACATGCTGTAACCGCCATGACACCCTTAGTTCAATCTCCGCCGCCATAGCTTTTCAAAACCACGTAGGACATTCTAATTCTGCGGACTCCTGGGCCTCCTCGACGAATCCATACATCCATCTTATGTCCCCCTGCTTTTTGAATCCAGCACGCAAAACATTATTCGCCTAAGCTCGGTCATGTAGTTGCAAAGAACGCACCGTTTCCATCTGTGATCATTCTTGCACAGTTGCAAAGCCATTCTGTGCCAATTTTTTGTTATTATTATTATTATTATGTTATTAACTGAACCAAAATCTACTACGGCTGTGCTCTTCACCGCACTGACCTCTCCAGCCAAGTCATTGGAGGAAGGCCAGGGAGAGACAGAGAGGGACACACATGAACAGACACACAAAGCACGTACACATCTGTGTATTTTGATTGTTGAGCTATAATTACATTTAAAGGAATAACATGATTCCTCTACACCTGTAGAATACTATAGTGCACATCACACTGAAGAAACTCCAAAACATACTCCAAATATGCACTCTTTTCCTGGTTTACAAAAACCTGCCAGCAGCATGATATTCCCCTGTTCACTTTCAACTTTGGTTAACTTTGACCGGCGAGGTCGCAGCCTCAAACAATAGCAAAGAAGCGCATGTTTGCTGTTGTACCCATGTGGCAAAGGAAGTGATAGGTGGTTGTTGAATGTGGAAGACGTAAAAAGGAAGGAGATGTAACAGGAAGTGTGTGTGAGAGAGGGTATGTAGAGTCGAGAGTGAGAGAGAGAGAGGCTGTGAACTGGTGAACTAACTCAAGAAATGAAACCTTCATCCTTCCCCCGCACTGTCTGCAGCTTTAACGTTTCTCTTTTTTGCCACGGGTCTCTCAGCTACGCTGCAATACTCTGTTACACTGCAGGAATCGTAACAGTCTACAGATGTTCCCTCCACCGTTATTTGCCCTCACTGTCAGTTTTTGAAAACAGCTGTGAACAGAAAATATTTGGTTTTAGATATTTGGACAATGCTGGGTTTTAATTTATTAATTATCAGCAAAGCTGCAGAAGTGAAATCATACTGTAGGGGACTAATGCAATGTAATGTTAATGTCCTACATGTTTCTAACCACTTGAGATATATTTTTGCAAGTCTTTTGTAATACTTCCCTCTGTTTTCTTTTCTGTTTCGTCACTCATGATACAACAAAGATGTAGAATTTTTTTTTTTTGTAAAATGCTTTGTACAGAAGAGGAGATTGTTTAATTGCAGCAGCGTTACGTTGCCGGAGTGAGCAGATGTTTCGGTGTGAAGATGGATGGATGGATGTAGTGTGTTGTCATGGCGTCAGAGGGACAGAGCTGAAGGCATGAGGCCGGCCTGTCAGACTTCCTGCTGTGGGGATCTCGGGGTTCATTTTTTTAGTGGCCCTGCAGACCCTATCAGGATGACGATGGATGAACCATCTGACCGGGCAGCAGGAGGTCTCGATAGCGCCTGGCGGATCCTCAAAATGTCTCCTCTAAACACTCGACAGCAACACTGATAACTAAAGCAGAACAAAATAAATTAAAACCCATTTACATGAATATGTAGAGTAAAGTGAGAATATACTACAACTGCAGACTTATCCACTTTTCTAGTTTGAAGTAAAGACTCCAATTTACATCAATTTTATGTACATGCATGCTTACACATTCAAAAAGGAGTAAAACAATAATAATTTATTTTCTTAATATTCATTGCAGCAATAATAATTGAGTCTTCAGGTAAACCTTAAGAGGGCTGTGTCGCCAAAACACTGTTTCTGATAACAGGATTGAGCTATAACTGCACCAAATGTGTCCTGTTGTCTCCAGCATATCAGTTAATATGAAAACATAACACTGTCTGTCTTATGCTTCATACAGTCCAGTTGATAATGAATGCTCAAGCCATCATGAAAGAAGAATTCTGACTTTGATATAATGACCACAAAAAATGTTGCTTAAGAGAGAACCAAAGATTACTAGGTAATGAAGGTGGAGATAGTGATGACCATGATAATAATAATGCCGATGATGAGTGTAATAATAGAAAGTGATTTTGGCAGCTGCTTGGCAAAAGTGAAACAATTCCACCTGTTGGAATGAAGTACACACAGATCTTATTTATGTATATTTATACGACGTAGATGAAAGACAACAGCTTGTACGCCTTGATTCTGACAAGTGAACTTTTCCTTGTGCTAAATTATGCAGCGGAAAATAATATTCCCTAAATCTGTTTACTATAATATCTTATAACATTTATTTTGGAATTTTTAAGTGTCTATGCAAATGCAAAAACGTATTTGTAAATAAATATCTGTATATTTCTGATATCAGTCTCTCTTGTACTTTTTGTTTGATCACTGTTCATTATGCATTTAGTAGTTGGGACAACAGCATTATTACAATTCATCTTCATAGGGCCATGCATGCTTAAATGTCATGCAAACCCATCAAATATTTGTTGAGATATTTCAGTTTAGACCAAAATGGTGGACTCCCAACCAACATTGCCATTTGTATACTTTCCGAATAGTTTAATAGATGCTACAATAATGTAAACATTTACATATACAACTAAAAATGGCATTGGACTTTCAGAGAGCTCCATATTATGTCAAACATGAAGTATGGGTTCCCAACAAGGGACCACTTTGGTCCAAACTTAATTATCTCACCAACTATTTGATTAATATGATGACATTTTTTGACATTCATGGTCCCCAGAGGATGAAACACACTGACCTTAGGGATCACCTGACTTTCTCTCTAGTTCCACAAGGTTGACATTTTTTAATTTTAATAAAAACGCCACCACCAGGTCCACATACTCTGTCTTTGCTTCTAATTAGCAAATGTTAGCATGCTAACATGCTAACCTAAGGGGGTAAACATAACCTGCTAAATACTAGCATGCTGTCGTTGTCATTGTTAGCATGTTAGCATAAGAATGTTAGCATTCATCTCCCTGCTGTTCTTTAGTACAGCCTCAGAACTGGCCTTTGGACTCTTATTTTCCAATGCCTCCCTGAATACAAACAATGAATGCAAACAGGATACAGTGCTTGTTTATGAGTTTTGAGCAGTTCACACAAAGTGTGATTCTCCCATCTCAATATTTTTTAAAATACATATTTAAGAATTAAAGCAGGAAGAAAATAAATGAGCAAAGATTAGAAAACATAATGCTGTACAGCAGTGCTGTAATCTAGTTTTACCTGACATGTTTTCAAAGCAGCAGATTGTCTTAGAAGTCTCAAACCAAAGTGTAGTTAGTTGCCCTGGAGCATCTTTAGGTGTGTGTGTATGTTTTTTAACCCAGTTAACACCGAGTAGCAGAGGTGGTGGAGCAGTAGGACCCAGTAGCAGCAGTAAAATCAGAGCTCTGTCAGGAGGGAGGAGCCTGAATATAAACCAAGCAACCCTCCACACCCTGCAGTCTCTGGAAGTTCCTCCGCATTCCTGGCATATACCCACTCACACACACACATACACATATATACCAGCACAGACAGCTGGGAGGAACCACATACTGAGGCTGGGTAAGTGTGTGCAGAGAGTGAGAGTGTGTCGTTTCTGGTTTCTAAACTGAACAGATGTTGTCTTCATGTTCATCTCTGTGTGTGTGTGTGTGTGTGTGTGTGTGTGTGTGTGTGTGTGTGTGTGTGTGTGTGTGTGTGTGTGTGTGTGTGTGTGTTCAAACAGGAGTTCGGAGGGGTTGTGGGCCTGCTGTAGGACCAGGAACCAGAACCTCTTCATCAACACTCCCTGCCAGGTGTTGTATTTCCTGACTCAGCCTCTTTCATTCTGTGTATGTCTCTCTCTCGCTGTCACTGTCTGTTTAAACACAACTCAATCACTATAGGAGGGACGGTATCACTTCCAGTTGTGTCTCTGTCAATCCCATTTTGTCCACCGTGAGTTTGTCTGTGTGTCAGTGTATCTTTAAGCCCAGTAGCGATGCAGTCAAATCAGAGGAAGTTCCTTTATCTGCTGCTTTTTGCCAAAATAACCACAATTACTTCCTGAGAAACTGAACATTATCGTGTAGGTTCATATCTGAAGGGTGCAGCAAGTAACTGAAATTAGAGTTTTGAATACAGTTTGCAGATTCCTGGAAAATTACGCCTGGATCTGCTGCCAGTTTAGTCTCATATAACCAGTCTAATGCTGTTATAATGTAATAGCTGGTGATGCAAATGCAGCAATGAAAGATGACAATCATAACTGTCAGGATATGGCTGCACTCAAATATGTAAATAGTGGTTTATGAAAAAGTAATTTCAGAAAGGAGGTTACAAAGGTTGGGAGTGTTTGGTGGCACACTTACAGAGTCCTTAAACAGGTAGAATAAGCGCTGACTAACAATACAGTGTTTTATTGTCTCGTCACTTTTAATCAGCTCATAAAAACATTATAGCCAAGTAATGACAGTGAACTTAACTGACATATGCATGCTACCATGCCGCCCACATTTGCAATGCTAACATGCTGATGTTAGGAAGGTTTAATGTTTACCATGGACTTCATCTTAGGCTAGCAGGTTAGCACTCTAACATTTATTTATTAACCCAAAGCAGCTGAATTGTACTTTGAAATGTCAGTTGTTTTGTAGGTGTTTGGTCACAAACCGTATTGGAGAAAGTGAAAATTTGATCTGGTGATGGTAGTAGAAGAAAAGTTAAGGAATCACTTAAGTTATTACAAGTGATCCTGAGGGGATCGGGGATGTTTGAACCAGATGTCAGGACAATCCATCCAGTAGTTGTCAAGATATTTCCTTAAAAAATGCAAAAACCTCATGGTGACACTAGATCAAATGTCAGAGGATCAATAAGGACAAAAGCATTTAACCCCTGGGAACCATGAACGTCTGTACACAACGTTGTCCTAATCTTTCTTTTAGGTATTGAGAATTCATCCTCTGGGCACCGCGAATGTCTGTGCCAAATTGAATGGCAATCTATCTTATAGTTGTCGAGGTATTCCACAGGAAGACAATAATGTTAACCCCCTCGTGGCACTGTAAAACAAGTCAGGAATAGCCAACGTTAGTAGGATTCATCCTCTGGGGACCATGTACAAAGAAGTCATTAAGATATTTCAATGGGGACCAAAGTGGTGGAACGAAAGAATGGCATTTCTATGACTAGAGCCAAGAGGATAGCATGGCTGAAAATGGCAAACAAGCTCAATTGCAAGAGTGTAACAAGAGTTTTTGCAGTTTCACCAAACCATGACTAGTTCTTTGAAGATGATCTAACCATTAGCTCCTCTATCGGGAGATCTTTAGGATCGAAAACAGTGACGGGGACCCACAAACTAATACTGTTTTGTTTACATTTCTTCACAGTCTCAGCATGAGTAAGGCAGGTGGTGATGAAGGTGGTGGCGGCGGTGGCAGCAGCAGTGAAGCAGATGAGCAGCCGGAGGGTAAGACTCCAGCGGGGGCGGCCCCGAGCAAACTGAGTGCTACCACTATTGGACCGGGCTGGACCAAAGTTAGCTGCCCCTGCTGTGTATCGGAGCGGGTCGAGCCGTTGGTTCTGGTGAAGCTCGGAGAAAAGGTTCGCCCTGAGACGAAAAGGTGGCTCATCAGAGTGATTGGAACTTCTCAGAAAGATGGAGGTGAGGGCTCGAGTAACGGTGATGAGCTGCAGGAGTCCTGGAGAGCTAATTTGTCTGTCTGAATCGATTGCAGCCCTGCAAAGAAAAGCATAGATATCAAACATGTATGAGTCTCTCTCTCATACTGGAAGTCTATTAAACAGGAAAGTCATTGCTTGGAGGGTCTCTAAGATCGTATCTAGCAATAAAGCATTTGCATTTGCATCCCAGTTGGCAAAATAGATCGATACAGTTAAATGATTCCTATGTAAATGTACACCAGAGTTGGTTTATATGGAAGTAGGACAGAAAACATGAAAAAGAAGCATACTTGTATTCTGCAGCTATATGCATTTCTTTGCAGATGAAACACCGCATTTCAATATTCAAACTACTTTATTAATGTAAGAATTACATTATTTATATTTTTTTCTAACGTCCCGTTTTGTCTAGTTGAATGTCACATCAACATAGAACTCCTTCATTTATCAGGAAATCACACCCAAATCATTCAAAACCTATGTATGTGATGATAATATGTCAACTACTGGAAAAAAAGTTTTTTCCTATTGAAGGAATGTGGCCAGCTCAATTAAGGATTGGTTCACATTTTTCAAGTCTGTCTACAAATTACAAAATAAGGGTGTTACTGTCTCTCCCCAGGTGCTGGATTACTGACCCACCCGGGCGAGGACGCCACTGGGAACATCCTTGTGCTCTCTGCCCCACGCTGTACGTTACTTAAAGCCACTGAAGAGTTGGGCCTATGTAAGACTTACCGCAACGGGGAAATGGAAGCCTTCTCCTACAACGACAGAGACAACTTTAAAGATTCAGGTACAGCAGTAGAGCCTTGGATGCATATTACAAGTTTAAACCAAACAAGAGGGGGTGTATGTGAGTTGTTTAATAAAACAACAAAAACCATACAAAATTCATGAACACACAATGTATAACATTTTAATGGAAGCAAGTGTCTCTATGTTTACTTTAACAGTTGCTCAGATTTCCAAAAAGCCTGCAACTGTTTGGGATGTTTACTAAGCCATAAAACTAAAGCTTTCCGTAGTCTGGCAGTTGCACACGAAAATTCAGTTGTGCTGTGTTTTTCAATGGCCTGTCTGTTTTCAAAGCATATCAACTGTCCAGTGAAAATAATGTTTGTCGAAATTTGTTGATTTTGATTTTTTCAGATTAACTGGATGATTAAGTGTATTTTCCTTCTTTAAGAGATAAATAAACCCTTAACAAAATTAAAGATTATCTGAAAAATGCAAATCTTGATATATCTTCAGTTGGGTTGTTGTAAGTGTTGACCCGTTGTGATTTATAATCCCTAGATAACTTTCAAAGATGGATTCTAAGGAAATATCATTCATATCCCCAATAGAATTAATTTTTTTTGATCCCCTAACCTTTCTTCCAGTGCAATCAACTAGTCAGCATTTCAGTTTGTCCAATACTTTTGTTTATGACCAAATAGCTCCAAAATTATGTGAAATTCCCATTAGTATCAGCACTTTATGTTTAGTGCTAGTTAATGCTAGCATGCTACCATGCAAAACGTAAATGATATAGTCACATGTAACATGTATGATACACATTAAACCACCATGTTAGCATTGTCATTGTGAGCATGTTAGCATGCTGATGTTAGCATTTAGCTTCAATCTGTGGTTCTCAACCTCTTCTAGTCATGGCCTCCTAGAATAATCAATTTGTTGTTTGCGACCCCCCATTTTTTTTTTTCAAGAGCCCGATGTTGTCTAATGTGCTCCAAGAACTGTGGATTTTTGATGTGTTCCTTGACTTTTTCTTTCACTGAAATTCCCGTCAGAAACACATGTGCATGCAATCTTCCCCATTCTAAAATATATCATTTTATTTCTATTATGTTCTTTTATCATTTTTTTACACAACCATCTGGCAACCCCCTGAAATTATCTCGTGGGTTCTGACCCCTAGGTTGAGAACCACTGGCTTGAAGCGCCACCGTGCCTAAGTACAGCCTCACAGATTCTCAGGTGTATTTGCATTCATCGCTGGCTATATCTATGTATCTGCTGTGTCCATTCATGTGTGTGACAGACAACATGGAGGTGTTCCTGACCCTGGCGGAGCGGCAGTACATAGTGAAGTATGAGCTGGACGGTCTGAGGGCGCAGAGAGACCTGAGAATACCGGGCCTGTCTGACGGATACACACTGCAAAACCGTGACAACATCTGTGAGTGCTCTCACCGTCAGTATTGGGGAGACGAGTCAAACACACAGTGGAAAAATATCTATATGATTTCTTTTTTTTCAATTTGATTATGTCAATGGATACCTCAGGACAAGGATGGAAAACACAGCACTTTGAACAGATATTTTTGCAGAGCACTCATCTCACATGTGCAGACTCCCATCCAGTTCAAATACTGTGTTTAAACCAAGCTTATCATCACTTGGGATTTAGCTTTTTTAGACATATTGACAACCATGTTGTGAAGTTTTAGTTTCAAACTGCTGTCTCCACATTCAGCCAGTATCCACATGCACTATGTGCATCTATGTCTTGCTGACCTCGGCTGTTCTGCTCTCCTCACATTCAATCAAAAAATTGCTTCAGTCAGCATCAGCCTCAGAGTGTGTGACGCGCTGAGTAAGTGTGTGTATGTTACTGTATATAGTGTGGATTAGTCGTTGCGTCCGTCCCTCTGTCACCCGTGTCCTCGAGGCCACTCTGTGTTGTGTGAGTGTTGCTTTGTCCTGGGTGTAAAAGTGAATGTTGTTGCAGGGCCGAAGCTCGGGTCAGCTGGTGTTGTTGTGGACACGCTTCCACTCCACAACCCGGACAAACTGAAGGATCTCAGTAAGGCCTGGTATTCTGGGAATCAGCTGGCTCAGCCTCTGGGTGGGTGTAAATACGACAAACACAAAAACACACACACTACCACATGACTGCTTGTTAGCACGCACACATGCAGAAAATGATGCAGATTTGCAAAAATATATGAATATATTAGAACAGTAGACAGTTTCTTGACTTAATTGAGCCACGCATGCACTTACACCAGACACCTGTGTGCTGCTTTTTCCAGATTCAGTCAATGGTTATTTTGGAAGCCCTGTGGCGTTCTACTTCAGCTTCCTTGATTTCTACACCTGGTCTCTGCTCCCACCAGCGATACTGGGCCTCACCATCACATACTTCTCAGGTAGGTGTACAGATTTTTCCTTTATTTTTGTGTTTTTATACAGTCAATTTTACCATTTGAATTGAGACATATGCCTTTCTTTTGCAAGCTATTAGGTTACCTTAAGCAGCAAACTGGTCACACCTTGATAAGCACCTTGCAAGGCTGTTTTGTTTTAGCACTTATCACAAAGTGAATAAACTGTTTGAGCTTGAAATGACTGGTCGCCAGAGGAACAAAGGGACAAGAAACAACTGAAACAATAATAAAAGCCTTCCAGGCTAATGGCCCAGTGAGGTTATAAAGCCTTGATAATCTTATCAATGGAAGACAAGAACGGTTGTTGCAATTATTTATATTTATCAGCTTTATCTTAAAAACTGGATCACACGCTAATGACCTTAGGAAACAACCTTTTGTTTTATTGAAGATACTACAACTGTCTTATCATGAGATAGAAAAGGTAATTAACTTGTGTTCTTGAGAAAATTGATAGAATGAAATAACTGCTGCCCCTCTGTTATTGGCTTCCATCCTTCCCTGCTCTTTGGCCCACTGCTGTGTAAAGTTTTGCCTGAGGGTGGTAACAGAGTAAAGCCTATTTTGTGTGTTAGCATGTTAAAGCATGTCAGCATGCCTATAGTTAATGTTACAGGGGGTGGGTGAACGGAGGCAGAAAGGAAAATGACACAAATGCAGACGGACCAGGTGGACTGGGTGGCTTCAGGCTTTCATTGATAAAATGAAAGTACATGAGATTTATCGTTTGGGTAGAGCAGTCCAGACAGAAGTAGCAGAGTCCACGGGTAAACAGGAACAGGGCAGGAAAAATTCAATTTTAAGTATTGCAACCTGAATGCAGCTGGAAGTTGGACACCGACTTCTTCTCGCCCGTCACAGGTGAGGTCCAGAAGGAGATGGAGGAGTCCCTCTCTGCCTCACCGGTCACAAGTGATGAGGACTCGGGACCGGCCGTCAGCGGTCACATGATCCAGGCGATCTTCAGCATGCTCTGGTCCACGGTGGTCATGGAGCTGTGGAAGCGTCGGAGCTCCTCCCTCTCCTACCGCTGGGGGACCATGCACCTCGCAGAGCGCTTCGCAGAACCCCGACCCGGCTTCCACGGCAGCCTCGGGGTCAACCCTGTGACAGGTCGCATGGAGCCGCTCTTTCCTGAATGGCAGAGGGAACTGCGTATGGCCGTGGTGTCAGTCCCAGTGGTGGGGCTCTTTCTAGGTACAACTTAAAATGTGAAATGAACAAACTCATCAACGCACATAACTGTGAAAATACTTCTCACCCCTGCCTTTGTCTTCGTGTCCCCTGCTCCTGTCACATCTCTCTCTGCAGGGTTGGTGATTCTGGGTATGCTGTGCTTCTACTGGGGGGAGGCCCAGGTTCAACAGCTACACGGAGACTGGGACTCCCTGCTGTCTCAGACTCTGCTCTACGTGCCCTCGGTGCTTCACATCCTCTACACGAATGTGCTGGCAACCGTTTACAGGACGGTGGCAAAATCTTTGACTGAATACGGTGAGTGAGACATAGTGGGTGTCAATAAAGATATCTGTCTATCTATCTATCTATCTATCTATCTATCTATCTATCTATCTATCTATCTATCTATCTATCTATCTATCTATCTATCTATCTATCTATCTATCTATCTATCTATCTATACTGATGATGGTTTGCATTGAAAACCAAGGAGGTTGAGGTAAAAGGGTCATAGGAGGGAGACGGGGACACAATGAGGGAAAAGAGAATTGAAAATAGTAATTTAGCTGATCAGGTCATGCAATCCTACCAATAGCACTGTTCATAATGATTGTTATGAGCCAATCATTTCCCTTTTGTTTCCCTTTAGAGAACCACAGAGAGGAGTCCTCCTTCGAGAACCATCTGACAGCTAAAGTCTTGGTGGTAGGTTCCTCCTCGCCCCTCCACTCCTTTCCAACCATTAGCTCCTACATCCTATTAACCCAGTAGCCTCTTTCACCGGGCTCTTGTCTCTCTTCCCCCAGTTCACCTTCTTCAACTGCTTTGCAGTGCTCTTCCACATTGCCTTCTTCAAGCAGGACGTGCCTTTGCTCCGCAAGGTAACAGCAACATACCTTACACCTGTCTCAGTAGAGTGTTGAGTCTTCAGGCAGGGATCCCAGTGATTAACCAATGCACTTCCCTAAACATGGCTAAAATAATAGAGAATGGCATGGGTTGATGTAGCAGAGGCCAAGATATCCTGGAGCCATATAGATTTTTACCATACTGGTAATTTAAGTACTTAATCTATTTGATTTAAAGGTGAGGGAAAATGTATGGTTTCTATGTCTATGTAAGTTGCGGCGTTGATCAGCATGTATATCTATAAACCAGCATGTTGTGATCACTTTCATTTCTGCTTTCATTTCTGCCGTTATTGCATTGGGTGGGAGACGTGAGCATCTCTGATGGGATCGACCACAAACATTCTCCCTGCAAGATCTAATCTGCAGCGTTTCTTTAACTCACTGTCATTCAGCGTTTGGAAAATATTTTTCATGCCTCTTTATCTCTCCATAATTTTCTCCTCTGCTTAAGAAACTCTTAAGCCTCTTAAAAGTCCTTTTAAAATACCTACCCCAAATAAAAGCTCTCTTCAGGGCTAAGATGCCATGTGCATAAGTTTTATCTTTATCCCCTATCGCTAGGGAAATTTCTTAAACACGTCATAATTCTAAGAATTGTCTTACAGTTTCGTCACAAGGGGCAACTCTTTGTACTAGGAAGCTTGATGAATACAGTCCTTTATGGCTAATGTGGGTCAGGATCCCAAAATGCTGGATCCACCAATTCCCATAATGCAACTAGATAGTGTGTCTCACTAGGCCCTTCCTGCCTGTGTCTTTGGAACTCCATCCACCTTGTTTGTAACTTAGGCGTTCTGTTAAAAATGTAGTTTCTAAACACAGAGGATGAGCCGTACAAGCTTAATAAAGTATTTGGTTTCACTTCATTCATTTAGCCTGACAACGTGTTCATGTTAGCCATATTCCTGTTGGGAGGGGAGGTTATTTGTTTTTGCACTGACCAGTGAAATCAGTGATGAAAATAAAAAAGCTTCTGGAGTGACAACAAGTTAACGTATTTTTCGTTTTCTGTCTGAAGCGTCTGGCGTCTTTGCTGATAATTACCCAGCTGTTGAACCAGGTGACAGAGGTGGTCATACCCTTCCTGGTGGACCGGTTCATCAGCGCCCCCCACAGGACAGAGAGTGAAGACGACCCACAGGAGGACAAGTTTAGGAACCAAAGCACCCTGCCTGCTTTCCCTGTGAGTGTGCAGTAGTCAGAAAAAACGCAGATCAAGACAGTGATTTAAAAAACACTCTTGCAGCGTCTGACACGGCTTCTTGTTTTCCTCACAGGGCTTGTTTGCAGAGTACATCGAGCTCCTGGTGCAGTTTGGGTATCTGAGTCTTTTCTCCTGCGTGTTTCCTCTGACGGCCGTACTGCTGCTCATCAATAACCTAACGGAGATCCGAACGGACGCCTACAAGATCTGCAATCTCTTCCGGAAACCCTTCTCCCCACCTGTGGCTAGCATGGGCGTGTGGCGGGTCAGCAGAAAAACACAGCGCACAACAGAAATGAGACGCAGCCGGTTTGTCACACTAAGTTATGACTGAACAGATCTCGTCTTTGTCCTGTGTTCCAGATTGCTTTCGAGGTCCTGAGTTTCGTCTCCGTCGTGTCCAACTGCTGGCTGCTGCTGCTGTCACCATGGTTGCAAAATCTGTGTCAAGAGGGCGGATTGAGCAGCACAAACATTCTGCTGTTGGCTGTGTTGGTGGAGGTAAGAGGGAGTACGGAGAGGTCTCTAGTGAGAGCCACATTAAGGATAAATACACCCTGACATTTTTATCTCTGTGTTTGTTTGCAGCACGTGCTGATCTTGGTTAAGGTGGTTTTGGCGGTACTGATACCCGATGAACCGGACTGGGTCCGGAAGAAGAAGGAGCATATAGAGTTCACATCCATGCAGGCCTTGAGAGAGCAGGTTAACCCTCCACCACGCATTTCATTAGTTTACATATTGGTGTTCATTTTCATTGCCGTGACATATTTCATTTCTTCTCTTCCAGAAACTACATTCTGAATGAAGTCTTGATTTCGTTCCAAAGCGTTGAGGTGTTGCTTTACGCTGCTGTGTGCTCAGCTGCTACAACTAGAAGATAGTACCATCCTCAGTGTTGTGTGGACCCACAGAGGAGAAGAGTCTCCGGCAGGGCCCACAATGCATTCTGCTGTGCCCCGAACACTGCCCCTGTACACTTTAGTATTTCTGCTGCTCTCACTAGTTATGGTGCTTCCGCGATGTACATTTGCATTTGAAATGCATACTCATATTACATGTACACTGCAAGTGCAATTGAAACAGCAGCTAAAAAGTAATTTTTTTTATTAGATTGCAAATGGAATGTATTGATTATGTGTGCCCTTTAAAAAAAGACTTTGTTATGATAACAGAGGTTTTGACGGGCACTATGAGGGCACCCTGGGATGTATGTTAAATCACCTTGGCTACAGTATGTAGTCATTAGTTGCAGTAGTAAAGGACACACAGGACAGAGTATTTGATGTAATGCTCAGGGTCAAAGGCAGACAGAATACTTGACTAAGCTATCCATTTTTTTGTCTGGAGTAGGACTCTTTTAAGGAGTGTTTTTGCTCCGATCACCTAGTGATAAGCCGTGGTTAGTGTTCGGGATTCATAATATGCGGACAGTCTCATCACTGTAGTGATTATAAGATAAGATAAAGAGATATAACTTCATGTATGTGCATCAGTTGCAATACAAAGTGGGAAAAGTGAAAATATTATGAGTGCAAATTTAAAACCCTGTAAGTCTTTAAGACAAAAAGCAACATATAAATGTCTTTAAAGCTGCTTTACATGTTGCCTATTCAACAATCAGAGCATTAATAAAGCTGCAAATAGCTATTTGCTATCCAACATATTGGTGCAGTAATGACCTGAGCAGATAATGAAATCATTTCCCCTGTGTTTGCTGTAATCTAAACTTCTCATTGCTTCTTGACATAGTCAGGTCGCCATGCTTGCATGTCAGCTTATAGCGTAACGCCCACCTCCGGTTCACCCTCAGGTAACTACTGTTAACTCCTTCAGCGCTGTTAAGGTTGTTTGCACTGTTAGAGCTGTAGGCACCTTTAAATGCAAGCCGCCAGCGCCATATTTAGAGGCAATAGAAATGCTCTGAATTCGGCGCTTAGCACCTTTAATCAATGTATTTGTGAAAGGTTGGACTCATAATAATGAAACCACAGAGAATTATTACCCTACAGTGCCATCTTTAGGCTCAACAGAGCATTACAGCATCTCTAATCTCATTGTTATGGTTTTCTGGCCCACAATTTTGCTGTTTTGATCAAATCTCACTGTCCTCGTCAGGAATAAAGAAAAGCTCTGATAAATCTTCTATTGGCTAGCAAACAGCAGACAGACAAGGATAGAGACTAGCTGGTGAACATAATGGAACGTTTAGCAGCTAAAGGGGAAAATATTTCCCTCAGGAGCTGGTGGAGACCAAAAACAGAGCTAAAAGGAGAGTGAATATTGGACATTAGGTGGACAGAAACACAACTCAACAACAATGCTGCATTTACAGTTAGTTGTGCTGCCCCCAGGCAAACTTCAGAAAATCATACATTTTGTCTATGGTTCCATCAAGTGGAGAAATACCAGATTGAATTGTTGAATTGAATTCTTTATTGACAGTGAAAAAGGTCAAACCCTTTAGAGGGAGGTAGAGACTTTCACAGTAGAGTATTTTACACATTTATTTATTAACGTTCTACTATAATGGTATTACTATCTGTTATTGTGCTCAATTCACTTTCTTGTCTGACTTGATGTTGAAAACCTCGTAAGAAATCATGAAAAACACTTTGAGATTTGTCTCTGGTTGAGCCGTTAGAAGAAAATGTGGCACTTGTAGCCTTAAATAATCAGAGTATGGTTGTAGGACCATGGCACATATGTAACATGAGATGAAAACAGTAAACAATGTACCAAGATCTGATTTGCATTGAAAGTGATGCTACCAAAGAACCGCTATGTGCTTTGCTTTTAGAAATGTATATATTTTTAATGTCTGGATTTCAGTGTTTACTAACCTGCCCATCTGTTGTGTGCCACTAAGAATGACTGCTTGAGTTCACTGTGCTGCAACAGCTAATTCACCTTATAGTCTATTACATTACATTCACACTTATAGTGTTATTTCACTGTTCACTGCTACATTTGAATTAATATAATGAATGTGCAGATGAATCCAGGGAAGAATTCCACCATTTCTTCCATACTTGCTTGACAGTGGTGAATTGTTTTTACTTATAAATTATTGACTTGAAGAGTTAGTATTCTTTCCGGCCACCAGGAGGCACTATACACTTTCAATGTAATTCCACATGCAGCTTTTCACATCCCTGGTGGCTGTAGAAGGCCTGCCTCTGTAGAGATGCAGATGTAGAGGGGGGGTGAGACTTCCTCATGCGTCAGTAAATGTGCACTCTTGACACTAATCATAAACCTAGGAGTTTGTGTGCGTATGTTCTGAAGGGTTGTGATGAGGTTGTGAAGATTAAAACTATTACATAACCTGGTCCCAGGATCAGGATTTCAGGTCAGAAACAGAGATGGCAATGTGGGCCGGTTATCCTTCAATAAACTCACAGAAAGAAACTGCATGCTGTGTCTACTCTTTAAAGAAATCAACATCTCCCACACTCTTTACTCCATTCATTTGACAGCTGCAGTTATTAGTTGATTTTATCACTTAGTCGATCATCAGACAATCACCAGATGTCTTTATAAAGTCTATAAAGATATATTTTCCAACTGAGCTCTGACTAAATAAAAACTCAAACGAGATTATTTTGTTCGGTGCAGGGTCTCGCCTCAGTTCATGCTGTAACACTTGTTATGATCCAGCATTGATTGAATAAAAGTTATAAAAATCAATTGGATGTCTGTATGTTGGTAGCTTCTTTTGTAGGATTTTGTATGAATGATTTGTGTGGTGAGAAGATCAGGACAGTAGAATATCTTAAAGAACTATTAAAATATGTAATTATTGTTTTTGTAAAAAATATTTTTATGGGAAGAGTCGCAGATGAGTTTTCAGTCTGCGGCTAAAAATGTGTTGAGAATCTGCTTGTTCAGTAAACTTTTTTCGACATCCTATACTGTGCTTTTCAAGAAGTTCAGAAAGAGGCTAAAGAGGCCACTGGATTATTATTATTATTATATTATTCAATATTCAAAAATATTCAACACAACACAGCCGGTTATGAAAAAAACACATCTTACATCTGAGTTTCAGCAGAGAGACGTTGGTCTGTATAAAGTTCTTCTTCTCAGACGCCATCCATTGATGCCACATCTACAAGTGTGACAAATAGTAGCAACACTGCACACTATCACTGTCCACGTTCTCTATAAAACCAGCACACCGCACACATTCATCCTGTTGATTTAATCCATTTTAATAAATAAATACAGAAAAATAAGTTCACAGCTCCATGGAGACGTGGTCCTAGTTACAATACAGGTCAGTAGACACAGACACACTGAGGGGAGACAGGTTGCAATCACACAGGAACAAATAATGGGATTTTTATCCCTCGTCTGCACAGATTTGATTCTTTCATGGCTGATGAAATATAACCTATAATCAGATTTCACATGACATCCGCTGCTTATATATGCAGGGACCGTCCAATCACAGGTCGCACGCTAAAAATCCAATTAGTTGTACCCATGAAAGTGCAGTGACTGATTGGAATACGCTCGCTTTACTTAGCTTATTGTACAGCTTTGGCCTTCTTTAACCTTACAAAATGTTTCACTTCTTGTCTCAGCGTGAAAAGAGGAAAAATATACAGTATGAAAAAATAGAGAGACACACAGAGGCATTATATGGTAAAATAATACCATACGGAGGGACTCCTCAGCTACATAATAAAGTATCACATCATTCAGGCTAAATGACAAACAAACCTAATCCATCGGTTCAAGGACAAAGCTCGTATAAAGCTACCTGCTACAGTAGTCGTACTGTGTGCAATTCATCATTCAGTGGATTACCTCAAGGTACTTACAGTTACACAAGAACAAAGTCCTGTCAGATCCAAGACACATGGAGGTATATTGTGATAAATAACAGTAATAACATGCACAAAGTCACATGTCTCTTTAGAGAATTAATATCTTTGACGGTCATAAAAAAAAAAAGGTCAAGAATCTTCATATCTGCACATCCAAAATAAATCTGTTATGATTAAACTGTTCAGTATGAATACAAAGAACAAGTTCAAATACAATGGAAGACCTGCATCCCAATCAATGATCAATGATCCTATCAATAGTATTATACAGTGTGTTAGGACACGTCGTTATATCAAATAGACTTTAGGATTAAGAGTACAGAAAATCATATAATCATCTCAGTCTTAGGCATGTATTACACAGTATCATATGGTATCATATATCACATCATATCATAACAGTCTTTCTATAATAGAGCTTATATTTAGAGCTTTTAAACCAATGAGAAGCAAGTTGTGCAAAGGGGAGAGAAAAGGAGCGCTACTCTGTAGCAGAAGCTGGTTCAAAGTTTATTCCTATTCATATATTATAAATATGAAATCATGGATCAACTGAGCGCTAGACCATTCTGACTTTTAGAACTTTTCTCACACAGTCAGAACCAAAATGACACGTCGGCCATGCATGTGCAGTATGAAACCCATTTCATCATTATAGGCACCTTTTAAACAAACAAATAAAGACGATAGCTTATTCAATAAAAACTGTTGCAGTCATTATGTCCATCTCTTCCTGTCGTCATCTTTCTTTAATCTCCCTCCTGTAGGTCCAGTATTGTTTCTTAGCAACAGATTGGACACCGTCTAGTCTTTTTACTTCTATGGTTGCTCCTGTAGCTAATGCATGAGGTTCTGCTGATGTCTGACTACTGTGCTGTACACCACCGCTAGCTTAACACAACGTTTATCACATGAGCACAATGCTAGAACGGAGTGTTTGTAGGTATGAAGCTGTACACGTCCCGTCCCGTCCCGCACGCTTGGTGTCTTGCACGCAGCGGTTATGCCACTTCACAAGGTCTGACGCCAGCCATCTGCCCACCGCTAAACAGTCTGCGTGTCCCAAGCGAGCGGGCGGCACATCACCGGCAGCATTCCTGCTGTGTTTTCACTTACAGCACGTGGCAGCAGTTGTACTGAGCCAGAGGCAGGATCTTGGGCTTGTTGTGCGTCGGTATGTTGAAGGCCAGAGCCTTCTCGCACAGAGGGAACTGAAAGAGTCTCTCCCTCAGCTTTATGCTGTGCCGTTTGCCCTGCTCCACCCTCGGAGCGGCCTCGTCCCGGGTCCCCGATGCATTGTGGGGTTGAGATCTGTCTGTAGAGGGGTCATCTCTTCCGCCCTCCTCCGTTTTCTCGTCCCGCTCTCCTTCTCCTCCTGATTTTTGCTCCTCCTTCTCGTTCAGTATGGAAGAGGACGCAGATATGGAGGGCACCGAGGATTCAGGGAGGAGAGGAGGAGGTTTGTTGGTGCTGTTGTTGTTAGGTTCTGTCTCCCCGTCCTGTCCTTCCTCTGGGCTCGTGGAGTCCATCTCTCCCTGACAGCAGGGTACTCCCAAACCGGGCAGAGAGGATGGTGGGACTTCAGGAGTCTGACTGACTGGTTTGTCTCCATGACTGACCGGCTGGTCTGAAATCACACAGCCACTGTCTTCTTTCTCTATTTCCATTTCCATCTCTTCCTGCTCCTCCTCTTCCTCCTCCATAATCTCCACTAAGCTTCCTAATTCTTCTTTTTGTTCTTCGTCTCTGCACCTTTGATCATCTGCACCATCAAGCATCTCCTCCGCTTCGTTTTCTGGCTCTGATACAAACAAAGACGGCAAACATTCACCCTCTTTTGCCAAAATGCTCTCCTCCTCCTCCTCCTCCTCTTCCTCCTCTTCTTCCTCCTCACAGATCTGCTGTAGAGCCGGAAGGATCTTGGTGACCGGAGGCTCCTCGGGAGGAGGTGGACGGAGGGTGAAGCTGAGGCTGGGCTGCCAGGGGCCGGGGAATGCCTGCTGAGGCGGGGGCCTCGCCGCGAGCAGGTCCCCGCACTCAGGTGCTCCTGAGCGGGGAGAGCTGGGAGAGAGGGCCCCTGAGAGCCAGTGTGGAGGGGCCTCGGGGGTCAGCAGGGCGTCGTCAAGCCCCTGCAGCCAGTGATGAGCCTCGATCTCCTCGAGTGAGGCGCGGTGAGACGGGTCCTTCTGGAGCATCCTGGAGATCAGGCTGACGGGGAATAAAACAGAGAGGATTATTGTTTCATGAGAACAAAGCTGCAGTTTGCTTGCTTTATTTTTTGTATCACAGTTTGGAGAACAGCTGATAAACCAACTGAGTGACACAGAAAATGACTTGATTAATATCTGATATAGGTCACCTCCCTGCATCTTAACATCTCACTGTAATTCCTTCAAACCTAATTTAGTTACTAATTCTATTCGGAAACCTTTTTCTAAAAATTGAAAGCACCGTCATGTGACCTGCGCCTAAGTCATATGACTAGAGCTGGTTCAAATATCTCAGGATGTGTTTGCGGCTGCAGATAATCTAACAAACCACTTGGTTGAGGGTGTTTAATGCTTGTTGCCTTCTAGAGAACAGGAAATCGGTGTATCAAGGCGTTCATTCATTTCAGAGCAAGATGCAGCTGCTGTTTTACTCGTGCAACTTGTAGTGCTGCTGTGTTCTTTTTTTTTATATTATGTACAAGACTAACCACTTTGTCATGTTTCAGTATTTTTAAATTGCAGAGTTCCCCAGCCTGGGTGTGTATTTGCTCATGTTTAAATGAATGAGGTTGGTTTTGTTCTATATTTTTGTCACTATCAACAAAGCCAACCCAATGAAAAGACCAAAACAACAATGTGATAGTCCGTCTTGCAAGACTTTCTCACTTTCATTCCCTGTCGTTGCTCTTTTGGTCCATTTATTCAGGTCACAATCTTTAAAAAAAAATGACTCACAAATATATGATTTCATTAAGGCTGAGAAAAACAACTGCATGCTGTTTATTTCACCAAACATTATTCAAATAGGATTACAAAATCTAATTTGGGAGGGATTATTTTCAGCTGCAGATTAAGACACATTTTTTGCTCTAGTTAGTATTTATCCCATCATAATGGTGTATGTGTGTGTTCATGGTAACGAAGCCACATGTCACCCAGTGCAAAAGTGTGGCTCACTGATGGGTTCCCGCAGGTTTCACCAGGACAGAGATTTTTAATACAACACAATATCATTTAATACCTGTTTCAACATCAAGTGTGTTGTAAAACCAGTAGAGACGATATGGTCTTTAATCATCACGTGTTTTAGAAAATGTTCAGCAGTATATAACAAAACGTCCTAATGAGTAGTTAATTAGATTCACACAACCCTGATAAGGAGCACAACATGGGTGGAGGGTTTAACCAATTAAAAATGATTAATTCATAGCTAGCAGTAGTGACAGAGCTGGCTTTGGGTATGAGGGGCCGACTGCAACAGCCTCCTGCGCATATACAGGCCAAGAAAATATTGAAAACTTTTGTAAATGACTATTTAATAACTTAAGGCCTTTTTTTTGTTTTTTTCCCCAAGACCTGCAGATAAATTACACAAATTTGGATTTTAATTACAAATGTAAAACAGAGTCAGTGATTTTTTAAATACGGATCTGAATTTGGACTTGATATACCCCTACCTGCCAGCCATCTACTTCCCCTATTCTTCATGTCTCTGCAAAAGTCTATTGAGCTTGTGAAACCTGGAAGACTGTGTTTTGTGGGTTTTTTTTTTTATCTCAGAGTTATGTCATTCATCTCCGAAGCTGCAGCAGCAGCAGATCACACTGTATTGATGTTTACGCAGTACTGCTGTGAGCTCATAGCGGTGTGTTATGGTTGGAAGCTGTGAGGAATGAAAGTGAATTAAGAAGACATATGTGAGGTGCATTTTGTTTCAGGGCTGTGTCTGTGTGTGTGACGATGTTGAAATGCACTCAGATGTTTTGTACAAAAGAAAACAATGGCAAATATTTGAAATATAACATTCACTGTTTAAGGCCTATAGAGTGTTTGATGTTTTTAGCTAGAACTGTATTTGCAGCAGGATGGAGAAGCTTCTGAAATAACTAGGACACTTTCATTATCCCCTGAAACGCACACTAATGAGATGATTTTACGGTCAGCAGCTTCTTAACACCGGGTGACCCACCACATCTATTCCACGGCGTAAAAATCTCCCGGAGCAGAATTAGCCTTTAAGTGAAGAATCAAATTTCAATTTTAAAATAAAACTTGAAAAGATAACACAATCTCCCTATCTTAAAGATTACCCCTTTTTTTCCTGAAGCTGTGATCAGAGAGGAAAACCTTAATCGTATCAGCCATGTTGCATCGGTCTAGTGCGGCTCCTTGGTACTCACTCTCTGCAGTCGTCGGAGACGTGTTCGGGGACGCGGTAGCGACAGTCCAGGATCATGACCAGAGTCTCGCTGTCGTTGGTTTCCTGGAAGGGAGGGACTCCACACACCAACATGTACAGGATCACCCCGAGAGACCAGATATCTGGAACACACACACACACAGAAAAGCACAAAAATTAACCTTAAATAGCAAATCATGTCAGGCCTTCAAAAAAAAAGCCCACATTCCCTCTGCTATCAGATCATATTTAGAATTCTGCGAGCCTTGTATTTCATGAGGGATATTTAAAAATAAATGCCCCTTTTCAATTTCACTCGAAAACACCCCTGAAGTTGTTTTTTTTTAAAAGCAGCACACAGATGAGGTGTAAATGTGATTCTGTCCAACAAATATATATAAAAATAACAGGGTTATTTATCGATTCTACTTTCTATGTCCTCCACCACATCCTCGACAGAGAGGTCAGAGGTCGGGGCGAGCAACAGAGCGTCCGAGCAGTGCATAACGTCACGTAAACATTTTTCTCAATGAAGTGGGAAAATATAAGAGTAAAGTGCATGAGTAACAGCTGCGTGAGCGCTTTCATGTGTCTAAAGTATGAGGCCTAAGCTGCAGACGGCTGGGCTCGAACCCCGACTCAAACACACACACACACACACACACACACACACACACACACACACACACACACACACACACACACACACACGCTTCCTGGTGCTGACCGACAGTGCTGACAGAGTGTTCTTTTACCATCTCCACCCTTTCCTTCCTCCCTCCCTCTCTCTCTTCCTCATGCAGATGCCATGGGAGGAGGTCCATGCAAACTCAGAACAGCCTGAACCATGAGGGAACACACAAGAAAACACACACACACACACACACACACACACACACACACACACACAACACACACACACACACACACACACACACACACACACACACACACACACACACACACACGAGGAGGGGAGCTGAAGGCCATAACAAACAGAGGGCCTTGTTGTGGTGTTGTGCTATTCTGAGAATGATCTTGCTTTCCTTCTTTTTTTTCTGTCTCTCCTTGTGTTTCTCCCCAAACACTAGAAATAGGAACACTGCACATGCTGTTCACATTGTGAGTCTACCCTGATGTAACATAAGAATTAAAGCCAGATTGCAAAAAAAAAAAAAAAAAAAAAATGCTGCCGATGCTAATATCACATTTGTTTCTCGAGTCATTTAAAGGACAATTCCAGTAGTTGGTGACCTTGTTCTTTTTTTCCCCACCAAGTTTTTCAGTTTCTTCATTGTCACCGTAGAAATTCACAGATGATGAACACCTCCCTTTGTAAATATACTTTTTCCATTATAATATTCAAAACAGAGCCAGATGAGATAAAGGGGGATTGAAAAACTCTCTTTAAGAACACAATAAAAAAAACCCAACACTGGTTCATTCAGATCCATTTCTATCCATAGATTCTCACACGTACCAGTCCCATGTGTAAACATTCAGCCATTGTCCCACACTATGACTGGTCTAAACAACGACCCTCAGTCCCTCCAATACAATGTGAACTCATGTGCACGCTCACGGGCACGCTCACGGGCACGCGCATGTCTAGAGTAGTGTTATGCAACCACGAGCCACTGAGTGCTGGGAGAGTACTTTTCTCTGCTCACTGGGGAATATCACACATTCTTACCACTCGTGAACTGTCTGTTAAGAACATGCCTGTCAAACGCCGGGCCTCTGGTGTTGCTGCTTGTAGCTTTATCAAGAACAACTTCACACTCAACAATGCCTTTCTTTGGGTCCTGAGTGATACACCTGCCATGAAAAAGTTGAGTCAAACACACCAGATTCAGGCAAGGTAGGCAACCTGGACCCACAGCTAAAAGAGCTCCAAACAGCTGTAGATTTATTATGATGTTTAGATATAAACATATTTAGTTATGTTACTATTCTAACTCATCATACCCTGAAACAAAAGCCCCCCAAAAGTACTTAGATATATGTAGCTCAGCTGTGTAGCCTCCTACTTACTGTGTACTTCTACTTCAGGGGAACACATTGTACTACTACATAAAAACGACATTTTTCCTATTCAGGGCACTAGAGCAATATGCTGGCTTTTATTGAGTTGAACTTTTTTGCTCATCATTGATCTGCCGAAGTGAATTTAAGGAAATGCATGCTATGCAGAAAATATTACTGTTGTGCAGTGCCTTTTGGGAGTTTTTAGAAGAATTTCAATGAACATTTTACAAATAAGCAAAGTTAGTGGTTACTTTGCAGATTCAGACTTGTCACACAAAATATAACAATTCAAATATAATGCTTTAATATTTATTACACTATCCAGCATCATAGAACGTTCCCCCAAATTGTTTAAATAAAGCGGTTCGCAGAACGCAAGGACAACTATGGTTGCTAAACTTTAGGAAAACAACGTCCCGCAAATGATCATGGAACGTTAGGGAAACAACTCCCTCTCACTCTTCACTTGGAGTAAACATTTGAAAGCGGGAATTTTACTGTGGGTATTAATAGTTTTACTGTAAATAGTTAATAGTTTTACTTTATAAATATTATTGAGTACTTCTTCTATGATGCCAGTTCCCAAGCTATCAGTTTAACAACGGGTGAAAAGTAAATGATTAAATCCAGCCCTGAAAACTTAATTAGCGGACGTATTTTGCTGGCGGTAACGTTATTAGTGTTATAAGTTTGTATCAAGTCAACAGCAGGGAATTTTACTCACACGAGGACAGGGGAAAAACACATCCATGTTGCGTAGTCCTAGCTGCAACATATTGATTCCAAAATAGGAATATTAGAGGCTTGCCTTCATATAACTTACGGGGTTATAAAGTAGAGCATGGATTTAATGAATGGAGTTATATAAGGGACTGACAGTAAGGCAAAAATGTACAAAATTTGAGTTGTAATGGCCGAGTGGTGCTGTTCCTGGAGGCCATAGCTCGCTTGTTCTCGTTGAAAAAAAGTGAAGAAAAGTATGGATGTGACACTATCCAGCATTCATAAAGCGTTTGCAGGCTATATCCAGGATCCAGCAGCAAAATAACTACAATGAGCCACCAAATTTGATAAAGCACTCCAAGGGTTCCCCAACAAAACAGCAACCAAGTGTTATGGATCAAAAGAGTGATTATCAGGGTTTACAAGGAACATAAAAAAAGACAAGCAAACATAAATGGCTTTATAGTTAAATGCATTGTGGCCTGCAGGCGGCACAAACATCAACTAAACTCACACATACACACACAGTGTATGTATATATATATATATATATATATATATATATATATATATATATAAACCAGATGTTGAGATACAAAAGCGCGTGCACAGAGTCCAGCAGTACTACAAAGAGGAGCGGAGCTGATCCTGGGTCTATGGTCGGCTGTGGCCCTTTTTTGGTGCTGACCTTTGAAGTGCACATTCCAAAACCCATTACGTCATAAGGGGTCAACAAAATCTGCCCCGTTCCACAGGGACCTCCAAGTGAAGACAAGAACATGCAGCCCTCTTTTGCCCACATCTGGAGGACACAACTGGAGTATAATTGCAAGGCGGTAACTGAATTAAAGGATGCATTCAGGTCATCAGTCACTGATAAACATACTATAAGATATGAAACGGAGCAATTATGAAGGCATTTTTCTCCTGATGCTGATAAATCTCATTATTCTGATGGGATTATCTTCTGAGTCTGATATAATGACCCTGATAAAGCTGGGAATATGATTATATGTACATGTATTGTGCATGCAGACGTGCATTTTACAGACATCACTGTAACTATTACCATGACTGTATGTATTCACCTTGCAGTGACAGTAGAGTGGATCGGGTGGAAATCCCACTCTGATCCGACTAACATTGGATTATTTCTTGGGAATCAGACGAGATTCATGAATAATGTAGGACAATGTATGTTCTAACTGGAACTACCGCCTCACAGTTGCATGCCTCCACAAACCAAAGTCACGTTGCAGTTTATGTCCATGTCTGTCCAAAATACCATCACATACTAGACATTTATTGGTAATTATCACGATTAGCATATGAATCAAAAAATGTTATCGCGCTCCTGAGAGTGGGACGACATGGGACGTCATAGTGACCTTGATATTTGACCTTAAAAAAAACTAATCAGTATGTCCTTGATTCCAGGTGTATTTTTGTGCCAAATTTGAAAAAAGAAATCTTGTGCAGGAGAATGAACCGGACAGACGGACAAACAACACAAAAACATAATGCCTTTGGCCACGGCTGGTGCGAAGGTTAAAAAAAAATATGTATACACTCTCCTAAAAAAATTAAATAGTAATCTTGTAGGCAAGATGTGATATTTAAGGTTAAGGCAAAAAACAAAGCAGGGTATTTGCGAGAGACAGATTCCAACCTGGTCCAGAATATTTGTTTCTTGTGTGGGTTTAGCTCCAAAAAAAATGTATCTTAAATTTCCCAAAATTCAATCAGTAGCATCCTTTGTTTCATCATCATCTTTCGATGACGTAATCTGGGATATTTTCTCAAACTTTAGAAATCTCCTACATAGTTGCAGAAGAAATTGCACAACCGTTTGTCTCACAGGCTGACCTTATTATGTGAAATTGGTGGAGGGCCCCCTTATATATTAAAAAATAAAAATAAAAATAATAAAAAAAAGGCCAGACTTTGTTTTGCAATAAATGCAGCACGGTTTAAGCTGAAGCAGCAGAGTGCTGGTTCTGGGCTTTGCATAGTTTTGGAAAAGTCCTTGTTGATATAAACACTCCAGCAGTCTTCAGGTTGATATGGAAACACTGACAGAGAGGTTTTAACCTCTCCGGTTACCCAGTTATTACTTGATCTAAGCTTTCCATGTGTTGCTCCCAGTTAAGCCACAAGCATCCATCCCCTTCCACCCTGGAGCAGAGAAGTGAGTGGTGTATAGGAGAGGACGCATGGAAAGTCATTATTCTAAATGAGACTCTTTGCTGTGGTTTAATACGTCACCCTTTAAAGACATCAGAGAGCTCTAACCAAACATGACCTCAGACTTCATTACTGTGTCTGACTTATTTTGAATTGTCTTGTAAATGCTCTTTACAAGAATGGGACCGACACCAAAATCTACCACTTAGTGCTCTATAAAGCAGCTTTTTCCTACCGTCAAACAATTTTTTTTGCTGAATTTAAAAATGTCACAGTCTGCTTGGCTCAATTATCTAAGTTTTATAAGACCGGCAGAGCAAGTTACAACAAAATAAGCCCCGAAGTTGTCACCATCAGCAGCTTTTCTCAACAAAGGCATGTTATGCAGGACTTGTTGTCTAATGTTTGTAGACACAACATCCCTCCTCCCCTCGGCTCAGTGACACCAGAAGTGCGGTTGCCAGGTAATGGCCCAGTGTACCACCTGCAGCATCACATACGACAGCGGAAGTACAGCCAACCCCAGAAAAAGAAGAAAATAAAAGCACAGGACAGAGTGCCACGCTGGACGATTGAGACGGTTTACTTTTGTACACGTCTAAATATTATTTTTAATCCGGCATACCTTTAATGCGCTTTAAGGCGAATAATTCTACTTTAACCACATGTGACAGTCCCAGTCAATGCATTTTAGACTTCACAGCGTAAACAGTGTAGCTGACGCCCAGAGAGGCTTACATTATCTGCCAAATGCAGAACTTCCCCCTGCTCAGAACGTAGTCCACCGATGTAGGTCCCCCTCCCTTCTTATCTGTCATTTTATGCTACTTTATTGCTGAACACTTCTCCATCGTAACTCAACAAATATTGTCATAGTTAGATTGTTCTCAGGCAGTGCACATTCATGTCCATACAAACTATAATTTGTTGCCTCGTTACCATGCTGACCCAGTTCTATCTGAATCTTAAGTGCAAGTTCGAAGCAATTTGGCCATAAAAAGGATAACACAACGTTTGTCATTAGCACCATTGACCTAACGTGAGGCCTAAGATTAACAATAAAACCTCAAAAACAAACATGCGTGAGCAAAGCAATGGGCTGATATTATGTAACTGTAGACAGTGTTTATCTTTGTCAAAGGCAAGAGGCGCAATTGAGCCTTGTGTCTGTCCTCCACATCATATGACACACACAAACACACACACACACACACACACCGTGTCCACAAACAGGCAAAGATTCCCAGCAGCGAAGGAACCACAGTGAATTAAACAGCAGTCTTTTTATAGACAGAAATATCAAAGGGACTGTGTGTGTGTGTGTGTGTGTGTGTGTGTGTGTGTGTGTGTGTGTGTGTGTGTGTGTGTGTGTGTGTGTGTGTGTGGAGACGGTTTATGAGTCACCTTACTAAGCTGAGATCACTGAGGGACATCTCTTCCTCTGTGCAGCTCAGGATTAATCACACATTGGCCTACACATTTATTTATTGGTGTGTGTGTGTGTGTGTGTATGTATGTGTGGGAAGTGTACATTTCTAACAAAGTGATGATCTAACAGTGGCATCTGCAGGTAGAATAATGCTAAAATAGAACGGACAAAAAGTGCTCTTGAGTGGAGGTGAAGCAGAAATCAAGTCTTGGAGGATGTAATAATAACACACACGAATGGATTTAAACATACGCCCTTCGTGTGGACGCTTTTAGGAACAGGAAGTCAAGTGAAAAAATAGGAACTAAGGCAACAAATAAGTCAAGTTAAAGCTATAGAGGCGTGTGAGAAGTGTTTATCTGTGACTGCTCATTTTTATGCCCATCCCACAAAGACTACTACAAGTAGGCAACAACACAAGGTTATACGAGACAAAAGAAAACTCTAAGATAACACTACTACAACAGACACTGTAGATCCTTCCACATGTTCAGCTCCTGATTGTGGTTGGGATGCACTTATATTCAGTACAGATGCTGTACCAGAATAAATTGTGCCAAAACCCTGCCAAAATCCATCCTAGTCCAGTTTAGCAGATTAGGCCACCAACCTCCCTGAAGCTGACATGTTGTGTGTTTTCCTTCTGTTGCTATGGTGTCAAATCCTACAATCTAACGGCCTCTAATGTCACACAGTGGAGAAACAGTGATGCATTCTCTTTCTGCTATCTATCTCTGTCTCTTTACTCTCTCTCTCTCACTCTCTCACTCTCACACACACACACACACACACACACACAAACATTCGCAAATGCTTGCTATGCAGTGTGAGAGAGCAGTGGTGAGCTGCAGTGTTTGGTTCCACTGCAGAACGTGCCCCGTTGGCTCAGGACCGGCTGGCTTGCTTAGACTGACCCAGATACAACCACTAATCCTTTACGGACATTGTACACACACATGTACGAACACACACAGATCCACACGTACACACGGTCAGGCACAAACAAATACAAGCACATAAATACGGAAGGGTATACAAGGCAGGAACACACTCACTGAGATACAAGAAAATACACAGGGTCAAGAGGACAAATGTGGCCACACAAACCCTCTCACAGACAGAGGGAAAGTGGTGGATGCACTCACACACACAGGCTCACACAAACAGGCACAGTGAGGTAACGTTCACAATACAAGCTTTAGTGCTCAATTAAGATGTATTGCTTAGATCCTATTGTTTTTTGTTTTGGCTGTTCGCATTATTTATTTTTTAAGTGGTCAATATCAGAATCCAGTGTGAACTGGTCACAGTCCTGAACTGACCGGCATGCATGAACGAACATAACAAACCAGGTCCTAGACACAGCACGCTGAGCTACAGATGAAGACATGTAGGCCACTGAAGTCAGCTTTTACAGTTTCATTCATAAGTTGATGTGAAGTGAAAGCCAGTGAATTTGTGAGCAGACGATAACGAGGACGGTCGACTTAACGAGCAATTTTGGTAATTTTATCGCGCTAATTTAACTTTGCCTCTGAAGAAAAAGAGAGACACTGCTTGGCAGGCAAAGAGAAAAGACAGCAAGTAGAACTATCTAACTCAGTGAAATAAAGGTTTATCGCACAACTTTGTATTCTGTTAATCATCTGGCGACCATTCAGATTTCTCATGTGCCACCATGTGGGATCCTGACCCCCAGGTTGGGAACCATTGATCTAGACCAACAGTTCAGTTAAAAAAAAAAAAAAAATCAAAACAATCTAAATTGGTTTCTCACCCACAGCTGGAGCATCATACTCTTCTCCCAGCAGGATCTCTGGAGCGGAGTAGGCCAGCGACCCACAGCTGGTGGCCAACATCGTCCCGGGTTGGAATAAGTTGCTAAACCCAAAGTCTGTCAGCTTCACCGCCCCCTGCTGGGGAAAGAACACCACGTTCTCGGGCTTCAGGTCCCGGTGCACCACGTGGAGCTGGTGGCAGTACGCCACAGCGCGCACGATCTGGGCGAAGTGGCGCTTGGCGGTGCCCTCGGCCACGCCCCCCTCGTGACGGAGGATGTAGTCGTAGAGGTCGCCCCCCTCGGCCAGCTCCATGACCAGGTAGAGGGTGGTGGGCGTGTCGATGACTTCGTAGAGGCGGACCACGTTGGGATGCTGCACCAGCCTCATGCACCTGGAAATAATTAGTAACTATGGTGAGATAATTGTATATTGAACATAAGCTATTAATAGAGCTTTGAATAAGGATGCTAAGAGCGGTGCAGCTCCTCCAGGGCACCTTAAAACTACACAAGTTGTTCCTTTTTTGTTCCATGATTGGCTCAGATAAGATTCAGATGGATCACCGCAGTTTATTATCAGTAGGCTTGTTTGAAATCCTATTAAATCTGACCTAAAAATAGCTACAAAGTGCTCCCACTTTTGTTTTTCAAACCATTTTTGAACCTTTTTCTAAATCTTTTCTTCTCAAGCTTAGACTTTCAGTATTATTTACCTCACTTCCTGTAAGAGGTGGCTTGCTGCCATCACATCGAGTTTTGTCTTGTCAATCATCTTGACGGCAACCAGTTGCCTGGTGCTGACGTGACGGGCCAGCTTGACCACAGCGAAGTGGCCCCTGCCCAACGTCCGACCCAGATGGTACAGTCCGCTGAGATCGGAGCGACCGGGGCTGCTCCTGGGGTCGAGGTGTCCATCCTGGGCGGAGGTTAATTCTCCAGGGGTGTCCATGTTTGAAGCAAAACAAAAGGGGGGTGGGGGGATTTGGAGGAGAGGAGGGAGTGAACTGAAAGAGTTTCAGGAGAGAGGGACAAAAGGAAACGGGAGACGGAAAATAGTTGTGTCAAGGTGTCAGGGACGGAGGAAGGAGGGGTTGCAGGGCAGCGAACTTCCTCACTGACGGGGAGATGCCTGGCAGGACAAAGAAAAGAGAACAATAAATTAGAAGAAATGAAAGCTAGATGATTGAAACAGGCTTAGAAGAGGTCAGCTGCATCTAGCGCCTCATCCCTTCGAGAGCTGGACCAGATTGATGTTTCATATATTTGAACAAAGGCAGAGAACACAGAACAAGTTTTCCAATCAAGTAGTGAAGACTAGATTGCAACGTATACGAAGTTCACACTCTCGCGGTCTAGAATGAGAACAGCAGGGGGTTAAATATTATTTTTATTGTCTGTGATGTTGTGAAGGGCTGTGTTTGGCTCGATCTCAAATAACACCCATCCAGCACAAATGGCACGCCAAATCAATACTGTAACAGGAAACCATAATGTATGTGTGTGTGAGTGTGTGTGTGTGTATGTGTGTCATTAGTTTGGCTAAGAGGGTCAAAAGGTGGCATTAGACCTGATGATGTCATCATCAGACCCCCCACCCCCCACCCCCAAACAAGTTTAGCTGCCAGCATCATCTTCATTACCACGGTCATCATCAATGCAATTACCACTGTCAACTTCATTGCTGTTACCTTCATCTTATTCATCCTCATCTTCATCACCATCACTTATTCATTACGGACAACAGCAGCCTTTCCCCCACATGTTTAAAGGGCCGAGTGAACAGCAGCAGGCCTCACCGGGTTAATGTGCTCTGATATCCTTGGCTGTGCGGCTTTATCGGATCCAAAACACTGCGTTATCTAGAGACGCGCGCAGGAGCTGCTACACTTGCGGTGAGGCCAGCCGTTCTCCACTTGGCCGCAACCGCAGTCCCGAGTTGGCACATATGCATGTAGTCGTCCCCTCCTGGGCGGCAGCTCAACACCTCCAAAACAAACGCTCCCAACAACCTGGACAAGCGCAGCACGAACGTAACGCCGCTGCAGGACGGTGAGAGGCGGCAACGAAAAACACAGCAACCTCGGTGCCAACTTACCATTGTTGCACAAATATCCCGCAGCCGCGAACTGTCCAGCCGCGCGGTTCTCCCTGTCACTCCGCCGCCTCGCCGCGCTCAACTCGGACGTGGGAAATGACGGCGCCGCCTCCTCGTCTTCTTTCATAATACTCCATGTTCGCGGTCCATGTCTGCACATACTTTTCTCATGACCGCTCGCCTCAAGTCTTCTTAGAGTCTCTCTCGAGCTGTGTGACCGCGCGCCCGCTCCGCAAAGAGAGAGACAGAGAGAGAGAGAGAGAGAGAGATACAGCGGGACGGTAACATGCCGACGTGCGCGCGCGTGCACGCAGATACGCGCGTGTGTCCAGCTTTCCTTCTGACGTCAATACATTCCGACTCGCTCCCGCGGCGCAGCAGCAGCAGCAGCAGAAGAAGATCGGCCGCAAGCTTCTCGTGCTCGTGCGCAGTGGAGAGAGCAAAATGACTGAATGAATGCTCAGGAAGTCCAAGAAATTATGTAACTGTCTAATGAGTGTTTTTTTTCCTCAAAATAGCAGGGAGGCACAATGAGCTATGCTATAACATACATGATAACGTGCATTCCTGAAATGCTTCTATAATAAGGACTTTATTCGGATGGCTTGAGTTCACACAGAGGACTCAGAAGGCCACGATAGAAATGAGGACCTCAACTAAAAAGTTGTTTCCATTTATACCCCTATTTGTCCTTAGATATTGGGAGAGTCATGAGGAAAATTCACATAGCATTCTTTTGATATCTCTATAGGGAGCTACAGTGTGTCAAATGTACTCTTTTAAATAGGTTTACTACTGACCTCATCATGTAGATTTAATGTTACATGTTTTGTTGTGTGTATTATCCTGTTTCCATGTCCATCTATTGTATCTGATGTCACACTGACCACTGGAAATTACATTCTTGAACTGACTGCATTTAATATTTTGTTGTTATCTGTAGGTTTTAGAGGTTTTAAGCGTCTGCACTATTGGGCCGGAGTCTGCTGGATGATCTCATCCCGGCTGCTCTTTGTTTCCTCTATCCAGTCAGCCTGCAGAATAATAGGGCCATCTAGTGGTACTTTTCTAGGGTGAGGGGTTTGTCTCACTCTCTCGCACTCACCCATAAGAACTGTTAATACCAAATAATAGGTTATTCAACTAGCATTAAGTGTCAAATCCGCATATAAGGAAAGTTCAGTGCACCTCAAGGAAAAAGCAACTAAAGTTTTTCCACAAATTACAAAAAGAGGAATATATATGTTTTATTGTTTTTTTTACAGAGACAAATGAATACATGTTTTCGAGTGTTTTTCTTATTGGCCAAAATATAATATATTAAATAAGTAATCACAAAACAAAACAAAAACATTCTCTAAAAGGTCCCCTATTTTACACATAGCTACTGGCTTATCCCTCTGTTATAACAATATTTCCCCAACCCCATTTACTCCTGTTATTATATAATGCAATAAAACAGAACCACAAACTAGAAACGGAAATGACCATACAGTTTAACTACATACTACTAATAACACATAATCAGCCAGAACAAGATTTATTTAAGTGTTGTATTGGAATGCATTAGATTAAGTAAGGTGGCAAAACACTATTTCATTAATTTCAACTTGGTCTGCGAAAAAATATCACTTAAAAATGAAGACTGTTCCTGAAAAATGTAAAACATATAATATAAACATAAACAGCCTAAAACTCAGTTGAATTATAGCATGTTATACTCAAAATGCCTTCTGTTGCTACACCGTAGTGCTGCAAGGGAGGAATGGCTGCCCTTTAGTCACCCTTTTTAAAGTAGACTCATACAAGTCATGTGTATACAGTGCAGTGAAGTTCGTTTTAATCCTGAGGTAGCACATGAAAAGTGATCATAAGTAATAAATCAAGCCCACCCATACCCATCACAGAAACAGTACATGCTCCTCGTCCAGCAGCTGTGGATCCGACATCGAGAATTTTTTCTCTGTCATCAGGGCCATCGTCAGCCTGTCTCGCATGATCTCCTTGGATGAGTACAAGGGCAGGTACAGAATGGAGTGACATGTCAGAGACTCGGGGAAAAGTTGATCGTACTCGTGACCACTCTGGACTTGTGTCACGTAAACCTTCATCTTGACCTGGTCCATGCCAAGAACAGGAACCCTCCTGTACCCAGTCAGGAACCCTGAAGAACACCCGTGGAAGATAAGAAGTGAAACTATAGTTACTCTTTGTTACAATCTTTGTGAATCAGCATAATCTGCTATTGAAGCTGTAGTAGTCCATTTATTGATTGATTTATTTGAATGGATAGATAATAATTAATTATAATGATATTAAATAGGATTATATTTTCTCTCTTTACTCATTTCTTAAAATAACTGTTCAAGCACAGGTATCTAATGATGTTAATAATGGCTGGCTGCATTCCATTTAGATGCTCAAGTTTCTGTCAATGCTGGCTTACTGGGACAGTGGGAACAGAGCCATCATTCATATTATTATTTACATCTGTCCATTCTCCTCAAAGCCGGAGATATACTTGCTTTTTAACGACCTGTTCACATAGAAAACAGGCAGCGTCACGAAAATAATTCTTCACATACTTGCCTATGTAGGTAGCTATCAGGCAGCAAGTCTATGAGAAAATGACTCTACCTCTCATTTGATTTATTACCTCAGTAAATATTATAAACAGGAGTTTATTATTGCAATCGATAGTTTCAACTTTTCTTTAATACAGCATGATGTTCATTTAGTTAATTATGGTCCATTTAAAGTCAAATACACCATAAAGCAGATTTTGCTTTAGGGTCGGCTTACTGTTATTGACAGGTCACTGCCGCCACCAGAGCCCTATACGGCGTCTCTACGTCACTCCTCCACATTCCAAATATGGTGACTTCTGTTCATTGGCTTCGAAAAACAACAACATGGTGACGGCTGTAAACCAAGATGGCCACAGTGAAATTGCCAAACTTGAGGCTTCAAACGGAGGTCCATTGTAGATGATGTGTAAATAAAGCACATCACCATACTGCACCAACACTGTTCCTGCCTTTATGTGCTTATAGCATATCGTGAAAGTTTAGCATTCATTTCTGAGGACGTGCACAACCAACACTTGAATGAACACAGGATACAGGATCATGCGAACGCTAACACGCAAGTATATCTCCGTCTTTAGAATCACAGCCATAATCAACAGTTCTTAAGCGAACAACAACGATTCAAACCTTTGCAAAAGTGGGAAGCATTTTTTGTGGTGTGGGAAGTAAGGGTGTGGAAGTTAAGTTGGCAACTGCCTCTGACACTCCTTTTAGCCTTCCCCTCAACCACAATTAGCCATACTGTTGTTTGTAAAAAAGGACATATTTATTCCACAGCTCACATGCTATATGTTTGGTTTAAGGGTTCCACAATGAAAAGTCATTAACATGTGATACAGTACTTACAAAGGAAATCTTTCCTCTGTTCTTCTGTCAGTTCATCAAAAACCTCCCAAAACATCTGCTGGGTGTGGGAGGCAACGCCAGGTTCCCACATTGTGTTCTAATTCAAATAAAATAAAACAAAAAATGCAATGTTTTACATGGTTAAACAAGCTTGTGAAGATTTAGTAAATCAGTTGCAGTTGCAGAGAAAACCGGCTGAGCTTGTGGCTGGGACGGTGCGTGTACCTGTTTCAGTTTCACCCAGTCATAGTCGTCTTGGCCCACCAGCACTCCCTGCAGCTCCTCCGGCCGAAACAGCGTCACCAGTTTCCGGTCACACACCTGGAAGAAGCCGCGCTCGAATTCTTGAAACACAGCCTCTACTGACGCGTTGAAGACTTGATTCACATAGGCATCCACAAACTCCTTCCTGTTTAGCAGATTCAAGTTTAAATTCAACAAACCTCTCTCTGAGACGGAGATGATCAGGTTGCAGGTCCCACACATGCAACTTAGATTTAAACATTTTCAAAGTCTTACTTATTTAGAACTGTCAGTGGCTTTCCAGGATTTTGGGGGTCAAGGTCAACCTCTGTCCCATCCCAGTTTATCTGTTAAATGAATTATGAACAAGGAGGTTAGTTGTATCACTCCAAATACTTCAAAAAGACCTGCAGATTGCAGTTTTGAGTACTAAAAGAAAGATAAAAGAGGCACTTTACTGGAAACCCTGCGAGAGTAAAACACCAACCAAAAAGTTCTCGTCCAGGCGTTCTAGGTCATCCTCTTCATAGTCCAAGACGCACTGCAGACTCCTTCAAAAAACAAGTGAAACAAAAAAAAATAGTTACACCTAAAGAAATACTGAATTGTGTATGAAATTAACAATATTCAGGCATCAATTTAAAACCAAAAAATTGTATTCCTAAATTGAGATGAAAACTGACTTTCCAACAGTCGGGCTGAATTCAAACAAATCCTCCAGTGTCAGCTCCAGACCGAGCAGCTTCTTGAACAGAGCCAGTGGGAAGGGCAAGTGTATGATACTGCTGTTGTACAAGGCCAGTCCACACAGAACACCAAACAGGAAGAAGTTTGTCTTGTCCTCCTCTGTTGTCTGTATTCAGAAACAATGAAAATGTCTGTTGACTGCATATAGGTCCAGTGTTGAAGTGAATCCAGAGGTGTTGGTTGATGGATTTAAAGTCTTACCGTGGAGGGGAACCAGGCCAGCGTTTCCGAGTCGTTGAACATGAACATCCCAGATAGAGGTGACACCATTTCATGGAACAAGTGGTGAAAAAGGTCTCTCTTGTAGACGTCTGTTACCTTTGGGTCCCCGTCAAAATAGACCTGAGAGACAAAAAAGTTATAAACCTTCCTGTTAGAAACAGTTTAGATGAGATTAACAAAATTATTTAAGATTCAATGACATAACATACAAGTATAAAATGATTTGGCTATGCTTTAGCCCTCAGTTCAAAATTGTATCCAATATTTACCATAAGTGGCTTCTTGAAGTCTTTGGGATGAGCAGCAGCCAGTTGTTGGAAGGTGTCTTCCAAAAGTGACACTCGCTTCAGCTTCAGTCCAAAAAACCGAACTGACTCTGGAACTATTCCGAAAGGCCAAAGCTTGTTTGCCAGGTGTTCTCCCTATAATACAATTCAAAATTATATTTTCTTAAAAAGTTTTCTTATCTTAATTACATTTTTCTGTGATGTAATATAATGCATTTTATTATTAATGCTATTTTTCTATGACCACTTGGGGGCGCTGCAACTAGCTGTGAAAACAACAAGGGCATATTATCACCTAATGAAGGTGTTATCACAGTCCTATTTACACATCAGCAGACACAGAGATACATTTCTAAACTCTCCTTCTAGCTCTGTTTTGGTCTCAACAAAAAATCATGTGGGAGGTATTAATATTATTCATATCAATCTTGATATTAGAGGACAATACTTGCTGGAGTTGAGGTTTATAAGGGTGGCGAGCAAACCAAACTGGTAAATCTATGGGCCATAAAACCATAAAGACCAATTATTGGATTCCAGACGTGCCGCTTTCATCCTTTTAAACTCAAGGTCCTGGGGGTGGTTACACTTCTGTCACACCTGCTGTTACTAGGCAAGACCTGTGCCCTGCTCTGACAATCAAGAACTGTTCTTTTATTTAACAGTAAGGCTCACTGACTAAACTCAACAAAGTCAAAACAAAGAAAGAGGGAGAGATCATAAAGCTCTTGGTAGCCCAGAGTACGTCTACATTGCTACATCGAGAGCGCATGAAACGTGGCACGTGAAGGTCCCTCATGGAGCTTTAAAATGAGATTGCTAACGGAAACAGGTTGTCAGGTTAAATATTTTGCCACTTTGCAAAACTTAATTGGACACCCACTTGCTAACTTTAAAATAAACGAAACATCAATATTGCAAAACAAATGTTGATTTATCTGAGATTTCCTGACGGCCATTGTAATATTGTTGTTTGGTTAAATAAGGCAAAGGTTAAGGCTCAAGTTACCATAGTGTTTGTGGCATGGATGTCAAAAGCCATTTTCTTCGATTTCAGATCCATCACAAATGGGATGTTACAAAGGACAGGTGGCTTATCATCCATATCCTGAAGAGAGCATATGAGTAATTTAACATACAGAAATGTAAATTTGATGACCACATTTTTTCCCCCAAAATGTTGCTTTTATTTCACCTGAATGGGTACTATATGAAAAGCAACAAACAGCGTGAGAGAGAGAGAAACTAGCATTTTGTTAATCGTTTTTTACCTTGTTATATGACATCGAACGCCAAATCTGCAGATCTTTTTGAAGAAACGTTTCGCTAATTTCCAAACAAAAAGTTTGTTCCGGGATTCTCCGACGTCCTGCGATCCTGTCGTTGGCCTTTAAAACAGGTAGAGTTTGAAGGATTTTTGTAGAAAAGTTGAGTAAGTTGGTTGTGGTTTCTGTGGTGGTTTGAAATTCACGTAAAAAAAGATAAATGATACTCACGTTGTGCATGTTCTGGAGGACTAGTAGCAGGTTTCTGAGTCCAGGGTCACGAGGAACAGCCTCTGAGGACAGGATCACTGAGAGGGCCCGCTTCCACACTTTAACATGTTTAACCATGGTGGAGGTCGGCAGTGAGGACCACCAGTCCCCTTAAGAAGAAAACATGGAGACATTAATGACAGTGAGCTTTAACAACTGAGCAGACGGCACAGATCTGACTGGAGTCTGGAGTGTGCCACCAGAATAGTTAATGAAAATTATTAGACGCTACTAGTCTCAAAATATAATCATTCAATGCATTTATAAAATGAAAAAAATGATAACTGATCGAATAAAAATACTTTAAATGATGCCTTAAGGAACTTCAGGTTTTAAAAATTTGGTTTTCACTTAACTTTTTGTTATCCCACTTACTAATATGTCTGCCTATCTCATTAGTTCTACAACTCATGCCCTGCTTTACAACTCTTGTTTATAACTGCTTTACTGCATATACACAGCAGTGTACCACCTAAAAAATGAAAGAGCTCTAAAATGAATGATGCATTCATTTTGGATGCACACTTACCTAAACAATTTTATGATCACACAATCACATGATCCTATGACTAATGTTAAATGAAGCATCTCAAACATTCAAACAGCTATCTCTCCTAGTACCTAAGACCTGGAGGCTTTCGGCACAGAGTCTTTGCACGGCGGCGGCGATTGCCACAGCGAGATTTGTGCTTGTTCGTCGCAGGTCGTTTCTCTGGATCACATGCAGGAGCTCATTGAGAATCAGGAAGACCCTCAACCCCTCAACTCCCACGGGCATCTCACCAAGAGAGGGAGGCACGTGCAGGACAGCAGCCTCGACCTGTTGAGAGCATAAAATAACTGAGTAGGTTATTGCTGAGAGGTTTTGAAAGTAAACGTGAAAGCACATCTCAGTTACATACCTCGGCAAAAACATGATCCTTCTTCGCCAGTTTCTTGAAGGCATGTCGCACAAGTGACAAGTTCAAGCCAGAGTACTTCGACGAGGTCTGGAAATGTTTATCATTGCTGTGGAGACAAGAACATAATGTGACTGTGATGTAATTCAACAGATACAAAGACATGAAGATCATGCACGGGTGGTGTTTACCTTTGGTCAAGGAAGATTTGATTCATACCGGATGCAGAGGAAAATGTCCTGCGGATTTCCCTGCAAGGTTTTCATGTGGTTAGTCAATAATAATGAGAATAGAGTATTAAAAGATTTAACAGGCCATCCAGTTATATGGTATAACTGCCACTGCATTAAACTTACCGTTTGGTCTTTTTCCAAGACTTTGAATTACATGGAGTGACCCATCTGTCAATCACATCATCTGTTACATTGCTTACACTGGCAGTGTTTGACTCCTCATGCGCTTCCTGTGAAAGAAACAGGAAAGAGTTGGTCTGTTTGGTGTAGAAAAATGTATTCATATGTATAATTAATTGGGTTAAGGTATTATTAGACCTCTCACAATTATGATATGTACTGTATGTATTTGTGTTGGTACCTTAACAGACGTGCACGTTGCAAACGAACAGTTCCCTCCTGCGTAGATGTTTCCAATTATAGGACCATTAGTGGTGTCTGGAATGATAATAGAATAAAAGTTATCTCTGTGTATGAAAATTAAAACGCAATCAATTTAGTTACTTTGGAAATGTAGTCACCTTGTGGCAGTTGAACAGGTAGCGGCACGGACGGATGACTCTCCTCTCCATGTCCCAGCTGCCCCTGCTCTCCACACCCGAAGGAGTAGACCTTCTTGGAGTCCGTCAACACTAACGTGTGATCCCTAATTGAAATAACGTTAAAGCGCAAAAACAGTATTTAAATGTCAACAAAGATGCTTTTTCAGGAGTTTTACAGCCTCCCAGCCTCTATTTCACAAAACATTATAGCGAGGGTAGTAATCTCACTATTGTTGATGGAATGGGGCATGATCAACAGAAAAAAATGTGAAATTCAAATAAATGCAACACCCTGAGAATATGAGCTAGTAGCTGAAAGTTGTAGTCAAATTTTGAATTAGAAACAGACATTAGAAACTTCCCTGTGATGTTGTCAAATTAAATAATAAAAAAAAAAATGTATTTCAAAATGTTAAATTTGTGTTACAACGTTCTCATCGAGATATGAAAATTTGAATTCTGTTCTCTACTCGCTCTCTGGGCCATTTTGAAGTGTTCAAATGAACCTAAGAGTTCTGGCAAAGAGACTTTAAAATATGTTGCAAGGTACTACATGGAATCTTCAGAAAATCCTTGTTATTAATGACACCATTTGCCATTAGGTGAACTGCTAGTGCACGTGCTAGCAATAACGTTAGCAAGCCAGCAAGCTAGGTTTGGCCGGCTAGCTGTTACTTAGCTACGCTGCATGGATCTAGCGTAGGTTTCTTATTATGGTTAGCTTGCAAACTAATTTTACTGGGAAGAACAGCCACTCAAGACAGTATTTTGCTACGTTAGTTACGCACTGTCTGCGCTTTAGGGGAGCTGAAGAGATGAAAATGACTCTTTGCACATGAACGTCACATCCAGTGGATTCTCAGGGCAAACCCGTTCCAAGTCCTTTACATGAAAATCGGTTGACACGCTGTTATAGTAAACCGAGAAAGTTGGTGAAGGTCTAACTTTTAAAGTTACATAACATTGCGTTCACACATTGGCAATGCAAAGCGATTAATACATGTAAATTGCTTCACATAGTGCCTTTGATTCTGGCATTTCTTAGCAAAAACAGTCACAACTGGAAGATACAAAAAAATGACTCAAACCAAGCTGGAAGTGCGTTGGTAATGAGACTGAATTGCCTCAGAATAATTGCATAAGAGTTTATAATTGTACTGTACCGTCCACATGCAATCTTGGTGACCTTTGCCCCCAAGAGCTCCGCAACAAGCCGAGGTCGTAGTTCATCGCTGAATGAGTTGTGCCCAAGCTGTCCATATTGACCAGATCCAAATGTGAACACTGCACCATTCTGAGGAAGCAACCAGACAAAACCATAGTTTAATGTCCCACCTATGTTTTGTTGTTACATATTTACATATCTGTTGGATCTAGGAAGGTAGTGCTACATTAAGCCTGCGTTGGTGAGGCATGTAAAAAAAAATTGCCAGAGATCATTCAAAACACGTTCTATCATTTCAGTGTCATTTGTAGAACTGTTTACAACACAAGAGTGTTTGTGTTGTAAACAGTGCTTTTTTTAGTCTAACCTTTGTCAAAATGGCAGTGTGGTCCTTTCCACAGGAAATGTAAATAGTTTTCTTCGTGTTCAGGTTACAAACAGGAGTTGGTGTAGTCCTGTCTATTGGAAAACAAAATAACATTAAGTTTTACATATACACAAATAACAGAATGAGTATAAGATATGATTTTTTTTATTTTTTTTTACCTGTTGTGTCTCCCAGCCCGAGCTGCCCGCGGTCGTTTCTGCCCCAGCAGAACACGCCTCCAGAGATGGAGAGGGCGAAGCTCTGCTCTCCCCCTGCAGCCACCTGGACCAGGGGGAGCCCTGACAGACACTGGAGGTGTTGGGGTGAGTCGCCTCTGGGCTCGATCCTCCCCAAGCCCAGCTGGCCCCTGGAGTCCCGCCCCCAAGTATACACCTGGCCATCTGTGGAGAAATGACTTTTATGAAGCCCTGGAATGTTTGACTTTTGCAAAATCACTTTGCAATATATTTTTTAAGTGCTATGTAGCAGATGTTATATTATTATAATTATTATCTTCTACTTGGCCTTGATATCAGTCACTATTGGACTTTGAGTCCACTTTTACCATCACAACACAATAAAGGGTTTACAAAAAGAAGCTGTAGGATACAAACTTTAAAGCAGTGTTTAGCAGCACTGGTAGTATGTTACTGATTTCATTTTATTGCCTATAACTATGTTATACCCCAGGAAGAGTTTCTACAACTATCCTAGGAGCCTATAGCTTTTTGCTTAACATTGTTAGCAGTTCACTGTAGACTTCACTGTACCTTTGGTGAGGGCCACTGTGTGCTGGCTTCCACAAGCAACCTGAGATACTGGTATGTTACACAAAGCTTCCAGGGGCCTGAGAGGACAAGAGACAGAAAAAATAAAACAGCTCAAAACACTCGCCGACTAGCATTAGCCCAAGTGAGGATTTTTGTAATACAAATTTTGCATCATTACACACATTTTGATGCAAATTCTGGACACAGATTGACATCATGAGGTTAGTTTCTCCTTACCTCGGAATGTAAGTGCGAGTTGTGTCCACACAGAAAACGTTTCCTCCCTCAGAAAGCAGCGTGACCATATGATCACCACAACCCACGGCATGGATCTTCTCTTTACACGTCACGAACTCTGAAAGAACACAGCAGGTGTACTGTAAGTGATGCAAATAAGGAAACATTTTGCAAGAGCTTAGAAGGAAGTTATAAGACTGATGCTCACTCTGATTTCCTCTGACTCTTTCCCCATCGTTGCGCTCTTCTGTGCGAATGATGGCAGCATGTGTGTTGTTTTTGATGAAGGCAAGAACGCTGTGACCTGCTGACAGATCTGTGATGTCAAAGCCGAAGTTTAGAAGGTGAACTCCGTCGCCTGTTGAGATATTTGAGCCATCCTTCAACCGAAAGCCCTGCTGGCAGTTCTCTCCCCATGAAAACATCTTTGTAAAATGTCTCTGGAGGACCGTCAGCTGCTTTTAATAACTCAGCTCTGTCAGTCAGAATCGAAACTAGATTGGTTCATTGTGCATTCTTTGCTGTGAGCAAAGGAAAACAAAACTTAGAACCATGATGAAACGAAAATAACACTCCCAGTGAGTCAGAGGCAGGAGGAGCTGTCTAACTTGAGAGGAAAAAAGAAAAACGAAAGTGAAACTGGAGTTGAAAACTGCTGTTTATGCATGACGGCAACAGTATTTACACTGTGTTTAATGATTAAATAAAGTGAATAGGAATACTGGACTACTGAGATACTCGACTCAGGTTTTTTTTAATGAACAGCTCACATACTCAACATTACTTAGGCTACACCAATAACTTGTCTCCTAGAAAGAAGCTCCTTTAGGTCCATTCTCTTCTTCTACAAGGCATTTAGTGCTAAAAATTGTGGGTGAATATTAATAAAGACTCAAATACCAAGAAGAGGGGGTTTCTGTTCATCTAACAATCTTTGCAAAGCTTGTCAGATACTGACAAAAAAACCCATTGATATTGATATTTAGTATTTATGTTGTGTTAGATCTATTTCTTATGTGTGGTTTAAAGTCTGCAAAGGCCAATGTTAAATAAATAAATAAATAGAATGATTTAGAATCCTCAGTTTAGATTAACATTGGCTTTGGAAAATGACACTTTTATATCAACATTAAAAAAAGGAAAATAAAAATGAAGTAGTATAACAGTATACAGTTTAATCTTTGAAAATAATAAGTGAACTGGAAGAAAAATGTAATTAAAAAATATGCTCTTCAAGAAGAGTGGGTCTTACCGATTCAATTTAGTTGGGTCCATTAACGAATGCTATCCATTATTATTTTTTCCATATAACATAATACTCAAAAAATGATCTAATACTGCTATACATCCAAGCTTAAGAATCCACTGAACAGTATAAAGGCAGGTGGTGTTTTAACGCCCCTCCATAAAAGATAGAAGGCAATTCTTATTTTATATATCCTAACATACATGTTTATCTCATATATGAGTTGCATTATTTCACTTCCACTTATAAGAATGAGGACAGCTCTTCAAGTTGCTGTGTGTTCATGAAAATGTATGCACCCTCAATAAGTGGACTGTTGTGCTCAAAGTTTTAGTGTCTGGACTTATGCAAGAGGTGCTGCAGTTGAATTAAACCAGTTTCATTTTTTATTGCTCCAACATGAAAAACTTTACATGTAACAAACATTTCCTCCCTATGCTTTGCTGTACACATTAATTTTGTTTTAAACATTTTTTGTTCAACTTGGCCCCAAAATAACACACTATCACACTCTTCATTACCTGAGGAGATGTGACACTTTTAAAATGACGCAAGATTCCCCTGCAACACATATAGTTTATACATATACACTATCTATACAGTACCAGTCAAAAGTTTGGACACACCTTCTCATTCAATGTTTTTTTTTTTCTACATTGTAGATTAATATTGAAGACATCCAAACTATGAAGGAACACATATGGAATTATGTGGTACACAAACAAATGCTCAACAAACCAGAATATGTTTTATATATGAGATTATTCAAAGTAGTTGAATGAGAAGGTGAGTACAGATACAGTCACGGTGCAGTCCCTCCATCACTTGTAGATTCTTCTATTGTTGCTCAGGGCCTCTGTCAGCTTGGTGTGCATGATCTCCTTGGTTGAGTATAAGGGCAGCTCCAGGATTGAGTAACATGTATGCGTCTCAGGGTAGTACTGGTCATAAGAGTGGTCCTGGACTTGTTTAACTCTGACTGTCATCTTCATCGTTTCCATGCCAAGAATGGGCACCCTTTCAAAGCCAGTCACAAACCCTAGTGGAAGAGAAAGTGGTAATCAGTGAGTTCTTCATTTATTTTTTATGATATCTACGTGTTAAGCTTTGCACGATCCTTCCCTGAACCAGACTGTTGAGATAAACTTAATGGTATCGATGCTCACGCTAACTACAACAGTTGTTTTATTGACTCAAGGCAACCAAAGTGTACATAACCTACCCTTCTCATGGGAAGATATATTAATAGCACAACATCTACACGTCATTATTACCCTTGTTAGGCTTTTCTAACTGTGTAATGCGGTTGTTATCAGGCAACAAAACTACCTGCTAGCCACATTTAGGTTTAGGCAATAAAACCACTTAGATGAGGTTTAGGAAAACAACATGGTTGGGCTTAAAATAAGTCTCTAAACTAAGTAACATGCATACAGAAAAACACAACAGTAAATGTGTAAATGTAAAACAATGTACTTGTTTTAATAAGTAAAAAAAATAGGTCCAATACTTACAAAGAAAAGCTTTCTTCTGATCCTCAGTTAGTTCATCAAAAACCTCCCAAAACATCTGTATGGTGGGGTGTGGTGGTGTGGTATTGTACTCCCCCTCATAACCTGTGTTCTAATGACAGTGAAACTGACTTGTTACAATTACTTCTGTTACCGATTTTATTTTAGTATTCAAATTAAGCACAATGCTTGGGTGGTGATGCAATAAATCAGTTGCAGAGACAACTACTCTGCAAAAAGCTCTTGTTTTAGACTGTACCTGTTTCAGCTTTGCCCAGTCATGGAAGTCTTTGCCCACCAGCACTTCCTGCAGCTCTTTTGGTCGGAACAGCTTCACCAAATCCTGGTCACACACCTGGAAGAAGCCTCGCTTGAACTCCTGAAACACACCCTCCACTGATGTGTTGAAGGCATGATTCACGTAGGCATTCACAAACTCCTTCCTGTTCAGCAGATTAAAGTTTCATGTCAACAAACAGGTCGGCACAGCAAGTGAGTGATCGAAATCCTATCTATCTAGGTATTTTTCTGTGGAACTATGGCAACTTAATTTCCTCGTCCACAAAACTTACTTTTGGTATACCTCAAGGCTTGTTCTGGGCCTCTTTCTTTTCTCTTTTACATGCCTCCCCTTGTTCACATAATAAGTAGATATACTATATATTTTAATTCTATGCAGATGATATGCAGTTATATCCTCTTGTCAACTCTACTGATACTAGCAGTTTGGTTGCCCTAAATAATTGCTGTGAGGATATAAGAAGCTGCATTACTCCCTTCACTTTATTGAGTTTAATAAGACTGAGTTTAAATTTATTTTTTAACAAGTGCTGATTATAAATTAAAAAAAATATAGACAGATGAAAGGAAATTAAAGCATAAATATTTTTTTTCAGGTCTGCAGAAGAAAGATGATTTCAGTGAAATTTCTTAACAGGTGAAGTAAGTTACCTTGCACCGCAGGTGGATTCTCGCCCTATCACAAGATCAAGTCAGAATTGCAGGATCACATGAAAATCTATCTTGTCAGGCTTTGAGTACTGCCCTAACCCCAGCCACCAGTAATTACGATCAATCAGCGGCTTGGGCGGAGCTACACTCAGGTATGGGCGTAGTTTATGTGTGTGAGACAACACAAATAGACGACTGTTCGCTCTTAACAACAATAGCCGCTCCTAAAGAGGATATATGCTTCAATAGCGTCAGTTATATCAGAACTGGAAAGTATTTTTTCATTAAAAGAAGTGCAGCGAACGACTTTGAAGGCTTTTCTAGGTGGAAAAGATGATTTTACTTTTCTCCCAAGTGGCTTCTGCAAGAGTTTGTTTTACCAATAAGTTCCACTGAGAGTCTGCTGATTGGTGAAAGTTGGCCAATGATAGACAGGGATACAGATGGTTCACTAGATCACCTGCTACTTTTTTTTGAAAGTGTCTGTCCTTTTCCAAATAATGATTCTGTGTAACAAACTGATTTTTGATATGTACTCATTTATAAATGCTGATTAAGTGTTTTCCTTCAATAATTGAAAAATAACAAAGCACACAAGAACGTAACAAAAATGCATGGCCCTTACTTGTTTTCCCCCGTCAGTGGCTTTTCAGGATTTTTAGGGTCAAGGTCAACCTCTGTGCCATCCCAGTTGATCTGTTGATCAGTTATAGGAAAGAAGAAGATAGTGATGTAACTGCTTTGGGAAATGATATTAGATCTCAGAAATAGGAAGAATGAGATATGTTATTGACTATCTGTATCACACATACCAAAAAATCCATGTAGAGGTTTTTTATGTCATCATCATCATAATCTTCCAGGATGTTCAGCAGACTCCTAGAAACAAAATAAAAAGTTATAATACATTAAATATCAAAGTGGCTGTTTACGGTATATTTTGACCAGAATCAGCACCTAAAACCCCAAATTAGTGATTTAAATAAACATTTATTTCCCCTTACTCTCCAACGCGTGGACTGAAGTCGATCATGTCCTCCAGTGAAGGCTTAACACCGAGCAGCTTTTTGAACAGAGCCAACGGGAAGGGTAAGTGTATGATGCACTCGTTGTACAGAGCCAATCCGCACAGAACCCCAAACTGGAGGTATCTCTGGTCCTCCTCTGTTGCCTGGTGTTGATTGAAGACACAACTTATGTCAGAAAAATAGAAACAAAAGAGGGCAACAATATCTTCATTAAATATTTGAGTCTATTGTACAAAAGTTTTCCTGTATGAGGATTTAAAGTGTTACTTTGGAGGGGAACCATGCCAGTGTATTGGAGTCGTTGAACATGAACATCCCAGTTTCAGCTGACATCATCTCATGAAACACTTCGTGAAAAAAGTCTTTTTTGTAGAGAATATCGATTGCAGTGTTTTCATCAAAATAAACCTGTAGGACAAAATGGCACAAGGTGCAGTAGCTTATAAAAGAGAACATAAACAGTAACGCAAGATTTGAAGTCTGACTTGTGGCTATCAGATCAAAACTAAATGTTTACCACAAGTGGAATCTTGTAGTAACTCTGATCAGCAAAAGCCAGTTGTTCAAAGGTGTCTTCCAAAACCGATGCTCGCCTCACGTCCAATTCATAGAACATGTCTTGAGGGCCAGCGCATCCAAATTCCCAAAATGTTTCCTGCCACATGCGAGACATTGCTTCCAGCTGGAATACAATTTCTCATAGTTTACTTTACCATTTATATGCTGTGTGACTAAAAGCTAACTTCAGTGTTTAATTTCACATAGAACATGTATTATTTTATACTGCAATGACACCCACTGAAAAAAGCCCAGATATTTCATGATCTTGATTACCTTGGTGCAGTTAGCATTCAGGTCAAAAACATACTTTTTTGACTCCAGATCCATCAGAATTGGAAAGCTACACAGGATAAGCGGCTCAGAATGAATGTACTGAAAAAGGGGGTGAGGAGAGACAAGATCAGAGATCATCAAATGTGTGTAAAGATATTCCCAAACTATTTAACCATGTGTTCTTTTTACCTTGTGTTGAGAACGTAAACGCCAAAGCTGCAGATCCTGATTGAGAAAGTTTTTGTCAATCAACAAACAGAAGTCCCTTTCTGGCATTCTTTGGGGTTCTGCGATCCTGCTGTTGGCCTTTCAAACAAGTGTTTATTAGGTGAAAAGTTCATCAAATTAAAAAGCTGTATTCAGTAGTAAGACTGTATAGGTTTATGCTGTTACGTTCATAGAAAATACATCCAATAAATGATACTCACATTGTACATATACTGGAGGACTAGCAGCAGGTTTCTGACTCCAGAGTCGCGAGGAACAGGCTTTAAGGACAGGATCACTGAGAGGGCCTGTTTCCACACATTAACATGTTCAACCATGGTGGAGGACGGCAGTGAGGACCACCAGTCCCCTGAGGGAGACAACATGGAAAAAGGGAGCGTCAGGGAGCATTTAACAGCCGAGCAGAGGGCGAGGATATATCTTAAAGCAGTGTTAAAGCAACATTTACCATTTTCTGCCATTTCTGCATCAGCTTATATTATCTTGAATAGGTTAATCAGTCATTTCAAAGAGATATAAGTTTGATAAATGCCTTTGATTATGCATGTGTCAAATATTGTACAAATGAGACAAAATAAATGTATTTAGGCGGGATTCCATTTTTCTTTTTTCTGATCAGTAAAACTACAAGATTCAAATATTTGTGTAGGCTACAATTAACAGACCAATATGGACATTCAGGCTCCATTAAGTGGTTCAAATGTGTACTGCAGATACAAATGTTAAATAAAAGACTGTGGAAGAAATTTGCTAATTTATTTGGCGACCCTAATTAAATCTCCTGCGACCCACCAGTTAGTTCGAAGCCAAAAATGGTAAAATGAACTTTCATGAACTGAAAACACACTGGGTTTGGGTTAAAGTTCAAAGCGAAAAAACATGGACAACTCCCACATCAACTACCACTTTGTGGTAGCGACTTGTCAATTACTAGATAGCCACACCCATAAGCATACTCTGCTTTATGGTCTATTTGACCATAATTTACTGAATGAACTTCATGCTGATTTGAAACTAGCGAATGAGACCATAGACTCATGTTTATATGTGGAGTTGCCCCCTGATGGCAAATGGGAAGATTGTCAGTCTGTTGTCCAAAGATAAATCATTGCAGGATTACATGCATGCATTGTTTCCTCATGCTAAGGCAGGCAGTCTGAATCCAGCTCGGGAATGGCGGACTCGGCCACTAGCAATAAAAACTGCTCAATAGAGAGGTCTTTCCTGAATGTTTGGCTGCAATCCGCAAGTCAGAAGTTGATAATTAAGAGTCGGATGGATTGCAGCATTAATAGATTGAATGACCATTGAAGAAAAAAATGCAGACAATAAATTAAATAATAATCAAAAATGGTTGATAAATGATTATTTATCTCAAAGATTATAACTTAAATGTATATTGTATTTTCAAAAACGATATTTTGCTGATGTGACACGTGTGGTGGCTACAGTACCTATGACCTGGAGACTGTCAGCAGACAAGTTTAGGACGGCGGCAGCGACCGCCTCAGCGAGCTCTGTGCTCGTTCGACGCTGTTCATGTCTCTGGATCACATGCAGGAGCTCATTGAGAAGCAGGTAGATCCTTAACCCCTCCACTGCCAGTGGCTTCTTATCAAGGGAAGGAAGCAAGAGCAGGACAGCAGCCTCGACCTGTTGGTTTGAAAGAACATCAATGGAATAATATCAGGTATAATTGGTCAGAAACAAATACAGGATAGTAAAACTTCGAAACCCTTCATGCACATTACACAAATTTTAGTTACATACCTCGGCGAAAACATTGTCCTTTTTCACCAGTTTCTCGAAAGCGAGTCGTGCGAGTGACAAGTTCAAACCCGGGTACTTTGTGGAGGTCTGGAAATGTTTGTCTTTGCTAAAAACAAAAAAGAAAAAAAGACTAAGCTCACATTTGGACCAGATACTCAAGCACAGTGGCGTTTGTTTGATCATAAACCAACATTGGACAAATTTTGACCTGATGATGGCACAAACAACAGATCAGGTGGTCACCAAAGTCATTGACATTTATCACGTGTAAAGAAATGTTCATGCACAGAGATGCTGTGTTTACCTTTGCTCAAGGAAGCTTATATTCACACAGGATGCAGAAGAAAACGTCCTGTGGATTTCCCTGTGAAGATTTAACATTTTCAGTCTGTTGCACTGAGAAAACTGTGTTAAAGCGTTGGATCCAAATTATTGATTTAAGTCATGAAACATCAGGTTGTTAAATACATTTTTATAAAAAAATTGTAAATTGAAAATATATCGCCAATGCAATTTACTTACTGTTTGATCTTTTTCCATGACTTTGAATCGCATTTGGAGGTCCATTTATCAATCATGTCATCGAGACGATGCTGTGTTTTGTTGTTGACACCGTCAGCGTTCGCCTGCTTAGGAACGTCCTGCGACATAAGGAGGATTGAGTTGATGTTGACAATAATTATGACGCAGACCATCACGGCCTGTGTTGTACATATTGTAGGTTTGTGTTGGTACCTCATTGGACGCACACGCTGCAAACGAACAGTTTCCTCCTGCGAAGATGTTTCTAACTCGAGCATCATCCGTGTCTGGAATAAAAACAGAATGAAAGTTTAATCTCCTCCGTGGCACCATTCATTGCATTGACATTATTTCAATCAGTTTTTTTAGAAATGTAGTCACCCTGTGTTAGTTGAACAGGTAGCGGCACAGACGGATGACTCTCCTCTCCATGTCCCAGCTGCCCCTGCTCTCCACAGCCGAAGGAGTAGACCTTCTTGGAGTCCGTCAACACTAACGTGTGATGTCTGAGTAGGTGTTATATATTACAAACAACATTTTAACGTCTCCACAGATGTGAATACACTTTGACTGGCTACATTTTTAAGTATAGTTTTCACTGGAGCAGCTTGAAGCAGCTCTTGAAATCTTTGATTAAGAATAATTGCATTATAAATGGTGATTTATTGTACCGTCCACATGCAATCTTGGTGACCTTTGCCCCCAAGAGCTCCGCAACAAGCCGAGGTCTTAGTTCATCGCTGAAAGAGTTGTGCCCAAGCTGTCCATATTGACCGGAGCCGAATGTGAACACTGCACCATTCTGAGGAAGCAACCAGACAAAACCATAGTTTAAATTCCCATATATTGTTTATTGTTACTTATTTACATGCAAGTCGAAATCTAAGTCAGTATACGGTTTATTTTCTTTACAAAAAGCAATTCATTGCTAAATGTAATGTCTTTTTTTCCTGTAAAACCTTCTGTAAATTATTAATATTCTAATTTTAACATGTAAGAATACTTATTTTTGTATTAACCATGGATACATTATCATACATGTCTGCTGTTCCTCTAAGCTCTGTGGAGCGTTTTAATGCCGACTAATTTTTTTGGGGGGGCGGTTTGACATATCAAGTTAAAATGTTTGCATGTAAATGTACCGTAAATATTGTATATATTAAATTGACGTCAAGACTTCGTGACATAAAAATACAACTTCTAATCAGATATCTCTATTGAGGGGGAAAGGACGGTTTAACAATCTACTGCTGTGTTAGAGTGGCAAAAGCAACAAAACAGCCAAGGCTGGCCGGTTAGTTGATGTAATTCAACACTAATATTTTTTACCAAAGGGGCCTTTTAAAAAATGGATCCTTGGGTTCACAGAACCATATAAAACCTATTCCATCATTCCTTTTGTATATGGGGGTTATTTGGAGAGTTGAATTAGGATTATTGTACTTATGTCTGTTGTTAAGGAAGAAACAGCCCTTTTTCCAGCATAAAATGGTAAGGTAAGTGGTTAAACCAGGCGCAGAAGTGACTTAAACTTGCATTCTTTCTAATGGCCATCATGGGGCAACTCCTCTGTTTGCAAAAAGAAGTCTGATTGTATAGAAGTCTATGAGAGAATGACTCTACTTCCCACTTGATTTATTCCCTCAGTAAACATTGTAAACATGAGTTTATGATCTCAATCTCTAGTTTCAAGTCTTCTTCAATATAGCATAATGTTCATTTAGTAAATGATGGTTCATTTAGAGTAAAGTAGACCATTAAGCAAGGTATGCTTTAGGGCGGGCTTGCTGTGATTGACAGGTTGCTAACACAGCATTCGGATGTCCGGTTTGGGAGTAGTCTGTGTTTAGAACTTTAACCCTTTCACAGTGTGTTTTAAAGTTAAATGTAACATTTTGGTCGCCTTAAAATGTTTTGTTCAGCGTTGTGTTTTACTTAGCTCAACCCTCTCGTGTCACTTTTGGTCGCAAAAAAGCCAAGATGGCGACAGAAAAAACCCCCAAGAAGACTACGATGATCAACAGTCAACTGACGACGTTAACTTATTACAAACAGTCTATGGATACAACATCTTACTATACGATATTCAAAATTGTGAGAAGTTACTAAGGAGCTAGTGGGAAAGAGTAGAAATCTAACCTTCGTCAGAATGGCCGTGTGGTCCTTTCCGCAGGAAATGTGAATGGTTGTCTTCATGTTCAGACAATGAACAGGAGTTGGCGTGTGTCTGTCTACAAGGGAGAAATTAACATTCAAGTTTGCATGTCATGGAATTAGTACTGACAAGATTGTTATTGTTTGTAAAATGCATCTTTAAAGAACGTAATAAAGAGACTAGGTGAATAATAATTCAAGTGAAGCAGATATAAATCTAACTTGTTGCTGCAGTACCTGTTGTGTCTCCCAGCCCGAGCTGCCCGCGGTCGTTTCTGCCCCACCCGGACACGCCTCCGGAGACGGAGAGGGCGAAGCTCTGCTCTCCCCCTGCAGCCACCTGGACCAGGGGGAGCCCCGACAGAGATCTGAGGTGTTGGGGTGAGTTGGCGCCGGGTTTCCTCCTCCCCAGACCCAGCTGGCCCCTGGAGTCCTGGCCCCATGTATACACCTGGCCACCTGTGGAGAAATCACCATGACCTTGTTTTTTTCTTCTTCTTATAACCCTGAAGAGCCAATGAGCTACTCCTGTAGTAGTAATGAGGAACTGAGTACTAATTGACTCATTTTTAAAAACTTAAAGGGTCCGTCCACCGAAATCGCACACACACAAAACACCTCTAAACATTAAAAGGTTTCCTTTTAAATTGGAAAAAGAGAATTACAGACAACATATCAATAGGAGCATCTCTTTCCAAAAACAATATTCATTTCACTCTGGAAAAACTTCACACAGAGAATTGTTTCCATCCCAGTTGTTTTTGGGTGGAGGCAGAAAGCTCAGACTCACGTCACATAAAACAAGACTTATCTTGCATGTCTGCATACCATAAATATTACTGTACTCTACACGTCACTGTACCTTTGGTGAGGGCCACTGAGTGCTGGCTCCCACAAGCAACCTGAGACACCTGTATGTTACTCAAAGCTTTCAGTGGCCTGCGAAACAAGAGACAGAATCAAAACAGAGCTCAAACACAGGCGTGAATCAGAGATTTTGCAGGACAACTTTTCCCTATTTTACACATTTTCTTACATAATCAGGACACCGATTTACATCGTAAACTCAGCTCCTCCTTACTTTGGATTGTAGGTTTGAGCTGTGTCCACACAGAGAACTTCCCCTCCCTCAGACAGCAGTATGACCATATCATCACCACAACCCACAGCCAGAATCTTCTCTTTATACTTTATGAACTCTGAAAGAACACAGCAGGTGTTAAATATATATATATATATGTCATCATCATCACTGCAAAATAACAAAACGTGATTTGTGACTAAACGGTTGATTTTTTTTTTTTTTACATAAATAAATACAGGTAGAAACATCATGATGCTCACTCTGTTTCCCTTTAACTCTGGTCCCATCTTCCCTCTCATTCGTGCGAATGACGAACGCGTTTCCGTTTGTTTTGACGAATGCGAGCGCGCTGCGGCCCGCGGACAGATCCGCGATGTTATACCCGAGGTTTAACCGACCGACCCCGGCGTCCGCTGCCGGCCTGCCGTCGCTGTAAGCTCCGTCTTGCAGCCGGAAGCCCCGGTGTCCGTCCTCTCCCCATGCAAACATGTTGTCACACAGCGGCTGTCTCTGACGAGCTTTAAGGACTCGGAAATGAAACTTACAGTGGAAAACGAAACCTAAACATGAGCGAGCGAACGGCGTGAAACGAAACGGTCCGGTGTCCAGCTGACACCACCAGTCAGCTGATTATTTACCTTTAAATGAAGAAAGAGGAATGAAAGTGAAACTGCGAATGTCTGTTTGAGTTATTTGTAATACATATCGTCATATTTAGACGGTTATCGACTTTTAAATCAGCAGTTTGTATGTGTCACTGCAGTATAATTGTATCTCTCGAGCGTTACAGGTGGTTATCAGTCCATACAGTTAAATGTGCAGATTAGTATGTTTTTGGTGAAAGGTAGTGACTGTCCCCAATTGACCCCAATATGCATAGAAGGATCACTGCATAGGCAAAGTGGCCAATGTGTGTGTGTTTCATTTAAAGTATTCTTTAAGATAATTGAGTAAATGTGTATGTAGTAAATGTAGTATGATTGTGAAATTGTCTGAAAGTTTTGTAAATCAGGCGTTTAAATCACGTAATGTCGTAGTGATGACTTCATTTGTGTGGTTGTGGCTGTGGCTCAGATCTTTATTAGATGTTAATTCTTCCAGGGTTTGTTGTTGGTGGTTTTATTTAAATGAATGTGTGTCTGAAACTAGAAGGGCGCACTCAGTAGAGTGCAGATCACAGCCAGGTGTAGGTGCATCACAAGTCATATAATTGCGTCCACGTTTCCCTAACTTGCTTCTTTTCCTTGTGTCTTGTTTTCAACGACCACTGCTGTATTGTGTGATTGATAAAAACAACCCACAGTTGGCTAATCACCCGTCTAGACACCAATGTGCTGTAAGGCATAGTAATAAACATGCACAAAGTCTAACCACAACATATTATGCAGTTCGGCTGCTGCAGAATGAGTGATTAGCCGTGGACAGACACAGATGTGCACACTCACTCACAGACGCACGCACACATGGCATGAGCCTCCTAGCTGAGATAGAGAAAATAATAAACACCAAAAACACGAGATAGCACTGAAAAAAATAAATATTATTATATACACCATAAATGGTAGATAATGTTTTTTTAACAATTTTTTAAAGCATAGGCTGTAAGAAAACAAACAGGAGCCTATACAAAACAAAGAGAAGAAACATTTCACCAGGTATTTAAGGCCAATCGAGGATTAAAACGTCCTCTTTTAAACCCACAGAGCATGTACAGTATGTTGGTGAGTATCATACCAGCAAAATTTTAATGTGGGATTCTGAAATTGTATTCAATGGTTAAACTGGAATTTGACATACTGCATAAAAATCAACCACAAGGTGGAGGTAGAGACTTAATCTGCCTCCAGTTTCACTGTCGGGGCTCCAGCATGTCTGGTCAACCCTTTTTTTTTTAGTTAGTTAAAGTTAAAGAAAGATCACAAGCAAATATTCGCTGGCCTTTTCCTTGCTGAAACCTGGAGCCATTTTTGGGGCAATTGTATTTAGATTACTTTACCAAGTAAATTTACCATCCAAGTAATAAACCAGCACTGCTTATTAAAAGGTGATGCTGGCATAAAAAAACTCAAGAGGAGGGTGTTGCTGCTCAGCCCAATGGGAGCTAAAACAACCAGAGGTAAAGCGTCATGGGAAATGTAGTCTTACTGATGAAACGCTTGCACCAATGAAATCTCAATGAGATCTTTCTAAGAGAAGGGCCACTAAAAATGTACTGCCTGACAGCATCTCTGCTCATCACTCACTCCTTCCTCTTCTCTCTGTGTCTGCTGATCACCTTCTTCTCTCTATATTCAGGCAGTGAAGAAAATATATCGCAAGTAAGAGGAGTTAGATGTGTCGATAATTTGATTTAAAAATATTTCTTGAAGGTGTGAATCTGTCCTGACCTCTGTGACCTCTGAAGTGCATCCCCCCAGGATAGTAGATGATCTCTCTTCTTCTTTCTTTTCTCTGTTTGCTTTTTCTGACAGAGCACTGTGGGAAATAAAAGGAGGTCAAAGGCCACTTGGATGCAATTATACCACCTGTGTACTGTATTTATGGGTTGGATTGGACAGAATGGATTCTGTTACAAAGTTCAGTAACTGTGTCGTCCCGTCCGCTTATCCGGGGTCGGGTCGCGGGGGAGCAGCTCAAGCAGGGGGCCCCAGACTTCCCTTTCCCGGGCCACATTGACCAACTCTGACGGGGGATCCCGAGGCGTTCCCAGGCCAGTGTTGAGATATAATCTCTCCACCTAGTCCTGGGTCTTCCCCGAGGTCTCCTCCCCACTGGACGTGCCTGAAACACCTCCCAAGGAAGGCGCCCAGTGGGCATCCTTGCCAGATGCCCGAACCACCTCAGCTGACTCCTTTCTAAGTAAAGGAGCAGCGGCTCTAATCCGAGTTCCTCACGGATGGCTGAGCTTCTCACCCTATCCCTAAGGGAGACGCCAGCCACCCTTCTGAGAAAACTCATCTCGGCCGCTTGTACCCGCGATCTCGTCCTTTCGGTCATCACCCAGCCCTCATGACCATAGGTGAGGATAGGAACGAAGATCGACCGGTAGATCGAGAGCTTTGCCTTGCGGCTCAGCTCTCTTTTCGTTACAACGGTGCGGTAAAGCGAACGCAATACCGCCCCCGCTGCTCCGATTCTCCGGCCAATCTCACGCTCCATAGTACCCTCACTCGCGAACAAGACCCCGAGGTACTTGAACTCCTTCACTTGGGCTAAGGACTCATTTCCTACCCGGAGTAAGCAATCCATCGGTTTCCTGCTAAGAGTCATGGCCTCAGATTTAGCGGTGCTGATCCTCATCCCAGCCGCTTCACACTCGGCCGCCAGCCGATCCAGTGAGTGCTGAAGGTCACAGGCCGATGATCCAATGAGGACCACATCATCTGCAAAAAGCAGTGACGAGATCCTCAGACCACCGAACTGCAACCCCTCCCCACCACGACTACGCCTCGATATCCTGTCCATGTATATCACAAACAGGATTGGTGACAAGGCGCAGCCCTGGCGGAGACCAGCACCCACTGAGAACGAAACTGACTGGCTGCCGAGGACGCGAACACAGCTCTCGCTTTGGGAGTACAGGGATTGGATGGCCCTGAGGATAGACCCCCTTACCCCATACTCCCGCAGCACCTCCCACAGTTTCTCCCGGGGGACCCGGTCATACGCCTTCTCCAGATCCACAAAACACATGTAGACCGGATGGGCATACTCCCAGGCCCCCTCCAGGATCCTTGCGAGAGTGAAGAGCTGGTCCGTAGTTCCACGTCCGGGGCGAAAACCGCATTGTTCCTCTTCAATCTGAGGTTCGACGATCGGCCGAACCCTCCTTTCCAGCACCTTGGAGTAGACTTTACCAGGGAGGCTGAGAAGTGTGATACCCCGGTAATTGGCACACACTCTCTGGTCCCCCTTTTTGAACAGGGGAACCACCACCCCGGTTTGCCACTCCTTTGGCACTGTACCCGAGTCCCACGCGATGTTGAATAGGCGTGTCAACCATGACAGCCCCTCAACACCCAGAGCCTTTAGCATTTCTGGCTGGATCTCATCAATCCCTGGGGCTTTGCCACTGCGGAGATGTTTGACTACCTCAGTGACCTCCACCAGGGAAATTGACGACGAAACACCATCAACCTCGAGCTCTGCCTCCAACATAGAGGGCGTGTTATTCGGATTCAGGAGTTCCTCAAAGTGTTCCTTCCAACGTCCGACGACCTCCTCAGTTGAGGTCAACAGAGTCCCATCCTTACTGTACACAGCTTGGATGGTTCCCCGTTTCCCCCTCCTGAGGTGCCGGATAGTCTTCCAGAAACACTTTGGTGCCGACCGAAAGTCCTTCTCCATGGCCTCTCCGAACTTCTCCCACACCCGCTGCTTCGCCTCCGACACGGCAGCAGCTGCAGCCCTTCGGGCCTGTCGGTACCCTGCAACCGAGTCAGGAGTCCTCCAGGATATCATATCCCGGAAGGCCTCCTTCTTCAATCGGACGGCTTCCCTGACCACCGGTGTCCACCACGGTGTCCGAGGGTTACCGCCCCTTGAGGAGCCTAAGACCCTGAGGCCACAGCTAGCCACCGCAGCTTCAGCAATGGAGGCTTTGAACACCGCCCACTCCGGCTCAATGCCCCCAACCTCCACAGGAATGCCAGAAAAACTCCGCCGGAGGTGTGAGTTGAAGATACCTAGGACGGGGGCCTCCTCCAGACGTTCCCAGTTCACCCGCACTACTCGTTTGGGCTTACCAGGTCTATCCGGAAATTTCCCCCATTCCCTGATCCAACTCACAACCAGATGGTGGTCGGTTGACAGTTCCGCCCCTCTCTTTACCCGAGTGTCCAAAACATGCGGCCTCAGATCAGATGACACGATCACAAAATCGATCATTGATCTTCGGCCTAGGGTACTCTGGTACCAGGTACACTTATGAGCACCCTTATGTTCGAACATGGTGTTTGTTATGGATAATCCATGACTAGCACAGAAGTCCAATAACAAACGACCGCTCGGGTTTAGATCAGGGAGGCCGTTCCTCCCCACCACGCCTCTCCAGGTGTCTCCATCGTTGCCCACGTGGGCGTTGAAGTCACCCAGCAGAACTACGGAGTCCCCTACTGGAGCCCCATACAGGACTCCATTCAGGGTCTCCAAGAAGGCCGAGTACTCTGAGCTGCTGTTTGGTGCATACGCACAAACAACAGTCAGAGTTTTCCCCCCTACAACCCTAAGGCGCAGGGAGGCGACCCTCTCGTCTACCGGGGTAAACTCCAACACCGCGGCGCTCAGCCGGGGATTTATGAGTATCCCCACACCCGCCCGGCGCCTCACGCCCTTGGCAACTCCGGAGAAGAATAGAGTCCAACCCTTATCCAGGAGTACGGTACCAGAGCTGAGACTGTGCGTGGAGGTAAGCCCCACCAGATCTAACTGATAGCGCTCCACCTCCCTCACAAGCTCCGGTTCCTTTCCCCACAGCGAGGTGACGTTCCACGTCCCCAGAGCCAGCTTCTGCCGCCCGGGTCTGGTCCGTCGAGACCCCTGACCTTCGCTGCCACCCATGTGGCTGCGCACCCGACCCCAACGGGTCTTCCCACAGGTGGTGGGCCCATGGGATGAAGAGAGGGGGTGCCACGTAGTTTGTTCGGGCTGTGCCCGACCGGGCTCCGTGGCAAACCCGGCCACCAGGCGCGCCATCGAGCCCTCCGTCTGGGCCTGGCTCCAGACGGGGCCCCGGGCTTCCTCCGGGCCGGGTCACATCTCCTCTTCTTGCGTTATTCATTGAGGATTTTTGAACCATTCTTAGTCTGGCCCCTCACCTGAGACCACTCTGCCATGAGAGACCCTACCAGGAGCACAAGGCTCCAGACAACACAGCCCTCAGGTTCACAGGGACACGCAAACCTCTCCACCACGATATACCAAAAACAGGGATTTGTGAATCTTCTATCTTGACAAACTTTATTGGTTCATAATATATTGTGTAAAGATTTAATCTGCAGATGCTCCAGTTCAAAATGAGAAAAACTTTCTTATTGATTCTGTATTTTTTGAGCCACGAAAAAGGCTAAAATGTTGCCTGCGACACACAAGCTAAGACTTTTTTTTCACCTAAACCACAAGAGATCCTTGAGTACACAGTCATAAATGAGCACAAAAACATGTCAGGCTGATGAGTCAAGTATGCGAGATGAGCCGTGGACAGACAGACAGACACACACACAAACGCCTGACGCATGATCTCCATCTTCTTAAAATCTTAAAATCCATAGGCTCCACCAGTAAGAGAGGAAAGAGTATGTGTGATATGGTCATGAGTTACAGGTTTGGTTATCAGTCTGGTTGAAGCATTTTAGAGCTGAAAAAAGGATATTTATTTATCCTTTTCAAACATTTATTTCTAATTTATCTTAAAACCTAGACCACATTTAATAATACTGACTGCACTAATAATAAGAGCCCATCTCACATACACCAAGAGTTTTTTGGTGTTCCCTTGTCTTGGCTCTTCTAAAGAGGATAACCATGTTGGAAGGGATCCTCTCAACTACCACTGCCAGAAACTGTCTGGAGCTGGAGGAACATCGCCTTCTTCCTGTTTCGTGCCATCGAGAATCAAAACAGATTTCCCCTCTAAATCCAACTCGGAGGCACAAAATAAAAAAACACAGAGTAGCTGTCTGTAGAGGCTGCAAATCGTCCCCTCGATAACATCATTTGTGAGTTATTGATGATGAAATAAGGTTGTTAAAATGAAGTAAATCATAGGAGAAGTACCAACAAAATGATAAATGATTGCTGTATTTTCTGTCTACTCAGCACTTTTACTCTGCACTTCTTTTAATATCAATCTCTCCTGCTCTGGCTTTGCCGTACTCATGTCCGATTTTTTTTTATCCTCTTGAAGCAACTTGAGTCTTTGACAGCAAGTGAAGGAATGCAGCCTCTTGAGCTTGAGTGTGTGTGTGTGTGTGTGTGTGTGTGTGTGTGTGTGTGTGTGTGTGTGTGTGTGTGTGTGTGTGTGCGTGTGTGTGTGTGTGTGTGTGTGTGTGTGTGTGTGTGTGTGTGTGTGTGTGTGCGTGTGCGTGTGCCAAGCTTCGGGGGAATGAGTTGTGCTGAGCCGTACCAGGACCTAAACATCCACACACAGCATCATCTCCCGTTCTGGGGAGAAGAGTGGGTCTTATCGATTCAATTTAGTTGGGTCCATTAACGAATGCTATCCATTATTTTTTCTCCATATAACATGATACTCAAAAAATGATCTAATACTGCTATACATCCAAGCTTAAGAATCCACTGAACAGTATAAAGGCAGGTGGTGTTTTTACGCCCCTCCATAAAAGATAGAAGGCAATTCTTATTTTATATATCCTAACATACATGTTTATCTCATATATGAGTTGCATTATTTCACTTCCACTTATAAGAATGAGGACAGCTCTTCAAGTTGCTGTGTGTTCATGAAAATGTATGCACCTTCAATAAGTGGACTGTTGTGCTCAACGTTTTAGTGTCTGGACTTATGCAAGAGGTGCTGCAATTGAATTAAACCAGTTTCATTTTTTATTGCTCCAACATGAAAAACTTTACATGTAACAAACATTTCCTCCCTATGCTTTGCTGTACACATTAATTTTGTTTTAAACATTTTTTGTTCAACTTGGCCCCAAAATAACACACAATCACACTCTTTATTACCTGAGGAGATGTGACACTTTTAAAATGACGCAAGATTCCCCTGCAACACATATAGTTTATACATATACATATACATATACACTATCTATATCTATATCAAACCAGTCAAAAGTTTGAACACACCTTCTCATTCAATGGTTTTTTTTTCTACATTGTAGATTAATATTGAAGACATCCAAACTATGAAGGAACACATATGGAATCATGTGGTAAACAAACAAATGCTCAACAAACCAGAATATGTTTTATATATGAGATTATTCAAAGTAGTTGAATGAGAAGGTGAGTACAGATACAGTCACGGTGCAGTCCCTCCATCACTTGTAGATTCTTCTATTGTTGCTCAGGGCCTCTGTCAGCTTGGTGTGCATGATCTCCTTGGTTGAGTATAAGGGCAGCTCCAGGGTTGAGTAACATGTATGCGTCTCAGGGTAGCACTGGTCATAAGAGTGGTCCTGGACTTGTGTAACTCTGACTGTCATCTTCATCGTTTCCATGCCAAGAATGGGCACCCTTTCAAAGCCAGTCACAAACCCTAGTGGAAGAGAAAGTGGTAATGAGTGAGTTCTTCATTTATTTTTTATGATATCTACGTGTTAAGCTTTGCACGATCCTTCCCTGAACCAGACTGTTGAGATAAACTTAATGGTATTGATGCTCACGCTAACTACAACAGTTGTTTTATTGACTCAAGGCAACCAAAGTGTACATAACCTACCCTTCTCATGGGAAGATATATTAATAGCACAACATCTACACGTCATTATTACCCTTGTTAGGCTTTTCTAACTGTGTAATGCGGTTGTTATCAGGCAACAAAACTACCTGCTAGCCACATTTAGGTTTAGGCAATAAAACCACTTAGATGAGGTTTAGGAAAACAACATGGTTGGGCTTAAAATAAGTCTCTAAACTAAGTAACATGCATACAGAAAAACACAACAGTAAATGTGTAAATGTAAAACAACTTGTTTTAATAAGTAAAAAATAGGTCCAATACTTACAAAGAAAAGCTTTCTTCTGATCCTCAGTTAGTTCATCAAAAACCTCCCAAAACATCTGTATGGTGGGGTGTGGTGGTGTGGTATTGTACTCCCCCTCATAACCTGTGTTCTAATGACAGTGAAACTGGCTTGTTACAATTACTTCTGTTACCGATTTTATTTTAGTATTCAAATTAAGCACAATGCTTGGGTGGTGATGCAATAAATCAGTTGCAGAGACAACTACTCTGCAAAAACCTCTTGTTTTAGACTGTACCTGTTTCAGCTTTGCCCAGTCATGGAAGTCTTTGCCCACCAGCACTTCCTGCAGCTCTTTTGGTCGGAACAGCTTCACCAAATCCTGGTCACACACCTGGAAGAAGCCTCGCTTGAACTCCTGAAACAGACCCTCCACTGATGTGTTGAAGGCATGATTCACGTAGGCATTCACAAACTCCTTCCTGTTCAGCAGATTAAAGTTTCATGTCAACAAACAGGTCGGCACAGCAAGTGAGTGATCGAAATCCTATCTATCTAGGTATTTTTCTGTGGAACTATGGCAACTTAATTTCCTCGTCCACAAAACTTACTTTTGGTATACCTCAAGGCTTGTTCTGGGCCTCTTTCTTTTCTCTTTTACATGCCTCCCCTTGTTCACATAATAAGTAGATATACTATATCTTTTAATTCTATGCAGATGATATGCAGTTATATCCTCTTGTCAACTCTACTGATACTAGCAGTTTGGTTGCCCTAAATAATTGCTGTGAGGATATAAGAAGCTGCATTACTCCCTTCACTTTATTGAGTTTAATAAGACTGAGTTTAAATTTATTTTTTAACAAGTGCTGATTATAAATTAAAAAAATATAGACAGATGAAAGGAAATTAAAGCATAAATATTTTTTTTCAGGTCTGCAGAAGAAAGATGATTTCAGTGAAATGTCTTAACAGGTGAAGTAAGTTACCTTGCACCGCAGGTGGATTCTCGCCCTATCACAAGATCAAGTCAGAATTGCAGGATCACATGAAAATCTATCTTGTCAGGCTTTGAGTACTGCCCTAACCCCAGCCACCAGTAATTACGATCAATCTTGGGCGGAGCTACACTCAGGTATGGGCGTAGTTTATGTGTGTGAGACAACACAAATAGACGACTGTTCGCTCTTAACAACAATAGCCGCTCCTAAAGAGGATATATGCTTCAATAGCGTCAGTTATATCAGAACTGGAAAGTATTTTTTCATTAAAAGAAGTGCAGCGAACGACTTTGAAGGCTTTTCTAGGTGGAAAAGATGTTTTTACTTTTCTCCCAAGTGGCTTCGGCAAGAGTTTGTTTTACCAATAAGTTCCACTGAGAGTCTGCTGATTGGTGAAAGTTGGCCAATGATAGACAGGGATACAGATGGTTCACTAGATCACCTGCTACTTTTTTTTGAAAGTGTCTGTCCTTTTCCAAATAATGATTCTGTGTAACAAACTGATTTTTGATATGTACTCATTTATAAATGCTGATTAAGTGTTTTCCTTCAATAATTGAAAAATAACAAAGCACACAAGAACGTAACAAAAATGCATGGCCCTTACTTGTTTTCCCCCGTCAGTGGCTTTTCAGGATTTTTAGGGTCAAGGTCAACCTCTGTGCCATCCCAGTTGATCTGTTGATCAGTTATAGGAAAGAAGAAGATAGTGATGTAACTGCTTTGGGAAATGATATTAGATCTCAGAAATAGGAAGAATGAGATATGTTATTGACTATCTGTATCACACATACCAAAAAATCCATGTAGAGGTTTTTTATGTCATCATCATCATAATCTTCCAGGATGTTCAGCAGACTCCTAGAAACAAAATAAAAAGTTATAATACATTAAATATCAAAGTGGCTGTTTACGGTATATTTTGACCAGAATCAGCACCTAAAACCCCAAATTAGTGATTTAAATAAACATTTATTTCCCCTTACTCTCCAACGCGTGGACTGAAGTCGATCATGTCCTCCAGTGAAGGCTTAACACCGAGCAGCTTTTTGAACAGAGCCAACGGGAAGGGTAAGTGTATGATGCACTCGTTGTACAGAGCCAATCCGCACAGAACCCCAAACTGGAGGTATCTCTGGTCCTCCTCTGTTGCCTGGTGTTGATTGAAGACACAACTTATGTCAGAAAAATAGAAACAAAATAGGGCAACAATATCTTCATTAAATATTTGAGTCTATTGTACAAAAGTTTTCCTGTATGAGGATTTAAAGTGTTACTTTGGAGGGGAACCATGCCATGGTATTGGAGTCGTTGAGCATGAACATCCCAGTTTCAGCTGACATCATCTCATGAAACACTTCGTGAAAAAAGTCTTTTTGTAGAGATTATCGAATGCAGTGTTTTCATCAAAATAAACCTGTAGGAAAAAATGGCACAAGGTGCAGTAGACTATAAAAGAGAACATAAACAGTAATGCAAGATTTGAAGTCTGACTTGTGGCTATCAGATCAAAACTAAATGTTTACCACAAGTGGAATCTTGTAGTAACTGTGATGAGCAGCAGCCAGTTGTTTAAAGGTGTCTTCCAAAATCGATGCTCGCCTCAGGTCCAGTTCATAGAACATGTCTCCAGAGACAGGGCATCCAAAATCCAAAAATGTTCCCACCATATGTGATCCCTTGCTTCTAGCTGGAATACAATTTCTCATAGTTTACTTTACCATTTATATGTTGTGTGACTAAAATGTTCAGTGTTTCATTTCACATAGAACATGTAGTTTTTATACTGCAATGACACCCACTGAAAAAATGCCCAGGTTTCCTGGGGATTTCATGATCTTGATTACCTTGGTGTAGTCAGCATTCAGGTCAAAAACATACTTTTTTGACTCCAGATCCATCAGAATTGGAAAGCTACACAGGACAAGTGGCTCAGCATGCATGTACTGAAAAAGGGGGTGGGGAGAGACAAGATCAGAGATCATCAAATGTGTGTAAAGATATTCCCAAACTATTTAACCATGTGTTCTTTTTACCTTGTGTTGAGATCGTGAACGCCAAAGCTGCAGATCCTGATTGAGAAAGTTTTTGTCAATCAACAAACAGAAGTCCCTTTCTGGCATTCTTTGGGGTTCTGCGATCCTGCTGTTGGCCTTTCAAACAAGTGTTTATTAGGTGAAAAGTTCATCAAATTAAAAAGCTGTATTCAGTAGTAAGACTGTATAGGTTTATGCTGTTACGTTCATAGAAAATACATCCAATAAATGATACTCACATTGTACATATACTGGAGGACTAGCAGCAGGTTTCTGACTCCAGAGTTGCGAGGAACAGGCTTTAAGGACAGGATCACTGAGAGGGCCTGCTTCCACACATTAACATGTTCAACCATGGTGGAGGACGGCAGTGAGGACCACCAGTCCCCTGAGGGAGACAACATGGAAAAAGGGAGCGTCAGGGAGCATTTAACAGCTGAGCAGAGGGCGAGGATATATCTTAAAGCAGTGTTAAAGCAACATTTACCATTTTCTGCCATTTCTGCATCAGCTTATATTATCTTGAATAGGTTAATCAGTCATTTCAAAGAGATATAAGTTTGATAAATGCCTTTGATTATGCATGTGTCAAATATTGTACAAATGAGACAAAATAAGTGTATTTAGGCGGGATTCCATTTTTTTTTTCTGATCAGTAAAACTGCAAGATTCAAAGTTATGTGTAGGCTACAAGTATCAGACCAATATGGACATTCAGGCTCCATTAAGTGGTTCAAATGTGTACTGCAGATACAAATGTTAAATAAAAGACTGTGGAAGAAATTTGCTAATTTATTTGGCGACCCAAATTAAATCTCCTGGGACCCACCAGTTGGTTCGAAGCCCGGTCTTTGGATAAGGGGTAACATTGGTATTAGAAAGCTGGACGCTATTTTCCCATGTTTGTGTGTCTAAGCGGATAATGGGGACATACATTTTTTTAATTTGTCCAGTATTGTGGGATAGCGCTGCACACTCGTCAAATAAAAGCGTTTTTTTTTTGCCCCTGACATGCTCAGACTGTTGTTCTAAGTGTCTTACAAAGGACCTTACAGAGAAATCTATCATTTTACTTTATCTCTTGATCCGGTCGTTTTTTTAAGTATCGCTCAAGGAGAAGTCTTGTAAAGAACGTTTACTCTGGCTCAAATAAATATGGGTGGCCATTGAAGACAAAGGCCTCATCCACATTGTTGACTTCTCTGGGCTTCTCCTTAACCAAGACTCTTTTTATAATGTCAGACAATTCTTATAACAATCAGAGCCTGTCACTGACAGAAACAAGCACATTAAGTGGAAGTGAATGACGGTGCCAGCTTGCCCCAACTGCACCTCAATGCTGCTTGTGAGCTTCTGCCATCTAGAGCGCTCACGCCCAATTCTGAACCAATTTCAGAAATTGTTGTACTAATTTGTCAGTTAGACACAAATCATGTTGAGACAATAGGGTCCAGGTTGAAAAGTTACCAAAGGTACCCTTAAAGCCTATTCAATTTAAAATCAATGATGTTTCATTATATTTGATTTGGTGACACTCGTGGTTACCAAGGTTACAAGAAGCAGGTTTAATAACTCCTGATGCAGATATTTTGTCCGGATTACAACAGAAGAGCCGTTGGTGTATCTCTTGACAGTGCAGTCAAACAAACACACATTATTTCAATCAAGATATTAGTAATAATAACTGCTACTGCAATCTGATTTCATGCTGCACACAGTGTGAATGGTAGTAAGCCACACAACAGCAGGTCACGGTATAGTTGGTTATCTTGCTGATGGGATTTCCTGCTAGTTGTCTGCAGCTCTTCATCTAACAGCTCACTGTACTGTAGCTGCTCATTCTTCTTGTTCCATCACCTTCTGCTATATTTAAAACCGATCCACTGCCTGAAAAGATTTCCTAAAGGACCGTTTAGTTTTGTTGATAAAATTTGTTAATGGTAAAATTAACTTTCATGAACTGAAAACACACTGTGTTGGGGTTAAAGTTCAAAGCGAAAAAACTCCCACGTCAACTACCACGTCGTGGTAGCGACCTGTCAATCACTAGATAGCCACTCCCTTAAGCATACTCCACTTTATAGTCTATTTGACCATAATTTACTGAATGAACTTCATGCTGATTTGAAGAAGACTTGAAACTAGCGAATGAGACCATAGACTCCTGTTTATATGTGGAGTTGCCCCCTGATGGCAAATGGGAAGATTGTCAGTCTGTTGTCCAAAGATAAATCATTGCAGGATTACATGCATGCATTGTTTCCTCATGCTAAGGCAGGCAGTCTGAATCCAGCTCGGGAATGGCGGACTCGGCCACTAGCAATAAAAACTGCTCAATAGAGAGGTCTTTCCTGAATGTTTGGCTGCAATCCGCAAGTCAGAAGTTGATAATTAAGAGTCGGATGGATTGCAGCATTAATAGATTGAATGACCATTGAAGAAAAAATGCGGACAATAAATTAAATAATAATCAAAAATGGTTGATAAATGATTATTTATCTCAAGGATTATAACTTAAATGTATATCCATCCATCCATCTCCTTCCGCTTATCCGGGGCCGGGTCGCGGGGGCAGCAAGCTAAGGAGGGTCCTCCAGACGTCCTTCTCCCCAGCAACACTTTCCAGCTCCTCCTGGGGAACCCCGAGGCGTTCCCAGGCCAGACGAGATATATAATCTCTCCAGCGTGCTCTGGGTCTACCCCGGGGCCTCTTACCAGTTGGACGTGCCTGGAAAACCTCTAAAGGGAGGCGTCCAGGAGGCATCCTGATCAGATGCCCGAGCCACCTCAGCTGGCCCCTTTCAATGCGAAGGAGCAGCGGCTCTACTCCGAGCTCCCTCCGGATGTCTGAGCTCCTCACCCTATCTCTAAGGCTGAGCCCAGCCACCCTACGAAGGAAGCTCATTTCGGCCGCTTGTATTCGCGATCTCATTCTTTCGGTCACTACCCAAAGCTCATGACCATAGGTGAGGGTTGGAACGTAGATGGACTGGTAAATCGAGAGCTTTGCCTTTCGGCTCAGCTCCTTCTTCACCAAAACGGTCCGGTACAACGCCTGCATCACTGCTGATGCTGCACCGAACCGCCTGTCCATCTCCCGCTCCATTTTACCCTCACTCGTGAATAAGATCCCGAGATACTTGAACTCCTCGCTTGGGGAAGTGACTCACTCCCAACCCAGAGGGTGCAATCCACCGTTTTCCGGAAGAGAACCATGGCCTCAGACTTGGAGGTACTGACTCTCATCCCCACACTTGGCTGTGAACCGCCCCAGTGCGTGCTGAAGGTCACGTTCTGAAGAAGCCAACAGAACCACATCATCTGCAAAAAGCAGGGATGCGATTCTGAGGCCCCCAAACCGGAAACTCTCCTCCCCCGGCTGCGCCTTGAAATCCTGTCCATGAAAATCACAAACAGGATTGGTGACAATGGGCAGCCCTGGCGGAGGCCAACACGCACTGGGAACAAGCTCGACTTTGTGCCGAGTATCCGGACACAGCTCTCACTTTGGTCATACAAGGACCGAATGGCTCGTAGTAACGAACCAGGTACCCCATATTCCCGCAGTACCCCCCACAGGACTCCCTGAGGGACACGGTCAAAGGCCTTCTCCAAATCCACAAAACACATGTAGACTGGATGAGCAAACTCCCATGCACCCTCCAACAGACCTGCAAGGGTAAAGAGTTGGTCCGCTGTTCCACGTCCAGAACGGAATCCGCATTGCTCCTCCTGAATCCGAGGTTCGACAATTGGACGGAGCCTCCTTTCCAGCACCCTGGAGTAAACTTTCCCGGGGAGGCTGAGCAGTGTGATACCCCTATAATTGGAGCGCACTCTCCGGTCCCCCTTTTGAAAATGGGAACCACCACCCCGGTCTGCCACTCCACAGGCACTGTACCCGACTTCTACGTGACAGTGAAGAGACGTGTCAACCAAGACAGCCCAACAATGTCCAGAGCCTTTAGCATCTCCGGTCGAATCTCATCCACTCCTGGCGCTTTGCCGCTGAAGAGCTTTTTAACTACCTCAACGACCTCTGCCAGGCATATAGATGAGTCTTCCCCTGAGTCTTCAGACTCTGCCTCTACCACAGAGGACCTGTTGGTCGGGTTCAGGAGTTCCTCAAAGTGTTCTTTCCACCGCTCGACAATATCCCCAGTCCGGGTCTGCAGTTCTCCCCCTGCTGAGCACAGCCTGAGAAAAGCCCTGTTTCCCCTTTCTGAGTCGTCTCACGGTTTGCCAGAACTTCCTTGAGGCCATTCGAAAGTCCTTCTCCATGGCCTCTCCGAACTCCTCCCACACCCGGGTTTTGCCTCAGCAACCACCGCAGCTGCAGCCCTTCTGGCCAACCAGTACCTGCCTGCTGATTCAGGAGACCCCTCGGCCAACCAAGCCCGAAAGGCCTCCTTCTTCAGCTTGACGGCCTCCTTCACCGCTGGTGTCCACCAGTGGGTTCTTGGATTGCCGCCACGACAGGCACCGATCGCCTTCCAACCACAACTCCTAGCAGCAGCTTCCACAATGGAGGATTTGAACATGGCCCACTCGGATTCCATGTCCCCAGCCTCCCCGGGATGCACGAGAAATTATTCCGGAGGTGGGAGTTGAAGACCTTGCGGACAGGATCCTCAGCCAGACGTTCCCAGTTCACCCTCACTACACGTTTGGGTTTACCGGGTCTGTCCGGCAGCCTCCCCCGCCACCTGATCCAACTCACCACCAGGTGGTGATCAGTTGACAGCTCTGCTCCTCTCTTCACCTGAATGTCCAAGACATACGGCCGCAGGTCTGATGACACAACTACAAAGTCGATCATAGACCTTTGGCCTAGGGTGTTCTGGTACCAAGTACACTTATGAACCTCCCTATGCTCAAACATGGTGTTTGTTATGGACAGTCCATGACTAACACAGAAGTCCAACAACAAAGCACCACTCGGGTTCAGATCGGGCAGGCCGTTCCTCCCAATCACACCCCTCCAGGTTTCTCCATCGTTACCCACGTGAGCGTTGAAGTCTCCCAGAAGAACTATGGAGTCCCCAGTCGGCGCCCTTTCCAGAACACCACCCAAGGACTCCAAGAAGGCCGCTTACTCCGAACTGCCGTTTGGTGCATAGGCACAAACAACAGTCAGAGACTTTCCTCCTGCAATTCCCAGTCGCAGAGAGGCGACCCTCTCGTTCTCCGGGGAGAACTCCAGAACAGCGGCGCTCAGCCGGGGGCTTGTGAATATCCCCACACCCGCCCGGCGCCTCTCACCCTGCGCAACTCCGGAAAAGGAAAAAGTCCAGCCCCTCTCCAGGAGTTTGGTTCCAGAACCGGTGCTATGCGTGGAGGTGAGCCCAACTATATCTAGTTGGTAGCGTTCCACCTCCCGCACCAGCTCCGGTTCCTTCCCCGCCAGAGAGATGACATTCCATGTCCCTAGAGCTAGTCTGTGATGCCGGGGTCAGCACGCCCAGGTTTCCGCCCCAGCCTGCCGCCCAGCCTGCCGCCCAGCTCACATTGCACCCGACCCCAATGCCTATCCCTGCAGGTGGTGGGCCCACAGGGTGGCGGCACGATGTAGCTTTTTCGGGCTGGGCCCGGCCGGGCCCCATGTGCCAAGGCCCGGCCACCAGACGCTCGCCGGTGAGCTCCCCTACCAGGTCTGGCTCCAGGAGGGTGCCCCGGTTTCCCTATTCCGGGCGAGGTGCCACAACCTTGTATCGTCCGATTCATTGAGGTTTTGTGAATCGCTCTTAGTCTGACCCCTCCCCGAGACCACTTTGCCTTGGGAGACCCTACCAGGAGCTATTGCCCCCGACAACACAGCTCTCAGGATCACTGGGGCACACAAACCCCTCCACCCACGATAAGGTGGCGATTCATTGATAAGGTGGCGATTCATTGTATTTTCAAAAACGATATTTTGCTGATGTGACACGTGTGGTGGCTACAGTACCTATGACCTGGAGACTGTCAGCAGACAAGTTTAGGACGGCGGCAGCGACCGCCTCAGCGAGCTCTGTGCTCGTTCGACGCTGTTCATGTCTCTGGATCACATGCAGGAGCTCATTGAGAAGCAGGTAGATCCTTAACCCCTCCACTGCCAGTGGCTTCTTATCAAGGGAAGGAAGCAAGAGCAGGACAGCAGCCTCGACCTGTTGGTTTGAAAGAACATCAATGGAATAATATCAGGTATAATTGGTCAGAAACAAATACAGGATAGTAAAACTTCGAAACCCTTCATGCACATTACACAAATTTTAGTTACATACCTCGGCGAAAACATTGTCCTTTTTCACCAGTTTCTCGAAAGCGAGTCGTGCGAGTGACAAGTTCAAACCCGGGTACTTTGTGGAGGTCTGGAAATGTTTGTCTTTGCTAAAAAAAGAAAAAAAGAAAAAAAGACTAAGCTCACATTTGGACCAGATACTCAAGCACAGTGGCGTTTGTTTGATCATAAACCAACATTGGACAAATTGAGATTTTGACCTGATGATGGCACAAACAACAGATCAGGTGGTCACCAAAGTCATTGACATTTATCACGTGTAAAGAAATGTTCATGCACAGAGATGCTGTGTTTACCTTTGCTCAAGGAAGCTTATATTCACACAGGATGCAGAAGAAAACGTCCTGTGGATTTCCCTGTGAAGATTTAACAGTAAAAAAACTGTGTTAAAGCGTTGGATCCAAATTATTGATTTAAGTCATGAAACATCAGGTTGTTAAATACATTTTTATAAAAAAATTGTAAATTGAAAATATATCGCCAATGCAATTTACTTACTGTTTGATCTTTTTCCATGACTTTGAATCACATTTGGAGGTCCATTTATCAATCATGTCATCGAGACGATGCTGTGTTTTGTTGTTGACACCGTCAGCGTTCGCCTGCTTAGAAACGTCCTGCGACATAAGGAGGATTGAGTTGATGTTGACAATAATTATGACGCAGACCATCACGGCCTGTGTTGTACATATTGTAGGTTTGTGTTGGTACCTCATTGGATGCACACGCTGCAAACGAACAGTTTCCTCCTGCGAAGATGTTTCTAACTCGAGCATCATCCGTGTCTGGAATAAAAACAGAATGAAAGTTTAATCTCCTCCGTGGCACCATTCATTGCATTGACATTATTTCAATCAGTTTTTTTAGAAATGTAGTCACCCTGTGTTAGTTGAACAGGTAGCGGCACAGACGGATGACTCTCCTCTCCATGTCCCAGCTGCCCCTGCTCTCCACAGCCGAAGGAGTAGACCTTCTTGGAGTCCGTCAACACTAACGTGTGATGTCTGAGTAGGTGTTATATATTACAAACAACATTTTAACGTCTCCACAGATGTGAATACACTTTGACTGGCTACATTTTTAAGTATAGTTTTCACTGGAGCAGCTTGAAGCAGCTCTTGAAATCTTTGATTAAGAATAATTGCATTATAAATGGTGATTTATTGTACCGTCCACATGCAATCTTGGTGACCTTTGCCCCCAAGAGCTCCGCAACAAGCCGAGGTCTTAGTTCATCGCTGAAAGAGTTGTGCCCAAGCTGTCCGTATTGACCGGAGCCGAATGTGAACACTGCACCATTCTGAGGAAGCAACCAGACAAAACCATAGTTTAAATTCCCATATATTGTTTATTGTTACTTATTTACATGCAAGTCGAAATCTAAGTCAGTATACGGTTTATTTTCTTTACAAAAAGCAATTCATTGCTAAATGTAATATCTTTTTTTCCTATAAAACCTTCTGTAAATTATTAATATTCTAATTTTAACATGTAAGAATACTTATTTTTGTATTAACCATGGATACATTATCATACATGTCTGCTGTTCCTCTAAGCTCTGTGGAGCGTTTTAATGCCGACTCATTTCTTTGGGGGGGCGGTTTGACATATCAAGTTAAAATTTTTGCATGTAAATGTACCGTGAATATTATATATATTAAATTGACGTCAAGACTTCGTGACATAAAAATACAACTTCTAATCAGATATCTCTATTGAGGGGGAAAGGACGGTTTAACAATCTACTGCTGTGTTAGAGTGGCAAAAGCAACAAAACAGCCAAGGGTGGCCGGTTAGTTGATGTAATTCATCACTAATATTTTTTACCAAAGGGGCCTTTTAAAAAATGGATCCTTGGGTTCACAGAACCATATAAAACCTATTCCATCATTCCTTTTGTATATGGGGGTTATTTGGAGAGTTGAATTAGGATTATTGTACTTATGTCTGTTGTTAAGGAAGAAACAGCCCTTTTTCCAGCATAAAATGGTAAGGTAAGTGGTTAAACCAGGCGCAGAAGTGACTTAAACTTGCATTCTTTCTAATGGCCATCATGGGGCAACTCCTCTGTTTGCAAAAAGAAGTCTGATTGTATAGAAGTCTATGAGAAAATGACTCTACTTCCCACTTGATTTATTCCCTCAGTAAACATTGTAAACATGAGCTTGTGATCTCAATCTCTAGTTTCAAGTCTTCTTCAATATAGCATAATGTTCATTTAGTAAATGATGGTTCATTTAGAGTAAAGTAGACCATTAAGCAAGGTATGCTTTAGGGCGGGCGTACTGTGATTGACAGGTTGCTAACACAGCATTCGGATGTCCGGTTTGGGAGTTTTCCGTGTTTAGAACTTTAAAAGTTAAATGTAACATTTTGGTCGCCTTAAAATGTTTTGTTCAGCGTTGTGTTTTACTTAGCTCAACCCTCTCGTGTCACTTTTGGTCGCAAAAAAGCCAAGATGACGACAGAAAAAAACCCCAAGAAGACTGATCAACAGTCAACTGATGACGTTAACTTCTTACAAACAGTCTATGGATACAACATCTTACTATACGATATTCAAAATTGTGAGAAGTTACTAAGGAGCTAGTGGGAAAGAGTAGAAATCTAACCTTCGTCAGAATGGCCGTGTGGTCCTTTCCGCAGGAAATGTGAATGGTTGTCTTCATGTTCAGACAATGAACAGGAGTTGGCGTGTGTCTGTCTACAAGGGAGAAATTAACATTCAAGTTTGCATGTCATGGAATTAGTACTGATAAGATTGTTATTGTTTGTAAAATGCATCTTTAAAGAACGTAATAAAGAGACTAGGTGAATAATAATTCAAGTGAAGCAGATATAAATCTAACTTGTTGCTGCAGTACCTGTTGTGTCTCCCAGCCCGAGCTGCCCGCGGTCGTTTCTGCCCCACCCGGACACGCCTCCGGAGACGGAGAGGGCGAAGCTCTGCTCTCCCCCTGCAGCCACCTGGACCAGGGGGAGCCCCGACAGAGATCTGAGGTGTTGGGGTGAGTTGGCGCCGGGTTTCCTCCTCCCCAGACCCAGCTGGCCCCTGGAGTCCTGGCCCCATGTATACACCTGGCCACCTGTGGAGAAATCACCATGACCTTGTTTTTTTCTTCTTCTTATAACCCTGAAGAGCCAATGAGCTACTCCTGTAGTAGTAATGAGGAACTGAGTACTAATTGACTCATTTTTAAAAACTTAAAGGGTCCGTCCACCGAAATCGCACACACACAAAACACCTCTAAACATTAAAAGGTTTCCTTTTAAATTGGAAAAAGAGAATTACAGACAACATATCAATAGGAGCATCTCTTTCCAAAAACAATATTCATTTCACTCTGGAAAAACTTCACACAGAGAATTGTTTCCATCCCAGTTGTTTTTGGGTGGAGGCAGAAAGCTCAGACTCACGTCACATAAAACAAGACTTATCTTGCATGTCTGCATACCATAAATATTACTGTACTGTACACGTCACTGTACCTTTGGTGAGGGCCACTGAGTGCTGGCTCCCACAAGCAACCTGAGACACCTGTATGTTACTCAAAGCTTTCAGTGGCCTGCGAAACAAGAGACAGAATCAAAACAGAGCTCAAACACAGGCGTGAATCAGAGATTTTGCAGGACAACTTTTCCCTATTTTACACATTTTCTTACATAATCAGGACACCGATTTACATCGTAAACTCAGCTCCTCCTTACTTTGGATTGTAGGTTTGAGCTGTGTCCACACAGAGAACTTCCCCTCCCTCAGACAGCAGTATGACCATATCATCACCACAACCCACAGCCAGAATCCTCTCTTTATACTTTATGAACTCTGAAAGAACACAGCAGGTGTTAAATATATATATATATATGTCATCATCATCACTGCAAAATAACAAAACGTGATTTGTGACTAAACGGTTGATTTACATTTTTTTTTTTTTTTTTTACATAAATAAATACAGGTAGAAACATCATGATGCTCACTCTGTTTCCCTTTAACTCTGGTCCCATCTTCCCTCTCATTCGTGCGAATGACGAACGCGTTTCCGTTTGTTTTGACGAATGCGAGCGCGCTGCGGCCCGCGGACAGATCCGCGATGTTATACCCGAGGTTTAACCGACCGACCCCGGCGTCCGCTGCCGGCCTGCCGTCGCTGTAAGCTCCGTCTTGCAGCCGGAAGCCCCGGTGTCCGTCCTCTCCCCATGCAAACATGTTGTCACACAGCGGCTGTCTCTGACGAGCTTTAAGGACTCGGAAATGAAACTTACAGTGGAAAACGAAACCTAAACATGAGCGAGCGAACGGCGTGAAACGAAACGGTCCGGTGTCCAGCTGACACCACCAGTCAGCTGATTATTATCCTTTAAATGAAGAAAGAGGAATGAAAGTGAAACTGCGAATGTCTGTTTGAGTTATTTGTAATACATATCGTCATATTTAGACGGTTATCGACTTTTAAATCAGCAGTTTGTATGTGTCACTGCAGTATAATTGTATCTCTCGAGCGTTACAGGTGGTTATCAGTCCATACAGTTAAATGTGCAGATTAGTATGTTTTTGGTGAAAGGTAGTGACTGTCCCCAATTGACCCCAATATGCATAGAAGGATCACTGCATAGGCAAAGTGGCCAATGTGTGTGTGTTTCATTTAAAGTATTCTTTAAGACAATTGAGTAAATGTGTATGTAGTAAATGTAGTATGATTGTGAAATTGTCTGAAAGTTTTGTAAATCAGGCGTTTAAATCACGTAATGTCGTAGTGATGACTTCATTTGTGTGGTTGTGGCTGTGGCTCAGATCTTTATTAGATGTTAATTCTTCCAGGGTTTGTTGTTGGTGGTTTTATTTAAATGAATGTGTGTCTGAAACTAGAAGGGCGCACTCAGTAGAGTGCAGATCACAGCCAGGTGTAGGTGCATCACAAGTCATTTAATTGCGTCCACGTTTCCCTAACTTGCTTCTTTTCCTTGTGTCTTGTTTTCAACGACCACTGCTGTATTGTGTGATTGATAAAAACAACCCACAGTTGGCTAATCACCCGTCTAGACACCAATGTGCTGTAAGGCATAGTAATAAACATGCACAAAGTCTAACCACAACATATTATCAGAGCCCGTCTACGAAGAGCCTGGGCACTCCCTATACGCCCCATTGTACCGATTTTGGTTGTAGTTCCATGAGACATCCACTGGGGGTGATCGCGGGCGAGTCCAGATTGAATGGGAGTCTATCGGGCTAAACGGCTAATTATGCCTCTTTCACCTGCTTGTCGTTGAAATATCGCAAATTTTATTGTAGATTCCGCAAGTTCAATATAGATTATGGTTCAAAAGTCAAATGAGTGAGTACTTATGTCCTTTCGATTTCTTACAGTTTGGGCCGTTGTTGGCCGTATACGCTAGCATTCTGCTAATGATGCTGATTGGTCAGGGACGGACTTGCGACTGATTACGACCAGAGACCCCTCTTGACGGCATCTGAAGCTGAAGCGCATCGGAAACATTATCTTAAGGAGGACTTTCCGTCGAAGTTATTTTTGCGTACTGTATTTATATTATATATATATATATATTATACTATTATATGTTAATAAAAGGAAGTGCCGAAGTGATTCAGAAACTGCCGTAAAGCAGTACCTCTGACAGTGTGACGTCATCGCATTTTTTGAACACCTTTTTAGAACAGATACGTGACCTTAAAAAATGCAATATTCAGCTGAGTTTATTATTTTAGCCCCACCCTTTGATAGCTACTTTCAAATTACTTGACAAAAAATTACATCGTGAGAAAAGTGGATTCTGAGGATAAAACCTCGTTGGCTCCCATTCATTCTGGACTCGCCTACGAGCGCCCCGCATGGTCAAAGATTATTACTGCAACCAGTCCGGAAACCCGGAACTAACCCGCGAGTGCCACTCCTCATATTAGACATTCTCTGATATTATGCAGTTCGGCTGCTGCAGAATGAGTGATTAGCCGTGGACAGACACAGATGTGCACACTCACTCACAGACGCACGCACACATGGCATGAGCCTCCTAGCTGAGATAGAGAAAATAATAAACACAAAAAACACGAGATAGCACTGAAAAAAAAAATATTATTATATACACCATAAATGGTAGATAATATTTTTTGAACAATTTTTTAAAGCATAGGCTGTAAGAAAACAAACAGGAGCCTATACAAAACAAAGAGAAGAAACATTTCACCAGGTGTTTTAGGCCAATCGAGGATTAAGATGTCCTCTTTTAAACCCACAGAGCATGTACAGTATGTTGGTGAGTAACATACCAGCACATACCATCTTACTTTTATGGGTTTAGAGGCTGAGTGACTTCCTCCGGAGGCATCTTTAAATGAAATGTCTTTTTGTTGATTCCCAGGAGAAAATCAAACACCTCTGTATCTGTGTACTCAAAAAGTAAAATATTGTGGAATGAAATGAATAACTTCAATATTAACTTGATACACTGTAGCTGTTTATTGTGAAATACATCAACACGTGTCATCTTTGAAATGATGTCTTCAATCCATACATTTTTTTTGTATAATGTTAACAGATGTGACGACCTTTGGAATAGACAATAAATCCATACTGAAAATAAATCTTTAAAAAGTCAAAGCAGGACATTACATTATTAATACATTCATGCATTTTTTTGGGGGGATTTAATAGAAAAATATGACCATAAAGGCCTTAAATCTATATTTAGAAAATAATGTCAGAACAAAGAAAATTTTAATGTGGGATTCTGAAATTGTATTCAATGGTTAAACTGGAATTTGACATACTGCATAAAAATCAACCACAAGGTGGAGGTAGAGACTTAATCTGCCTCCAGTTTCACTGTCGGGGCTCCAGCATGTCCGGTCAAACCTTTTTTTTTTTAGTTAGTTAAAGTTAAAGAAAGATCACAAGCAAATATTCGCTGGCCTTTTCCTTGCTGAAACCTGGAGCCATTTTTGGGGCAATTGTATTTAGATTTTTTTTTTACCAAGTAAATTTACCATCCAAGTAATAAACCAGCACTGCTTATTAAAAGGTGATGCTGGCATAAAAAAACTCAAGAGGAGGGTGTTGCTGCTCAGCCCAATGGGAGCTAAAACAACCAGAGGTAAAGCGTCATGGGAAATGTAGTCTTACTGATGAAACGCTTGCACCAATAAAACCTCAATGAGATCTTTCTAAGAGAAGGGCCACTAAAAATGTAAAATACTGCCTGATAGCATCTCTGCTCATCACTCACTCCTTCCTCTTCTCTCTGTGTCTGCTGATCACCTTCTTCCCTCTATATTCAGGCAGTGAAGAAAATATATCACAAGTAAGAGGAGTTGGATGTGTCGATAATTTGATTTAAAAATATTTCTTGAAGGTGTGAATCTGTCCTGACCTCTGTGACCTCTGAAGTGCATCCCCCCAGGATAGTAGATGATCTCTCTTCTTCTTCCTTTTCTCTGTTTGCTTTTTCTGTCAGAGCACTGTGGGAAATAAAAGGAGGTCAAAGGCCACTTGGATGCAAATATACCACCTGTGTACTGTATTTATAGGTTGGATTGGACAGAATGGATTCTGTTACAAAGTTCAGTAACTGTGTCGTCTTAGAATAATTACATTTTGCCTACTTTTACATTACATTGAATAAATGCACACATTTGAATGGTTCTTTTCTTTTTGTTTTTATGATAAAACACATCAGTAAAAGTTTTGAGTATACCACAAGAGGATCCATTGTCCCCAAAACTGTTGAATGGGCAGATTATATGACTTTGATAATAACCCTAAACACCTAATTGCAGATTTTTTGGCCCATAAATTGAAAACTAAAAATTGCAGATTTTCCTCTTCATCTCTCATATGCATGTCAGTCTTATTCATTTACAGGTTCTCATATGCTAATTTGTCAGCCCAATAATTTAATAATAAGAAGCATTATATAAAGAAGATGAATAAAAGTGCTTTATGCAAAAATAAACTTTATCCCTCCGGGCTCCCTTACAGTCATGATAGTGGCAAAGATACCAAAAACAGGGATTTGTGAATCTTCTATCTTGACAAACTTTATTGGTTCATAATATATTGTGTAAAGATTTAATCTGCAGATGCTCCAGTTCAAAATGAGAAAAACTGTCTTATTGATTCTGTATTTTTTGAGCCACGAAAAAGGCTAAAATGTTGCCTGCGACACACAAGCTAAGACTTTTTTTTCACCTAAACCACAAGAGATCCTTGAGTACACAGTCATAAATGAGCACAAAAACATGTCAGGCTGATGAGTCAAGTATGCGAGATGAGCCGTGGACAGACAGACAGACACACACACAAACGCCTGACGCATGATCTCCATCTTCTTAAAATCTTAAAATCCATAGGCTCCACCAGTAAGAGAGGAAAGAGTATGTGTGATATGGTCATGAGTTACAGGTTTGGTTATCAGTCTGGTTGAAGCATTTTAGAGCTGAAAAAAGGATATTTATTTATCCTTTTCAAACATTTATTTCTAATTTATCTTAAAACCTAGACCACATTTAATAATACTGACTGCACTAATAATAAGAGCCCATCTCACATACACCAAGAGTTTTTTGGTGTTCCCTTGTCTTGGCTCTTCTAAAGAGGATAACCATGTTGGAAGGGATCCTCTCAACTACCACTGCCAGAAACTGTCTGGAGCTGGAGGAACATCGCCTTCTTCCTGTTTCGTGCCATCGAGAATCAAAACAGATTTCCCCTCTAAATCCAACTCGGAGGCACAAAATAAAAAAACACAGAGTAGCTGTCTGTAGAGGCTGCAAATCGTCCCCTCGATAACATCATTTGTGAGTTATTGATGATGAAATAAGGTTGTTAAAATGAAGTAAATCATAGGAGAAGTACCAACAAAATGATAAATGATTGCTGTATTTTCTGACTACTCAGCACTTTTACTCTGCACTTCTTTTAATATCAATCTCTCCTGCTCTGGCTTTGCCGTACTCATGTCCGATTTTTTTTTTATCCTCTTGAAGCAACTTGAGTCTTTGACAGCAAGTGAAGGAATGCAGCCTCTTGAGCTTGAGTGTGTGTGTGTGTGTGTGTGTGTGTGTGTGTGTGTGTGTGTGTGTGTGTGTGCGTGTGCGTGTGCGTGTGCGTGTGCCAAGCTTCGGGGGAATGAGTTGTGCTGAGCCGTACCAGGACCTAAACATCCACACACAGTATCATCTCCCGTTCTCTACCACAGTTCACAGAACGACATGACCGCAGAGGATGTCTCTGTCTCTCTATTTTTTTCTCTCATGTCTTTTACTCTTTCACCCAGTTTCTTCTCTCTCTCTTTCTCCCTCTCTTACTATGGTGCTGTTTCACCTTTCACAATGTCCATTTTTTCAGCTCTTTCCTCCCTTTTTTCTTTTCTGGGTAAACTAATGAGACTTCTAACATTTTATCAATTCTACTCAGACACTAAATCTGATTTGTTTTTAATTGATTTGTTCTTTTGAGTTGGTGGAAAAATCTGCATCTGGCATCTGCATGGCTGGGTTAACCCACTAGGGGGCAAAACCTTACTTTATAATAATAATAATAATAATTAAGCCTTTATTAGTCCCACAATGGGGAAATTATTTCTCTGCATTTAACCCATTCCGGAGGAGCAGTGGGCTGCAATGAAGCGCCCGGGGAGCAACTGGGGGTTAGGTGTCTCGCTCAAGGACACCTCGGCATGTTGTCGGTAGAGGGGTTTGAACCACCAACCTTGTGGTTACGGGACAAGCGCTCTATCTTATGTGCCACAGCCGCCAATCAACACGTAATCAACACTAGCAATGAGCATTGTCCACTCTGTGCTTTATATCATGTCCTGTTAACAAGGAAAACAATATCTTAATTGGGAGGCGTGCAAAGTCAGTCATATTTGAAAACAGTCTGGCATAAAGATGATGAAACATTTGGAATGGTAGTTGTTTAAGTGCACGCAGTCTAGGCCTGGCTGAATGCATCACACCATTTTAAACATATTCATTCTTTTATATAATACACTACTAGAAACTTCAGTAATGAGAAACCCAATGGGCCTTTTACACAGCAAACATTTTGACACATTACAATATAGGAAAGCTATAGGTGTAATAAATGTGCATGAAGTTTTCATCTGAGACTTTCACACGTCGTAGGTGAAGCACAGGTGTATGTGATAACTTTAATGATGGCTGCATTCCACTTAGGGGAGGTCCTGGTATTGTGCGTCGGCTTGCTCACTGGAATGCCTTATTGGGACACTTAATGGAACCGTGCCATCCCTGATGTTATTATTTCCACCTGTGCTTTTCCTCTTATGTCTGCTGTTTTTCCCCCAGCAACCGTGAGCTGAACGAGACGGAGAAACACATTTTTATCACTGTTTCTTTCTGGCTGATTAGACCTCTCGGTTGGGCTAAGCTGGGAATAACATGAGGTCACCAAACTCAATGTACCAATTAAAATGATTGAGATGTTAGTTGTCCCTCTTCCACAGGTGCAACGGGAAAGTGAATTAGATGTCAATCGAGCAAAGTCTAATCAGGTGAAGTGACATGGGTGTGTAGGGCCTTTTAATCTTGTTGTCCCAAATATAAAGACGATTGCTTTACGCAAGGATGAAAAACAAAAGAAAATGACGATATCAAACACTCAACCCACGTGGACTAAGTCATTGTGATGTCACCCAAATGGTGTGTGGACTCCAGTTTTCAAGCCTTTTTTTGGAACGTGACACTAGAGGGTAGACCTAAGCACAACCGAATGCTGAGTAAGACATTTTTAGATGACCAAAAAGCCATCATCCCTGATGAACAACACCTCCCACCCCATGCAGGACACCCTGGCAGCTCTGTGCAGCTCCTTCAGCCACCAGCTGCTTCACCCCCGGTGTGTGAAGGAGAGGTACCGCAAGTCCTTCCTTCCTGCTGCTGTCAGGCTGCACAACCAGCTCTGCTCCCAGCAGACCACATGACACTAATACACTAATACACTAATACACTGTGCAATACAACATTTATATACAGTCTGTATATATATTTTTACTGTGGATCTCTACTGTTCTTACTGTTTCTTACTGTTTCTTACTGTTTTTATTGCTCATTTGCTTATTTATAATACTTTTTTATTATTTTGATCTTGTGTTTTTTATTTTATTTCTATTTACTATGTCTCTTGTTTTGCACTATCCTCTTTGCTGCTGTAATCCTGTAAATTTCCCCGCTGCGGGACTAATAAAGGATTATCTTATCTTATCTTACCTTATCTTATACAATCTGACTTATTTTTGAAGCCAGGCAGATGGCCAGTAGAAAGAATGTAAGTTTAAGGCAGTTCAGCATTGGATTTACTTTTGAGAATTTAATCAACACAGACACCATCAAACCAGAAGCTATTTAAAGCTGCATGGAACTATTTGTGGCCACTAGGGGGCAGAATATTTTATAAAATCTACCTACCGTATTTTCCACACTATAAGGCGCACTTAAAAGCCTTTCATTTTCTCAAAAAACGACAGTGCGCCTTATAATCCGGAGCGCCTTATATATGGATTAATTCTGGTTGTGCTTACTGACCTCGAAGCGATTTTGTGTGGTACACGGCGCTCTGTCAAAATGTTTTAGTACGACTTTGGTAAACTACAAAGCCGCACCGCAGCAGCATTACGGCTACCGTAGTCAGGAGCGTCGCGGAGTAATACATACTGTGCTTCACCATAATAACAGTGTGTGTGTATAAGGACCCAACATGGCACCTGTCAAAAGACACGCTTACGACGCAGACTTCAAACTCAAGGCTATCAGTCACGCAGTAGAACATGGGAATAGAGCAGCTGCGAGAGAATTCAACATTAATGAATCAATGGTACGGAAGTGGAGGAAGTTTGACTGACTGACTGTTTTGTTTCGCTTAATGCGCCTTATAGTCCGGTGCGCCTTATATATGAAAAAAGATCGAAAATAGACCATTCATTGACAGTGCGCCTTATAATCCAGTGCGCCCTATAGTGCGGAAAATTACCTATCCAGCAGATACTGAGCAAAAGTGACATTAGAATTACAATTTCTTGCTGAAAAGTTCTGCAAGGCCGAGGGGAGCTGCAGATTTAAGTGACAAATGTCTCACTTAGAGTAACCCCTTTCACAAAAATATATATATGAGCTGCCAAAACATTTATTTTGTTGTTCTTTTTAGCAAACGGTCTAGCAGCTACTCTCTCTCAGCAGGTTGCGATAGTTGCTTGCAAGTTCATTTAACTACAGAAATGTTCTGATTGGCTGAGCAGGAAATATGATTTTTTTTTTCTCTGTACTTTTCAAAAGGCCTAATCCATGTTTTCTGTATCTGCTCTAAGTAGAACATTTAGATACAGCGTCTTATGTGACTACTGAAAGTGGACAAAACTACAGTTACACTGAGCAGCTCTCTTGCTTCAAAGGCCTCCAGCGGCATGAGGTTGGGACGAAGATGAAACACCAAAACACACACACACAAACACACACACACACACACACACACACACACACACACACACACACACACACACACACACACACACACACACACACACACACACACACACACAGAGCAGAGAGAGATGAGAGATATAGGCCTTGTCCGACAGCTGAGATATAGCACAAGAGCCCTGGGGAGTTTCAGGGGATTTCCACCGAGGGAATCGGACACGTTGTCTGATTTACACTAACACTTTGGCTAAACTTATGATAAAAGTTCACAAAAGAAACATCGCTGTATCTGTCTTTATCCATCTCTGCCTCCATAAGTCTCTGTCTCTGTTTTCTGCTCTGCAGCTCTCCCTCCCTCCATAAATACTGCTGTGGCTGTCGGTCGAGAACCTTTTTTAAAGTTATTATTTTCATGTACGCTAGTGTTGTTGACTGTCATCTCACGAAATTACCCTAAAAAAAGGATTGTCATTAGAAATCCCGAAGCTGAAGGTCATAGGGTGAATGAAATAATAAAAAACGTATATTTTAACTTGAAAAAAAAGGTGGAAATAAGAAAAAACAGCATGAGGGAGTGAAAATAGTCAAAGAGAGAGGCTGAAAGAAAACACATTTAGTTTTATCGGCCTTTACTGCTCCTTTTTTTTCATTGAGAGGAGAGCCAAGGAATGCAATGAGGAATCTGGTGAGAGATAAAGAGAAGAAAGTGGATGGTACTGTACTGTAGTGTTTGTGTGTGTGTGTGTGTGTGTGTGTGTGTGTGTGTGTGTGTGTGTGTGTGTGTGTGTGTGTGTGTGTGTGTGTGTGTGCTGAGTGTGCAACTGTTTGTGTATATACATGTGTATATACAAGGTCAGCTGATGTATGGACAAAGTAAGATATTGTTACTTTAGGGTTGGGGCATGTTCTGAAAAAATCAAATTGGATGCTCATAATGATGGAATGATACACAATGAGGCCAACATTATTTAATGAGTGCGAGGCGGAATAAAGCTATAATGTGACCTGCTTGTGGGCTTTTTGACATTAATACGACATTACGGACGTATGAACAAAGGCTGAGTTAAGGCGAAAAAAACATTGTTTTCATGCACGGGTCAACTTTGAGATTGTGTGCTATTTTGCTCCCATAACATGTTTTCTTTCTTGTCTTATTTACTTTTCTATTGGCTTCTGTAGATTTCTCCTTAATTCACAAAAAAATTGTCTTAATGTAAGTAATCAATTGGGGAAGTTTCATGATGATATCTTTTAGTTATTTTTCAAAACAACTTTTTTTCTGATCTACTAATTTGCTTATTCTTATTTTCTGGATGAACCTGGCTTTATTGAATGTTCAGATTTCTGCTCTGGGAAATTAGATAAGATAATGCATATTTTGCATATTTAAACATAACATTTTCAGATAACTTGTAATGGAAAAAATAATCTTCTTATTGTAAGTTATTAACTGAAAGTTTTATGGTTGTATCTATTATATTATTAGAAAGTTCAGCCAAGTAACATGTATTCCATTTCATACGGACAAAAAATGAATAAATAAAAGACCACAGAGACAAACTGGTACTGTATCAAAACAGTCACAATAGATTTACACGGAGAGAAACCATCATGTTCATTTATCTCACACTTTGGAGTACAATGTGTTTCACTGACATTTGCTGTTTGATGACTCAAATATTAATACACATGAAAGACAGAAGAAATGAAAAGTATAAACACTTCCTGGATCCATCCAAAGACAAGTCTAAAACATATCAGTTAAGTTACATATTTTTTCACCATGGAAAGAGTTCACATCCCACGTTGAAGAAGTATTATTTACATCTTGACCATAATGTCCCGGCCACAGAGCCAGTGTGACCAGACAGACATATTTTAGTGTCTAAAACACTGCCAAAGTCCAGCAATATTTACACACCGCAGAGACAAGAGACTCCCAAGAGCACTGAGCGCTGCCTGAACAAAAAAATCCAATCCTCATATTACTCAAAAACAAAAAAAGATCAGCTTTTTAATACAAAGCGCATTTATGTTTGCAATGTATATTTAACGAAACACCAAGAGCTTACATTGCAAAAACTGCATGGGGGTTCAATGCAAATTATTCACTTAATTTGATGTCTTTAAATCAAACCCAGCATTCATTTTCATGGTGAGAGTGTGAGAACTAGCAGAGCAAAGAGAGTGAGTGGCACCTCGCTCCCTTTAAAACGTTCCAGTGACAGCAGTTATTGTCCCCCAAAAAAGAATAAATAAGCCTTCCCAAAGTAGTTCAACATAAAGAGATATTTACAGCAGAAAAGGCGCTAAACTGTACAGGCATATCTGACCTTTGACCTCAATGTAACCATGACGGCAAGAAAACAGTCAATAACTGGGTATGAATGAAATATTACATTATAGAGAGGATGGATACATGATCTCCCTAACGCAGCATTTTTTTACTTGTGAAAAAAATCTAAATATTGAACGGTTTCTTTAAAGGATAAGACTGGTGATATTCTGTTTATTTGTATTCAAATCCATAGAATTAAAATAGGAGTAGAATTGTCGGTCACTAACCATTATGTGTATCGTTGCCATTGCGACCGTTGTAGTGGGCTAACTTCTGTATAAACTGAAAAGACTTAAGGCATGTCACGGACTCACTGAGGTTCTACAGTAACTTTAAGAAGTGAGAGAGCCAGAGTAAAGAAGTAAAATTTTTAAACGTAATGCTTCATCCACACACTCACTACCTAGGACCCCACATGAGTGACAACTTTGTTCGGCTCATTTTTCCGTAACCAGTTAGCTAACTAGCGGTCAGCTTGCTAGTTAGCATCAGTGCTGGGTCTAAGGTTTCCTCCGTCTAGCTCTTGCCGCTCCAGAGAAGTAGAGGCTACATAGCTAACTGACGGGCAGCTTGCTAGTTAGTTTGCTTGCTAATTACACCAGCTTCAATGCTACACTGGCTACAGAAAATGAGCCAAACAGCGGGCCGGTGGCCATGCGTCAGTGCTGGTTCCTCTGTCTCACTCTTGCCGCTCCGGAGAAGGAGAGGCCACATAGCTAACTAGCCAGTCATCCGTCTCCAGAGCTGCTTCTGATCTCTTCATGGTGAGCGGCTAATAACAGTTGCCATTTTCTTTTGTACCGGTGAAATGACCACAGAAAGCTGTTGAAGGTCTGTTCCCATGAAAAACCCAAAATCAACGAATTACTGTCACATGCCACAATGCAGTAGCCCTCAACTGTTGTCCAAAGACTAATATTAGCTATGAGCCCTCATTTTCACTGGGTGAAATGCTCCTTCCTTACATTGAACATGGGCACTGTCATTTATTTTGACTCAAAGCCACATACAGCAGCATGTCTGAGACGATGAGTTTAAAGGTCTATGAGACCGCAAAACATTGCACAGTGGGGCATAATATAATGAGGAGGGATTTTACAAACTTATTATACTGAATGTACTTGTTCTGTCGCTGAACAACACTGCTCATTAATTTGTTGATACAATAAGCTGTTTATCTTTAGCCTGTTAACTTTTCAAGTTAAAGGCCGTTATTTGTGCGTTTGTTTGACTCCTACTAAAATAAAATAAAATAAAATAAAATAAAATAAAATAAAATAAAATAAAATAAAATAAAATAAAATAAAATAAAATAAAATAAAATAAAATAAAATAAAATACTGTAGGTAAGCAGTAGAAATACTGCACCTTTACGTTGGCACCCCTCCGCTATATAGACGGCGTGATCCCAGTAAACTGGTTGAAGGAGCTGTGATTATCACACAGTGCTAATGTCTGTCTGAACATGACTTAACTATTTCTCTTTTAATTGGATTTGTTAGCAAAAACAAAAGTATGTATTATAGCCAGCCTTATCCTTTAAATATCCCATTCTGGACAAATAGAGACTTCAATCTAGTGTAGACTGTGGTATCTAGTTAACTACTATTAACTTTTTAACTTTTTAATAGGACAACACTGGTTCCCACACAGACTAGTTTCTTGGGAGCAAAGGGGGTCATTTGGTTTGGATTAGCCGCAGACAAAAATTATAAGCAGATGTAACCCAGGTGTTTACACTTTGATATGGGCTGACAAAGGACTCAGATGGCCAGCTGGAGCTTGGTGAGGTTCCTCTGGTGCATGTTGTGGTGTCGCACCAGCTCATCGCTCCGGGCAAACTTCTTCTGACAGTTCGGCCACCGGCAGTTAAACGGCTTCTCGCCTGCGAGAGCGAGGCCAAGGGTCCGATGCACAGGTTGGAAGAGACACAAGATGGAGATGAGGAAGAAGCGGAGAGGATGGCCATGGCGAGAGGTGACCGGATGGAATAATGAAAATAGGGGGAAAGAAAGGGGGGAAAATGAGAGAAATATTAGAATATAATGCTGATCATAACCCAAATAGGAAGATTAAATTGACTTTATGTAGTACTGCAGTCAAGTAAGAATAAATAAATATCGACGTTCAACAACACTATGTTGTAAAACTACTATACTTGTATTGCAAACATCAAATGGATGAATAAGAAATGGAAAAATAAAAGTTTACGCACTTGTTTTACCTGTATGAGTCCGGGTGTGTGTCTTAAGGTGGTCAGACCGAGAGAACTTTCTCTGACACGTCTCGCATTGGAAGGGTTTAACTCCTAAACACATGTAAAGTATGCATGCATACACACACACACGCACACGCCCAGGTTCAAACACACACACACACATACAGAAAACACATGTTCAACATTACGCACACACACACACACAGACAGAGGGAGAAAAATACAGTAGAGCAGAGGTTTGCAGGGAAGCCATTCCAAAGTTTGACCGGCCTTTAGCAACTTTATTTGAGGGGGGTTCAGTGTGGTCATCACTGTATACAAAATGCAAACTGTGCGTTTCAAAAGACTGCATTGTCCACACAAAATGGCTGTCATGCAAACGACAGTGGAGAACAAGAGGAGAGAGAGAGTAAATACAAACAACTGAAAGGGAAAAAAAAGAAGGAAAATATAAAGTCAAAGAGACAGACTGAGTAAAACTGATCAAACCTGTGTGTCTCCTCTGATGTCTTTTGAGCTGGTCAGAGCGAGAAAACCTCCGGCCACAGTCTGTAAAGTCACACTGGTAGGGTTTCTCCCCTGGACAAAGACGAGAGAGAAGACAGAGACCATTAAATACAATTTAATTTAAAATGATCCGATCACTTCTTTATCCCTGAGGACATCACAGATAACACACCAAGAGAAATATTTGCTTTAAAGGTCTACTAGTTTAAAGCTACTATGAGGAAATCTAATTTTGTGTGGATTTTGGCGCCCCCTGTGGATAAAAGTGGTGGTGTTTCCAAGCACCAGAGTCCCTTTAGAAAACCTCCCATTTTACTGCAGCAGGGGTTCTGACAGTCTGCGATGCTCAGTCCTGGTTGTGGTTATCCTCTGTCTCCTGTGGGGCCCAGCAATACGCTCTGGGTCTCCAGCAGCGTGGTGTCGGCCCCCACGGAGACCGGTGGAGCAGCGATCCACCCCGGATCTGGCTCTGTCCTCAATGGGCTGGTCGCTGCTTGAGGCCCCCCCCCAATTTTAATCAATTGATTTGATAAATTGACTAGCCAATTGAAAGAAAATTAACTGGCAATGATTTTGAAACAATTAATTGTAATTTTCTTTAAGCAAACAGTTTTGCTGTTTTTCTTTGTAATTTATGTAAATTAAATAAATTTGAGTTGTTGACTCTTGGTGTTAGCCAACTGCCGGTATCTACAGCAAAGAGGAATAAATACCCTGACCTTCACAGAGTTCTGTCTCTTTTATTGAGGAACCTCTTAAGAATCACAAAACGGATTGAATGAAGAGGTCAAACAGAAAAACTTTGAATGAAGTAAGAACACCGTGGTCACAGTAACCGTGTCTGGAAACACTGGCACAAACAAACCAGCTGACAGTAGTTAAATAATGAATAAAATATCACAGCAGATTTTATTGTTTCTTTGTTGGTTTCACCTGTGTGTTTGCGACTGTGCATCTGCAGGTGTGACAGCTTGAAGTATCTCTTGTTGCATCCTGGGTAGGCACACATGAACGGACGCTTCTCGCTGCTCTCTGAACGCACTATGGCCGGAGCGATGCTGGGCACCCGCCGCACATCCTGCACACAAACACACACACACACACACACACACACACACACACACACACACACACACACACACACACACACACACACACACACACACACACACACACACACACACAAACGCTTCTTATTTAAAGCCAAACCACTCTGAACTCACAATGAACAAAAAACACACCAGTAATTGAACCAGTGAAATGTAATTTAGAAAACAGGCAATTAAATCTGCCCCGTGTGTAAATAAGTGCATGTGAGGTGTCTGGCTCAAGGGGATCATTATAATAAAATGCTCGTATATTCATTAGATGTGAATTAGCAGTAAAATGACCCCAGACTGACTGCAGCCCAAAGGGAGCTGTTAGTCACGCCTTTTAAACAGGCCCCACTTCCACAGCTCCACGTTCACCGCTGACACAGACAGAGAAGAATAATAGGAATAACACATGGCTGTAGGAACATTTTCATCTGCTGCATTGTAAATGTACGCATCATGTTACATTATTTTACACGACCTCACGTACCACCTGTGTATGTGAAGCAAAATAAAAGCAGAGTCACATAAAATATAATTATTTGGGGAAAGTGTCCATAATGAAATAATCAAAAAAAAGATTTGTAAAGGGGATTTTGCAATGAAAATTTCTTAAATGAAATAAAACCTCCCATTATTATAAGAAATAAAAGATGGAACATGAAACATGTCATACTAATGTATTGAGCTCAAATTTTTATTATTTCACAAATTGTCAGTTAGTTATTGTATTTTACACAATTGAATCATGGGATCATCTAATTCACAATTACTCATTTATTTGTTTATTATTGAACACTCCGCACTAAAGTAACTGATACTAATCCAGCATGCCTCACTGCAGTAGTAAAGAGCAGATTAAGGTGTTGCTCGTTAGTTTAAATAGACTTCAACGAAGCTGAGTGATCGATCCTGACAGCAGAGTGAGAGAATCAGCTTTGATTCAGTCATTTATTACGTGAGTCTTGAACAGTCTTCAACAAGCTGTTTAATATCTTTTTTTGTTGTTGCATAAAGGGTTATTAATGAAGTATGAAATTTTGTGGCAGTCGTTTGTATTTCCTTTGGCAGAGACTGAGAATTAGTGTTATCCCTGTAATGAAAATGGCGGAGTAAAGCATTACTTTGCTACTCCATCTGTTCGCTCGCGCTTTAGCAGCTCTTAAATTACACTTTTAAAAGGCAAAAGAATGAGAGCTCGTTTATTCTTTTCTGTGTCAGACCTCTCGTGTTGTTGTATTTTTTTGCGCAATTCATATTCTATGCACAGAATAGGGAAAAAAATAGAATGAATGATGAAACAGGCCCCAAAAAGAGAAAGAAAGATCTCAAAAAGAGTCCTGCTGTGGACTAAGAGCAGGTCTGGAGAATCTCTGCCTCCTGTCCTTTAGAGCTGCTGACAGACAATAATTAAAATCTAATGATTTATTAACATGCTGATCCCTGTATGGAAACTGAATCCTTACCTAGAGTAGCCCTATGTGTGTGTGTGTGTGTGTGTGTGTGTGTGTGTGTGTGTGTGTGTGTGTGTGTGTGTGTGTGTGTGTGTGTGTGTGTGTGTGTGTGTGTGTGTGTCTGTGTGTTGTGTTTGTGTGTGTTTCTCCACTGCTAATGGATTTGTGGAAAAAGATTCCTCTTGGCCTTTGGAGCGGCCTTTTAAAAAATCTCTGCGTACGTATGTGTATGTGCTACGTGTTTGTGTGTGTGTGCATGTGTCGGCATTCCTGTGTGTGTGTGTTTGTAAATCTCCTCTGCTTTATTTCCTCGCCACAAGGCCATTGTATCAGGCTCCCCAGCTCTCATCTCCTTCAGTCCACTGATTCATAAACATGATATAAAATATATTCTCTTTGTTATTGAAGACTTTATAACCCCGTTGGCAGCATCAGAGTGAGTCCTACCTGTAGGCCCCTGAAGACTCCGTGTGTGTGTATGCGGTACTGTGTGCTGCAGCTGTACAGCATAGGGGTGTTGGGGTCGCTGTCGTAGCCCGCAGCGTGGCTGCCAACATAGAAAGAGAGAGAGGAGGGATGATAAATAAAACAAACAGTAGTTCAATTTACTTTAAAAGTGAAAAAGAAAGAAAATCAGTTCTGATTCAATCAAAAATGTTCCGCTGTAAAATATAAAAAAATAGGGAAGTTCAGTGCTACTAAAACATGTCACGATCACAAAAATCATGTGTGAAGAAAAGGTTTCCACACAGACAACTGCCACGTACATGCAAAGCAGAGAGACGTTACGTAAAAAGACCCAAGATCATGATTCAACGCCATAAATCCATACGCTGGCAGATATACAGAGCATGAAATGCTATTCCACTGCAGGTATAGCGTCATGAAAAGTATCATTATTAAAAAATTATTTACCTTGTCACATATTGTACAAATGGAAAATCAATGACCAATCATCTGTCCTTTTGTACAATAAGCCCCAGATATAAAAATCAGCTGTTACACGGTTTACTGCTGCTAATGATTTCTTTCATTATCAATGAATCTATAAAAAAATTGTGACATCTTCAAATTGCTTGCAGTTTGAAGAACAGTCCAAAATCTAAAATGAAGACTAAAAGCATTAAAGATTCATCTGAAACTAGGATATATTTGGCATTTAGGCATGTAACATAACTTTATATTTATCTAAACTAAAATAATTCAATACTAAATGTTTAATGTAAATTTATTTTTAACAAAAATAAAAAAATGATCTTGCCTAGATAATTGCCCAATTGGACGTATCATTTCATCATTAGCTAATAGAACTCTAAAGAACACTAACACTTATGTATGACAAAAACAGCTTTTCATATTTCACTCAGACCTAAAGAGCAGAACAAAACCTGCTCTGTGTGACACAGCTGCCAGTGTTGCCTCTGCTATCTTCTTATGATAACACACAGAGAAACAGAAAGCTCTTGTCTATGAAATGTGTTATATTTCAGTCTGTCTGACTAAATGAGGAGGACGGGAGTTTTGCATCCTGTGCTGACGCGGTGGGAATGTTCAGCACACGGCCAAGCAGTCATAAGTTGCTCTTTGTCTCCCTCGATGCTTCCACGGACGGGAGGAGAGACATCGGGACCACTTCAGCTGTGGCCGTGGTGTAAATCACACTGAATGCTCCTTTAACTCATGTTCAATCGTTCATATTGTAGTAGCAGTTAATGTACGTATGTAAGTTAGGACACCTTATTCAGGGATGATGGACCTTCCACTGAAACACCTCTTATTTCAACTCCACAGTTACAAAACTGGTTTCGGTTTTAGTGTACAGGGACACAAATTGTCCGTATTTTTCTTGTAGCTCCGACTTTTTTGCGGGGCAACATTACATTAAAAAATGAAAGTTAGGTTTAGGCAACAAAGCAGGTTAGTAAAACATCATGTTCAGGCTTAAAATAACTACGCACGGTTAGTTTTAGTTAACAAAACCATACCATATTATGTAATTGGGTTTATAAAACTGTCATGAACGTTAGGTGTACGCATCAAAACCACAACCATTAAACCACAATCCAACACCGGCCTCGTGGTCGAAAGTCGGTTGAATACTACCGTCACTTTCTCTGACTGTTGCTTAGTCACGCGGATGTGTTTAATTTGTGTGTCCACCACGAAAAAGGATCCTCATTGACTTTTTGATTGAATCATGAAAAAAAAAGGACAATTGGTGTTCATGACCTGCCATGATACAGGGCTGAACTAAGACATTAAATACAACTTTTACCAGGGAAACTAGTAATAAATCTAATAAATGAGAATATTATATAATATCTATCTTAACCAGAATTCATAGGAGTGTAACTTTCTAAATTGGTATGATGAAAAAAAATTGATTCAGTGAGAACAAAAGTACTTGTTGAAAACAATCAATGAGTTTTATTAAAGTGCATCTGATATATGTCGTCTCAGGCTCTACTGTCTCCAGAAAACACCTCTTGGGCAGGTGACGTTTGCTTCACAACATATCTGCTGTTCATCTCGAAGCTCAACTCCCCTTCACTTCCTCTTCCTCACCCCCTGCTCCTCGCCCCGTCCCTCTTTATCTCCCTGTCTCCCACTGAATCCCTGCTACTCCCTCACACCTCCCCAGCGAGTACGAAGAGTCACAGAGAGAGAGAGAGAGAGAGAGAGAGAGAGAGAGAGAGAGAGAGACGCTACCAAGGCCACTGAAACACCACGATATCAACCTTCTCTTAAGAACATTTCAGCACTTATAAAACACAAAGGTCTTTGGGCCATAAAGCATTAAAAATCACATTTTTCTCTCCCTTCACTCATTTCAATATAATCAGCAAGATCAACAACACTATGATATCTGAACGCGTAACCACATTTCTGTTGCTACCACCCCTTTGTGCACGTACGCATCTCCGTCAGACACACATTCATCTGTTAACTGTGATGACTGCCTGTTGGCTTGGGGTAGAGAGGTATTTGTGAGCCGACACAGATGCTGACCAGCGTGCAGCTATGCAGGTCACAGTGACATAAAGTACAGTGCGTACTGCTGAATGTTGTTTTTTTAACTCTGTGTGAACAGGGGATGTTAATGCCTTAGTGATAATCTCCAAATGGTTTCTTATGTATTTCTGCTTTAAATTAATACAATGTTTCATAGAATGTATATAAAGTTCTAAGATGAAAACTCTGGCTGGACAGGCTCGGACAACGCCGTGATAACAACCTGTCAATCATCAGGTAGCTCTGCCCTAAAGCATACCTTGCCTTATGGTCTATTTGACTCTAAATGGACCATTATTTACTAGATGAACATCATGCTGTATTGAAAAAGACTTTAAACTAGAGATTGAGACCATAAACTCATGTTTACAATGTTTACTGAGGTAATAAATAAAGTAAGAAGTAGAGTCATTCTCTCTAGTCCAGAGTAAGATAGCTATACAATTGCAAATCAGATTAAATACATTAAGTATAGAGTTCCATGGCCCAGAGGGGACCACCTTGATCTGTGGTGTCAGTTCTACATGTCTGAAGCATGTCTAAAGCATGTCTCTCATGAATTTTCTTAAAAAACAGTAGCTGAAGTATCCTGGTAGCCTAGTGTTTAAGATGAATACATTACAACTATAACAATACATTTAAAAAAGACTAAACTAACTTTTAGCTTTGAAATGATATTTTAAAATGTAATGAACACTGCAAGAATGGTTTTGGTCTATTAGTCTCTGTGGTCTCTGTTATATAGGTTCTCATGTAGATTGATAACTAATACAAATAATACACTTTTCATTATTATACTAAGTCTACTATGCACTCTGCTCAGTTTTTCAAAAAGACAAGTTATTCTTAAAGTTCCTCATTGTTTTCTTTTTTTCACTGATCTACTGAACAAGCATTAGTGTTTAGTAGGATGATGTCTACAAACACAGGTTATCTACATTGAACAAAAAAATGGTTTTGATAGATGCTGAAAGAAACTAATCAATACTGTCTCAAGCAATGACGCTGCCATTGCTGGTCCAAAAAAATCATCTTATATTTAACCAACTCTTCATGTTTCCCATTCAGCATAAACTTCACTGACTGCTTCTATTCAAAGAAAGCGATGGTCCTACCTCTTTGTGGTGGGCGCCAGTGTATTGACAGGTTTCCATGCCACACAATCCAACTGAGAGGTCATTTCATAAACATTTTCTCCGCTGTGGAGGGACATAACGTAGAAGAAAAGCCCATGAGCTGTGCGGCGGACTGTCATTTAGCAGGGTTGAGTGTGTGCATCCATTTGTGGCTTTTTGTTGTCCTTAAAGTAGAAGCACTCGAATGAAAAATGACAACTCACACACACACACACACACACACACACACACACACACACACACACACACACACACACACACACACACACACACACACACACACACTCAGAGACAGTTGCAGGTTGAGCTGAGGTTAAAAAATGTGCCTCAGACAGAGACTAAGAAAGTTAAATTCTCCCATAACAGCCACTTTTCATTAAACACAGCAGACTCCACAATCATTATTCAGAGCTGCCATATGATAAAATACATTGTTGCAAACACACTCACACACACACACACACACACACACACACACACACACACACACACACACACACACACACACACACACACACACAGTGGATTTATAGCTCTAACCCCCCTATCACACCACCTGCCGGCTCGCAGCAGTCTGGGCGGGGGTAGATGTGGTGCCTGGTACCCTGCTCATTACGCAGCTATTATTCTACAGTACAGCATGGGGCAAGCGGCCAGCAGAGCACACACGCTGTTTCTGCTGAAGTATTGTTGGATCGGAGGCTGAGCGCAAGATTTATAGTAATGATCCGTGACATTTTCAAATAAATATGCATCTGCTTTTCTTCTCTACCGCTGACTGACGGAACCCATCGCCGGTTCAGCCCACATCCATTCAATCCTATAGGTTTCTGCCTTAAACGCCTAATGTGTGTTTAAGTAGTTCTCTCCTGGGGAAACCCCTCTAGTTCACAATGAAGCCTGAGGCCGAGATAACAATCAATTTGTTAAAAAAAACAAAAACCTACCATGAGGAATTATATTCACCATGGATGAACAAAAATAAAGCAACTTTGGAAACATTATCACAGAAAATCTAAGGTTAAACATATCATATCCTCGAATGTGCAGCAAGTGTGAAGTGCAGCAAAGGAACACCGCTTTAAAAGGTCCATTAACCAGATTACAAAAGAATTTAAAAAAACATAACCCCAGCTTTTTGGTAAGGCAGTTGTGATATACTGACGATACCTGTAATATTAAAAAAATGACATATTGATATCATGATGCTAGACATGATATTCTAATGTAATTATCCAGTGTCTCTTTAATCACTTTGTTGTACAGTAGTGGTTAAAGCCTTTCTCTCCATCTCCCTATACTTGTATTTTGAAAGTTATTTATTTGACAATAAAAAGAGACGAAACACACAATAAACAAGGTAAAAGAAACATTTTACTAAGAGCATTATTATAATTTTTTTTACAATTTTTTTTTATAGATGTCGCAATAATATTGCTATCGCAAAATTATTTTGGCCATGATAATAGTTCAGTGAAAATCTGACATCCTGAGATATTGTGGGATATAAACCAATGTCCCCACCCCAATACAACTGAAGTCAATGGAATTTTACTAAAGTCAGCGTGCTAACATGCTCACAATGACAATTTGATGTGAGGTAGGTATAATGTTTATGATGTTCACTATCTTAGCTTAGTGTGCTAATATTTGCTGATTCAAAATAATAAAAAGTATTACAAAGTACAGCTGAGACGGATGCCGGTGTCCAAAGGTATTAAAACTTACGCTGTGGGCAACATGAATGTCTACACCAAATTTCATGGTGGTCATCCAATAGTTTTCACAACATTTTACTCAAAACTCATACTGCCGCTGAATGAAAAGTCAGGGGGTCATCACAGTCATTAGGGTTCATCCTCTAAGAACCTTGAATATCTAGGTCTTAAGGCAATCCTTCCAAAAGCTATTATAATACTTCAGTCTGGACCAAACTGGCCAACCAACATAGAGATGTTGCCATTCCCACAGCCATGACACTAGCGTAGCTTAAATGACATTAAAAGAAATACCAAAAGCATCATATGTCTATCAGAGACAATGACCTCATTATTTCTTCATATGAAACAGTCTCTATGATATAAATGCATTCCAAGCTATCTTTTTGAGTTAAGGAAAAACATTTACCTCCATTTTTGGAGGCAGATATCTCAAAACCTGTAACAAAACAATTAAAAATATCAGCATGACTCGGTACCACTGGAGTGTTCTTGAAGGAACAAATCCTTTTTACACCTTCCAAAAAGTTCAAAGACTTTGAAAAAAGCAACTTATAAGAGTCTTCTTTCACAAATTGTTGTAGGGTGTTAGCCTGTATGTGTGTGTGTGTGTGTGTGTGTGTGTGTGTGTGTGTGTGTGTGTGTGTGTGTGTGTGTGTGTGTGTGTGTGTGTGTGTGTGTGTGTGTGTGTGTGTGTGGATTAATAAGCCCTCAGCATGTTTTCATCTCATGTTGTTCCAGCGGGCTGAGCTGAGTAAATACAGTCCTGTTGGTACCAGGCTGCAAGATTAGACTTAAACTGACTCAACTCACATGAGTCTTCCCAGCCCCACTCTGTGTATGTATGTGTGTGTGTGTGTGTGTGTGTGTGTGTGTGTGTGTGTGTGTGTGTGTGTGTGTGTGTGTGTGTGTGTGTGTGTGTGTGTGTGTGTGTGTGTGAACGATAGCAATTATGTTTATGACAAAGAAAACTCTTGGGTCCGTGTGTGTCCACCTCGTATCTCTATCTCTCTTCTCTGGCTCACACACACACACACACACACACACACACACACACACACACACACACACACACACACACACACACACACACACACACACACACACACACACACACACACACACACACACACACACACACACACACACACACACACACACACACACACACACACACACACACACACACACACACACACACACACACACACACAGAAACCTCACCAGCCATCCCTGTTGTGGTATTTACGGAAGATTACTTCTGTTCTGCCCTCGTTGGAAAAAACACATCAGTGGTATGTGAAGAATGTTTCATTTAGAAACATAACAACAAGAAGCTTATTAAAACTTGTGTGCAGTACTGTACTGCTGTGGCAGATATGGAGGTTTTCTTATATTTGCATTGCATTTACCCAGTGAAGTTGTAAGTGTAGTGCTTTTCCATTAGGACCAATATGAGCACATTACGTAACAAGCTTGTTAATATTTTCTTAAAAAGGTGCTTTTGTTACTGCTGTGTGGGAGGAGAAAGGAGGAGCGGTTGAGTCAGGGTGTGGCTAGAGCTGAGCTGGCTGAAACAGTTTTGGTGTGGCAGCAGTATGAGAATTTTGGACAATTTCCACTGTCATAATTAATAAATTAGTTATAAGTTGTGTGTGTGTGTTTGTGCTTTAATATTTTTTCGTTTGTGTCCATATTTGGCACGATGATGATCATTAATAAATATGATATTTTTCTGTTTATTCGATTCACCATACTTAATAGGCTTTTTCATAGAAGACGTTTGTCACAGTAGGAAAAAAAGGATTAAATAATAAAAATGAATGATGGCTGAATTCCATTTAGCTGCTTCTGTTTCAGGGTCCAGGTGTTGTTCATGCGGGCTCAATCTCACACTGTCATGGCTTAAGGTATCGCTTGAAGCTTGAACAAACATTTTTAAAAACTGCAACCATAATCCGGGAGAAAATAAGTTTCCCTGGAATTATATAAATGAGAATGCAGGTTATGGGAACGTAGTTTTTTTAGAAGACAGGGTTGTCCTACTATGAGAAGTCAAAATGTCTGATGTAAAAAAGAACTACAATGTATCGTTGAAAATGGCACTAGCCACAGCAGCACAAAATACATAAATCCCTTTGCACTTAATTTTCTCCTCGAGGACAAACAGAGCGACCGATCAGTGGAATCAATGCATAGTTGGATAAGAAACAGACTTCTTTTGAATTAATGTGATTCAACTGCAGGCTTTTTACTCTATTTTCTATGTACGATTTGATTATCCCTAACAAGATGGAAAAATGTGATTCCTTCCAGACTACAAATGTTTTCAAAATGGATTTCAAGAGCTGTATCAATCTGAATTCATTTAAGTCATAAATGCTTTGGTGCATTGTAGTTCTCCGTGCAAATTATCAAAACAGATTATCTGACAGCTATTAAAGGTGTGCCTCAGAGAAAACAACACCCCTGATATTCACCAAAGCTACAGCAGGGTAATGTTGGGTAAAACCTGGGTTAAATGTTATTGTAAAAAATATCTATATGAAAAACAAAACGCTAACAAACTCAAAACTTTTTGGAAATGACTTTTTTTTTACTTTTTCCTGGCACGTCAAAATCTCAGTAAGCATCACATCAAAGTAAAGACCAGTGTTGAATGAAAAGAGTCAAATAACGACGATTTGCCTGCATACTTCTGTCACCGGCCCAGTGGAATAACTTGATTCATGACATGTTGTGAATATTTTCCTATCAGTAAATCAACCCTCTTTCCCTCACAAACTTCCTGAAACCGTCGGTTCACTTCCTTCAGTGGCACCGTGACTTTTTCATTGCTACCTGTGAATTAGATGTGGCACGTAAACAACATCTTAAATTAGGATTTTAAGGATCTGCGTTTCTTACGGGGATGCTAGCACGACACCAAGTGAAACAACTGAAGGGCCCCCAGAGGAAGGAGAGGTGAGGCAGAAAAAGGAAGCGGCCGTGGCAGACAGACCTGTACTGAAGGTGAACATCCTGTTCGAGACCGCTCAGCGCAGGGAACAATCAACAATGGTTTCTGAAATATTTCCAGCTTTAATTGTTTGTGTGTGATGAAAATAGATTTTGCAGAGAGTGGGCTAAGCGTGTGAAAGGTGTGTTTGTGTTACCTGTTGTATGGGTTTCTCAGCAGTAGAGCCTGGCTGCCTGTGCAGCTGTCTGAAGGCGTGTGGCATCCATAGACAGGTGGAGGTACAGGGTACTGCTGCTCCGCTGTAGGGCATGGACACATATAGATATCATATCGAATATTATATTACACATGCATTTGTATGCAACCATGAAGGTAAGCATATTCACGGCTCAGACGCGATGTCTTCTGCATCTCGTCTCCTTTAAAACTCTTGCCCTCCTCCTGTTTTGCTCTGCTTTTTCGACACTTTCTTCCACAAATAAAGACTCTTTTCTTCACGTATCTCTTCCTGAGTTTCCACAGCAGTACAGCAAATGAACGGCTCCCTCGACATTTCTCTACATTCCAAAATCCCCCTCCGATTCTCCCGTTTATCTTCGCCGTAAAAATTAGGGCCGAAATTTACAGAGGGGACCTCGTAAAAAACAAACGCATTTAAATGTTTACCAATAACATGGTGCCGAGGAGGGATTAAAACGGAGAGGTGGGCGGATGAAAGCGGGGATGAGGGGAGGAGACGAGGGAGTTTTCCCGTGAGTCAGGATGTGGCTGATTTATACCTCCGACAGGCGAGGTCACGGCGGAGACTTCAGGATAAGGGACAAGACACTCCCTAGGTGAGGGCTACGGAGCTGCCATCCAGACGCAGCTGTGTACTTGCACACTGGCTTTAAATAGAGGTTTGTTACTATTGAGAGAGACTCTGGTGCATAGTTTTTTTTTAGTTGTTTTTTTTTAAGAAAAGTGACTGAAAGTTAACAGTAAACAAAATCAGTATTTTTCAGTCTTGCGCAGGAGAAGCTAGAAGCTCACGCAACTTATTACGCAACAGAACTGCCCTACAAAAGCAAAAACTCAGCAACTTAGCTACATATTCGGATAAAAAATGACCTGAACGTTACTTTCTGACATCTGTTAAACTACTTTAAAAAACAATTAGGCTGTAGAAATATGTACAATACTGTGAAAATCGCAGTGACTACAAATAACACACTAGGAATCAGACGTCGCACTTAACTGCAGAGATAGCCAGCTAGCTAGTAAGTAAATTAAAAGCAAAAGCTAATTATTGCAAGCGATTATGTTTAATTTTTCAATAGCAATGATCTGTAATTGAAAAATATGAGCATTTTGTTTGCTATTCCACGTCACTAGATGAGGCAGTGGCTAAATCCAATCATGATGGAGAACAAAAAGCTAATTAGCTTAGCAGAGCAGCAGTGTCAGTGGCGAGCTAGTGGAATTCAAATTTAAATCACATATTTAAATGTATTAAATTGTTAATTTTTGTTTTTATTTTAAAATTCGTTGGACTGACAGCCACCTAGCAACACATACATTTATATGTACACATACATTTATATATATATATATATATATATATATATATATATATATATATATATATATATATATACTTAAATACTTAAGTCATAATTGTTTACCCAGTTACCCAGTTTGCTGGACAGCCTGACATTTTTTAAACTATCCTGTACTGACTGCTTTTTGAAGTGCAGAGGGGCGAAAAGCTCTGCGCTACAGCACAAAAACACACTTACCCATGGTGCTTTGCTGGGCTAGAGCGTCTTCGTGCTTGAAGGAATGGTTGGAGAACTGCGAGCTGTGGTGTGTAGGAGTGTGACCGTAATTACCGGCTCCATCGAATGCGACCGCGCTGTAGCCTGCGACACAGAGAATAAAAAGTCAGAGTCAGAGGAAGGTAACTTTTGAATAAAGTCCATCAGAGATCAGACAGTACCTCATTCACACTGGAGCTGATACTTTAAGGTCATTTTATTTCATTAGACCATCAGCAACAATTACACGATGCTGGTGTATTTGTTAAATTTCCCCCTTATTTAAAAAAGGTTGGATATATTATCATTGAATAAAAAACATTAAACTACTTCAAGATGGATTAAATGCATTTGTGTCTATGATCTTGTAACTTTTTGTTACTTTTTAGTACTTGCTTTAAAAAAAATTCTGGTTATGAGAACAAATATTTATTAAATAGTCCAGTTTATAAGTGGAGATTTTGATCCGATCAAAAAGTCATAATAAAGTTTGGTGCTTCTCCACAGGGAATAAAGAGAGGAATTCACAACAATTTAGAGCTAAAAAATTCCTTTACTCCTCCTCTCTGACAGTTACATATTATGGAGTTAATCCTTATTGATGATTTCAGAATTCACAAACGCTTTGGAGTCATTCTGAAAGATTCATCAACTCCAAATAATCGAGTAAAACAATGATCTAATTTACCTGACAGACAAACATTGATTTAATGGTGGTTATTTAATTAAACAATAAATGTTATTACCAGCTTTGTCGCTGGTGTATTGCAACTTTGTACATTCATACACACATTTAGGGTAGAGAAAAAGCAAAGTGACAGCTACTCCAAAGAGATGAAAGGACTGAGATCAGCCTTTACTGAGACGGAAGAGATTATTTCTTTAATTTAGTTTTATTAAACAACATCACACCAGGGCACGCACGCACGCTCACACATACACACACACAAACACACACACACACACACACACACACACACACACACACACACACACACACACACACACACACACACACACACACACACACACACACACACAATGTTGTTCCGAGGAGACTAGATCTGTGTCTGACATCCCGGACCTGACTCACGACTTAGACTGACCTACAGGGCACAATGCACACACATCAATCACCTACATTCACGGACACACACACACACACACACACACACACACACACACACACACACACACACACACACACACACACACACACACACACAGTCGCTATCTCTCACTCTCACATACATGCTTCATTAATTAAAATGAAGCACTTTCACTAACTTTCCTCGCTGGATCATTGGTTGAGAGGAGGGAGGGAGGGGGGGGATAAAAACCTCATTAAACATCTCCATTTATCTTCCACTCACCCCTGTCTGACTCCTCTGTGTGTGTGTGTGTGTGTGTGTGTGTGTGTGTGTGTGTGTGTGTGTGTGTGTGTGTGTGTGTGTGTGTGTGTGTGTGTGTGTGTGTGTGTGTGTGTGTGTGTGTGCAGGGTGATACCATTGTTGCCTTGAAGTCCAGCATTGAGGTGACAAGTGATGAGGTCAATTTGTATTCAACTGGAAAACCCAAAGTCTGGAAATACCCCAAGACATTTTATTTGTCCCACAAAGTGGAATGAAATACTGTTTATATATATATATATATTTATATATATATATATATTATATATATATATATATATATATGTATATATTATTTTTTTAAAGGTGTGGAAATCTACGACTTTAAAACGTCCATAATTATTTTATTTTCATCCTGATACAGTATATATTATAAAACACTATCTTGTTTTCACGCAGAGCGTCAAAGGCTGGACAATGATGTTTTTAGGTCTATTTCATGCAGTGCCTTTATACATGAGTGCTGATATTTGCAGGTTATCATGTATTGCTACTGTAACAGTTTCCTGATAAACTTGCAGACCTGAAATCACAATTTTATCCGTAAAACAAATGATTTCTGATCCAATAAATGACTCAAAATGGAAAAACGTTCCTATTGCACCCGTTGGGCCTCTGTCAAAAAGCCTACGGTGAAATGTGAATGGTTGTAGAAATCTCAAGCTCTGATATGAAAATGTAATCCCTCCTGCGGGGAGTTTACAGTGACAGTCTCTGTGACCCTGCTCCGCTATCAGAGACCCGCGTCCTGCTGTGAGTCTGTTTGTCTCTGCTCGTCCAGCCACAGCGGGGAGCAGATAAAACAGGTTAGAGGTCAGCGAGGCTCTTTGATTATAATGTTATTCCTAAATTATCTGCTTGATAAGCATGTTATTAGTAATTAATCTGTTGGGACCAACACCAACAGATTCATTATACCTGCACGGAAAAGACCAGGGATTGGGTGAAGAACCAAGTGAAAACAAATTGCATGTTGGGATTTTAATGCGTCAATGAGTCCCATTAATTGGCCTTTGACACATTTCCTCACTGTGTGTCCCTTCACTCTGTATCACATATTCTTTAGTGAAGCTTAACAATACTATTTAAACAGAGGTAAAATCCGATGACTTTAGTGTTTACATGTGATGCTGAAGACACTAATAAGAAATTAAGAATTCAATTAAACTCAATTATTCCAACTCGCTTTAACAGAAAATAATAAAAAATAAAGAAAGATATTGAATGGGATTTAATTCTACAATAGAGTGTAATTCTACATGTCTTAAACTGTTCCGTCTGTTCAGTAACAGATAAAACCAACATTTTGGGAGATTTTCACAGAAACATTTTTTTTTTTTGAGCAGGTAATTTTTCAAAATGTGGATCGAGAGTTTCTCAAGCTAAAACTACTACTATGATGTTCAAATGTGAAACACTCTAAAATATGAGAACTACCAGACTCCAGTTGCCAAAATGACAAATCAGGATTAATTGATGCCTCAACAGCTGTATCTTTTTTTTCCCTTTTAATAACATCTGGATAAAATAATGCTGCATATTCTTGTGTGTCATACCTCATCTCAGTCTTGCATTTTATTCATATATTTAAAGTATTTATATTTATTACCAGTCCTAGTAAAAATAACTAAAAAAGAGAAGGGTCATTTACAAAAATGTTTCCACGAGCAGACACATTTTAAAGTTATTCTGTCACATTAGCGGTAGAAGCCTCAGTGTTATAATCAGCTCATTGTTTGGTGTTCAGCAGCTTCAACACAGGCGACGCTTGACCAAAATTAAAGTGATTTTACGTCCGTTTAGAATTATCTTTCTCCCCTCCATCATTAAAGAAGTCCAGAGCCGGAAATGATTAGGACCTATGTATATATTTCAAATGTATTTCCTAAAAACATTACTTAATCCGTCGAGTAGTAAAAAAAAAAACATGATAAAAGCGGAGTTATAAAACCTCATGAAGGATCATCACCGTGACTCCGAGTCAAAGTGAGTCAGTTAAGGGTCAAAACAAGGTCATGAGTCGACTAGTTGTTTGGCTTTATTTTCTCTTTACTGGGATCTGGCGTATTAATGGTCCATATACACAAAAGAGCACTACACTACAAGCATGGCTATCTTCGGCTAAGATGTTAAAACCTGAACACTAAAATTATTTGCGTTTTCTGTGAGTGTCTAAGCTGGATCACCTCTCTTCAAAGGCTTGCAATTGTCTATTATCTATTTAATAATTATCTCCTTGTTTATTACATACCTAATGTAGCAGTGCTTAAAGTGAGGGTAAACTAAGGTCTCCAGTCAGGGAAGGCAACACCTCTGCCTGTTTAAACCAGGTCAAATAATGTTTCACATTTTGTTTCATATTCGTTGTTTAATACTGACAAAGCATTATGTAACTGAATGATTGTGCTTCAGATTTACATCAGGTCATGATTGATGACTGACAGAGTGTCGGTTGAACTAAATCGAGCAGTGACTCGTCCTGCTTCTACATTTAAGTTCAGTCATTGAAAAGTGAAATTATGTCATCAACACAGAGGGTCAACACTTTCAGGAAAGTAAGGTTGTGTGGAGGAAAGGAAGCAAAAAACTGCAGAAGATGATATATTTCAAGATTTGGGCCCCATTCACCAATGGCCCTAAGGAAGAAAATTCTTCTCAAATTCGCAGTTTTTACAAATATTCTGCCATTCACTAATGTTATCCTATTTCGGGATTTCTTTCTTAGATAAACCTTGTTCTAAGCGGCACATTCAAGAGCACGCTTACGAACGTTTGAGTGCTGACATGTTTGTGCAAAATATTTGGATATTGTGTTTTCCTTAATTCTACAGTATTATAATATTATAGGATTTAAAAAACAATATTTTTTATCATTTCTATATATTTTAAACAATTATTTTCATTATTTAAAAAGCTTTTTGTTGTTTTAAATAAAAATAAACAATTCATATCAGTTATGTTAATTCGGAACCATTAATTGGGAGCCATCAATAATTAGGCAATTGATCATGCTATTTATTGGCCTAATAACGCTACCGAGTTCTTTTTCACGTCCTGCAGAATTCCTTGTGGAGTTCTGTACTGGTCATCCCTTGACTGAATTTTTTCAGTTTGTCTTTTTAATTTCTGTGTGTGCACATGGCACTGCCGTCCCATGACATTTTACAAACTTGGTAACATGCCATATTACGCCAATGGTCCCTAGTTTGACTCCAACATTGGGACCACTTCTACACCGTCCTCTCTCATAAAAAGGCCATAAGGCCTCAAACTTTCCTCCGGCCCTACCTGTCTGGTTGCGTGCTGCCTGCTGTGTGTCCATGCAGTTGGTCAGGTACGGCGGGTTGCTGAACATCCTGCTGGGGGGCTGGTGGTGGTGCGGGGCGGTCACGGACGGCGGCTGACTCGGAGGCGGCGGTGCCCCGAAGGCCCCGTACCTGCAGGCCCCGGTGCCGGTGAACTGCCCGGAGAAGTGGACGGTGAAGGCGCTGAGGCCGCAGTGGGGGTCAGCTTCGTGGTGGTGGGGGTCGCCAGTGGCCCCCAGCTGGGCTCCTGCTTGATGAAGGAGTGTGGCCCCAGGGAGGCGTGCGGGGCGGCCAGGGAGGAGTACGGGGAGGCGGCGGTGTGGAAGTCCAGGACCGGGCCCCACTGAGGGGCCGTGCTGACGGGCAGGGCCGGGCAGCCGGGGCTGGGGCCCGCCGGGAGAGGGGGCAGCAGGGAGTTCAGGTCGCGGACGTCTGAACCCATCGTTGTCCAGGGGACAAAACTGGGACAAAGGTCGCCTATTTTTAAATTTGATCTGTTTCCCCGCCTATGTGTCCGGCTCACCCAAAACCCAAATCACCCTCTAAATCCACGGAGTCTAGAAAGTCTTTCTCTCACTGAAAGAACGGCTTCTTCTCTCTTCTATATGGATCGTTTTTTCTCCCATCAGCCGTTCAAGACTCTTTCCTTCTGATCTGGAAACTCCTTAAGTCCGAGAGAAGTTCATGGCGACACAACAAAGTCACGGAGCCAACTTTTATCAGCGGCAGCAGAAGACTGAAGAGGAGAAGTAAAGTCAAATGAAACAGATCAGCTGAGATCTTTCCCCTCCATGGCAGCAGTAAAAAAGATTCTTGGAGAGATGGGAGTCCACTCAGGGAGGAGAGAGGGAGGCTTCTGCTCAGAGCTTTCTCAGTGAATGGAGAAAGAGGAGTGGAGGAGTGAAGGAGGAGTAGCCCTCTTTTCCCTCCACGCTCTCAGCCCCTGTATGTGTGTGTATGTGTGTGTGTGTGTGTGTGTGTGTGTGTGTGTGTGTGTGTGTGTGTGTGTGTGTGTGTGTGTGTTGGTGTGTGTGAGGAGGCTAGGAGGTGGAGTCAGGAGGTGATGAGGGACAGGAGCCCTCTGACTTCATTCATTTACTGTATGCAGAACACACACACACACACACACACACACACACACACACACACACACACACACACACACACACATTTGCAGGAAAATAAATCACAATTCTGACATCAGTGCGTAAAACAAAAATAAAAATCCATCTCCTCATTCATGGCCTATATATATATATATATATATGTTTTGTAATATGTAAAAAGAGACAAAAAAACAACACAGAGAAATTGTCTCTGAGCATGTTGAGAAAAACATATCCCATGAACTACTCTGTTGTTTCATAAGGTTAGACAGCTATAGATCTACTTTATCACTGAGAGGCTGATGTGCTGAATATTTTTCAGCTATAGGTTACATTTTTTTGGGGGGGGTGCACAAAGCAGTCTACACATGGGCTTATCATTTGTAATGATGGAAATCACAAACGCTATTTTTAAGACATTTGAAATGGAAAGAAAATGTGGCAGTCTCGATAGCACCCTGTCATAGCCTATTATTATTAATATTATTATCATTTAAGCCCTAAAATTCACCTGGACAGAAACAGAAGTGAGAAACGAGGCCCGGCCACGCGCAGGAATATTAAAGTGAAACCAAATGAAGTATAAGTTAGCTTACCTCGGCTACTAAGACGTGTCCCTCGAATATGATTGTAGATTTGATCTGTTTTTGTAATTGTTTTGGTGGTAGGAACAAAAAGGATAACGGTCTAATTTAAATTGTTCGCAGATTAATTGTCGGTCACAGATGAACGGCCCGCGAGACGATAAATCTTGCTGATTCAGGCTTCACGGCCTTCGGTTTATTTTCATGTTTCAATTTTCGAACTAAAATAAAAAAAGCAAATAGTAGAGGTATGAAAATGTTCCTTTATGAAGTTCCAGTGACCCCTGGCACGTTATTTGTTAACCAATGTGATTTTAAGTGGCCTGAAAACTTCTGTAGATACCTCGGGACATATTGTAAATACACGGTGAAGCGAATCATTTGGTGTGACTTAAATAGGTCTAAATAAGAAAGAGAAAGTACATTTATTTATTTTAGCACTATGTTTTATTATAAACTAAACGATAACTATTATTATTATTTTATTTTCCCTATTTTCATTACAGCTCGAAGCCTTCCTAACGTTTTACCCTTAATCCCGTGCTGTTTATTATTTATTATCAGTGGCAATGATAGATGTCCATAAAGTCCCGGTGACAAGTCCGTTACAATCTTCATCTGTGTGTGTGTGTGTGTGTGTGTGTGTGTGTGTGTGTGTGCAGGTATGTGTGTGTTGGTCTGGGCGGCGGCCTGGTTCAAAATAAAGATACCGGCTCATCTCATGTTTTACCGGCAGTGTTAAAGCGCTCAATAAAATACATAAACACATACAAATAGACTTTTTTCCTCCAGATCACCTTTAAAATTTCAGCCACCGAAAATAACTCAATTAATAAATGAATTAAAGAGCGTGAGCTTTTGATGATGGTGAAGAGTGCGTCAATACCGATTGAAAGGCAGCTTCATTAATGAGGCTGAATACATTAATGGTGGATTTTACATTTTTAAATATTACTTACCATTATTAAATGATGTCGTTATCTATAGTAATATCATTATGCTTCTGTGTGTTTTTCTTACCTGTCACTTTCCGTCATTAAAGAGAGCAATAATCTTTCCCTTCTCTCTGCTCTGAAGTGCTGCCTTCCTCCTACCAACACGTTACAGTAGGCTGACCCACTAGAAACCGACCGGAGACCGGTTTATGACCCTGCAGCTATCATTTAAGACGACCCAAAGAGAGGGGGGGGGGCATGAGAGAGGAGGACAACTATGATGAAGCTTCTTCACTCTGCAACAGAAAGGGAAAACTAACAAAACACTTCCTACACTCTGCAAATAGCTTTTTCTCTTGGTGAAAATGCATTTAGATTTTCTTCCAAATTTAAATCACCACATTTTTTCATTCAACAAGAATTATGAATGATTTATTTTAACGTCAACCTGCTCAGAGACACCAGATGAAAATATGACTCATTCACATCATAGTTATATAAATGAAAACGTATTGTCCCTGATAAATAATGTCCTAATGAACAAGAACTACAGCAGAGAACCTACCTGATAGAGTACACTTTTGAAATGTTGTGAGTAGAATTGACAGGCCTGATAAACCAGATTTGTTTGTTAATTGAGGTTACTGTGACATGGCAGCCTGTAAAGTTAACTTGAGACGAGTCAGCTCTGTGGATGATAAAAACAATGAGGTAATGTTTCTGATGTCACTGTGAAGCTGACATTTTGGCCGTCTTTGTCACTTGGAACAGCCTGAACATCCAAATGTGGGCAAAAGAGGAGTCCCTGTGAGGAGCTGAGCTGGCAGCCAACACGACTGTCTGTGATTGGCTGAGACACCCGTCAATCAAGGCCATCACTCCCCAAACGAAGTTAACTTTAAACCTTTTTTATGTGCTTATAATAAACAGGTACCAAAAATGTACATACTTTAAAATTGCTCCTAAAAGAGACAGTAGAGGTCAATATAGTCTGAAAGTGCTATTCCATCCAGCTATATTTATGCACATTTTCAATTTGCATGTACAAAAAGTATATATATATTTTTTAATTTAAGCTTAAATTTGACAAAAAATAAATCACGATGTACGTGTAGCATTTGAGTTAAATGACCACTGAACCTTCCGCTGCACTGTGGATATGAAAAATGGTGTCAGATGAAAAACATCATGTCTGAGTGATGATGGGACTGTAACCTTCCTCACATTAATACTTGAACATAAATATTTGCATCACGAAGAAATAGCACCACTTTAATCCGGATGCTTCCATAGCACAGGAATCATACTTTTCTTCCTGTGCAAATCTTTCTTCAAATTTATACTACTTTTGGATCAAAACTTACCTGAGTTTTTCTTAAAGTCATCACCTTGTGGCCATTAGATGAACTGCAGCTTACGGTACGTCTCACTCAGACCAAGCTGTTAAACTCTGATGCTAAAAAAACGGATTTTTTAACAATGAATGCAAACGTTTTAAAAATAATACATTTCTGGAGTGCTCGGTAACCGAGTCTTTCCAGCATTACAGCATGCCATATAACACCTGAGTTTGCTTCCAGGCTTGGGGCCCTTTATTGCATCCCCCTCATTCTGTCCCCATTTCTACACTGTCATCCGTAAAAAGGCAAGAAAAGAAAATATATATATATTATTATGATGGATTAAGGGCAAGTTAATATTAGACAAAATAAGAATACATCAAAATATACATAATAGACAAAGAAATTGAATAAACAAATGGATACATAATAATCTAGATAAAAAATTGCTATAGTAATCCGAGGTTGCAGTTTAAATATGTTTTGTGAAAAAAACACAAAAAAACAAACTCAACAAAATAACTTGGTTTAAGTTTAGTAAGACATCATGGTTTGACTTAAAATAAGCATGTTTGTTCCGTAAATCAAAATAAGTCAGTGTTGGGATTTTTAGGAGACCAGTACGCACTGCCACTGAAAGTTGATGGTGGACTTAAATCATGCACTGATAAAATGTCCATTTTTAAATGTTCTTACTTGAGAAACTTGGCCAAACTGCTAGCTTATAACAACACAGTATCCATTTCACTAAGTAGCATTCTATTTATAAGTAGTAGTATTTATAAGTAGCATAATATATCTGTTTATTTATCTATTAACAACCAGAACGTACTGTTGTTTTAGAGAAGTCCAAAAAAACTGGAAGAGTGTGTAACCAAACTGAAAAGAATCACATTATGTTTTCTGACCTTTCTGTCTCTCAGTTCCTGTGTCAATATCTTCCTCTCATACATACTTTGTGTGTTTGTTTGTGTGTGTGTGTGTGTGTGTGTGTGTGTGTGTGTGTGTGTGTGTGTGTGTGTGTGTGTGTGTGTGTGTGTGTGTGAGTTGTCCTTGAGCAATGCCACTGCTTCTGATCTCCTATTGAAGCTTATCTCTCTCTCTGACTGATGCTCCCAGGTTTTGCCAGCTGCCCTGTGGCCATGGCAACCACCAAACACGTGCACACACACCTAGTCCACACACCATTCTTGGTACCTTTCGCTGGGAAATCATTTTTTAATAACCATCTACAGAACCCAAATTGTTTCATTGTCATCTTGTTCAAGAAGATCATGTTTGGAAAAACAAACTGGACTGAGATGGAAACACAATCTGCAAAGCCACTGGGACAGATGTTTCAGAGTCCAACAGCTGGTAATATTTCGTCCTCAGCGTTATTAACAGAAACTTTCTGGAAGTCCTCCAACTTGAACATGATGTCTTGATTTTTTGATTTGTATTTTACCAGAGCTTGTATGCTTCCCATTCAAGACTAATGGACGTTCAACAGGCCAAAGACGCTGGCAGACTGCCACTGGTGGACGCAAACACACAGACTGTCTGAAGTCAAAGTGGGCTTCCCCCCCCCAATCTCAACGGAAGTGTCCACTCAGCGCTTTTCTTCCCATCATGCTCTTCCCCTGGAGCCAATTACAGCTGTGACACATCTCAATTTGTTTTACACACCGGCAGAGGAAGCAGGGCAGGTACAGTTAGATGGCAGAAGTGTGTGATGTCGTCTACCAATTACTGTCATTTTGTGTGTGTGTGTATGTGTGTGTGTGTGTATGTGTGCGTATATGTATGCACGCATGTATGAGTTAAGCTGTATCTAGCAGAGATAAATGGTGACTTCACCATCTGGAAATCCAGTCTGTGTCTTTCTCTCTCTGTGCACAAAGAACTGCTGACCCATGATTCAACTCTTCAACTCCGCAAGGAACCGAGAGCGAGAGAAGGGTGAGGAGGAGGAGGGGGCGAGGGAGGCAGGAGGCTTGCGGTGTTAAAAGTGCTTGTCATGAGGAGAAGAAGTCAGACTACTTTGTTCGGCCGTCCACGAGGGTCCGGTGAAATAAGAATCGATGTGCACATATGCATTAACACTCATGCAGAAGTACACACACACACACACACACACACACACACGCACAAACACACACAGAGTCTGCTTGCTGTTTCACTCGCGTATATGACTTATGTTGTCTCCCTCAGAGCCAGACAGTGGCTGACATGTGGGGAATAAAATAGATGTTGTTTTAATGAAGTGTGAGCGTGTATGACTGACATGTAACTCTCTCTGCACTGTATGCTGTGTAAAACGTGCACGTAGATGTTAATATGTGCACATGTAAAAGGTAAAAGTTCTGCTTAACTAACACAACCGAGTTGATAAAATCGCTTTGTCATCTGATTCTCACTAACAGTGTCACTCTGTTGCCACAAAACACAATAAAAGTCATCATCTGACCATTTCTTTTTGATATTTAAACCAATACATTTTAATTCTCAAGATGATCTCTTTTTTTGCCCCTAACATTGACTGACTGACATCCCTTACATCAGGGATTCAGCCTAAAACTTTTACGTTTGCAACTCTTCCTCAGCTCAGGCTGGTCTGATCTTACAAAAAATAACGCAGCATAATTCATAGATTTTCCACAAAATCATTTGCGTATGTTATCCACGTAATCAGTAATCCGTAAGTATAAAAATGAGAAGGGAAGTAAAAGTTGTTTTATTTCTTGCGTACCTTGCGTACTTCAGCTACTCCATTTACGGATTTATTTGAACCTAAACCATGATCTTTAACTAAACCTAACCAAGTAGTTGTCTTGCCTAAACCTAAGTTGTTTTCTGTGAAGACAGAAGTTTATTTTGAAAAGACTGCATGCATGTTAGAAGCGAAAAATGAAGAGTGACTTTTCATGAGATATCATACAAAAACCATTGTATGAGGATAGTTGCTCAGTTACACAGAAAGAGATAGATTGAAGTCTGTAGTATGTGTGTAATACTTCTATATTAGTTGTGGTTAGATGTCAAAAGTGGTATTGTGGGAAAAACATGGACGTATGTGTTGAAGATTTTGGCCTGTAAGACCTCTGACCTCTGATTTTAATTGCTGAGATGTAGCCACTGTTTCTGGGTCAGTATGCCAAGTGATTCAAAGCCCCATTAATCAATATTTTTAAATCAACAAATGGATCAATGACTGCGTGTAATTTTGAGGAAGTCCCCTGTGATTATAAACTCACTAAGAAATTATCATTAGTCTAAAGAGCCCCTCAGCTCTACAGATTGTTTTAGCATCCATGAGTTCATTATCTGCAAATGTTATTCAATAGGGTGGAGACCATAACAGAGCTAAAAGTCGACGAACTCAAGGCTTCATAAAGGCAGTCCACAAACCAATGGGCGACGTAACGATGACTATATTCACTTCTTATATACAGCTTATTGGTAAGCATGCAACATTTTAGCTAGCAGCAAAAAAAAGGAAAAATAACCGGATATTTAGCATTAGCAAAAACGGTCCTTTTTTCATGGCAGGCAATTTGACATGTTAGCAGGTAAACCACAGGCGTAACAAATATCCGGCACGCTCTTAAAGGGCCAGTGTTTAGGATATGGCAGCATAAAATAAACTGAAACTTATCCCGTGTGCGAAGTGTGTTGAAGAACTACGGTGGCTTACGCAAAAACGTGAAAGGCCTTATCTAAAGCCGGTGTTTCGTTTGTCCGCTTTGGGCTACTGTAGAAACATGGCAGTGCAACATGGTGGTGCAACATAGCAAACTCTGTGGCGAGGACCTGCTCCGTATGTAGATATAAACAGAACATTCTAAAGTAACATAACACAACTATTTTTATTTTCAGGTTATTTTACACTAATGAAACACGCTTATTAATATTATATTATATTTATGCCCCTTAATGCTACACACTGGCCCTTTAAATGGACTGGAGCCATGGTTAATGCTCCTGTTATATATCAGCCTGATTCAAATGAGGATTATTCAGTAACTTGTTGAACACAAAGACATGTTTGTTTCTTTTTGTCCTGTGTTTTCCTTATAAATTTACACTGATCCATCATGATAAGCCCTGTGATCTCTGATAGGACTCTAGGCTGAGAAATAAACCAGCAGCGCCAAGACAGACGGCCACAGGGACATGTAGAAGTCAGTCTGCTGTTAATATTCCTTCCCCTCTTCTATTTTCTTTCTTGTCTTATTTCATTATAAGGATAACATAAGCAAAGATACATACATGAAGAAAGACAACCACACGCCGTTCCACTCTCCATATTAACGCTGCTGCTTTCAGCCCCAGAGGAGCACTAAGGCATCCGACCAGTTCACCAATCTGGTTTCAAGATTGATGGCCCCCACGGCCGATGGAACACATTCCTGCGGAATGAACAACAAATTATCTTCAAATGAAAACTCCACTACCTTATCCCCGGTGCTTTCTCTAGAAACACAAATGATCCCAGTGACCCGGGACATATTTTGTTTTTTCAGCACACTCATGTTAGAATGGGATATCTTTAAACTAAGGACTCTCACTTAGCCTCTTCTTCTCCATTCTCTCCTTTTCTCTCTCTAAGTCCACACATACAGACAGAAAGAGGCATTTTCTTAAACATAGCTGCTTCTAAAATCTGTTTCACAAACAACATACATGCCAAAAGTTGCTTTAACTCATATGTCCTTTAATTTCTGGAATTACAATTACTTACTATAGTATTGCTTGGCATACTGGAGATGTTTAACTTACATGTTTTAATATTGTAAAACATATTATGCGGTTAGTTCTAATGTGAGAACATGAATTAACTAATGATCCGATTTATTTTGATGCATAGGTGTGAGCTTGTGTTTTTGTGTACAAACATGTATCCTATGTGTGTGTGTGTGTGTGTGTGTATATGTGTATGTGTATGTGTGTGTGTGTGTGTGTGTGTGTGTGTGTGTGTGTGATCATGTAATCCCAGGTATCTTTGGTGTATATCTTTATGTTTGAAGACCCCTTTTGTTTCTGCAGGTTGAGTCTGGATCAGTGGGGCCCAGATGGTTCCTCCCTGCTCTCCTCTCAGGCAAGCTGTGTGTTTGTGTGTGTGTGTGTGTGTGTGTGTGTGTGTGTGTGTGTGTGTGTGTGTGTGTGTGTGTGTGTGTGTGTGTGTGTGTGTGTGTGTGTGTGTGTGTGTGTGTGTGTGTGTGTGTGTGAGTGTGTGTGTGCAACCCTCCCGTCTTAGCTATTCACTGATATGGAGGATGAGCTATTCTGCATACAGCTGGCTAACGATATGGCAACAAAGAGATGACTATATCGTCATTTTCTTATTTCAACCAAACTTCTTTGTAATAAGAGCAATTTTTTGACAATCATGTCAATAAAACAAATTAAAATACAAAAAACGACTGAGTGACACAATAATAAGATAGTAAAAGGAAGAGACAGCAGTTCTTCTTGGTCTACTGCTTTGTTCTACAGTTTCTCTCTTCCATGTGCTATGCGGTTGGTCTTGGCCGTGCTGCACAGAGGACCTTGAGCTGGACAATTGGGAGAAAACTGTACGTCTCACAAATACACACCCAAAGTAACTTTTACAAAAACCCTTTTGTACTATTACAAAATGAGCATTTGGATATCAGAAGATATAGCAACAGCAAAATACAGCAGGTTACAACACCAAAGAGAGTTCAACACATGAGGCGGGAAAATGAAGAATGACGAGCTACCAACGTTACAAAAACTGAATCTGCAACAATTTTTTGGACCGTAGTTGGACACTTAAGATTTTAAGCTTTTTTTAAAGCTTTCAGACATTTCTTTGCACCGACAATGATAATTAATGGCTGTGAGGGAACTAAGTGCAGCTGCTATGACCTTCAGCCTCTGAACAATGTTTTCTTTGCTCAATGTTGGTCTCAAATTCACAACCCACACAGGACAGAGACGCCCCCCTGCAAACACAGGTGGTGAACTGGATTCCACTGGACGCTCTATCTCTCTGAAGATGTTTGCGTATATGCATACAACACCTTGCAAAAAAATATAAAAGGGAGTATAAAGAGCTACGCCTTCATCAGCGGATATGGGACGACATCCAAGAGAGGAAGTGATGGAGAGAGTGGTACCACCAGCTGCAGTCTCAGTTGTTAATACACACTGGTAATCAGACAACCTTGAATCGACAGCAAACACACTCACACACACATGCACAAACACAAATATAGGATGGAAAAATATAATAACTCTTGGAATAAATGTTGGAATTGAGTGGGACGAATCATTAATACTTTTAGTTTCCATTGAACAACTCATTTGAATAAATTTCACACCAGAAGTGACGAAAAAAAACAATTGTACACATTGAGTCATTTGCAAAAAGCTAAAACAAATTGTCTTAAAGTCCAGGTAAAGCAAAAAGGGCTTTACCTGCTCAAATCTGGTACGGCGTATTCATTTTAAATACAAATGGACCACTGAAGGCACTGAAACCACGGCTATGGGTGAGGGTTGATTACATATGGACAGTAACGGTACAAACCACATGCTGGCTTACTAAGTTTTGCCCTACACTACCATGAATGGGGATATAATAATTCAGTTGAGAAGCTCTTCTAGACCAAATATTATCATGCTGAATTGCTTATGGTCTGATAGAGAAACGAGTAATTTCTTAGAGGTTGTGATGCTCAAAACGATTTATCCACCGTTGAAAGCCACAACAGTAACGACGGAGTAGGCTAGAGTGGAGCCTATGATGTAAGAACAAGTTAAACGCCGATGTGGTGGCCAACAGGGATTTGGTATGCCAGAAGGCCAAATCCCACTGGTAGCTAGCAAACTGTAGGCTGTGGTAAGTAAGGGTGTTAATTGTCGATTGAGCAGCAGAACCACTGATACTACAAGCTCTAGTTTTAAAGATGATCTGAGTGTGTCATCAAGCCACGATTTTGGGTAGTTATATTCTAACTCCACTATTTACTACCACATAAGTCACAGTCTTTTTGCATGTTTTTAGTAGGGGGGTTTCTAAAAAGACTTAAATTTGCTCTTTGTTTAAACCTTTGACTGTATATCAGAAGTGGACTTAGTCATCGTGACATCCCCCATTGGTTTGTGGACTACAGAGTTTTAAAGCCTTGAGTTTGGCGATTTGGCCAATCGATAAAAAGGAAGTTATCATATTTGGAATGCGGAGGATTGAAGTAGAGACATTGTTTACGGCTCTGGTAGCGGCAGCAACCTGTCAATCACAGTAAGCCAGCCCTAAAGGATACGCTGCTTTATGGTGTATATGACTCTAAATGGACCATCATTTACTAAATGAACATCATGCTGTATTGAAGAAGACTTGAAACTAGATTAAAACTACAGATTGTGACCATTAACTCATGTTTATGGTCTCGTAGACTTCCATAAAATCAGACTTGTTTTTGCAACCGGAGGAGTTGCCCCCAACTGGTCAATAGAGAGATTGAAAGTTTTAAGACACATTTTTGTCCATTTCAGGTTAATCCAAACAAAGTTGTGAACACAACATTGACGTATCATGGCCTTTTTTTTTTTTTACATCTATCTATTTCTTTAGTTTAAACCTGGTGTTTCTGCACAGTTGCAGATAAAGATAAGGATTCTTTAATCAGTGTTTCCCCTCAGTCGGCACAACGCCCTGGTGAGCGCAGATGCTACAATTTTACGTTGCTATTGTGTTTTTTAGACATTATTCGTAAAGGCTACGGACATAACAGTGCCCGTCTTTGGGCAACACCGATATATAATCTTTTGCAACAATCAGTAATCAATGTTTTATTAGGCTAAAACTAATCAACCTAAGGGTTCATTCTAACTTTCGGGACCAACAGGACAGGATTCAGGATGTCTATTCTGAGATTTTTTTGCTAAAAGCAGGTTACAGGACTATTTCTTGGCCAGGTGCATTAGCTTCCTCATGAGAGTTAGATTCATTCAGCCTTGAGACTAAAGTTAAAAAGTGCTAAAAAGTTAATAAAATGATCTGGAGTATTACTGCTTTAATGCACAGAATGATAATAATAGCTTTTCTCATCTCACTCTTGGAAAGAAAGCACATTCGAAAAATGTTGAACTTTTCTTATTGCAAGTAATATCATTTTTTTGAATTTGTTATTACTCATTTATAAATTATGCTTGAAGGTCTTTTTTCCATTAGGTCACACATATCCCATTTTCTTATGAAAATGTAAGAGCAAATGTAATGGAATAATAAATATTCATCCCAAAAGACAACAATAGCTCAGTATTAACGTACATGAGAGAACTTTCCTGTGTTCCTGTGGAAGTGTTGATTTCCATGAACAAACGAGTAGGCTTTACAGATGTTTTAGTCAGGCAAATGTGAAAGAGAGAACAGAGATGGTCAAACACACTCAGATGTTGGCTCGCTATCAGCTTCAGCTGGCTGTGTGAAGTAAGTTATGTTCTGGCTGCGGCGGACAATTCCTCAAAGATACTATCTCTGTCTCTGAGTGGACGGCCGAGGGAAGAACTTCTAAATCAGTTTGAGGATATATAGCGGAATACTGGAGCAACAAATCACAGCTCTCTCCTTAATATCCAGCCAAATCCACTGACACAATCTGAAGCTGATAGATCCAAACATTTGACCCACTTGACGTGACTTTATTTAACTCACAGTCTGATGCCAAAACAGCCTGAAAAGAACCAGTGATTTGTCGGTGTCTCTAAAACTGTTTGTGTCGATCATCTTCAAACCATCCATGGATTAAACCCTTATCCTCGAGTGACTTAAATCAGTTATTTCCTGTATACTTTGAATCTACACGAGAAAACTTTTTCCAACCTTTGTGAAACGTGTAAGGAATGTTCAGTCAGAGGAAGTGCAGACATTGGGATGAAAAAAATACAAAACTGACTTCATATAAACACACAAAACCAGAATTAACTCTTATCTGATAAGGATAGTCTCCTGGTCAAACAAAGGATATTAATAGGAGGATTAAACAGAGTGAGATCAACCTCTTTCCGAAGTTTCTTCACTGATAACTTATTGCTGTGCCGTAAACCAAATTAAAAAAAGCAACAAAATAAAGGAAGAAATCTAATACAACCAGCTTTAAGCCACTACAAGTTGCCATGCTCAGAGGATCATATATAGTAAATAAAAGAACGTAGACAAAGGTGAAACAGTGAAAGTAACCCGGTCAAGGCCACAGCAGGATCTGATGTCTGGGTGGTGACAGAGAGTGCTGCTGAGACGCACACACACTTACACAAATACACACACAAACACACACTGGAGATGACGTAGTGAGAAATAAATATGCGAGTAAGCCACGAGTTCCAGTCAATGGTTATTATGTGCTGTATGAATTTGGGATGTGAGAAATAATTTATATAATGTAACTATTACTGCCAGATATTATGGCAAACCTACAACAACAAAAAGACCGAATAATGGGCATTTTGGAAAATTGGCTCATTTACTTTCTTGCTGAGAGTTAGATCAGAAGATAGATACCAATCTCATGTCTGTACGGTAAATATGTAATTAGAGCCAGCAGCCAATTAGCTAGCTTAGCATAAAGACTAGAAACAGGGGGGGAACTGCTTACAGAACAACAAAACAAACATTCATACTAATAAACATGTTATACCTTATTTGTTTAATTTAACTAAAAACTTAAATTGTGGTTTTATCAGAGGTTATGTACAGGACTATTTCTTGGCCAGGTGCATTAACTTCCTCATTGCTGTGAGGTTGCCAGGCAATCAGATGGGACTCCAGGAAGTCACTTTACCCACAACTGTTAACATTTCATTTTTATATATGGATTACAAGAATAATCTTTAACATACTAATTGGGGATTTTCTTAGCTTTCACGCAGGGTCAGGCTAGCTGTTTCCCCTTGCTCACAGTCTTTATGCTAAGCTAAGCTAACAGTCTCATACTTTAGCGTCATATTTAGAATACACAAATTGTATCTTGAGAGGGGTAGCAATCATTTCATCCAACTCTCAGAAAGGAAACGTATTAACACATTTGCAGAAATGTCTAAATATTCCATTTTCACAGTAGTTGGGGTCCAATTACACCTTCATTGATGACACCACAGGAAAGTAGTTCTTCATATCAAATCTTGAGCTACAATAATACGACAAACAGCTAAATACATTAGCCCTACAAATGCACATAACAACGTATGTCTACTGTGAACATATACAGATAATATATATATATATATATATATATATATATATATATATATATATATATATTTATATGCAAGTAACATCAACCAAAAAAGAACTTAACAAACATGTAGAAAGTAAAAAACTGTTTCCTCCCACCCTTGTACTTGACTCTCAGGCTCCAGTGATCTAACATAGCCCTCCGTCTCCATCTTGTCCTTGTCACCTGCTCATAATGAGCCAGAGTCATTCAGCCAACCGGCACAATGAAGTAGCTAACAGGGAGTCAGAGCGGGACAGATGACTCCGCTGGCAAGAACACTGAGAGGAGCAGATATCAGACGGAGGAAGGACTGCGTATGTGTTGGGTTCACCGGCTGGTCAATCGAAAGTGTTTCACAAAAAGGGAAGAAAAAGCAATGCTCTTGGCTTGTCCTCACATAAAAAAGGGGGTTTCTCTATAAGAAAAGCTTTAATCTCATAAACCAATGAAACCGTGTCCTTTCCTTTTCTCCCTACTTTTTCTTAACAAAATGTAAGCTCTTTCAATCATCGTGTTTCAAGCCTCTAACTTTATAATAGGCCAGTGTAGTTTTTCAGCCTACGTTGCACTGCTATAATAAATTAATAATAGCCAGGTTTATTTCCATTTACAGCCAGCTCAGTCAAATTCTCCCGTTTCTTTAGTTTTAAGGATACCCAGGACTCACCGTTACATTTGAATGAGTTTAAGGTGCATTTCTTATTTTTGTCTCTGAATGCAAATCTGATGCTGGTCCTGAAAGCGATTTATCCACTGTAAATTCACATTCCCAAATTCTACTTGAAAAATTATCTCAACGACAATGAAACTACGGGGCTATGGCTGTCGTAGGGTTAGCTACAGCAACCCCAAGCACCTCCCTGGTGCTGGGTGACCAATTGTGACTTTACATTGAGCAACATCAATCCAGTTAGAGACTGCAGGTAGAAGAGATACCTGCTGCCTTCAGGTGTCTGTGAAGAGAGTCACCAAAGTAAAGGAAAGCCCACCAGTATAATCACATCAATGTGACATCACCAAACAAAGTGACCAACCAGGCTGGCGACATGTGGAACGGACTCATTGTTGGATCAACATCCCAGTTTGCCGCAAGATTGGCGTCACACTCTACAGCTCCTCTCCCTCCACTGGGAAATACCAGTTTGCTGGAGCAACACTGCCTTCTGTGCCCTGTCCCAAAACGTAAAATAGAGCCAATAGTCTGGGTTCTTTAAAGCTCCCTTAAAGAAGGTGCAAGATGAAGTAGCAGCTGAGCAGCAAGAATATAACAGTGGTACTTTATTTACACCAATATAGCCTATATCATTTCTTGAATTCATTTTCAGTAGATTTATGTGTAAGATAACGTGGAATGAACTGGATTTGACACTGATGGTGCCCTGCCAGACAAACACCTCCCTGCACTCAGACTGTCTATCAGCTATGCCGCTCTACCGACATCAGCTTTGTTTGTGTACAAACTCAATACAGCGCTGCAAGGATGTGTCCTCAAGCCCAGAAATTAGTTTGAATTCTTTCCACTTCCGGTTCCCTCGTTTCAAAGTCAAGGGGTTTTTGGTTGGATATCATTAATAAGGTGCGTGGTTACCTCAAGTTTGAGAGATCTGATGAGGAAAGTTGTGTTCTAAGACACAATATACATCGGTACATAAATAATTTTGAAGCTTTAACGTGTCTTAAAAAAGGTGGTTGCTAACAAGTGGCTTAATGAGACTACTAGTCCACCTTTAGCTTTAGTGGTGGTGATGGGAAGTCATGCGACCATACTTCATTGTGAAGATTATCTTGATGAACAAAACGTGTAAGTATCATAACTGTTTGTTTGCTACAGAGCTTATTTCCTGCAATAATCCAAAATCCAAGGGAAAAATCCCAGTAGCTTTTCGTGGAGGGAACCAGTGCGATGCTAACATCCTGGATGACCTAAAGAAATGCATATATCTATAGATATATCTATATCTAAGGTGTATAATGATATCCCTGAATGGAAGAATGTGTGTACCTGTGTTTTTGTTATAGCATGTGTGTATGTTAAAGTGTGTGTGTGTGTGTGTGTGTGTGTGTGTGTGTGTGTGTGTGTGTGTGTGTGTGTGTGTGTGTGTGTGTGTGTGTGTGTGTGTGTGTGTGTGGGGGGGGGTCATGGGGACGTAGCTCAGTCATGCGGCCTCCTGCTGCAGAGTGACCGCTCAGCGCTGCCCACCATGATGAAGTACCAGACACATTCCAGCACTTTAATAACAAATGGGCTGACAGGGAATGATGATGGTGGGGAATGGGCTCATGTCATCAAGTGTAAAGAAAAAAGATTATCTTAACAAGGTGGTTTGGTGCTATAGTCTCATGTATCTCATGCTGAGACAAAGCTTTGATGATGGGTATGTACAATGCATTTTTTACATTTAGTGAGTCATTTTCTGACTTTAGTTGCTGATAGATTTTATTCGCGCCCAGATCAAATAACATATTGTGCAGCCCAGGAGGAGATTGTTGTACTTTCTTGTGTTTTTTTCTTAACATCTCTATGTTCTGTTTTCTTTCCATCAGAAGTCCCTTGTAAATCTCAACCTTCTATTTCTGGTTCCCCATGTTGCTTTTGGAGGACGGCCCAACCTCACTTCCGACATGAAGAAACCACAACAAGAAAATAAACACTGTTCGTCTTTATCAGAGACTAGGAGGGAGAGATGACCACAGTGGCAGTGGGCAAGAGCTCCGCTGATCTGATTCCGATGACTTCTGACCTCATTTTTCCCGCCATGTGACAGGTCATTAAGGGCTGGACTGAACGCCATCAATCAACTACTTACAGATTACCATCAACTCACATTATTAACTCCCTCCAAATAGTTATTTGAAAGCAAAAATACTTTATCCATCACTTTATCAATTAGTTATCATAAAGGCTGTTTAAAAAAAAAAAGGACTTTCAGTTACATGACAGCAATCAACCTCGTGACCTTTATCTGCCCCTCTGATGTCTATGTATAATTCTCAGATTTTTCAAAAAGAGCTAAAGTAACATAAATAAAAAAGTTATGAATCAGTTAAAAGAGGAAAAAAGAGTTATCTACAATGGAAAATATTTTCCAGTTATGAAAAACCATTAAGAGAGGAAAAAAAACATGAGAACAAATAGACAGCATGACAGGAAGTGAGTAAATCAAAGTGCTGACCTCTGGGTATCAGTAAATCAGCTGTTGGAGCCGTTTCTAAAAATGACTGGTCAACAGAATGTTAAGCCTCCAAATAGACAATCTATCCATGGCTTTAAAACACTAAAACACAACCTTTAGAGAACTGGGCTTCCTACAACATAAGCAATGCATGTCACACAGCTGCAGGTTCTATCAAGAAAAAGGCTGGAGGAAGATTTATGATTTTAAATACAGGGGATAAGTGTGATGACTGAGACCAACTGTAGTATGTAGGAATCATGGACCAATAGTCTGTTAAACTTGTGGAGGGTACATTTGCATTATTCAATTCAACTACTGCTAGCGTTGTGGTGGGTAATATGCAACCATAACAACCAACACTAGGAGTGTGGGGTCAAACTAGCTGGAGGCAACAATTAATGAAAAATGACTTTTTCAAGCATCTTCGAGCATCGACATCATAACGTTCAACAACATATGAAAAACATTTTTCCAAGTGAAGGTAACATGTAAATCTGGTGTATTTTAAATGTAAAAAAAACTGAATGGTAACATGCTAAACTTTTGGCTCAGAAGTAACAAATGGTTGTAATAGCGTCCCAGAAATAAAACAGCAAGACACAGCTGATCATTGTGCTTCTAAATTGAACATGGTTAATTTCAATTTTAAAAAAGCTTTTATGATTCCTGTTTGACTGTTACATCTAAATGGCATTACAAATTGATTAAGGTGCACAGTGACTTGATAAGGCCTTGGACCGAAATGTTTAGGACTGTAGGACATGAATGGCACATGTTGTTCCTGACTAGGAGCTTGAATCTGGAATTGTTAGTGTTGACTTGGGGCTTGGCATTGGACTTCTTGGGTTGACCAGACCCTTGACTTGGGACACATTGGTCTCAACTTGGGACTTCATTTTGGACGTGTTGGTCCTGAAAAGAGATTTAACTTGTTGGTCTTGACTTTGGACTTCTTGGAACCAACAAGAGATTTGACTTGAAACTTGTTAGTCTTAACTAGACCCCTGACTTGGGACACATCTGCCTCGACTTAGGACTTGACTTTTGACCTCTTGGAATTGTCAAGAGATTTGACTTGCTTGTCTTGACTTGGTGTGTGACATGAAATTGTCGATTTGACCTTGGATTTGTTGGTTTTGACTTGGGACTAGGTCTTGACCTAGGACTTGTTGGTTTGACATAGGGCTTGACAAGGCGTCTTGTATGTCTTGAATTGGGACATTGTCTTGATTAGACCCTTGACTTGCGACTCAAAGGTCTTGACTTGGGACTTGACTTTTTACTTGTTGGTCTTGACAAGATATTTGACTTGTTAGTCTTCACCTGGAACTTGGTCTTGGCTTGGGACTTGTTAGTCTTGACATGGGACTTGTTAATGTTGACTTTGGACATACAAATTTGAGATTTACTTATTAGTTGCAAAACAATAACTTTGCTTCACCTCTTCGATTTACAAATAACAAGTGTAAGCCCATGCCGCTGGCTGGATCATGTTCACATTTTAGCCTATGGTGAAGCTAAATAATATGTGATAAGTCACTTTCTATATGTGTGGTCCGGCCTGCCAACTACTGGACAGCACCTCTGTGTATTATGACCCACCCCAACATCTAATTTTGACCAGAAATACATTACACACCTCTCCACTGTAACTTTTTTGAAAAATAATTTTAGATCCTACTTGATATCACTTGCTCAATACTACTTTACCAATGCTCATGACAGCATTAGAGGAAGTTAACAGCGTCTTCATTAATTTCTCAATTTTTGGAGTCTACTGAAAACACAAAAACACTATCAGCAGACCAGTACTTGGTCACTCACACAGACCTATTAATTTAAGCGTTTTCTCATAGGGCCGACTTCCCCGTTATTTCTATATTTGTATCTTTGACCTTGTTCAAACTGACTGTGGCAAGTGAGGTCAAAAAAATATTGTCCTCTAGTGAGGTCGTAAAATTTCCACTTTGGTTGTACTTGTTTTGTACTTTTAATTGCTCTTTATCTCCTGGGTCTTGCCCCCGAAGTGCAGGGGTGTCACGTTGGGGAAGCCCTTTCTGAGTAGAGGGCAGTGGGTCTCTGGATAGAACATGGAAAACCACAGAGGCCATTACTTAAGAGAGTGGGAAAATGACACTGGCTATTCTAATGGAATCATAATAGAGAAATACATTAATCTGTGTCCCCACTGCTTTACTATCAAAACAAACAGATCTGAGATGTATCTGAGCGGTTAATGGGCCAGTCAGTGGGATTACTTGACCATTTTTAATCATGATTGCAGTCCCTTTCTGCTCTCCTTCCTCCTTTACTTCACATGCGGCACTGAAATGGAACCTGTTTAAGGTTGTGAATGTACTGCATCAGTGACCCCATGTGCACTTGGCATTAGCACCACATGAGTGGTCAGACGGTAATCAGAGTAAACACATAAAAAGTCAGCTGTAATGGCACCAAAACCAGCCCCAGTCAGAGACACATTGACTACATCAAGAACAAAGTAGTGGTTTGTTAACAGAAATAAACTTAAACCCTGATGGATTCAAAATGGGCCAGATTTAAAAGTGACCGGAAAAGGTAGGTGGTCATTCCTGATTTACCACGGCCAAAAACCCAAATCATTAAAGAGTCAGTCCAATCGCAAATTCAGTAAATAAAAAAAACCAGTTGGTGGTAAACATCAATGTGAGACGTGGTCTCTTGTCGACGCAGTATGTGATGATGCGGGAGATGAGGGGGCATGGGGACAGTGACTGACCACTGCTCAGTGTAGCATGGATAGTGACGTACAGGGCTACGGTGTTGGTTAAGAGCTAACCAGCCATGAGCAGCTACTGTCAGACTCTTTGTTTCTCCACTGGGAAGACGGGGAAGTCTGGCACAGCTTTTACTAGAAGCACATTCATGCCCCTTTGAGAGAGTCGCTGTGTGGGTACCTGTGTTGCAGCGAAACTAGCAGCTCTACACCAAGAGGCTCTCCTACTGTGTGTGGTGGAGTGCCGGCACAAAGTTGTATACGGGCTTGGGGAGTAATGGAATACATGGAATGGCCTTACGTAATTAGGATACAAAAAAAGGTAACTGTATTTAGTTTTAGTTACAGAAAAGAAATACACAATCAAATTACCATAACATTTAGTTTAAATGGGGAATGCTAGCAGGATTACAATTTTAAAATCCATATTAGAGTCAACGAACTACCATGCGTGTATACCCCTACATAACAACACTTTATGACATGAGTGAAGTGTGAATAGCATACTTAACAGAGTCGTAATCTGTAGCCAGAGACAGAGGCAGGCATAGTTTCAGTTCTGCACTTTATGTACTGGACTGGAACAAAACAAACTAGCATAAATTCCAAATTATCTTCTTGCTAAGGCAGATAACAACAACGACAGAGAAAGAATACTTACTTTTTTAATTGATACAGTATTAACGCAGAGACATCACCAGGCGGTAAAAACCGTGGAGTGCTTTCCCAAACATACTGCTTGAAAAAACACTGCAGCCGAGAGATTGGTTTACACTCGGCAACTGCCTGCTTACATCACAGCTTGTTTTTAAGTTTGAATTAATTGTGTTTTTCTACTCTTTATTGACCCGCTTGTTAGTAGGCACACTTTTATTGTTTAGACGGAACTACCAGTGCACACACTGCTGTACCACTCTGAAACTCAGCTGCTGTTACACAGGCATACAGTTTAATTTTGTTATTGGCAAGATTGTACGAGGTTCACTAAACAACACCTTTCAGCCAATTGACTGCATACCTCACTGCTTGTTTTTAGTTTGAATAAAGTGAGTTTTAAGACGTCTTAGAGCCCATTGTCTTCGAGACGGGGGTAAGCCAATTGTGGGTTGTATTCATTCAATCACAAAATTCAGCTGTGGTTGTTCCAGACACACCTGGTGGAAATCTGCACTCTGAGTTCACCTTTCAGGATCTTTAAAGTTATTAACAGTTATTACTGCTACGCTCAATGTGTACTGTCAAAATTCAGGAGTCAGGAGTATACACAAATCACGCATTACATGACACCTCTGTTTATTGTCTCAGCCTCACAGGTCCCATCTATTTGAAACAAAATCTAAGAAAACAAGGTCAAACATAGCAAGGTCAAACATAGCAGCCGTTATCTATGAGTTCAAGCTATGGTTCAACATCAAAACAAGAAGAAAACGACAGTGCTGTTATGGACAGAAAGGCCTCCAATCTCTGACTTTTCGAGGCCGGTAACTAAATACATTTGTAGCATAATGGAGCTTGGCAGGTCGTTCTGGGCCTGTGATTTAGGGTGTGTGTGTGTGTGTGTGTGTGTGTGTGTGTGTGTGTGTGTGTGTGTGTGTGTGTGTGTGTGTGTGTGTGTGTGAGACTGAGAGAGATGGACTTCTGATCTCATGTGAGGCTTCTTACTGTTGAGTAAAAGTAACATTTACACACAATCGCAAAACTAGCAACCTCGAGAGAAAACAAAGATAAGCAGAGAAATAGACAGAGATCATGGTCGTGACAGGTTTATAGGATCCCCTGGAGTGAAAAAGAGTTCTCCATCATACCGACCCACTGAGGGGATGAGGGGGGGAGCTCACACACACCAACACCTCCTGTAGTCTGTGTGTGCGCATTTGTGTGTCTGTGTGACCCAGGCTTCAGGCCCCTACTCCATCAATAACAAAATGGCTTCATCTTCTGGAGTAGAGTGCGTGTGCAACCACACACACACACACACACACACACATTCCTGTAGATATATAGGCATCAGTGACAGTGTTGGTGTGTGGGAGGACCATGTACCCATAAGAAGTTAAAGCCTTCCCAGGAAATCAGAAACGTATGTTTCTGCCGCCACGGTGGTCCTCCGTGGAGGATAATTCAGTCCCAACCACGGTCCACTGAGGATCACATCTCTCATTTCATCCTATCTTTACCTCTCCTCGGCTTATCCTTTCTCTGCCTGCGTGTCTGACACATAAGGATTCACAAAGCTATTTTTACGACGCAGACCCCTACTGTATTCACATTAGGTCACAGAGCTCTTTAAGGTACAATTTTCACTTAAGGAATAGCCATGCAGAGCCAGATTACATCATTTTTTAACTCTGTTTTCTGGTGAGTCCGTTTGAGAATCAGAAGCATATACCAGTGATAGCCCAGCGAGTGGTGCAATTGTTAAAAAAAGATTACTTTAGTTGGAACATCAGTTGATATCATGTTGAGACAATCAATTATCTAAAAGGAATACCTCACCCCATAAATGATCATTTCTATATCACTGACTCACATCATGTGACCTTAAATTCTGGAAGCAAACTTCCCACAGGCCTCAACGGCTAACAAATATTTTAAAAACGCAGAAGTGAAGTGTTTCAAATAGTAAGGTTTTAGTGAATATTCATGCTTGGGAAACATGAATATTCATGTTTGCTTCATCGACATGTTACCGACTGGCTATTGCCATAGTTACAGCAGCTAGTGGGCAACAATGTGCAGGAACAGAGGTAAGCATGCAAATGAGCGTTGGGACACCCATTCTCGTCCATTATCCATCTACTGCCTTATGTTTTAAGTTAACAAAAGAGTTGCTTTGTTTATGATGTTTATTAAAAATCTTGTTGAAATTATATGGGAAAATGGTATAGTATTGATTCCATAAAATGATAAAGAACAGGAGACGGAGGAGGTCCCTAGACCTAACTTTCAGGACCGCGGTCCATCTTTGTCTCTGTCTTTTGCTGTGTTTGTTTTTTTCTTTCTGTCTCACTCTTATATCTTTTCTTTCTTCACACAATGCTCCCTTTCTATTTCACTGTTTCCTCAGATCTGATAATTCATAACTTGCTGAGTCTGATAACTGCGTGAAAAGGGAGTGTTGGCAGGAGCATGAGGCCTGGGCTTATTTAAGAGCCTATAAATGATGTGGAGGGCGACCTTTCAACTCTGCTGACCTTTGACAGCGGGGCGACGTTTCAGGGATTATCTTCTCTGCTCTGCTCTTTCCTTTCCTTTTTTTGCAGACTAACGCACAGTGTGTGTGTGTGTTTGTGTGTGAGTGTGTGTGTGTGTGCTTGTGAGCATATAGGTGTGTGTCGAACACAAGTGATTCACAGCTGAGGACACACTCTCTGAGAGACTCTAGGAGGGCAGTCAGTCATGCTGAGCGCTGCTAAGAAAAGGTGAAGCATGTTATTTATCAGCGTCGTGAGGTTTCACCGCAGTAAAAATGTGCAGAGATAGAGACCACAGAAGACAAACGGCACAACTTTATTTCAAACCTAAGAATAAGACATGCATATATATAATAAAACAGTAAAAAAACCTGAGAGGTTTTAGTTTAGATGTCTATTGTTTTCTTTTCTTTTATTTCTACTAATATGTTCAACGGTAAGTTAAGTGATTTACTGTGTATAAACTCCAGTGTTAGGGGTAACCTTTTAGAGTACACAGATTACTTTTCTGTGTACTGAGTCACTTAAGGCCCAGATCACAGAAACACTATCTAGAACGCATCAGCCGCAAAACCAAACTTTTACTCTGGTATGGCGCGCCTTTTTTAGCGTTTTTTTAAAAGTAAAAGTTTTCTCAAATTTCAGGGTCAGTCACAGAGTCGTGGCAAGCGTCAATGTCACACTTGGCCCAGGCACCCAATCAGCAAGATCAAGCAAGAGGCAGGCTTCATGACTTTACCACTGACTTTCTGTGTGCGTGTAGTTGCTCAGCTAGCCAGTTGGCAGAGACAGCCTTTACCTCGTGAAAGTATTTGCATTATTTTGAATTTGTGGATGAAAAATGACAAGAACATCACAGTGACATGCAAAGTAGGTCTGTTGGCGTAGGCTATGACTCTGCCTCTGCCCAGCTGTTTTCGAATCATTAGCAGTCGTACGGTAGCACAGGTGCCACCTGTCAGGGACCCTCAAGGTTTTTACTTTCAAGTACTTCAAGTAACTTAACTTTTTTCATTGCAGTTGGATTGCAATTATTGCATGTTGTAAGAACTTGTTAGGCTATCTGCATTAAGCCATAGTACCCTCTGGATTTTATGTTTACTTGTCATAAAACAGAATAATTAAAGAGTTGTAAAGTGGGTATTGGCTCTGTCATTCCTGTTATTAGCCTGCAGAGTTACAGATGCCGTAATTTCGAACCACCAATCCTCTGTTTGAAGGCCCACTCTATCATTGGGCCACAGTCGAGTCAACATTCAAAGGTATGCATACAGTAGGCTACACGCGCTGTGGACAATATAATATAGCACCTTTAAAAACAGAGTTTACAAAGTGCTTTGAGAGACAAAGCAGCAAAAGCAAGACAAACTAAGGTACTATTCAAAACCTGATAAAACAGTAAACAATATATATAACCAACGAGCGCAAGGAATTGAAAAGGGGTTTTAATTTTTGGTAAAGCAGAAATAATCTAACTCATAACTATGCCTCCTCATTTTATAATAATGGATTTAGACATGTATTGCATTTGGCTTAGTGAAATGACGAGAGGGAAAAACATGGATGGTTATATATAATGATACCACTGTATGTATAGTTTGTTTACATTATTTTGTTGTTTCACTGCATGCAGCACACTTAAATTGGTCACAGAACGTGTGGTGGTAAATGAAAAGATGTAAACTCAGTCTTAATCTTTGTATTTCGGATACTTTCATATTCTGAATGTTAACAAATTATCTGTTTTGTTTACTTGTATACAAGAAAACTCTACGGGCCAACTTTAAAGGGCTGTATCCATTGCTTTGCATACAGTCTTTTCAAAGTTAACTTCAGACTTTACCAGAAAATCTCTTTTAGGCAACAAAACTACTGGGTTAGGTTTAGGAAAATCTCATGAAATACTTAGTTAGATTTAGGCAACAAAACCACACCTCCCCTCCTGCCCGCCCTCTGTGAGCTTTTGCAGTCTTTATACTTACTCGGTCATGGTTAAGTGGATAATAAACAAAATAATTTTGTGGGGATATCTATGAATTATGCTGCATTATTTGTCATGCGTACAGCTACAATGGTAGCCCAGAACAGCAGTAAAACACATTATATGCATACAAACCATAATTTGCAGTCGAGTGAGAAATGTGCAAACACAGTGGTATGGTTTTTTAAGATTATTTAGACTAGAAACTATTAAGTGAATGTGAAAAGGAGGAGAGTTTGTTTCACTGTTAGAAAGGCATCTATACCCATGTTACAATTACTTAATCAAAACAGGAAATTTCTCATAAACTTAAATGCATTATAAATGTTGAATTGATACATATTAGAGGAGTTTCTACATGGAGGAAAAATAGAAAAAAAGGAAGCTCTACTCTACAGCGAAAGGTAAGAGGAGCAGGATCTCTCTCTCTCTCTCTCTCTCTCTCTCTCCCTATAATAATCTGCTCATTTAAGTATTTTTACGGGGCCAAGGGAGCAGCTGCGCTTCTTCACTTTAAGACGGCAGAGTACACTCGGAGTGCCAGGATTGCACTCAGCCTCTGTCTCGGAAGACATCCACTGCACCGTTTAATACGACTTCCCGGGGCCAGATTTACTGTGATGGCTTTTGAGGCAAAGAGGTATAATATGACAAAACATGGCCCCGTAACCCCGGGATGTTCAACAATGTTTAGTGGTGAGACCCATTTAGCTGGAGGATTGGCAAATATATTGCTTTTCCTCCCTTTCTCGTGTACAGGATTTCAATAAAATGGGGCAGTAAATCAGGCTTGAATTCAAACTTGTGACTGCTCTCTGACTGCATAGGCCTCTGTATTTTAGATGTGTGTGTGTGTGTGTGTGTGTGTGTGTGTGTGTGTGTGTGTGTGTGTGTGTGTGTGTGTGTGTGTGTGTGTGTGTGTGTGTGTGTGTGTGTGTGTGTGTGTGGTGTCCATTACTGCATTGTACTGTAACACCATCTGCATGTTAGCAATGCAAGAGTTAAACCTTGAAACTTACATAAAATAAGGTGGGACATATACTGTTATGTCATTAGGTACAAATAAAAGATAAAAAAAAATCTATTGTTTTGCAGAAATACAGAAAGTGATACAGCAGGTGATATAGACATATTATTATTTATCTGATACAAGTCCTGTCTAAAGTTTTTTTCCCATGGTGCCCACCTCTAAGGGGGTTATTTTAACATCAAATAACACACACACACACACACACACACACACACACACACACACACACACACACACACACACACACACACAACACAGTGTGTGCTGGGGGACACATTGATGGAATGTGAATGTCAGCGGTCTCTTTATTTACTCTCCGTATAAAACACTGAGCAGTAATTAACAGCAGGTATCCTCCCTAGCCGGAAGGTAATTGACTGTTTCAAAGCTCCAACACTTCATAACCCAGGCTGTGTGTGTGTGTGTGTGTGTGTGTGTGTGTGTGTGTGTGTGTGTGTGTGTGTGTGTGTGTGTGTGTGTGTGTGTAAGAGAGACAGAAACTGTATGTGAGCGAGAAACTGAGCGTGTATGTTTTTTTGTGAGTATTAAAATGAACTCCTTTATAATCCACACCTCCCCCCCACCTCTCCTCCCTTCCTCCCAATAAGGATAAGGGTCAGCGGCGGTGGGCAGAGCCTCTCAAACGCTCCTGGATTTTTCTTTATGAGCGCATTAACATTCAGGCATATTCATTATCAGTAAGTGTGGTAAGATGGACCAAGCAGAGACCTTGTGCAACCGCCAAAAAAAATGTGAGCTGTTAATTTTAGAACGTGAGCAGAATGTTTGTGAGAGCTCAAGTGAGCTGAGATCTTGTTACTTTATCCAGTCGACGTGGACAGCTTTGGGTCCTTTTTTAATTAATAGATACACTTTACAGCCACTGTCAGACACGTCCCTTTTCATGTACCTGGCCAACAGCAGGATTTTGAAAATCCAGTGTTTCTGCATTCGAAAAAACATGAAAGTGGTAGTAGTTCAATTGACATATTTTTTTGAAGTTCCCTTTTATGCTAATTACATCCCCATTTGACTGAAACCCCAACAGGCATGGCCAAAGAACAACTGTACTATTTAGCCCCTTTCCTACATGTACCTTAACCGGTATATGTTTCAGAAAGAGAAGCCAGATATTAAAGTAAGACTATGGCTGAGTGGAGAGCAGGGTCGTCCTCCGATCAAAGCGATTGGCAATTCGATGCCCGGCTCCGGCAGTCCATGTCGTTGTTTCCTTGGGCAAGAGACTTAACCCCAAAAGTGCTCCCGCAGGCTGTATGACTGTTAATTATAATCCTGATGGATAGGTGGCCCCTGCCATCAGTGTATGAATGGGTGTGAATGGGTGAATGATGATATGTAGTGTAAAAGCGCTTTGAGTGGTCAGAAGACTAGAAAAGCGCTGTACAAGTACAGTCCATTTACCATTTACCCTCCAACAAATGGCAGCACTGGACTTTTAGTACATTTTCTTGAATTTTCGGCCACAATTCTGGTGGAACAGACCAAGTGACAAACCACCACAGCTGAGCTCAAAGTGCTAAATGAGTCTACTGCATGTATTTATTGGATACAGTCTCGAATAGAGGGCTGTGCTCAAATACTACAGATCTCTGCGTAGTCTTGCGCCAGAGCTTACACGGTAATATACAGCTTTCAAAGTTATGACCTTTTTAAAAAGAAATGAAATAAATTAAGATAAAATAATGAAAACCAATTGCAATACCAGTGGTTAAAGCTGCTAAATTAAACATTTTGAGCGTATCCTTTGCTTCTACACATCTCTCAACATGGCTATGACTGAGCAGGCGGCAAGAAGCTAACAGTGCTAACAGTGCAAACAACGGTGTTATCGGAGCTAACAGCGCTATGTCGCTAGGCCTCTGCAACGACGCTGTCAGTCAATATAGCAGAAAAGAGACCTAGAAAAAAACCAGTAATTAAAAATGTCTTTCAGCCTACTTAAAAAAAGCTTAGTTAGTTTATCATGTACAGTGCATATGTAGCATTCAAACTAATGAGAAGCAGAGTGTCCGTGGTCAGCTGCTTCATGCTCACACAGGGCCATATGTGCTTTCCTCCATCATCCTCACAGGGAACATAAAGTTAACGAGAGGCTTGTTAGTTGTCTGTTAATTAGACTGTGTGTTTGCTAATTGATTTCTGTTTACCAGCGTTGTGGGTTGCTAATTGTTATCTCTTTATTTATGTTAATAGGTGTTAAAAGATTCCGACCAGGTGTGTCCTAAGTTGTAATTTGCCCACAAACAGCGGCAGCAGTAGACACAACATGGTGTCAACCAAAAGGTGCCTCTACAATTAGAGCTCCTCTGAGACATGCAACCCTGATTGGCCATGACGCTAATTAATGTTAATTGGCATGTTAACAGTTACAGGCCTTTTCTAACTGACAGCAGTGCTTGGCCTCCGCTGTTTGTTTTTATCTGGCTGTTTGCTGTGAAATGCATGACATACGACGAGGACATGATTCCAATAAACCAAATGGAACACATTCTGTTTTGTTGTTTCAATAAATTGCCTGTAAAAGGGACAGCTGGCTGTTTGCTGGTTTCACTGTGCCCAGATCTGCTGCACTGTACTTGTTCTTTAAAAGGAGAGGAACACACCAGCGTTTGAACCAAATTCACTGCCTAGTGAGAACACAGAACTGTACTTATGCAAATTATTTGGAAAACTACTAATACAACTGACACCAAGCTATCAAATGACAAAATGTAAGCCAAATATTTTATTTGTTGTAATATGACAATGCATACATTTCAACATTTATTTATACACAACTGTATGTTAAAGTAAAATCTTTATTGACACAAAAATCCAGTGGTTAGATCAATTCCCTCTTCTCCTGCTTACCTACACATGCACAATCATGGAACTTTTTTCCCATTCAAATAAATAAATATAAAGATGTTTTCATAACAGTAATGTGAACAGGCAATGATGTAAGCCAAAAACTAGACACCTACATCTTATCTCCATAAAAAAGAAGTGCTACAGAATGTTAATGCAACTAGATACAGAAGAATCTCTCAACAGAACGGTGAGTTTTGGGGGTTTAGTCGTCAGTTCTTCGTCTTTTGGGCAGACGGAGCCTCTCCGTGTTGAGGAACTGCTCGATTTTGGAGATCTGGGCTCTGAAGGATGACTGTTGGTCCTCCCTCTCCTGGGAGCAAAAGGGCTCCCAGTCGGACTCTGAACTAGGACCTGCGGCTGAGGTAGGAGCTCTGCTACACCTGGTGTAAGGAGAAAGAATTATGTTAGCTAGTTAGCTTGACATGAAGCATTATGAAATCACCTTCACATCATGTAGAAATAATCATCATGTTGAAATAATCAGTTAAAACTAACATTTTGACCTTTTTTGTACCCAGCGTGTTGCAGCGGTGTACGGCATGAAGACAGACACTGGGTTTGTCCTCACTGTCTATGCTATGTTATTCATTCTCCCTGTGCAGGGGCGATAGCTAGCTGCTGGCCTTTTTTGGCTGACAATACCAATAAATTCTGCTTTGAATAAACTGTATTGTAAAATACCTAAATAGTGCAGAATGTACGTATATCATCCTATGATCATTTAATGTTGAATCTAATCACTAATGAATTATCATGGACTCTTCCTAGCTGGCCAAGAACATTTTCATTCAGCTAGCTACTGTAGATAGCTGCGTATTAACAGTAATAAAATGAAAAAATAAAACATCACACAGGTGATTTTGGATGTTGGATTTGCAACCTCTGTTGTAGAACCAACAAACTCCACAGTAGAGCATCTACTAAGGTAAATGGACTTACCCTGGGGTGCTTTGCATTGACAGTCTGCTGACTGGTAAAGACGTGTTGATCAGAGACGCTCTGCTCTCCTATGCAAAAATGACACCAAAAAGAGCTCAAAACATCTACTGTCAACTTCTATTTAGCCTGCAAAGATCCATTCCTTCTCAAACCTCATTGGCTCCTGATGATGCTAACATTTCTTAAGAAAAAGGAACATTGACCGATAAACAAACTTGTTGCGGACAATAACCAGTGGCAACTGATATGTAACAGTATCCAGCCCCTGAGAAAGTAGCCAGGCCTCGACTGAACTCTGTGTGACGTTCCCAGTGTACAGAGTCTGCAGAAAATAAAGGCTTTGGACCTCACTACAATTTGTTAAACTATCAGACCAATACTTTTTTTTCTCATACTCGAGGCATGGTGCACTTTATCTCCCTCAATTGCCGGCACCTGGATCTTATAAAACGCAGAGTGGTAGTTTGCGGTGATGGTGACAAAAGAGAGAGTGAGAGTGTGCGAGAGTGAAAAAACTGAAGCGGCAAGTGAGCGGACGGGGAGAGCGAGTGAGTGAGGGACAGATGATGAAGTGATAGGGGAAGAGAGAGAGAGAGAGTGAGGGGAAGGATAAAGACTGAGTAAGTGAGAGAGGAGGGGTACCCAAGCGCCATTAAGCAGACTTTCCATCACAGGTCATTCGTTCTCTGTCTGTCTGGCTGTCTGTGAGTGCAGCGCACATCGGCTACGTCCTTTCACTCAACACCCGACCTAACATTTGTCAAAGTTTAACTCGTCTAAAACCTCTCTCGGATATTCCGCACAGTCTGTTAAATTTGTTGGCCTCGGCTTATATATGCTTGCTCTCACATTCTGAGCCTTTTGGACCGCAAGAATGTCGAAAAAAAGCATTACAATGTCTAGTTCTTATGAGGTTATGTCAGGTTGATGTAACAGACATATTTGTTAAGCTCTAGCACAAATTTCCCCCGGGGTCCACTCAGACACGGTTTATGAAATGATGGAGCTGAGAAATCGGTGGAACAGCAATGACCTCAAACCAATTTATTTGATAGAGAAGATATTTTATAGGGGTCACTGTAAACTTCCTCTGAGGCGGCGCACATGTGAACATCATGCTATGGCCATTTCCTGCTGTTCAGCCTCAAGTCGTTAAGCAGAACAATGTTGTGGGTTTGCCGTGATGAAATGGACTCGGACGTGGGCTTCAACACTTGAAATAAAACGTTCCACAGCTCAGATAGTATTAAGATCACTCCTACATCACATAAGATATAGGAGAATGTAAATCAGCGCTCTGTCACCTGTAATATTGGGATCAGTTTCAAGCTACAGATGGTTCCATAGAGGTTGTGCTTCCCCACTTTACAACAGCTTCTGTAACTGACCTTGTCTGGCGTTGCTGTCTCTCCGCAGGTCTCTCCCAGTGCATCTTGCCCTCCCTGCCGGCCTCTTGGCGTGGAAGCCGCGGTCCCAGAGACACTGGAGGCATTCAGCAGATCCGACGCCCTGGTAATCACCAAGGGGACTGGGAGGAATGAGGTGAGTGATGGAGAGAACAGCGAGAGGGTAAGGATGAGTGATTAGTGATGTGAGTGACGGTGTGAAATACAGAAATACATCGAGTTCACTGCGTGAGAGGTAACCAGTGGAGCAGTGCTACTGTGTTCCACCATGGCACAATGCCTTTTTAAATGGAATGGATGCTTCAAATGCAACTGTCACCTTTGTTGTGCTTGCTTTGGAGGAACATGGGTATTGTGCTGGGAGGAGGTCTGAGGAATCCACCAGGACCACTTGTGTTTTGCCCCGACGCAGATGATCCCTGAAAAAAAAACACCAATGTGTTATAGAGACCAAAACAACCATACTAAAAATACTGATCAAATACTGCATCCATAACTAATAATTATATCCATGAATTGTTTTGTGCTTTAACATATTTACCATGATGAGTTATCATATAGACATAGGTTTAGAATCTAGTCCAGTAGTATAGGTAACATGAGCCAGTGACAGTTCACCCCCAAATTAATAACATTTATTTTTCTCTTTCTTGAAGTAATATTTGTCAATTTAGATTGTTTTGGTGCAAGTTGCCTAGTGTTGGAGATATTGGCCGAAGATTTGTCGGCCTTCTCTCAAATTTAATGGAACTATTTAGCACTCGGCTGATGGTGCTCAAAGCCCCCAAAAAGTGCATTTTTAAATCTCAACCTCTACAGAACCGCCCCCGCTAACCATGTCGCCTCTCAGAACTGTAACTAGCCAATACTGCACCACCGAGTTAGCTAAGGTAGCATCTCAGCTGAGGAGGACGCCATTCACGTTTACATATTGCGCTCTCACGACCCTCTCGTCCATGAGTAGGTGCACGCTTCCTTCTGTGCGGTGAGACTGTTGCCGGGTGTAGTTTGGTAGAAAGAAAATCGTTCGCATATCAAACTGCTCACAACAAGGTCTGTGGATTATCTTGGGTAACCGGTAGTGATCATTTTTGGAAAGAGACATTGATGTTGAGTTTTGTTTTTTTATCACTCTCTCACAAAAACCATCTAGATTGATAAATAGCACTACAGGTGAGAGGAAAAATAATAATAATAATAAAATACTGCCACTAAATGGTAATTCTAGCCATGTTTAAACATGCATTGCATCATTACCTGAACAAACTGATGTAGGACGGAGACATCAGACTTTTCTCTGGAGCTTCCTGTTCTTCTCTGAGCGCTGCCCCAGTCAAATGATGACCTGTACGTCTTATTGCTGAGCAGAGGCAACTCGTTTGTATCATCGTGCAGCATTTCTTTTTCTGGAGACTTCTCATAGCGCTTTGAACCGCCAGTCTCTGGTGATGCATCACTCTCTTGACTTGGATGGACAGGCAGCTTCAAATCAGCTTTGCTTTTAGTTGTCTTTGCATCTATTTCGACGTTCATCGTTTGCTCCTGACTGCTGCCAGTCTCAAGCCGAGATTCAATGTTCATAGTGTCCATTGTGGTATCAGCAGAGATATCCTTCAAATTACATTTGTCTGAAGGTTCCTGGGCAGTCTCGCAGGCATCGGTTTCTGGTGTGTCTACGTTTGACTGACCTTCCCTCTCCTTGTTTGCACTAGAATCATCATCGGTTACCAGAGACTTCAACTGTGCACTCTGCTCTGGGATATCCAGACTTGGGAGTAATGCATCTGTTTGCTTAATGTCGCTGGTGATGTCAAAGGGATCACTAGGTTGAGTTTGTTTTGTCGCTAACTCTTGGATGCTAACACCATCCGACTGAGCAGCTAATGGTTCCGTGCTGGTCTTTGAGCTACAGATACGTGACGGACTCAGAGGTACAGAAAGTTCAGGAGATATATCGTCTGCTGATTTCTTGGAGAGTTTCTCTTCCGTGGTTTTCTCTAAAACGTGATGAATCGGACTGGGAGTAGCTGACTCAGCAAAGGTTTGGACCTCATCATGACAGAGGCTTTGCACCTCTTGAACGACACAGTTCGGCCCGTGATTGACAAGTTGGCGCTCATCAGAACAGCACAGAACAGAGGGAGTCTCATGTCCTTCGTTCAGACATCTGGAGTCGGCATCCTTCTCGCTGCCGCTCTGAAGGAGACTTTGTGAGCGGTCTGAGGGCTCACAGGCGGCCAGCGGTGGCTCAGTGTCCATGAGGGCGATGACCTGCTGTGAATCGCCCTTCTCCGTGGTCGTATCAGTAGTCGTCTGGGCCGCTATCTGGGTTTCTGCTGCCTGCAGCCCTGTCTTTCCTCTCTCCTCCTCTCCGTTCGTCCCTTCACCCTGGGCTCTATCTTTTGTTTCTGTTTCAGGCTGGTTGGGGACCCCTGCATCCTCCGTTGACCCTTGGCTACCCTCTCGTCCGTCTGCTCTATCTGTTTTTTGGGCTGCGAGCATTCCTCTCTTCTCTGAAGCACATCCTCCTCCCTTCGCATCTTCTCCCTCTCCATTCCACTGCTGCTCCTCATCTCTGTTGTTTTTTACTTGTTTCGCGTCATCTTTCCATCCCCGTTCCTCTTCACTCATTCCTCTATTCCCTTCATCACTCTGTTCTTTGCTCAGCAAGTCTACAGATCCCCCGTCAGACATGTGGTCATGGCTTAATGCAGTTGATACGGTTACTGAAAAATGTTTTCAACAAACAGGTCATTAAAACATCATAGCTTCTAAATAAAAGCAACGCAATTGATGTGACTATCTTGTAGTCTGTCAATGACTTGACTAAATTGCTGTGTTGAATTCTTACTAGAGGAACAAGGAATAATATATGCTTATGTACTGTATGTTTATATTTAGCTGGCTGACCTCCAGTTGCTCCAGTGGCATCCAGCTCAGTCACAACCCCCGTGTCCTCCAGACAGTCTGGGCTGCTGGTCTGAGCGGAGGCCAAGTGCTGCAGACTGCCAAAGCTAGGCAGCTCAGAGCTGGAGATGGGTTCATTAAGAGTTCCCTCTCCTCTGATTTCCTCTGTAGAGACACCAGGACTCTGACCACCGTCTCTCATCTGTGGAGAGAAATAAACAAAGTGGCATGCTTTTATTTTATCCTTTTCTTTTTATACCACAACACCACCAACTGTGCGGTACATGGATGGTGAAGAGCACCAGGCTGAGCTGGTTTTAGGAAGATGGGGGGTTTTCATCTTCTTAATAAGTAGTTACCACTGTTGTTATGTTGGTTGAGGGTTTCTGCCATCAACCACTCATGTTCGACACACTTGCTTGCATTTACATGTCGCGACAGCGTGTGACAAAGGCACAGTTCACCGACAAGCTGACAACCGTACTTTCCAACTTATTTTTCCCTAATAAATTGTAATGTATGTGAGTCAAACAGAGCAGCACTATGGCCTCCAAACTGACTACAGCACTAAATCAATACAGTCTTTATTGTTAGACTGCCGTATTTCACTTCACTTATAGAGCAGGTGCTTCTTGTAAGCGTAGAATGCAGATGGGACCTGTATCTACATAGGGCCTGGTGAATGTTTACATTGGCCTTCATATCAAAAAATAAATAAATCAAAGTTCAGTAGGTCACAATTGAGGTGCAATCATTAATTAATTTTAGCCAGAAAAAGAAAGATTTGTCATGTTGGTATGATGGCACTGAAATAGCTTTGTCTCTGTATGAATAAGTGTGTTTGTGGTAATATAACTGACTCCTGTGTGTTCTGGGCACACACAGGCCACTGTGCATGTGTGTGTGTCTTTACCTCCAATTCCTGTATATGCTGAGCCTGCACTTTGGCCTGCGAGGACAGCTCCGTGTGTTCCAGACGAAGCTCATAGTAAGCCTCTTTCACTGCTTGAAGCTCCTGCCGCTCGCTCTTGATGCGATCCAGAAACATTGCCTTCTGTTTAAAATAAACGTTGAGACAAATTTAAAACAGACATGATGGCTCTTTTCAGTTTTTTCCCTTTTGCTTTATAAAAATGTCAGCATTACACTGCCTTGCCTCACACTACAGTTTTTCTTCTACCTCTTTGTCCCAGCTGTGCTTGGAAGCGGCGTCGCTCTCCGTCAGTTGGGCCACCTTGTCTTCCGTCGCCTTGCTTCTCTCTCTCATCACCCTGTGTTCCTGCTTAAGGGCCTGCAGTAAAATTAATCACCCATGGGATTTTTAATGCAATACTAAATTTTTATGTGTTTATTTAACGTGAACAGAGGGTCTTAAACAGAGCGGGGAGAGAGGGAGAGAGCACTTCTCGCCAATACAAATCAGTTGGCTTGTGTCATTTTAATAATGATTTTAATAAATGAATGAATAGGTGAATTAAAAAATTGAGAAGGGGGTACGGATAGAAGAAAGGAGAATAATAAAGTGTTAAGCCATAAATGGAGAATAAACACACCAACTATCATTCAGTTGCGGAGGGGATCATATTCACTAATGTATATGTTGTGATGTACAACACCGCATTCATCACATTTATGAGAAGAAACGATGGCTGTTATTTATTTCTGTCCTTGTATAAATTCACTTCATAACCATTTAAATAGACCCTGAAAAACTCCTGATCCGTATAGGGGCCAAAAGGTGGTTCAGGGCTTCATCTGGAGAAATACACCACATTCACATTCTTTCACATCTATTTTGATATACATTTGCTTCCATCTGTTTAAGCATACAATGAATGGATATGTGCATCCAAGAAAGTAAAAATAAATAAAAATAAGAGGAAAGTCAGGAAGAACTAGTGACACCACTGTATTTTTCCAAAAAGCTGTTTGTTTTGTTGATTTTTTTTGTCAGTACTCAGCAATTGTTCTTCTGAGTTGACAATTTTGTTTTTCTTTTTTCTCATTTTACAGAGACACATTTATTTCCCCTAAATTATTACTGAAATAATTTACAATTCGAATCTGGATGATTACACAATGTAATGTTTTTAAGCTTTATCTGTCCTAAAAGATTAAATCATGTGTCTCCAGATGACCGAAAAAGAAGGAATTTCTTTCGCCCTATGTTTTTCTGTTAAACGTGACAGTATAATTGGATTTATTCATATAGCTGAATGGGTCAAAGCGATTAACTCCTTCCTTTTTTCCTTTCTGCTTTACTACCTTTATAGATCCCTCACATTGTAGCCAATGTTGTCTACCTGTGCATATCAAACTACAATGTTGCTTGCTTTTAATAAAATTACTTTTTACATTAAATAAGGTGACTTTTCATGATTTAGTAAGAGTTCCACTGTAAGCTATCTTTTCATTTGTTTATTGTTTATCATTTGCTTTTGAGTTCTTTTTCTGTTAAAACAATACAGATAAATTAATTGAAATTATATCTATACTAACATATCAGTAAAAGATATGGTGGGGGACAATACAAGGTGGTATAAATGTGGGCTCAGACGGCAAAAAACGGTGTTAAAAATAAGGCAATTTAGGGTTAATCCGTGCTGATGTATGTTCACACATTATGAACAGTTATGTCCATAAAACAGCAAAGAATACACATCTCTGACCTGGTACTGCTCTCTCTGAGTCTGCAGCTCCAGCTCCACTCTACTCACTGTCTGTGTCTGACTCAACAAAAGCTGCTGGGTATGCTGCAGAGACCTCATCACTTCCTGTGCAAACACACATACATGTGCAAAATACAGGTATCCACAATGAAGTCGTACGACATGACCCTTTTTTCCCCCCTTGAAACTATAAAGAGTGTATACAATTTCTTACAGTGGAAAGAAAGTCATTATTTCAGTATTACTCAGGTATTAAGTATTGTTTAAGGTAGTGGTCACATATGATTTCCTCCCTATTTTCTAGTTTCTTACCTGCTTTTCTGCTCTCACTGCTGCATTGTCCTCCCTGAGTTTTCTGTTCATTTCCGTTTCCTAAACAAGCAATAGCAATGTATAAAAAAGGAAGCATTATACATTTTTCTGGCTAATTGTCTTTGTTGGAAATAGAGTTTTAATTAAATGTGACAGATATGACATATTATTATCCTATTTACTGATTGTCATTTACCATGTTCAGTTTCTGGTGCAGCTGCTGACAGTGCTGCTCTCTGCCTGTAGAGCTGTGGGCCTCGTCGTGTCTAACGGAGGACATCTTGGCTTTTATCAGCTTGTGACTGACCTCCTCCAACTCCTGAGAAAGCACCATAGAATAATAACAATAATCAGTTAATTACTTTGTTTTAAATACTTACAATAATAGTTCTATAATAGTATTTCCTAGGCAACCATGGATATGAATTGGCTGCGATGCAGTATGACAAATTGACGATTGGTGCAAACTTCAGCAGCATTTTGTCTGACCCAGAGTCAGTAATATTAAATACAATGTGATGACAGCTTGCCTGAGGTAATTTGAAATGTTAATACACTTTTCCACATACCTTCGTTAGTGACACGATGGTTGCTTCTTGTTTTTCATTTGCAGTAGTCAGCTTCTTGTGTATTTTCATGGCCTCATCAACTGTAAGGATTACACATGGTGAGACACCATCGTACATGATGCTGTGACATAATTACAATGGTCTTACATTACTGTTAATGAGGGAAACACGGGGGGGGGGGGGGGGGGGACAGAGAGGGATCCAGATAAGCAACAATCTCTTTAATATTTTCACTCTAGTTGTTATGTGTCCCTTATAGGTAAATGATAAATGACACCTGGGATGTCAGTCTTTTTTTCAAATTAGCGACAGCAGATGCAGAATGAGGCAACTGTATACTTGAATCAAGCCTTTACATAAACAGAGGTTATTGAATGAGATACAGAAATAGAACTTGAGATAAGTCTGTTTGAAATGAGTTTTGTAGCTGAGACAATGTAATTGGCTTCAATTTGAGATTGCAATGGTCATATGTTTCATATTCCAATTTATCCTGACAGCAATAGCAAGCTAATGTCACTTCAACGCTGTATACAGCGCTGTATACGTTACTGTAGGCCTCCAGAGATGCTGCTTTCTACTATTGTCAACATCCATGACAAGACATATGCACTGTGAAAACCTACTGTCTTAAATGTGTCTCCCTATTGAGGTAAACAACACATACATTTAAGTGCAGAGTTTCATTTGCTATTTCACTGAACCATATGGGCAAGACACATGATTTAAGCAGCTTTGAATACCGTCTGAATATTACCATTGATGGTGATAAACACTAAAATCAGGCCAAAAAAATCAACATAATTTGGGCTAAAGTTCATCTCAATATACACAGCTCACTGAACACTGAAGCACCTGGGGGACCGCAGCAGAAAATCATGTCTGGTTACTTTACTGTCAGCTGTCTAATTTAACAGCAGGATGCAAATGTCTTGTCACTAGCATGGATCCATGGAGCCGCGTCAACAGAACAGCCTGCTGATATTTCTGTTGCTTGCTGTTGACCAGGGAGATCTCTGTTCGCACTTTATCAAAAAATCCTGGGGGAGCATTTAAAGAACATGACGGTGACCTTTGCTCGTTACCCGGAATGATATCTTGGGGATGAAGTGAAACTGGATATTTGTAGAAATCAATGTGCTGTTAAAAATATCTGCAGAAGCTCCACTCACATTACTCCTTCAAGTGAGCACGGATCAAGATCTCTGTCAGTTGTTTCCAGCACCTTGTTACATTCATACCCTAACTAATTCAGGCTGTTCTAGGAGCCAAAAAAGGGCCTCTATTAACCTGTAAAACTGCATCTATAGCCACAGGGAGAGCATCTATATATCTGAGTATATATCATAGACTGTTTATAAGAAGGTATATACCCATCCGTCTGTACATCCAATTAATTACCGTTTTGCTCTAGTGTCCCGTGGGCCTGTTTGACCATGGCACACTGTCTGGACAGAGCACTGAAACGTTTTTCAACCTCCCCCAACTGGTTCAAGTGGCTGTCCTTTGACCGGCTCTGCAAGGCTAATTTCTGTTCCTGTGGAAGAGGTCAAGTTAAAACATACAAAGAAATGAGTGCCTTCTTCAGAGACAAAAAAACCCAACTAGAAATAAATTACTGGACACTGTTTGACTTACAGATCTGGACAAGTTCTTATCGCAGAAATGTTGCAAGAATGAATCGATTAATGAATACAAAGAGGAACAAGGAAGAAAGGTCTAAAATGTTTTTTTTCCTTACAGCAATAGTTTAACATATGGGGAAATACACTTCCTAGCGGGGAGCTTGATGACATGACTAATACCACTCTTGTGTCTGTCTTTAAGGCTTTAAATCTTCCGCCAGCAGCTGGTTAGCTTTGCCTAGCATAAAGACTAGAAGCAAAGGGAAACAGCTAGCCTGGCTCCGTCAAAAGTTAACAGAATCTGCCTTCTGAAGTGATGTCAAGAATCCAGGAAGTCACCCCGCAAAAGATGTTCTTGTATGTACCCTACTGTAAAAACCCAAAGTTTGTTTTTCATATGAATGGAACAAATATCATATAACATGTAAATAAATGAGAGGTTCTAGTAGGATGTTTTGTTTTAACTTCAAACAATCAGGCTAGCTGTTTCCCCAAACGGGGGGAGCTGTGGCACATGAGGTAGAGCGCTTGTCCCGTAACCACAAGGTTGGTGGTTCAAACCCCTCTACCGGCAACATGCCGAGGTGTCCTTGAGCAAGACACCTAACCCCAAGTTGCTCCCCGGGCGCTTCATTGCAGCCCACTGCTCCTCCGGGATGGGTTAAATGCAGAGAAATAATTTCCCCATTGTGGGACTAATAAAGGATTGATTATTATTATTATTAAACTTTCCGTCTTTCTGTCAAGTTAAGCTAACTATCTGCTCGCTCTAGGTCTGCATGCAGCACACAGACGTGGCAGTAGCATTCAATTCAATTCATTTTGTATAACCCAAAATCACAAATGACAAATTTGCCTCAGGGGGCTTTACAATCTGTACACATTGCGACATCCTCTGTCCCAGAACCCTCACATCATTGATCTTCTAATTCACATCGCAACATAACAAACAAATCTATCTCCCAAAATGTCAAACTTTTCCTTTAAGTAAAAGGAGTTAGCCCTGAAAAAAAGAAGCATGCTCAGGTTTAAAGGCAGGCACTAAACAATAGGAAGCAAACCGATATCAAGTGATTGAGAGGATTGCGGTTTAACACAGATAGTGCCCTTCTTTTTCTGTGGGATGAAGGAATCAACTCAGTGCATGCCTCAGAGCGCTTTATCGCTCTTCAAACTGCCATTCTGGTTTGATTGTCTGTATCAAGCTGAGCAGCTTCTTTTTTGCCTCGCTCTCCCTTTCCCACTCCCTCCTCTCCCTCTCTCCAATACACCAGCTCACTTCGACTCCCCTCTCGCTCTGCGAAGCCACTGTGATGTGAAGAGGGTTAAACCGAGCGAGGCCCAGTTATAAAACATTTTAATAGAGATATTTTCCTTGCTTTGCTGGCAGTTCAAAGTGTCGCGCACTCCCTATCCGTTACTTCAGATGAGCTCTTCCCTCCGAACCCGTCCCTCCTTAGCACCCGTCCCCTCGCCCTCCTCTTAATTTTTCTCACTCCCACCAATCCTCTGTCAACAGTTTGTAGAAGTAGAAAATCCTTCCTCACCAGCTCACTTGATCTCTTCTCAAAGTTGTACTTCAGTAACTGTGAAAAAGCAGTAAAAGAAAATCATCAGGATAAAAGGGTTTCCACTCTGATGAGTCAAGCATTTGGGGTTTTCCAACAAGATTTTTTTGCTCATTAACTCAACATACCACAAGGTCAAGAATAAACTTTGAATCTCAGCTTTTAACCAACATGGATGAAAAGTGTTCAGTGGGGAACAAAATACATTTAAATATTTTACAATATTTAATTTTTAAAAAGTTAACCTTGGCATTCACATATAGATTTGGAAACAGGTATTATTCCTATTCAAATATTATATGTCTTTGATAAAAATGTGCTCCCACAGTTGTTAGGTTGCAACAAATGATTTTGCTCACTATTGATTCATCTGTTGATCTTATTTTTACTATCCAATTATTCATTTAGTTTATTGAATAGTGAGAAATGTCCACATTCTCCTCACGCCTGAGGAATACATTTTATGTTTTGTCCAACCAACAAAGGATCAATGATAATATTCACATTGGAGAAGCATGAACCAGAAAAATGTGGCAGTTTTCTTAAAATACTCAAACAATTAAAAGGAGAATAATTTGCAGCTTCATTTTCTGCCATCAGAAACAAAATTAAAAAATCTTCCTGTAAGAGCTCTTTGATTATACTTTTGTCTCAAAGTTAGCTGTCAAGTTTGCACTGAAACATTTACAAGATAGGCTGCCCTGGATGTTATCAGTCTTTAGGGATCATTTATCAAACAACCAGCACTTCATTAACCAGTATCAGTGGGGTTCTCATGCTGGGGATCCAGACCCACAGGGGGGTCACCAGATAACTTTTAAAGGGTTGCAAGTTGATTCATGGGTTGGAACAAAAATGGTTAGACTTTTTGTTTGTGTAGTTTTCCCTTTTTTATGAAATATGAAAACACCTCTTTTAATTATTAATGAAATAAAGCAACACAAAGGGGAAAATAATATTTCATTAGATGCACATTCAGCCAGTGCTGTAGGTTTGCAAATACATTTTGTTTAATGTCTTAAAGGGGTTAGATTGAGCTGCACTGTCTGACTTTATCTGCCAGCCTGCTTTCAGAGACAACAAGGTATTTTACTTTATGACGACTTTCTAAAATATTGAAATATGGAAAATCAAAAGAAAACATTAGCTTTTTTTTTAGCAGTGTAGTTGTGGGCAGTTTGAACCTATTATTTGTTTGGTATTGAGACTAATAAAATGATATTACTACAGAAAATCATCAGCCATCTTATTTATTGAGATATAAAATGCACTGCTGTGATGATTTATTCATATTTAATTAAAGGTTAGTTGAACCAAACTGTTCCAATGGGGCTAAAATTAGCAGAACGTCAAGGTGTGGCAATTAAATCTCTTCAGTCCCGACTGCCACTGATGTGAAAGCATGTTAAATTAAAAGGAGCCCACCAGACCGTGTCGCAAGAATTAACACACAACCGGGCTTCGCCTTAGTAAAAACACCACGGTCGGCGTCTCCCAGATAGAATATCAAAAACAGTCTCTATTGTCTCTGTAACGCGGCTGGGTTGTTAAAGTGCAGCGGACCGTGGGGACGGCTGTATATCACCTCTGGGGTGTCAGGCCTTAAGACTCAGGCCTGGGCTCTAACACCCTACGCCCTTGACTCTGGTTGGGCATGAGCTTTCTTTAGTTACTTCTCTCTTTGAACAGTTTTTTCTCTGTTTTTAAAGAAAGAAAGAGAGACAGAAAGGAAAGTGATGGGACGAGTGGGAGGACTGTGTGTGTGTGTGTGTGAGACAGAGATAGAGAGAGGAGGCTGTGTGTGTTACACATCTCAGTACCTGTAGCGACTTGAGCTCTTCTTTCAGGTTGTTAATCTCCTTGTCTTTTAACTCAGCACTGACCTGGTACTTCCCCTGTTAGATTATTATTGTGAGTTACAAAAAGCAATAAATACCAAAGCGCATCACCAAAGAATCGACTCCGAGGGCCAAGATTATGCCAAGGAGATGAGTGAATTTACTACTCCACTAGAAAACATTAATTGAATCAAATGTTTGCAGACGTTTTTGGGAATAAGCCCTTCATACCTTCTCCTCCTCAATGTTTCTTATTTTGGCCTGAAACTTGAGAAACAAAATAAATTTGTTCAGAGGGGTTTTAATGAATTGTTGAAAGTCTATGTTTAGATTTAAAAACTGCAACCAAACAGTAAAAACAAACCTGCTTCTTAACATTGATGAGTGACTCTGTGTGCTGGTTTGACACGGTTTCAATTTGATGTTGCAGGGACTCCTGTCACACAGAAAAAGACTCAATCTAAACAGTATACAATATTAAAATGAATTATGTGTCACAAAAGAATATCCACCAATCTAAGTACCAAAATAAAGATATAAAAGAAGTTGATGTGGAGCCAGCTGGGCCCGGCCGTACCTTCTCCCACTCCAGCTCCTGGTTCTCCAACACCAGTTTACTGATCTGATCCTCAAAGCGCGTCTCTGCATCCTGACACAGAAAAGGGCATTGTTTACATAACAGCTGATACTCAACCATCCAATCGCGCATACTGAGTAAGGAGTAACTCACAATCAGACACACAGACAACCTGGAGACACCTGCTAAATCAAATAACAAGACAGTAACTTTAGATTTTGGCTGGTACAGAGCGATTTTAGCAGGCATGGCGCAGACTGAGAAATCGGCTGGAGTTGAGCCAGAACTGCAAACTGCAGCAAGTTTCCCTGGTTCATCCCTCCGTATCTTTTTGTAGGAGCACGCAGAGAAAGAGGAACATTAGAGGGGAGGTGATATTTGTGGAAAGCCATCCCTATCCTCCCTCGTCCCTGGGAGAAGGCAGGTAAAAGTCAATTGCTCTCTATATATCCATGGGACTTTTTTATGTGCACGTGGGAGCTGGTTAACTCACTGAGTTTATTTTATAAGTTCCAATTAAACTATGCTACCAGCGTGGCGGTGCACAAAAAAAAGAGGAGTGCACAGGAGATAAAGCTGTTATTTTTCCACTGAGGAATCATTATGTGTGTGCGTGTGAGAGAAAGAGAGTGTTTACGTGTTTAAAAAGACACTCGAAAGTTTTATTAATCCCAAATTTAAAACTGCAGATCAACTTTGAGCTGAGGGCACTAAAAACTTTTAATTCATATTTTACAGAATAGAAAATAAGATCTTACGTATTGTGTGAAAATTCATGACTGTTATCATATTTTTGCCGTGGCTTTTCATCTCTTTATTGTTTTATTGCTGTTTTGAATGGATGCTTTTTACTGAGCATTAAAAAAAAAGTATCTGGGTATTAAAAAGTTATGGAATATTTAATAGTCTAGTTGGAAGAAGTTATACATAGCTTATCCTAAAGTTTTCCAGTATACAATAAGTCAAACTGCGTCTTAGTATTTATTTGAAAACTTTAAAAAGCTTCTCAGCTTACACTAACCAGTGTAACTAGTGTACCACATTCTCACTAACTAAAGCAGTGGGTTGTACTGTATAAAAAAAAAAAAAAAAGGGAAAATAAGAAAACAAACCCGTTGGAATTTGACCTGCCCAGGAATGTCCGGCACCATCATGACATCCTCTCGCTTCTTAACCTCTCCACCCCCTGAACGCAACAACTACAAAATGCTACTCTGATAGCAGCAGCGCCTGAGGAGGATCACACTGATACACCATCTCATGCTTGTGTCCCAGTTAACACGACTATAACCATAAAAACTAAATGGCAACAAACGACCAACATCCCATTTTGCTCGCCTAACCTTTAAGCACACTCGCAATGTGTTGTTGTTCGAAAGTACTTGCTGGAGGGTGGAAAGCATTATTATTATTTATTTATTTTACTTTTACAAACAAATTTACTTCCTACTTATTGGTCAGGGGTCAAATGGCTTTTGGTGACCCCCATCTTGATGCAATGTGCATCAAACCTAGCTGGCTCTTATCCAGATGGCAAAAAGAGGCAGCTGGCTTCCTCCTACTTCTATGAAATCACACTGCTCTTTAGCCAAACAAAGAGCCGTTAGTGTCTAAGTTTTACTCAGATGTGAGTGATGTGACGCAGAGGTAGAGAAGAAGTAAGCAATGCTTAAAACAAAACACATATCTTGTCATAAACGTTAAAAATGTGAGTTAACTGGACGTGGGATCAAAGTCATCAGTAATGTAAATATAAAGAGATGTAAAACCAACTGAGTTACGTCAACTGAACTTGAGAAAACTAGTTCAATAAACTTGAAATATTACAGGAAGATTTGCTTTACCATACATAAAAAAGCCAGACACCCGCTGGTTACCACATTAGCTACAATCCTTAGGGACTCTGACCAGTGTTTCTTTTCCAATACTGCATCAATTCAAAAAGCCGCGCACTGATGGCAAATGTTACAAATGCTACCGTACCCTCCGGATGTGCAGCTCCTCAACAGCCTCAAGTAGATGGGTTTTAAATTCCAGCAGCTGTAGTAAGATGGGCCCTCCACTTTCTGTTTGACAGCGAGCGTTAGACAAAGACAACTCCTGCTCCATCGCAGGTCCTCCTACCTGCAAAAAGAAATGCATGCTTCCTAATTTGATTCAAATACTTAGTAGTTAGTTTGGTAATTCTAAGGTACAAAATTGGGTTACATGCTGAGGTTGTAGGACAAAGACAGTGCATGTTCAAAGTAATTTCCTCCCACATACAATAAGAAAAAGTGTTTTCAACAAAGAGCTAACTGTTCTGCAAGTGTCCTGCACATTTCTTTAATATAAATGTCAGGAAACATACACATTTTTCCATATTTTGTTTCTGAGAACAAAACTGTCACAAATACCAAGTAGTTACTTAAATTAAAGGTTTTTAGTTTAAATCTTGTTAATGTTCTTTGCTTTGTCCTCTATTGTCAGAAGTAGTAACTTACAGCGGTGTGGGTGGGGAGTGTCCTGGAGTCAGCACTTAGATCCATCGAGTTGTTTCAGGGCAGGCCAAGGTCCCACTGGGCCTCTGCTGCCTGTTAATCAAGGGGGAAAAAAGCATTTAGTTGAAAGAGGTTAATAGAATTGGCTGTTTAATAAGCATTAACACTCTGCCTTTCCACGCGCATGCTTATAATTACTTCCTCATCTGCAATTTTTACTGCTAAATGCTTTTTATTAGAAATAATATGCAAGCACATTAAAGCCTCGTAATGTTCCTCAATCACTACAATCCAACCTAATGGCTTTGAAATGACCATTAGGGTTTTTTTCTTCCTTTGTTTTACACCACGTCCACTTTGGCGAGATGATAACACCTTGATAAGCCATCTAGGTTCAAATGAACCAGCCCATTGACACTAATAGGGGTCAGAGCAATAACACTGAATGGACAAATTGCACTGTCAATGCTTTTTAAATTATCTCGGTTATTCAATTTGACCCGGGGATGGTCGTCTGCGACTGTCTCTGTGTCCCCTCAACATAACCAAGAAGACTGAGTGACACAGACACACACACACGCTGCATAAAAGCAAATACACACTTATGGGAAAATATGACTATTTAAGTGGGGGGTCTCCACTAGCCACTGATCTCTTAATAGAACAGACCTTTTTTTCTCCCATTTAACCTGGGCTGGTATCAATCAAGTTGGAGAATTAAATGATCCCTGCTAGAATTGGCTACTATCATAAAATGACAGTGTGACCCCAGGCCGAGGCGGGAGCGGGTGGGGGGGCGCAAACGTCCGTTAGTGTGTCAAAGAGATAGTGTAAGTACGTCTTATGTGCACGCTTCGAATGTGTGTGTAACTGGGAGCGAGGGAGTGGACCGCAATGTCTTTATGTTCTTCTGCTGTGCTTCAGTTGAGCAGGTATTAACCACCATCTCCGAGCCATGAAAAGACAAATTAAAAGACCTGCCATCCATTAAATGGGAGCATTTCGATCACGCAACATGATGCCTGTATCACCTTTGGTTGAGTTATGTTAGTTACTGTTTTCATAATGCACTGAGGAAAAGAAAGTTAAACCATAGCCCTGGGATTGTAATACAAGTATTCACATTACAGCTTACAGCAATACAATAACTAAACTACTGGAATTACTGGCGTAAAAGTGTAGAAAAATAGGCCCTTTTTCACTGAAGACATTTTATCATGTCACAGTAGGGAAAGCAGGGGTATACAAATAAAAAGAATGAAGGATGAATTTGATTTTGCTATTTCAGAGTGTGGGTATTGTGCATGCTGGCTCACTGTCACACAGTCATGGCTGAATGGGACACTTGCATCTTTATAATATTAGTGACACCTGTGCTTTTCCCAGTAAGACAAGACAATACGTCTGCTTTGACAAAGGCCTCTTAGCCTACACGGCACAATAGTGGCTTGATAACTGTTGTTTTTTGACAATGTATCATTAGAGAATACATAACAGGACATTTCCCGACCATATTGCAACTAATAGGCAAAATATTAAGCCATTTATAAATGCTGAGTTTTTCTTTAAACAGAGGTACTGTGTTTTCAAAATTAGAGTCCTTTTCTTTTAGAAAATATTAAATGTAATATTCTTTCAACATTGTTTGAGTTACCTACTATTGTTTATCGTCATTCATTAAGGTACATCTTTGACTCCTTTATCAGTAAGACAACAAAACTGTCTGTAGTTAAACATTAACATCACTCTTCAAAGGTTTCTAAATGCCAATTAACAGCTTTAGCTCATGCTAACACCTTAGCCAAGGCCCTTTTAAGTCAGAATTCATTAGTAATATTCTAAATAACATTGGTAGCTATAGCGTTAGGGCTTTTCAGTTTGTCTTAAGTCGTCTAAATTATAACTTAAATCAAAGAAAAGTAAACTACAATGCAGTTTCCTTTTGGAATTACCCAGACTTAAACATTAGCCAAACCTCTAGCCTTAACCAAAAGCTAACTTAATGCTAGTGAGCTACGATGAAACGTTAGCATGAGCCTCTAATGTGTCAACATAAGCCAGAACATTAGGCAGTTTGTCCATTTATTTTAAGAAAATGTGTTGGTTTTTTTTAAATATATTGTTGTCCCTAGGAATAAAAACATCTCTTTTCTTAAGAAAAGGAGTCTGGTTAAAATGACGGTTTGTTGCTACACTGCCGTTGGTCAGGTCCGTTAGCAGCAAGGCCAGAACCAACGGCTCCCACAGCGCCCTCGCGCCTCCGGACAGACGACATGACGGCGGCCCATCAGAAGGAGCTCAGGGGCCACTGTGGCGCTGCTGGCGGAGAGGACACTGGATATTGTTCTAAAACATGAATTAATTGGTCGAAATACGGTCGACAAAACACACAAACGATATCAATACATCTATTAATAAGGTATCTGTTTCTGTATATAAGTTAACAAATTAGTACCCTGCAATAGTACAGTTTTCATGAAGGCAGTGCTCTTAATTTTTTGGGGCATTCAATGTCTCTCCCTTTGCTCATACTTTTCAGCCCCAGGACAGTCTCTGAAGCTCATTAAACGATAGAATTGGACGACATGTTAACAAACTTAATTTAACATTAACGTATACATCACCTGCCAACACACACACAACCAACAAAACAGATGCTGATTCTTATTGGCTAAATATGTACAACGAACTAAGATATAAACTTTAAAGAATGTATTTTTATTATTATTAGTTAAGTGCCAAAAGAAACGACACTCACACAACCAAGTGAAGGCAGCACTGGCCAGCTTGGTAATATGAAGGCGAAACAGCAGCCAAAGAGAGTGAGCCTTTGGCGCAATCTAGCGGTTGAATGTTAGAATTGCGCAGTTACTGCCTGAGCTTCTGCTTTGCCGTGCTCTGTTTCACAGGCTGCTTTCTCCTGCTTGTCTGCCCAGCCATAGAAGTGCTTACCCCACCATTATTTCTCGGTAGACATGGCTTCAATTAAAGAAAGAGCCGCAGCGTTAAACCTCGCCGAAAAGTTGTGTGTGCGTCCTCAAGGTGAGTTAAGTAAACACGCATTTAAAAGAGGTGTCGGTCATGGAGGCCTGCTCGTGTGTCTGAGTTTTTATTTAATTTTGTCCTGACCAACGACGATAATACAAACGCACAAACAAATATGTCTCCTTTGATCCTCTCTTCGTCCTTGTCCTAGCTCATGGAGTGGCCAGTAAACCAGTCCAGTCCTCTTCCACGTGGAGTGGACTCATCTCCCACCTCAGGTCTTTCGTGACGGTGAAACGTCGACGAGTCCACCTCAAGTCCCACAGCGACTGTTTCCTCGGCTCGGAGGCTGTTGATGTGGTGGCCGAGCACATCAGCTGTGCCAAAGTCTTCGTGTGTGTGTGTGTGTGTGTGTGTGTGTGTGTGTGTGTGCTAGTCATTGGATTTAATATATGGGAGCAGGTTTCACATCAAATAATTAGGTGGATTTTCAATTTGAGGCTTCCATTTTCACCCATGCCATCTTCCCATCACTGTCTTTTTATTCACAAACAAAAAGACATTCAACAAATTGACATTTCCCCTCTTTTCTGCCCAAGGGGCCAATGTGTCTCGGGACAAAGTGGCGTGCGTGTGCCAGGCCCTGCTGGACTGCAATGTGTTTGAGGCAGTGGGCACCAGAGTGTTCGGCAAAGTCAGGAAGCAGGATGTGTTTCAGGACAGCAAGAGTGCTCTTTACAGGTCAAATACACACGCAGAAATACTGCTAAAGCCTCAGTTCCAAAATATCCATCCACATTGGCTTTGAAGATGTTAAATATTGTGTCCTTTTTATTTTCCACACACAGGTTTGTAGGCCTGTGCTCTCCCTCGCTGGATGAGTTGGAAAGAGGTGTGCTTGTGAAGGGGATCCAGAAATTGTTCTGCAGTGCCCCTTCAGACAGGTACTAAGTTGACATCCTTCAAGTGTTCATAGCATACACTGAGCACACAGTGTATTAGTCACATCTACAAAAAAACAAACATATCATGCAATCCACTACTAACTATAGACTCCCAAATGACCACAGAGTTAGAAAACCTATTCCATAGTGTCTGCAGTGACTGAACATTTTAAGCATTTTATATAATTTTATATCAATAGTCACAATAGTTCACACATTTTTTGGAAAAGTCTATTTAAAAAAACATTTAAAAGAGTACTTTTTATGATTTAGCATTGCACGTCAGACTCACGATTGACAGTTTTTTAAAGAAACAAAATTGATGCAGCAGAACCAAAGACATCAGCAGCTTTCCAAATCACACACTTTTTCATTTTACTGTTAGTACATACTGCAGTCGTCCTCACAAAGTACATACTTTTGCATGCAGTATGAATTCAATTGTGACATACTTCTTCCTCCTAACATATCACCTTAAACTTCCACCCTCCTGCTCATATATCTGCTGTGCAAAGGATTGTGGGTCAGAATAGCATGTTTGCTTCCATACTGCAAAATGCGACCGGATGTAGTTGAACATCCTGGTATTTCTGCCATACTGTTTGACATCTTATGTATTGGGACATAATTAATCTTTTTCTGGCATACTTAGTACTATGGTAGTATAAGTATTTGAACGCAGAACCAGTTTCAGTCTTTTGACAGCCCTTTTTGATTCCATGCACTCTACTTCCTTGTCAAAACCTTATATCAACATAACCCACAATGCAACTCAACCATCATCTCTTGGAGATGTGTGTCTGATAAGGTCACATTTTTTCTAACTCCACACCTTGAAATGTGTGGGTTTTTTTTTTTTTGTTTTTTTTTTTTCATTTTCAAAGATGTGACATCACGTGAGACAATTTATCAGACTTTACTCAAACTTTTTTACACACTTTGTTGGTTAAAACTGGAGATAAATTTTAAAAAGATAAAATTAAAGGTTAGGAATGTTTTGATTTTCAAAGGGGTTGGATAACAGACAAATCAAAGTACTTCATCACATTGATGAATAAGACCTTATGAATCCAATGTTGCAATTTAAAAAGTTCTGTTTCATTCCAGGCAGGAAGAGCAGACGTGTCCCACTGGCTCACATGTCCAGATGTCCACCCCTGTTGATATTACTGAGACACCCACAAAAGCCAACCAGCTGGAAGCTCCTGCCACTGCCAGTCTGTCACTACAGCAGAGTCCCAGCAGAGTGCAGACGGATACTGTTTTACCTCAATCATGTAAGACACTATTGCCGCTGTTTTCATCTCTGCTAATGTTACACACATACTCGTGGTCACAGGGCTGGGAGCCTCTCACAGCATGCAGTTGGGTAAAAGGCAAGAAAACACCCTGATTGGACACCAGTGCACCACAGAGAAAAAAAGAAGAAAAAGACATATAGTCAAAGTAGGAAAAGCACAGTAGAATTTAATAACATAATTGATGGCTGCATTCCACTTAGGGAGACCCTGATATTGCCTGATATTGACATGAGCCAAACCTCTAATCTTTCAAGCTTTTCCTGCTATGACTAGTCAAAATGTAGATCTGAGTTTAACCAAAGTACATGTTATGATTTCGTTTTGGGTCACAAGTGCCAGTTCCCCTTTTCGAAAATGGCAATCTAAGATGATTGGCTCTGCATTGCAAACTACATCAGGTTGTTTTTAATAGACTGTTGCCCTCTTTACCTCCATTCACAGATTTTGATTTGGTGTTTCATAAAGGATTTTTATCTCATTAAAGAGTAACGGCAATAGCTGCCACATTTCATATTTTATTTCCCCCGTAAGATAAATTAACTCCAGCAAAGACCCGACCACATCTCATCACTAAACTCATCCTCTCCCAGACATGGCTCTTTTCCTCATTGACATTTTAAGCTCATACAGTAGTGTTATTTTTGAAATTTGGGATTTTTTGAATGGAAAAAAAAGTGCTTGGTTTACCTTGACTTGATTAAACCATGCTTAGGATTTTTTAAAATTTGTATTCATAATTTGTATTTGTATTTTTTGTCTTGCTCCACTCCCCAGTGGTGGACGAGGTGTGGCAGGAGCAGACTCTGCTCAGGCTGTTAAACCTGGTGGAGCTCCCCCTGCTGGAAGGGTTGCTTCAGTGCAACCAGGCTCCATCACCTCTTCATCCATCAAACCTGCTGGCTCACAGTAACCCAGACCTGATCTACAGCAGCAACCACCTGGACCGGCAGATCCTCAAGGCCTTCAGGGAATCTCAGTATGTTTTGGCTTTAAAAATGATTTGCTGCTTCCTCGGGTTGTTTCTATGAACCCAGGCAAGCGGTTTCCCCATTTCCAGTCGTTGTGCTAGGGCTAACTGGCTTCATATTATGAGTACAGACAGGAGAGTTTTTTCAGTCTTCTCATTTCTAACTCCCCCAATTAAATAGTGTATATAACCATATGTTTCCTTTTAATGTACTGAAAACTGTTGTTTATCATCTTGTATTCCTCCTTATCCCTCAGGGAGGACGAGTGGCTCGGTGCAGCTCTGGACTGTCTGGACTTCCTCCCCGATCAGCCGGTGGTGGAGCTGAGCAGGGAGCTGCCTCACTGTTTCCCGCAAGATCAGGACGGCTGTGAACAAGCACCAGCCGGTAGCAGTTCACAAGACATAGGCAAGTGCTCGGAACAGGGTTGGGGGGAGTGGGGGGTGGTAATCCGCAAAGGCTAGTGCCGCCACCCGATTGTATTTGTTGTCCTCACTCCTGACACGACCACCACAGATAATAACGTGTATTTCTGGCTTCAGTGCAGCCCCTGAGGTCCGTGCCCACCCCAGTCCACCACAGCGACGAGTGGCCCCGTCTCTCCCAGAGCGGTCTGGCCCAGTGTAAGCTGCTGCTGTACGGGACCCTGGTGAAACACTACAGCCACACAGATAGACCTCCACTGCTGCCCCAGCACATGACCGACATCTACACGGCCATCATCGACCTGCTGGGTGAGAACTGGCTGTGCGTTCCAATCAGGTTGCAACCTACGGTCCACAATAGTGAAGCCAAAGCGGAAGTGCCTGAAACTTGAATTCTCTCTACTGGCCATAAGGGGGTGACTCCTCTGGTTGCAAAAAGAACAAGAGGAGTCTCTACATCAGTCCTCCGCAGTCCAAAAATGGTCACTTCTGTTCACTAGTTGCAATAAACCAAGAACTCAAGGCTTCAAAACGGCAGTCTACTAGTACTTCCACTTATAGTATACGGTCCATGGTTGAAATACCCGTACTACCATACTATGTAAAAAAAAAAAAAAAAAAAAAGAAAAGTCAAATGCAATATGCCATATAGAACAAAAAACTCCTGCACACTGTCTTGCAGTATGCCAAAAATACCAGGATGTTCTACTACATATTCGGAACCAAAATCCTTTGCGCCAAAGAGGGTCAAAGTTCAAGGTGCAATGTTACGACAAAGTAATACTTCCCAATTGAATGCATACTGCATGCAACAGTACACACTTTGTAAAGGCTCCTGCTGTATGTACTTAAGGTAAAAAAGAAAAGTAAGAGATTTTAGTTGCAGCTTAGGATACTGAGGAAGAAAAGTAGATTTTCTCACTTGTATACTTAGATTCACACCGTCGGAGTAATAATAAACCGAGGGTCGTGACCAAGGCTGTTCTGGGTTCCCACACTTCCTGTAAAAACTATTTTCCAATCATAGAAAATGAGAATTGGGGAAAAACTCAAATGTCCTTGAAAATCTTGTGTTGTCTTGGGAAAATGATTTCAACATTCTCCTATTTTCCTTTTTAGCTGCGAATAAACTTCAAGGCTATCCATCAGAGCTTCCCATTGCCATCTGAAAGGGCTAAGTTGCGTTCAGGTTCATACAAAGGTTATGAGACTGCTCTCGGTTTTGTTGTGGACACCCCTTTAGTCAAGTCACATAGCTCCACATGAGGGTTGAATGGCGTTGCATAACGTTGCTCTCTTCCCAACTTGTTTGAAACTGTTGCGTAATGCTAAATTGGCTAACATTTATGGCTCAGTTGCTAAAGTTGTTGCGCTTGCTAGCTTATTTTGCATTCAAAGGTTTGCGATCCAATTGTGGCAAGGAGCGGTGGTTTCAAACATGTGTTGAGAGAGTTGGATAATGAAGAACTGGAAGACAGGGTCAAAAAAATGCTAACTTTGCTAGCATTGTCTCTTCAAACACAATTCTGCTTTATTAAGGTAAAACGGACCATAACATGAAGTTTTCAACTTTTGTAGCAGTAGCTTTACAATTAAGTGAAGTGCTGCACGTCTGCAGATGCGTTTGCATTATTCTTTTAGCAGTTTGTCATCATTTCTAAGCATGTAAGAGTTGATTTCATCATTAAGTTATAGCCATGGATTGCACTACTTTGAAATCAGAGTTCCAAAAAGAGGAAATTGTTTGTGTTTGACGTGGTTACCAGCTAGATCATCACTGCAAATATTGTGGAAAATGATCTCTAGAAAAGAGTGGGAACCCTGCTGTTTCTCTACACTCCCCTAAATTACAATAATCTCTCTAACTCACATTTGTGTATCTCTTTCCTTCCCAGTGAACGCTAAACTGTCCGCGGCTCTCGAAGCGCTGCAGTTGTGCCTGAAGCTGCTGCCTCCTGGCTGCAGAGATGAGCTGCGCACGCTGCTCACGTTCATGGCTTTGGCAGCTGACCCGCAGGGAATTAAACTGGACAAGGAGGTGAGAGCTGGGGACTAAAACTCAAAAAACTTTTCACTCTGTGTCACCACGAAAGAGTTTTACCACTTGTTTTTTTTTTTTTTTTTTTTTTTTCAGTAGTTTGACATTAACCATGTGCTGTTGAACGTGTAGATGGAGAACAGACAGGCAGTGAAGAGGTCTTTCTCGAAGGCAGTCCTCCACAGCAGGGATCTTTCAAAGGAGAAGGAGGACCTGATGGTGGTCTTCATGCTCAGCAACATAAAGGACATATTTATGGTAAGGGAATGTTACATTACATTCTTAGTTTCCTCTCTGTGGGTTGTTACCTCGACTTACCAAACAGACTTGGATTCCTTAAAGTTTAGGGTGAAGATGCACTATATAAAAAAACTCACAATGGGATAACTTTCTGCTAACATTCCCACAATGCATTGCATCACATTTAGATTTACTGCTCCCCGTAGATGAAACTACAGGGTACATATAATAAAGGGAGAGTAGTGAATGAGGAAGTGATTTTGGTATGTGTTGCTTCTGGTTAAATTTAAGCTATTAAAAGCCTGTCTCCTCCTCTAACTGCAAACCAGAGCCTGGCCCTTACAGTGTGTGTTTTTGAGCTTTTACATTCAGTGATTTTCTTCTTTCTTTTTTTTTTAACTCATTGTTGCGTGAACAAATTGCTCAAAATGGGTTGCAAAATATAGAAAACGCCATCTCAAGACGTTTTTCTGTGAAGGCTTCAGTGAAAAGGATAAGTGGGGATCTCAAATTGAAAATCCATCATTTTTGTAAAGCCGCAATTTCATCGCCGAATCGTTGTTCCTACATTGAATCATTTACCACCAAGACTTTCTTCTCTTTGCTCCAGATACCGGGGACCCTGCACAAAAGAGTGAGCGACAAGCTGGCCAGCCTCGCACTGGGGAAGCAGCCCGATGTGACTGGTAAACCAATGTTGCTCCAACACAAAAACACTTTGATAAAGGCCGATTTAAAAACACTGTCCTGTTTTATAAGTTAGAATAGATGTTTATCAAGCTCTCCTTCACCTCCATGTGTTTTTTATGACGTGGAACAGTTCAGAAATTAACAAAAATTTCACATCTGGGCTTGAGGTTTTGGCTCCACTCAACCATCGGGGATTTAACACATCTCTGCAGCCTTGTGTGTCCTCATCACATTCAAATGTGTATTGTTGTGTATTATACATATGTGCATAGTAGCTCTGAATTTCATGGTATTCCAGGGGATAAAGGCACTGATATTTCCCATTTTAATGCAATATCAGCCCGTGTCCAGTTACATATGTATCCGTCATGATTTCTTACTAAAGCACAGGAGCACAAATTGCTCCCACAGGTAATGTTTTTCTTGGTGTAACATTTTCTGCTGTTCAATAGTTTTCTACAGACTGTCACTGTTGTTTCAAGTTAAGATTTACTATCAATTTCTCACACTTCATTTTAGAAATCAGACGATTTGATGTTAACTTTAGATTTTACATATTTATAGATTATCAAAATGATGTCAACATATTTTACAGTTTTTACATATTGGGCAGCATTTTGACATCGACCCCAGAATGATGACACATTTTTAAGCCAATATTACCTGCAGCTGCTAATTATTAGAAACTGTCCACTTTCAACATTCACTGTTACTCTTTTAATAAATCACAAGATATGTTGTAACATTCCTTACTCAGCCTATGTCCTGTAAAACGCTCTCATGTGACTTGCCACCGTTTGAAAATTACAGCATGAAGTAAATGCTGAAATGTAGTGCAATACTGACACAAGTAGATAAGAGTCATAAAGGCAGCCAGCTTGTGCAGTAATGTCAGTTTTACAGCAGTGTATCGAAAGTCTGCTAACATTAGCTAACATTAGCCACCATGAGCTAACATTAGCCACCATGAGCTACTGGTGATACCAAGTAAAGGAAGAATGTGTTATTTCTTACTTTAAATGTTATGCCGTCTTCCTTTAAAAACTACACTAACCAATGTTTTTCTATTACAGCAGATATAGCAACATGTGTGTAATGTGAAAGAGGTCACGTGATGAACCCACAGAGAATCGACAAGGGACTCTTCAGTTCTCTTCAGCTCATTGATTTTTAAACCCTGCTACTTTTAATGTTTTGGTTCACTCTCACTGCTCTTAATAATCTCAAATAAGTTCAGATAAAACTGTCCAACACCAAACCACAGAAAAAAAGCTAACAACTATAGCTGCTCTACATAGTACTTAGCATGTATAGAGCCATATATTCCCCTTAGGAGTTGGTGGAGACCAACATTGAGTTCAAGCAAAATTTGCATATTCATTATACATCTGTCAGGTGGCCAGAAACTCAAATTTAATGCTAATGTTGCTCCATTTCTGCTGGATTTGTAAGCAGGCATTTGCTTGTTTAACACTTTTCCCCTTGACAATCACGGGTCATTGTTGTGTGTGAGCTAACAACTGAATCCAATGTCCATGATTACAGCAAACAAGTCAACATTTACTCTTAATCTCCCTCCCTGTTTACACTATATTTTTTTCTTTGCTGTGTTTCAGGCTTCACTTTCTGTCAGCCGGTCCCCTGCGGGACTTACACTGACTCTACAAAGAAGACCACCAACCAGGAGCTGTGGGCTCTGCTATGCAGCATCCACCAGGACACCAAGATCTCTGCCAAGGAGAGAAAGCGCCTACTGGGACAGTTTTACCAAGCCCACCCAGAGATATTCAACCAGTACTTTGGTGAATCTGCTGTTAGTGTCTTGTAGTTTTGTGTAGACACAGGCACATAGACTCTCTGTCTCTGTCTGTCTTCTACTGTAAGATTCACCAATAACTAGTGCTTGATGAAGACTTTAAAGCCATATTTGCGACTGTTACAAGACCTCCAGCATGTGATTGCACTTGCATGGGTATATTTGCTTTATTATTGATCAAAATAAATAAACGGTTGATATATTTTTGTCCATCTTTCTCTTTTACGGGTTTGAGGGTTAATATGAAACAAATTAAATGGATTTGAAGAGAGGTAGCCCATCCTTTGGGGGGATAAAAAAAAACTGTCAGAACTCCAAAAACAAAATCCATTATGTTCGACACAAAAAGGTATTGGAAGTATTCAACATCTGCTCAGTGTGATGTAGTGTCTTGTGTTTCCAACCCCAGTATTGTATAATTTTAATTAATAATTTGTGTGGCAAATTTAAAAACTATGGATTGATGCACTTCACTGAATTTGAAAGCTACGTTAAACCTAGCTCACTTCAGTCACAACCACCATTTAATTTGGTGAATTGGATGTAACCTTTTAGTTAAATTTTAGACAAATTCTCACAGATTACAAAGGCAGAAATGTAAATGTGCGCCATTTGCAATCAGCACAAACGCACTAAACACACCCAAGTATTTCGAAAATAATGCGTAACACATTTTCATACACTGCCAAGTTTTTTTGTCGGTGTGTTTTATGGAAGCCCGTTTCTGCCGCTGTAATGGAAAAAATAAAAATTCAAAATGAGAAACATTCTCAAAATAATGACAAAGCATCTCATGATAATGATTTACTATCTAATAATTATGACTTATTATCTCATAATGATGAGATACTATCCCCTTATGTCTTAGTATCTCATAATAATAGTAAGTCATAATTATGAGATAGTATCATATAAATACGAGATGGTTTGTCATAAGTTTATTGCCAGTCGAAATAATGAATCATTGAGGTTGTGTGCGTGCGCGTGCGCGAGAGAGTGGGCTCGGCTCCTACGTCACGGTAGCCCCACCCAATACAGGAAGCGGTCTCTTGAATAGCGGCGACCCCTCAGTGGAAAGCTGCTGCGCCATCAATGAGCTCGAGCCCTCTAGGATGAAACGAACGCCTTCCTCCTGCTGAAGACGGTGTCTGACAGCGGTGAAGTTGTGAATGCATCTGTGACGGCTATCATTTTTTTGCAATGGCCGGGTTTTAAAAGAAGAAGCTGTTGTCATAAAGGCTTTGTTGTTGTTGTTGATAGAGAGACCAAAGCTAACGGTAGATAAGTTTAGCTTCACAGCTAACGCGTCTCTTTCCTCCGAGAGCTTCCGACTGCTTAAGGTTAGTAACGTTGCCGCAGACGGGACGTGAATGAGGGAAACGGTACCACGAGGCTTTGTTCTGATTACCTCAGTCAGACAGCTTAGCATCGCACTGGCACGCTGACACCTCCCCCCCTCCCCCTACCGGTCTAGGTGATGTCATCATCTAATAGACCACAACAACAAACTTGCATCTCTCCTCCTGTTCTCCTTCTCTTTGGACTATAACTTAAAAATAACCCCATCACATGTCAGATGCTGGTCATTGATGTAGCAGTACAGCATGTCTGGCTAGAGAAAAAAAACCAAATCACTGTCAAGTGTTACAGTAATTTACATGTAACATTTCGCATGTACTGAAATAATTTGCATTTGTTGATTGCAACTTTAAACATTATTTGCAATTGTGCAGACCCCGAGCATGCCAAAGGAGGAGGACCACCTTGAGGGTGGAGGAGAGAAGGAGCCGAAGGAGGAGGAAAGGAGTCAGGATGCTCCCGAGACGACGGTGAGCAAGAGGGTCCGGGCAAATACTCAGAGCCCCCGCATGGGGAACACCCCTCAAGGTGAGAAACAGGTTGATTTAAATCCAGCCACACAAAGCTGATTAAAGACGGGGAACATGTTTTGTCTTAATCCTACAGCCCTCTGAGGCAAATTTATGATTTTGGACTATACAAATTAAATTGAATTGAATACATCCGTTTCATTTAAGCAGGGAAAAAAACACTCCAAACGTCTACTCGGATTAAGAGAGTCCAGGACATCCAAGATACTGTTGCAAGTGGACTTAGACCTGGACATGCAGAGCAAAGCTCTCCTGTTCTTGACTTTGGTTCCAATCTGCTCCCTATCACATACTGTAACTGCCCCGGCTCAGTCCCTCAGTCTCTCCTCAGTTCTTTATTAGCACAAACATGTTGACTTAGAAGCAATGGCGTATAATAGTTACGACGGGCGCCGTTACATGCTATTATGAAGGGCCCCTAGTTACATGCCGCCTTTATGTTGGAAGGCGTGACTGCTCGCTCGGCCTGCAGATGTGCTCAGCTTGACATTCTTGACTGAATGTTGCATACTAGCTACTGAATATCATGTTGCCTCATCAATCTGATCAAATAAAAGCTTGACAACATCAACATACGTATTACCTAGCAATCATCATGGCATATCTGTATATGAAAAGAAGACCATTTAAAAAAAATAAAAAATAAAAAAAATAACCTTTTTATTGAATAACTTTTATAGTTTATTTATCCTTTCTACAGTTTATGTAGTATAAGCATGTTTGTAATAGTAGTTTTCTGAAATGTTATGCTGAAATATGAATATGAGGCTTTTTATCTGATTATCTGATGCTAACTTTTGGTTAATTAAGGAGAAATCTACAGAAGCAAATATGCAAAGAAGTAAAATAAAAACCTAAATCTGGCTGAAAGAAGACATTTTATTGAAGAAAAATAGTCCAAAATCTCAAAATTTACAATAAAAATAAATGTTTGTTTCTAATCTTGAGAAACTAGCAAGAGTACTCCATATTTTAAAATTATCCAACCGAAAAAAACCAGCCCAGTGTTGCCAACTCTTTTCCAATGAAAGCAGCTATAACAGTTGCTAAATTTAGCAAGAAAGTCAGAAACAATGACTGCCCGTCCCTTCAAAGCCACTCCCCCAAAAGTATCATGATGCTGATGATTGCTGTCGGAATGTAGTGAGAATTTCAGCGAAAATATCAAAAAAACATTTATGAAGCAAATTACCAACCCTGACTTTAACACATCTTGTAGTGTGTGTGTGCCTGCTTTCACTTCGGTCACACTAAATTCAAACAATTTCAACTGCAGTCGTTTGGCAGTGGAATTTTTTTTTCTCACAACAATATGAAAGGAAGGAGTAAAGCACACTCTGGTGTGTCATTTTGTCGGAATAAATCATATAAAGATGGATTTCCCTCACAGCCAGCCCCCCCAGGTTTTTCTCCATGGAGGAGCTGATGGAGACGGCTAAAGGAGTCAACAACATGGCTCTGGCCCATGAAATAATGGTCAACCAGGCTTTTCAAGTCAAACCTGCGGAGCTTCCTGAGGGGAGGTGAGAGTTCAATCAGATACTTTGCCTGAGTTTTTTCTCGCCGTAAAAGTAACGGTCCCTCCTGTGCACCCCGTACAGCTTGGAGCGCCACGTGAAGGAGATTATGCACAAAGCATTCTGGGATTGCTTGGAAGCTGAGTTGAAGGAGGAGCCGCAGACGTACGGACACTCCATCAAGCTGTTGTCTGAGATCAGAGAGGTGAGGTTCAAATGCGGGGGCTAATTTTACTGCCGCCTCCTCCTCCTCTCTGCACATATGATCCCGTGGTTGTTATGTATTTTGAGAAAGGTCACAGCTTCTGGGCTTCACCGTACCAAACTAAAATATCTATCGGTCTCCCCCCTCACTTCAGTCTATATCTGTCTCCATGCCCCTTTCCAGACTCTGCTGTCCTTCCTGCTGCCGGGCCAGGGCCGCCTGCGCTCCCGTATCGAGGAGGTCCTTGATCTGCCTCTGATCCAGCAGCAGGCCGAGAACGGCGCCCTCGACATCGGCAAACTGTCCCAGTTCATCGTCGGGATGATGGGCTCTCTGTGCGCCCCCTGCAGAGACGAGGACATCAGCAAGCTGAAGGAGATCACTGAAATCGTGCCCCTGCTAAAGTAAGCCAGGGAACTATTATGAGTCCGGCATGTTCCGGAGCCTCGGTTTTATTTTTAGATTGTGTAACTCTATTCCAGTCCATTAAGGCGGGGGGTTGACGTAAGCGTAGAGGATGAGCTAACGCAGACTAAATGAAAGCGGATGACAAGTTCCCTTTCAAGCCGAGTCGGACCTGGAATTTCAAACATGCACAGTACATTTTGAGAGGATAGAATTTCATGACATATGATCCCCCCTTCTGTGGTCCCTCCCTCCCAGGGCTATATTCTCCGTGCTGGACCTGATGAAGGTGGACATGGCTAACTTCGCCCTGACCAGCATCAGGCCTCACCTGATGCAGCAGTCGGTGGAGTACGAGAGGGGCAAATTCCAGATGTTTCTGGAGAAACACCCCAGTAAGGAATCTCTCATCCCTTAAACCAGTCATGTTAAAAAGTATCCATGCTAAAAAAAAGAAACCGGCAGATTTAGGTAGATCCAAACCTACATGCAGACAATTGACAGCTGAAACCCATTGTAGCTCAGATGTCCCTTTTTTCCCCTACTTTGTAGCAATGCAGCAATGCAGCTTGCCAATTATGGCCCACCTAGAAACAAAATGTTGTTTAAGAAATTCAAAAGAAGTTCAGTGACTTTGATTTGCCACACAGTCTGCACATACTACATTCAATAGTCTAATCACCTCCTCGCAATCACACATTTTTCCTATTTTTTTAGGTAAGGAAGCACAGTACGATCGTATTTATTTATATTTGTTGGCAAAATAAGCTGAAATATCGACGTGATAAATGATGGAATGTCCTACTCGAAGAAGTTGCTGTTTTGATTTGGCATGCCGAGTGATTTGGTAAAAGAAGGATCTAACAATGAAATGGTCCGTTCTTTAGATGCTTTAGACTACACTGAGAAGTGGCTGGAGGACACGGTGAGATGCCTGAGAGAGGAAGGTTCCAGTTCCAGCTCTGCGTCTTCCGACCCTCCCCCCCTCCTCCCCGTTAACGTTCATAATCACGCCTATTTCCGCCTGCTGAGGTGGAACCACGCCTCCGACCCCTTCCCTGAGGTAAACATGAAGCCAGTTGTATGTCTTTTCTTTAAATGCTTTCTGCCACTTTGTTTTTCTGCCACCGTGAAGCTCTCTTCTCTTCTCACCTCTTCTCCTCCTCCTCCTCCTCTCTGTAGACGGTGTTGATGGATCAGGTCCGGTTCCAGGAGATGCATCGGGAGGAAGAACAACTGGTCTTGCTCTCCTCCGTGCTGCTCATCGTCTACACCACCACAGGGGAGGCGATCTCCGGCCTGCCGGGGCTGATGGAGAAGCTTAAGAGCATTGTCACTGTCATGCTTGCGGATTTGCACGCAGCGTGAGTAGCGGTCACTCTACACTTTCACTGTCACTGGACATCTGTGCTGGTTGGCAAAGGTTTTTTTCAGGTTTTCTACAAGAACATTTGAATTTTTTTTTGCAATTTTACTTCATTTTGGACCATTATTATTACTACAAATAACATCCAAAAAGTTCGCTATAGTTGAATAATTATTTTATTATCAACAAATAAACAAGTAATATTTGCCCTGTAAAACTAATTCTGTAAATCAAAAGGGGAGATTTAGAAAACTTTTAAATTTAGTTTCATTAATAATAATTCAAAATAAAAAAATGTTATGATGAACAGTTCACTAATTATTTAAAATGATATTTACAATAACATGTACTTATTGGCTAACTACCAAGCTATTTGGCTGTCAATGAGTGTGATGAACATCGTTTCATCTGCGATGTTTGTAATGCTTTGGCAGTACGTCAACATTGTATTAATACATTACATTACAGCGTCCCGTCAACTCATTCAGATGCTGAATTATATTGTTTTTAAGTTCATAGACACAAAGCTTTGCACCTACGCCATAATAATGGGCGGGTAAAACGAATGAAAAAACATCTTTGCTAACACATTTTCAATGTAAACTGGCGATAATACCAATGTTTTTTTTCAGCCTGTTCTGTTCCACCAAGTGAACCCATATATATATATATATATATATATATATATATATATATATATATATATATAAATATAAATAAATATAATAAATAAAATAAATTCAGCATTAATATGTGGTGCACAACAAAGCAAGATGTGTTGCTGTACTTAAATTCTTCCTCGTTGCCTGTCGCTAGGTCTTTTAATATACAGGAGGCCTTAGCGACCATCGGGGAGAAACTGTGTGTTGAGCTGAGTCAGTGTTTGAGCCAACACGGCTACTCTCCTCTCTCGGCCGACCGGAAGAGCACTCTGAAGGGACAAATCTCAGCGATCGTCCAGCCAGACAACACAGTCCGCAAGCTGATGGGTAAGGAGAACCGTGTTGATGACTTTTGTGGGCGGGAGCACTTCCTGTGTATTTGAATTTGGCAGTGACCGAGATCTCCTCTCTTTTCCTCTCCTCTCAGAGTCTCGGATTCAAAACTACCTACTGGCCTCCCTGGAGTCCAGTCAACACAAGACCCCTCCCACTCTCCCGGGAGGTCTGGCCCCGGTCAGCAAGGAGGTGAAGGAGCTCGCCGTTCGCTTCAGTCGCCTCATCAACTTCAACAAGCTGGTCTTCTCCCCGTTTTACACAAAGATTCTCCAGAAACTACTGATGACTTTTGTGGGCGGGAGCACTTCCTGTGTATTTGAATTTGGCAGTGACCGAGATCTCCTCTCTTTTCCCTCTCTCAGAGTCTCGGATTCAAAACTACCTACTGGCCTCCCTGGAGTCCAGTCAACACAAGACCCTCCCACTCTCCCGGGAGGTCTGGCCCCGGTCAGCAAGGAGGTGAAGGACAGCCGGGGAGAGTTCCTGCGCAGGGACGTAAGCACTGAAATGGGAAGCAGTTTGCCACCCCCCCTCGCACTAGTAAGGGTTTAGATTTAGAGAAACAATTTGAGGACGCTGATCTGTCCCCATCGCTTGCACCTTAAACCAACATAATAAAGAAACAACGCTAGCGACCACCTCAGTTGCATTAACTCACACTGTTGCTTATATGATCAGATATCAGGCCTCATAACCATCCGGCCATGCTGTGTTCAGTATTACTAGCACTGCCTGGTATCATTCTTTTGATATCCGAGCCAATACAATACCTGTGTTTTAGAACCAATGCTAAAACAATACTCAGTGTCATGCTAACCTTACTTTTCAGCATATAAACACATTTCTTTCTACAAAAAAAAACAAAAAACATGGCTAGGTCCAATATAGGATTAACAAAGCTACCATCTTAAAGACATAATTTATAGTTTAAATCAACAAGACAAAGGATCAGGGCCTTTATTTATCAATTGTCTCAGTTCTCACTAGCCAACTGTCCTCGGAGTGACACATGTTTAGTCCTGCTGCGTTTTGAAGAAGTATTTTGTCAATCTTTTTAACCTAGACCCACGGCCCTATCTCTTTAAAGGTGCTTTACGCGAGTTTGAGATAATTTCTATTGCCTCTAGGCGGCTCATAACATGGTGACATCCAAGCCGGAGGCTTTTAGCTAACAGCGCTTACAGTGCTTACAGGGCAAATTACGGCAACAGTACTGACTGAGATAGCAGTGTTAACCTGAGTGGTAACCGTCCACAAAGACGGCCATTAGCCAACCAGTTGGGCAAGCTAGCATGCACTAACATGCACCAACAAAAAAAAGTGTGACATGGGCCAACTATGTAAACAAAGGATAGAGAAGCTGGGATTACAACACATGCAGAGGGAGAGTGACTTCATTCTCTCCTCAGATAGACATATCTTTACATAGCAAATAGCTGTTGGATGCAATTTTAATGCTCTCATGGTCATATATTGCGTCGTTAAAGGAGCTCTAGTGGTGTCTCAACCTGTCAGGAGTTGCGAGGAGGTGGCATTCAGGCAGAGACATGCGGGCACATTCCATGAGTGGAGAGAAGCTTTAGGAACGCTTGATGACAATACGTTTAAGGGAGTAGTTCCACATTTTGGGAAATGTTCTTGATTTCTCGTCGAGAGCTAGATAAGATCAGCCAACTAGTTTAGCTTAGCACAAAGACTGGGAACTAGAAAACAGCCCCTCTAATAAAGTGTTATCTCCTGTTTGTTTAATTCCTACAAAAACTGAAGTGCAAAAATGACAGTTTGTGGTTTTACGGGGTGTTACTTTACTGTTTTGTTTTTTTTAGATAGTAAAATTTGGATTTAATCCCAAGGAAAATTTAGGCATCTTTTGCCCGGGATAAAAATAATTTCTTGTGTCGACTGCAGAAAGTTACAGTTTAATTTATTTATTCATTCATGCATTTAGAACGGGCAGGGCCATGGTATTTCATAGTATCTTCATAGTTGTTTTTCCCCTATTAAGTAAGGTCACACAAGTTTTCAAAGGCTGTAATCAAAAGTGGAGTAGCATAAAGCAGATTCCTGGCACTCTGACAGGGTCAGCGAAAAAGTTTTCAGATTTTTGCACTTAAAGGATCATGATAGAAAAATTGTATTTATAATTTGCTTTTTTTTTTTTTTTTTTTTTTTTTTTTTTTTTTTTTTTACAAAAGGCTTTATGTTTCAACAATTAATATTTCAATTTTAAATCAATAGTAGTAGTTGTACAGTAGATTACTTTCTGATTTATCAAATCTGCAAATGTGTTAAATACATCTAATATTCTCTAATACATTTTTTCTCTTGTGTTGTTCTTTCACATAACTAAGACTACAGAAATGTAAAAAAAGTATTTCAAGGGACCTACAGAGAGGTCTATCTTGTAAGAGGTTCTAGGCAGAAAAATAATTGGAAACCACGGACCTAGGTGCTCAGTCACCATGTTTACCGCAGCGGCCTAGGTTCCATCTGACATGTGCACTTTTGCATTTTGTCGTTCCCTCTTTCCCCTCGCTTATACTATCGAATAAGGGCAAGAAAAAAAATTGAACAAGCTTGAGTCTCTGCCTGACCAGTGTCTCTTGGAGCTTTCCTCCAGTAAATGCTGGCAGAGATGGGAGTAATTTCAGAGTTAAGAATGTTGATAAAGTGCTTGTACACCGAACACAGTAGCGCCAATAAGCATTACTCATTGGACTGTTGGCCAGGATGATTCACTATCCTCAGCCAATTTAATAAATACCAACCCAACCAAGTATTCAGCCACAACCTTCAGGACTTGGCAGTTTTCAAACTCTGTGCTACTGACACGGTTTAATCAAGACAAGTAAAAGAGAATGAACAAGATGACAGCATGTTGTCTTTTAACCTGCTATTGTGAGAAAATGCAGCGGAAGACCTGTTACACCTTTTACATCTTGTGCTTGAAATCAAATCATTCTTATTCAGTTTATCAGGTTAACTTTTAGGTTAACTGTTAGAGTAACAGTACAAATGTTTGGGAATGCTATTCTTGATTAGTATTAAAATGAAAACAAATTTTGGAACACTCAGTTTTGACAACATGTCAAAATTGTTTGTCGAAATGTCAAAGCTTGCTTTAGGGTCCGAATCTCCGTACTTGTTCTGAAATGCAGCATGGCTAGACCATGCAGTGTTTAAATGTGACCAAAATTATTAAATCCATCCAAGCATCAACAGATTCCTCTCCCAAGAATTCTTTCCCAAGAATCTGGGAATTACTTACATTTTTCCTTTTTTTCTTTTACTTAGGGCCTTTTTGTATCCACTGTATGTGCACAAAGACGGTTCTTATAAGTCCTTTTACAGTTTATTAGATAAAAGGAAAAGTGATCAATATAAACTAATACTGGTGTTATGTACCGATTTGAACTGTTGCTCTCTTTAATTGTTACATAGATTTCATTTATGTTATCTTGTTATTAAATAACATGAATCTTCTTACTTTTGACAAACACATAGGGCCTAATTCACTAATATGTGTGTAGAAATGTTCTGACTTTGTGCACAAATTAAGTCCAGACGCAAAATTAGTGCCGTCAAAAAGATGTTTTTATCTAATAAAAATATTCTGCTTGAATCCATATTTGCTTCCAAACACAACATTGTTACTGCAGTTAAAAAACAGTTTGCTCTACAGCTTGCCGGCACACCTCCTGTATTAACAGGTCGGTCTAGCAGCAATCTAGCAGCACCATAAATTACATTTATATTACCACAGTAACATAATCATATTTTCTTTTTCTTTTTAGTGTGATGGTTGAATGAAATAGTACAACAGACATCCGGAGCTACATTTGAAAATCTCAAAAGATGCTTTGAAACAAATATTTGAAATATGACAATAACAAATGTGGATCAAATTCATAGTTATTTTAATACTTTTGTTGTCTATCAAAGCATTTCTGTTAATGAATGCGGTCTTTTTAACGAAGGCAGTTCTAAATCTGTTTGCAGATTAAGACTATTAATATACAATACAGATGAATCCCGTATTTGTGTGTAAAACGCTCATACGTACGGATTAAGCACAGTTTTGAGCGTACGCACTGTTTGTGAATGAGGCCCGTTGCTTTGCATAATATTTTACACTTTCAACCTTCCACAAGATAAAACGTTTCTTCTCTCTACCAAGCAGAAAAACATTGCCTATTCCCCTAATGAATAACACATGTTCATTGCTTGGTCACACCAATTGCACTGATATTTGCCTTTTAATGTCAATCCAACATGCCAATAAAGCATTGTTTGTCCCACACGGCTGAGTCATTTTTTGAATCCCTCTACATGTAGGTTTATGTTATGTTCTCTGGTCCAAAACAATATTTGAATTTTATGTGAGGACCCATCATCTTAACCAAACCCCAAACATGAGGTTTACATATAAGACCTAGGTGGAGCCAGAACTCCAATTAATCTGATATAACACTTTTATCATGAATATGCTAGATTTCAGTACATTCTAGTATTTTTCTAGCAGAATATACAATACGAGCATTAAAGCAGCCCAACAAGCAAAAAGTGAATAGTTACTTTCGCTCCACACGTATCAAATGACTCTCTAGATGACGGACCATTGACTGTAAAGTGTTTGATGTGTTTAAACATGTTTGCAGCAAGGAGCCAATTACAATTTGAACAATAAAAGTGCAACATTAAGATGAGACAGGATGAGTAAAACAGAATGGCAATGAGGAAAAATGGTGTTCCTTTTAAACAGATGTCTCCTGGCTGCTAGACTTTAATCTTGAAATAGTTAAGAGTATCACATTTGAATATGGTCTGTTGTACTGGGGACACGTATAGCTCTGAAACACAAAGTACAGGACGTGTGAACTGAATCACTAAGGGACCTGAGACCAGCGAGGTGCACCACAGAGCGGTCCATTAAACCGTATAACCCCCCCCTCCCTTCTGCAGGAAGGACAGCTGAATGCTGAGGCCCCATTCTTTACAAGACATAAAGAGGTTTTTATTGTCATTGTAGTGAATAATGATAATAACAATATACAAGATAAAAATACACAAAAGGAATAAAAACGTTACTATGTACAAGCACTTGATGGAATAAATAATTTAATTATGGACGACACTATTGTAAGCCCCATGAGAACAGGAAGTTCTACTCGACTAATCATTGGCTAAAGGCCTTCCCAGCATTTTACTCTGTTTCAGTCTGTATGCAGTAACGTGCCGGCAAGACCCAGACACCAACTGCAGATCTGAGGGCCAGTGCCTGGTTCAAGGGCAATGGCAGGACTATTTCTTTAAAAAAAGAAAAAATGCTTGGATCCTATTGACCCTCCACCTAAAAATCTATATACTTTGCCACTGAATTTCCTATTAAGTATGGTCAACACAACAGACTACACATGTGACCTTTAGGCTACCATATGACCCAGACCCACAAACCTTGTTTGCTCATTTAATAAGCTACTATCTGGCACAATTTTTTTTTGTGTCAGTTTCTTTACAGTAATTTGAAGTTGGAAAAAAATGCAGATTATGCAGGACCCTCTTCGGTTGATACTGTAAGCTAATTCCTGCAAATTCCCATATGGATTTGCAATAATTAAAATGAGCACAGCCAACGGACATGCAGTGAACCTGAGACCCAGGGCAGTTGGCCACTTTGCTTGGTTGAAAATACAGCCATGTGTTCTTTAAGATGAGATAGAATGAAATAAGTGGATACAAGTAGGCAGATTTTGAGTAAGTTATAATGCAGTAAATACAGCTCACATGGATGATTAAATAAACTAATCATTTTTCCAATTGTAGCTCATCTAAATGTATCTAATGGAAAAAAACAACATGGAAGTCAAGTTGTCACAGTGTGACATTTATAGACTCTCTCTCGCTCTGTGTGTGTGTGTGTGTGTGTGTCTCTCTCTCTCTCTGTGTCTCTGTGTGTGTCTCTCTCTCTCTCTCTCTCTCTCTCTGTGTCTCTCTCTCCTCCCCAACATTCCACACATGCGGAGAAGCAACAAGCTACCGAACGAGCAGCGACAGCTAGCGGGGCTACACCTCCGTCGGGGACGCGGCGTATTCACACGCAAAAAGTTTGGAAACACGGCTTCCCGGTGCTGAATAGAGACGAGGGCGACGCTGGGCGAACCCCGAGACGGCTGTCGGAACCATGGGTCATAGCTGGCTTTCGTACAAGCTGGTTATTCGCGTCATTTAGAAGCTTCAAATGTGTGAAAAGTCGCTCGGTCTCACCTCGTCGTTGAACAAGATGGCAGCAGCAGCATCGTTGCAGGATTTGACTGTGGTGCGGGTCCCCGTCGCGAGCCTGTCCCTCGACGCTCTCGGTGATGCGATAAATAGGTCTTACTGAAGGTATGCCACTTCATCTGAGTAAAGTCAGTGTCAAGTACGTTATTACTGGTACGGTTATGTTTGTCTAATTTATCCATTTAACGTCGGAGCTACTTCGCCCGCAGCTAGCGTGTTGGCTAACTGGTAAGCTAGCCAACTTCAGTTTGTTCCCCTCGGCAGACTAGTGTTAGCAGAGAAGGCTAATTAGTTTGAGCTAACAACGACTAGTAGTTATTCACACGTCTATGGAGAGCTCTGTGCTTTAATATTGAATAACTTCATATATTTATGACGTGAGAGGTTATCTGGGAAAGTTAAGTACGTGGACAGAGTGTATTTACGTTAATGAAGAACACGCAGCTCTTGCCTTACAGTAATTATGCATGTGCTGGTATGTTTGTTAAAGCTAACTGTGAGTTAGCTCATACCTATTCCGCGTAGGGTAACCCAGCCATTATTTAGCTGCCTGTCACTAACAACATAAGTTTCAACAGGTGTCTGGGCTGGTGTTGCCCTTCCCCCAAACACACACACACACACACACACACACACACACACACACACACGCGCGCGCTCGCTCACCACCCCTTCCCATATGTCAACTGTCTCCTAGATTGATCAGTAACAAATTGCGTTTACAGCTGGCCTGCTCTTACAACTGAAACATACCACCAACACACACACACACACACACACACACACACGCACGCACACGCACACACACACTTCTCTGTCATGGCTCTCCATTTCGTTTGCCCTGCAGGCTATCAGGCTACCTGGGTTGGCAGTGAGAGGGCAGCTGTGCCCATGCCAGCAGCCTATCCCTCAATGACTGATGGGCATGGCACCTTGTCAAGCATACACAGGGTGAAATATTTGCACTGAGCCAGTCAGATAGTGGCGCCTCTGTTACTTTATTGCCTGTGACTTTTGTCAGTTGCATCAGCAGGTTTTTATCAATACTTGACAGACTGGAAGCTGTGGTTGGTGACTAAAGAAAGTGCTTTTTTAATATACAATGATATCCAATGGCAATGTCATTGCTGTCTTTCTAGAAAATGTTAATGGTTGCAGAGAATTTTGATTACAAGCTCAGATTTACAGGTAAACTCAAAAATGTATGTAGTGCAGTAGTAATCGGCTCAGTTTCGCACTCTGGGTAGGCTACTGGTAATATTGTTCTTACTAGAGTGAAGTCCATATGTTTGCTCAAGAGTTCTTCCATGGGTTTGTGAATCTCTGTCAGCAGCATATCGGGTAAAACTCACCAGCCCTTACAAGCAATGAGTAATGAAGTGTGCTTCATTGTTGGGTTGACGTCGAGGCACACCCCTCAGCCTGTCTGAGCCTGTGTCTGAAGGCTTCGTTAGTCAGGAGGGCCACTGGCTCCCAGCAGGCCTTTCTTGTAGAACAAAACGCAGTGTTTAAGACCATTAGTTTTATTAATGCGTTTGTGCAACACGTGCAATGTTGCCTTTGAACTGGAATCACCCGAGTCTGTGTGTGTGCCGAGTTGGGCACAATCCGTCTCTGTTTGGAAATAATCAGGAAGTTTGGCTGACAGGCTTGGCCTCGGACGGTTTTCTGCCTATTATCGTGGTGTCATGACTTGCTGCAAGGAGAGGAGTGTTGCTCAAAGAAACTTGGAGGAACTTTAAACTTTAGTTAGAAAAAATTCCTTGAAAGTTTGATATAATCGGCCAGTGAGTCACCATTTTTACGTCATTTTTCTGGTCTTTACTCTTTGGTCGCAGTGCCTGTGCTTTTTTTCCTCCCTCTTTCGTGTCTACAACTACCAAGGAAAGGGTGTCAAACACTAGTGCGTCACCAAGGGCTGATGAATGGATAAAAATCTCTGAACCATATTCATGTATGCATGCGGGTTGTATCGAGTGTAAACTCGCATGTCAGATATGGTTCACTTTCAGAAGTAGATATAAGATATGGTTGAAATTTATCACAGGCAAAAATCCGAGTGCACAGTGGGCTCCCTCGGTTGAATTCATTCCTAGCATTTGATTTACTCAGATTTGGGGCTTTGAAGCAGCTCAGAATTGAAGATGTTGCTCGGTGTTCATCACAAGTAACAATTCTAATGCGAATGGTTCATAAAACAATATTTCAGTAGCAACCTGGACTGAAAAGGTTTATCAATCAGGTAGTGGGATCAGTCATTTAAATTCATAGGTGTAAAATGTCACTGAGTTACATCCATCATGCCTCGTGACGTATCGTTTCCCCCTGGGTCACTGCTTTTATTGCGGTTCTACTTTGTGTGAAACTGACCCTTCAGTGTGGCGTGCGGCGACAGGACAGAGTAGCAACGGGCTTCCCCCATCTCCAATTACAGTAGGCCTCTTCCCCTTTTCAGTCCAGATGACACGATGGCTTAGATGGGTATTCGCTTTGGCAGCTTTTATGATAACATTATATAGATCGCAATCTTGCTCAGGAGGAGGGTGAGAAGGAAGGTGCTACTTTGCTCTTAAGCTGTTCACTTCTCTGTACACAACACTTTTGTAAATGGAGTTTTTGTGCAGGGAATTTGAATTCTGACACATTTCAATATCAACAAGTTGGCGTAGGCTATCTCAACATTTTTATTAATCATGTAGGAAAATCCTAATCAAGGCCTAAAGCCCTAATTGTGTCAAGTTGGCTTTACTCTTGACTAAAAGATACATGTTGCCTTTGTTTTTTCTCTCTCCGTTCTTCAGGTATGGCCTCACAAGTCTTGGTCTACCCATCACACCTGCACTCAGCTCAAACAAGTGCCTTAGGAACCAGCAGCAGTGGTACAAGCAGACACAAAGACGAAGGTCCTAACACCAGCAAGGCCTTTCAGCACCGACCCACGCCCAAGACCTATGTGATCGGCGTCAACTACGGTATCGCCTACCCCAACAACGTGATCCCATCCTCAGTTGGTGCTGATCCAGGAAGTCTGCACGAGGGACTTCAGCTCAGCGAGAGGGAGGAGGGTGCATCACAGGCCGCGGGATTACAGAGAGAGGAGAGCTGGGAGAGACGAGGAGAAGGTCCGGCTGGGATCCAGAGCGGAGGCCCACAGGAAGGGAGGCTTCGAAGAGACAGCGGTGGAACTCCGTCAGGAGGAGGCTTGGACTGCGGGCTACTCAGGAGGGCCTGCATCAGAGCAGAGGAGGAGGAGGTCAGAAAAGGAAGGGCGCAAGCGAGAGGGGGTTACGTCAGCCTGCTAGACACAGGTGCCCCCCAGAAATGTGAACAGAAGGCAGGCGAAGGTGGAGAGCATCCGCAGGAGAACAGCTGCGCAGGAGCCATGCAGATAGTGGAGGAGGTATCTGCTCTACCTTCACTTCCTCCGCCTGTGGCCATGTTGCAAACCAGCACCGGGAACAATGCAGACACTGTCAGAGTAGGGGGTGGAGGGACACTGTTGACTCAACACAGCAAGCTTGAGGCAGTGACCGGCATGGGAATTAGCACGAACGGGACCGAAGTCGCGGCTGGAGCTACAGTGACCAGAACTGGATCGGGAGATGGTGACTATCAGTTAGTTCAGCATGAGGTTCTGTGCTCCCTGAAGAACAGCTATGAGGTCTTGGAGTTCCTGGGCCGTGGCACCTTCGGTCAGGTGGTGAAGTGCTGGAAGAGGGGGACGAGTGAAGTGGTGGCTGTCAAAATACTGAAGAACCACCCATCCTATGCACGTCAGGGACAGATTGAGGTGAGAATCTGCGAGTTTAATCCTTCAAGATGCTAATGAACTGTTTTCTTTTTGATTTGCATTTTGCTGTGATAGTCTGAATGTAACTGTTACTGAACCCCCTCCAGGTGGAGATCCTGGCCCGGTTGAGCAGCGAAAATGCAGACGAGCACAACGTGGTGCGCGCCTTGGAGTGCTTTCAGCACCGCAGCCACACCTGCTTGGTGTTTGAGATGCTGGAGCAAAACCTCTACGACTTCCTGAAACAGAACAAGTTCAGTCCGCTGCCGCTCAAAATCATCAGGCCCGTTCTGCAGCAGGTAAAGTCAAAGTGTGTCGCAGACATCCACAGACACATAAACACAGCACACATGGATGGAGTTAGAGAGAGCCAAACTCACTCATAATACATATTTTATTAATGTAACTCTTTGCAGGTGGCTACAGCCTTAAAGAAGCTCAAGTGTCTTGGTTTGATCCATGCTGACCTGAAGCCAGAGAACATCATGCTGGTGGACCCCTCCAGGCAGCCGTACAGAGTCAAGGTCATCGACTTTGGCTCAGCCAGCCATGTCTCCAAGGCCGTCTGCTCCACTTACCTGCAGTCCAGATACTACAGGTGAGGACGGCCACCATCAGTCAAAATAAAAATGTTCAAGAACTAATTGAACAGACTTTGTTTTGGGATATTCTCCACTCTCACACACATTAAAAGCACCACAAGGGTGTTTCTCTTGTTGCTAATCATAGCTGTTTTTAAAACTGTGAACGAGAAAAAAATCATTAGACTGGCTTTTGTCAGAATAAAAAGCACTACAGATTTTTTAAAACCCAGATGCAATATTTATAATGAGGAATTGCGTAGTTGAGTTATCTACCCCATTTTGGTAGGAGAGAAATCAAAAAATGCCACAAAAAAGACAAAGTTGCACACCTTAGAACAAACTGAGTCGGTTTCAAATATTACAGAATGTTTAGGTTTTAGTTTCACTGTGTAGAATATTTTTTGGGCGATCGGATAATTCATGCTATTTGTCATCATGGGATGCTGACACAGTTAGCTGACTTAGTTCCAAGATATGTCTCTCTGTGTCTTTCCCACAGGGCTTAGTGAAGTCTTGCCCTAGCTTTTAAGTGTTTAGGCCCTCTCTCTTCTTATGTAATGTGAAGTGCTCCTCACACTCTCTGGGAGCTCCAGCACATGCAGTCCCCCCACCCCATCCAAACCACCCCCTTTCTCTGCATCTGTCTTTCACTTTTTGTCCTCTCCGCCTGCTGTCTTTCGCTCTTTCCTGCACATACTCATTTTTGGACCAGTGCCTGCATTCATGCATACATGTACGTCTGATCTGCGTTTAGCACGTCACGACCCGATTCTGCTGCTCTTGCATAACGTGCAGAGGAACTGAGATGTTTACATTAGGAATGGCGTCCTGAAACGGTTGGCATGTCGTGTAGGCAAGGGCTGAGAGGGAGAATGTGCTTATGAAACAGGATTGATAACTTTCGAGACACATTGTTGCGCAAAATAACTTAATTTAGGTATTAAGCCTTAAGCTCACATTATGCCACACCAAAAAAACAAGACGGAATGTACAAAGTGGAACGTTTGTTCAACATCAAAACCTGTTCTCCCGTTAAGAATGCACTGTAAATTGTGGACTTGTCTGATTGTGGAATTAGTGGCAGGTGACCCTTTAAATGAAGTCCATACTTGTTTCCAAGGCATAGTATTTCCTTTTTATTAACCACTGGATGCGACTGGCAATTCCATTCACCCCCAGCAAGTTTCAGCAAGCACGCCCGAGCGAGTTGGTTAAGCTGTTGCAAACGTTGTGCAATTCATGACAAATACTGTTGAGATACTGTGCAATTCTGCAGCTAAAGTACTGCACACACCCATCATTACACTCCTGCACTTCTGATTTTATAGCCCAACATTTCCTCAGTTGCTTCTGTTGTAGTGTGTGTCTGGTTGTTTATAAATCGGGACACAAAAGAGTAGGGGCTTCCCGTCCTAAAGCAACCACAATGCCAGTGTCACCGCAATGCCAGCGTCAACCCTGGGTGCAACTTCTTTTTGAAAAGAAGCAAGCCACTTTCTAGGCCCCCCTTCACATAGACGAGGTGGGGAGTGAAGCTCTAGTTGTTACGTAACACAAAGGCTCTGCAGTTGACCCGGTTCAGTGTGAGTACGAGCGTGCGTTCGCGTGCTTTTCGCGTGCTTGCGTGCTTTTCGCCTTCGAGCAGCATCGGCAACGCTGAGCCCACAGCGCAGTTAAAATAGGCTGGCACTGAATTTTAGGGAGGTCGCCCAGGACACAGAAGTCCGGGGAAGAATGTGGTATGTGAAAACCCACATTTAGATCCAGGGGAAAAAAACAAGCAGACATTCCTGTGTGTGTGTGTGTGTGTGTGTGTGTCTGGGTGTGCTCTTATGTGCTCTCGTGTCAATGCAACAGCTGCCAAGGCTGGATACTTCATGAAGGTTACACAATGTACCCTAACATGCTACACAATAACTAAACTCAGATGGAATTTAGTGAAAAGTAAAGAAAATCGGTGTGTCGAGTTTATTAACTTCCACAAAGCTATATGGACCCAAACGCTTGTGTAGTGTGACATCTGGCTGTGTTTATCTGTGGCCACACACAGTTTTAATCTATTATTTGGATTACTTTATGCTTTGTGAGGCTTCTATTTTTTGCCAAAGAGGTCCATTGGGGTGAAAAGTTTATTCAAAGAGTACAGACACAGTAACTGTTTGGTTTATAATGGGAGACTAGCACTTCGTCTCTCTCTTTGTTTGCTTCCCATCGTGTGTTTGTGTGTGTGTAGGAGTCATTTTAGCCATGATGACAGCCGGCAGTATACTCATTCATACTTTAATTTGTAGATCCTGGTTAGGTAAACTTCTGTATTCACAGAGAGATGTCTCCACGCTTTTTTTGCACTGCACTGTAATGTTTTGTTTTTTTCCTTCCCTATCTATATACGATTATGTAATTTGACTCCCAGGGCGGCGTGTGTGTTATTTTGTTTGTACATCGGGTTATCAGGAGAGTGGTTTGCAGGACACAGTGTCTCCTCGTCTCCAGCGCTCATGTTGCATAATGGCTGTACTGTATTGTTGCCACGGTGAAGCTGTAAAGAAATGCTGGCCTCACCGCAGAGGGTAGGAGGAGTATTTTTTTTTTTTTTTTTTTTTTTTTTTTGCTGGGGTTTTCCCTGGATTTTCCAGAGCCATAGGTGGTAGTGTTGCCAGCAGTGTGGATTTGATGAAAAAGTCAGTTTTTAAGGACAAAAAGAAAAACCCCACAGGGCCGTAAAATTGAGGTCTTAAACTAAATGTTTGTATCCATGACTCCCACACAAACTTTAAATGAACAGACCAACGCCAGACAACATTATATTTAAGGTTGTTAATATTTTTGAAGCTCGTAAATGTTTGTTTACCAGCATGAGCACCATGTTAACAAAGATCACATGAGAGACGCTCAAAATGCTAATTGAGCTATGTCATATATAGGTCACATTGTCTTGTGAATACTAATAAAGGGTGTGTATATGTCCCACTCAGATGATTCAATAGATTCTGTGTCAGTTCAGTGGAATTATTTACAAAAAGTAGTGGACTCTCGTACTTTTTTTGGCCAGTGTGCAGTTCTGCTAAGTGCTAGTTGGACTGCCACCACCCTAAATGAGTAGCTCGGTCGGCGGTTACTCTGGTATATTCTGGTTTAACGGTACATGCTTTATACATTGTTAATTAAGATTTCAGGCCATCACAGAAAAGATACGTTTTTGGCATGGGCGTTCATCTTTAAGCAAGTTCACACATCTATTTTTTTTATTTTTTAGAGATATGCGGTTGTGTGCGGATGTAGCCATATCTCAGACTTGCTGTGACGAAGGTTGATTGGTTAATTGTTTTGTTTGCATTTGGAAGTGTCCTCAGGTGAATGCTTATTCAAGTTTTTGGCCGTCATAATCTGTATATTTCTACAGATTCATATAAAGATGCATTCCAAAAAAATGTTCTAAATCAACAGAGTTTAATTTCCTTTATCTACCTTTTCATTGTTTCTGAATGGACCTTGTTAGTCCACAGCAGTGCAAACAGAATCTTCAACAGTGGACCCTGGTTGTCTTTATTCACCTACAGCAAACAGGTGCCACCTCGCTTACTCATCAGGATAATGCTTTGTAATGGATACGTGCTTGAACTTTGTTTGTGTTTAACGAGCAGAACTCTGTAGATGGAAGTCTCTGGCATGCCCGACGCCTGTTGAGGTCTGATGTATCGTTGCCATGGCAGCATGACACAGCAGGGCCTGGTGAGGTGACTGTGCTCTCCTGCGGGGGCCGGTGACGTAAAAAAAAACCAACCAGGCTCCCACAATGAAAACGGAGCAGCGGGTGCGTGAATAATTCAGCTGAGCAGATCAGGTGGAAGGAAAGATGGCTATCATCTCGGCTTGCTCACAGATTCGGGCCGCTTGTGTCGGGCTCCCTTCAATCTAGGTGTGATTTCTTTAAATCCAGCACCTAGTCGCATTGCGATAGTGCAACATTTGCTATTTGAGGTAGATATTTAGATGTGTGTTTCAAGTTCTCTGTTTTAGAGAAAGAACAGGAAGGTTGAATGCTGAGAAGGCCCTGGCATGTAGCCTTAGGCCTTATCTCAACACATGAATGCCTTTTTAGAGAGGAGTTATTCTGAATGTTAGTTTCACTTCACAGTTTTAAAAAAAACTAACAAGGCTAGAAAAATAGTTTTGTTTTTTTCTTTTACACAATTGGGGAGTTTTTTGTTGTTGGGGGAAGTAAAATACATGCATCAGTGTTTGCCTATTTCTGCTCAACATCCCAGTTTGATCTGATGGTAAACTGGAAAGCCATGCATGACTGTGGACCCCACACCTGCTGCTCTTACGTAGTGCATTATGAATAATACATGACCACTCACTGTTAGTGGTGTATTCATGTTGCGAAATCCCCCCTTCCTCACCTGCCGGATCGTTTTTTGTTTTTTTTCCCCTTATCAGAATTGAATTACAGCATATGTACAAACATGCCACTTGTGCATGATATTCTAGTGGTGTCTCTCGGGTGATCATTGCTTTCTGTTTGCATTGCTCCTGTTTGCCACACATGCGCGTTTGCCGTCATGTAACTCGACCTGCCGTCCCGCGCCTTAGCAATGCAGCGGGATGTTTTTCATGCTTGTGATCACCTTTTTGTTCACAGGCGTCGGAAGCCTTGTGTTCACACGTCCCGTGACGAGTCCCCGAACACACTAGGATACGTCCGTGCCCCGAGCTGTGTGTATCCTCAGTGATCTCAGTTCTCTTCACGCAGCAGGGGCGTGTTGCCATACAGTCTGCAGTTTGTTCTTGTCCTAACTGCAGTGTGAACAGTTAGTTCTGGAACCTGGTCTGGCTGCCAAACTCCTGTGGGTGTGTGTGTGGTTGTGTTTTTATTTTTTTATGTGATCGGCTTTTACTGCTCTGGAAAGCCCCCCCTTCTGTATATAGGCAAAGTCAAAATACTTAATTTAAAATGGCTACAAAAAGCAAAACGTTTTTGATGTTAAAAGTAACTGGTCCAAGTCTTACTGTAAAACTTCTTGTTCCCATCTGTGTTTTCATCCGTACCTCAAACGTTAAGCAACACCAGTTACAGAGTTAAAACCAGAACCGCCTGTTTCCTCTTAAGTCACAATAGTCAAATGTTTTTGGTAATCTTCAGCAGTTGACTAATTTGGCCTCAGTTTGGCCTCAGTTTATCTCTAGTTTGGCCTGAGTTAACCAGCTATGCATTGCAGGTGTGTGCTATTATCTATGCTATTATCAATAATTTTTTTTTGCTCTTTAAAAAAAGTGTGAATTTGTATAATCATTTCTTTGAACATTATTTAGTTTTTATAGTGTGCTAAAATGTATGCTTACTGCCCTTTGTCCTTCCTCTTTGTGTCCAAACTATTGTGGTCTGACGTCTTTGTCTCTGGGAAAATCCACCTCTGTTTATCTTAGCATTTACTTAAACCTAGGAGCGCCACAATCAGTTTCTTACTCCCCACTTTGCAGGAGTGCGCTGTGTTTGAGACACTGCTCGTCTTTGCATAACCTAGCTTCTTCCTCTTGAAGTAGCAATAGGAAACAGCAAAGTGTCATTTCCTCCTCCAGGCTAAGGAGGACAGAAAGCACAGGCTGTAATCATGATGGGCCTGACATCTGCAACTGTGTGTTTGCACACAAAGAAAGGCATGCTCACAGTCGCGCACACACACACAGAACGTTGAGCGATGGCCCCATTTATCACCATGTAATACTGTTACACTATGGTCTTGCGTCCGGCTGTTGCTCGGCAACAGTCATTCCCCCCCCCACGGTCGTCACAGCCGTGGTTGCTATTTGCAGCACTGTTGCTCAGCGGCTGTGTCCAGGCCTAATGGCCCATTGTTTTCATACGCCGCCTCACACCGCTGCTGCAAGATTACTAGTCCCATTTGAATTGCGTAAATGGCAAAGTCCACTCGTTCATGATGAAACTGTAATTTCTCGCACAGAGACCGATATGTGATTGGCTTTGTGCTGATTTTAAGATAAACTCACCTCAGTTTCCTTTAGATTAACTGCAATTTAAGAGGTGGAATGGAGTCATGTTAAATGTAAAACTTCATAGAAGATGATGAGATTAGTGGAAATTTTGTTTGTGGCATATATTCAGAGTTTTCAAATTGAGGCAAAGGTGGTACCTTAACCGTTCCAAAGTAAATGCATGTGGGCCCATCTGCCTTCTCTGCCTGTAGAAAGCACCATCTATGACCTAGACACTCCTAACTCCAAGGATTGGGGTTAAAGAACAGTGATTTGTTCATGAACCATGTTGTAGTTTGAATCACAAAAGGTTTCTCAAGGTTTCAAGTCAGTCATATGATAAACATTACAGATCATTTAATCTGTTACATGACCAAAAACAGTTATTTTGTCAGCATGTGGCTTAAAAGGTACACTGAATTCTAGGTTTTTTCTTTTTTTAGATTGTGCTTTATCATGGCCAGCACTCATGGTCTCATTACCATAACATTACCATATCTATGCAGGAAACACAACGTGGAATCATAGTAGTTATTTAAGATCCAGGGACACTCTTGAACATTTATTTTATAGTGTTGACGGGGCTTACACTATCTACATAGATTACATTTTTCCCCTTCTCTTTTTCTGAAACCCACCAGCAGAAGCTGCAGAAACCTTAGCCCTGCCGCTCTAGTGAATGCGTAGACTAGTTCTCAGGTGTGGCAGTGACTAGTGTTTGATTTCACATGGTGACCAATAGGCTTGGTGACTGAACTTGGTACTTTTAAGGGTACCGACCAAATGATGTTACTACAAAGTGCAAATTCACGTTAAATCAACTAGGGATGTGGTGTGTCAATTGTTCTAAATAAATGACAAAATATTCTGAGTAAATGACAAAATATTCTGAATAAATATAAACAAAGTCTAAAAAAAAATAACAAAATATTCTGAGTAAATAAAAAATATTCTATGTATATTATAACAAAATTGGAAGTTTGAACGTTTTATTACACAATTAAAATATATTTTTGTTATTAAAGTCGGTTTAAATATAAATGGTACCCAACTCGCCAAAGTAACCTATAGTGTCTCTCTTTCCTCTCTGCAGGGCTCCAGAGATCATTTTGGGCCTGCCATTTTGCGAGGCCATAGACATGTGGTCACTGGGCTGTGTGATAGCCGAGCTCTTCTTGGGCTGGCCCCTCTACCCTGGAGCGCTGGAGTACGACCAGGTAACATTCTTAACACGCAAGAACTATCTCTCCCCCCCCCACACACACATACACACCAAGGGAGTCAAGCAGAGATCAAAATCACCTCTCTACCGCCAAGAAAGAGGGAGTTACGAGAACAAAATACACACAAATATTATTTTCCAGAGATCATAGAATACATATGTAATGTGTGTATAAGTCTTCAGTCACTGCTTTGCCATTAGCCAAAACTCAACAGTAAGTTCATTATGTAGTTAAACCTGTATTTGTTGTTGCTCCACAATCTCTCTCGCTCTCTCTCTCTCTCTCTCTCGCTGCATGAGGGAAGTCCAACAAATCCAGCATGAAATCCACCTAATACTAATCTGAGCCGAGCGAATCCGGAAATTGTTCTTGGCAACATGCAACGATCTTCCCACAGGGTCGTGAGGTCTAAACAACACAACTGGGACTTTTAAAACGGCGAGGGAGAGGGAGCATGGGAAAAGAACCGCGCCGCATTCACAGACCAGTCCAGGATTACTCTGTGTTTTGAGTACAGGCTACTCTGTGAAGACGAGCACTAAGCTAAGAGTTTAGACACACCCTGGTACTGTCGTGTCTTGGCAGGATATTTAACGTTTTATGGACATCTACAGAGTTCTCCAAAGCTAAAGTATTTGGGCTTCTTTGCTAAACCGAATTAAAACGGGCTGAACTTTGATAGTACACGCCAGTTCCAAACATTCTTGCTCATTAACATTTTTTCCTTTCCGTTTTGGAGTTTCTTTTTCGTGTCAATTGGTCCTCCAGCAGCAGCTAGCTAGTTTGGACAATCTTCAGTCAGAGATAGTGGCTTATAGAGCTTCGCTGAGCACCGACCGCTCTGTTGAACCACTGGGCCATGCCAGAACACACACACACACACACACACACACTCGCACACACACACTCGCGTGTGCATATTGAGCCCCCCAAAAGTATGCTGTGCTATGCCAAGGCTCACTGCAGTTCCACTCTACACAGCAAAATGTATTTATAAGCATAAGCCTGATGGTAGACATGCGCACGCACATGATACGCTCACACACACACTCGCAGTGTTCACTGCACCATCAGCAGGTTGCGGCCAGTCAGTGTGTTTGTTCTGGGCCGTAGACACGTGCACCTGCACTCGTGCACACACGCATACAGACTGTAAAGCGTACCACTGGAGGATTTCCAAAGGTCATGGAATTTCTGTAGTATCATTTTTTTTTATTTGAAAAGGGCCAATGTACTTTAATCAACAGTCAAACAAATGTAAATGTACATTTGAATTCGATGAAAGGCTAGTTTTCATCTGCATTTCCCTTTGCCTGAATTTCGAGAAGGGTAATCAAGACATGGCAGGCCAGATCACAGTGTGAGTTCTTGGGATACGTCAGCGCATATCTGGGAAACTCCTGTGAAATTAACCATATGTAAATGTTACAACTTGCAAACCAAACGTTGCTGGAAACCACACCTTTGTTAAAGGAATAGCAAATCTCTCTGGACCTGGAAAAACAAAAACAGACTAACAAATCAGTAGAAAAACATTTGTAAGGTCAGTGAGGCAATCCAACCTAGTCGCTGCAGGTCATGTAGTTTTACGTCAGAGCCATGTCTAAAACCCTCCAGTGAAAACATGTCATAAATATTACATACATCTTTTTGTATCATATTTTTTCATTGACTGGCACATACTTTGTGTCTCAATAGAGTTTAAGAAAAGTGTTGAGTGTGAGGGAAGGGGGAACCGCCCCCATAAGTAGTTGCAACACTGTACAGAGCAATGCAGGATAACGGCACAGCAGACTGCAGACTTTACAAACCCACATGAACCTAACCACAAAGAGCGATGGAAGTAGGGAAGGGTTATGGAAACGGAGGGCATTGCGACGCCCAACACCATGCCGCAGAGGGACTGTCAGCTCTGGTGCTCAATGCAGTTGGCTAAAGTACTTTGGAATCAAATGCTGGTAGGCGTCATCTACTGGCGTCAGCGGAGTCAGGAGAAATCCTCCGTGCTGCGCTAAGATTTCATATTTTAACCATGACCAGGACACAGCCTCTTTGTTTCTCTGACCGTGTGGACAGCTGATGTTTTCACATTACAGATGATGAACTTAGGCAGTAAAACATGACACTTATGTTGGAGTCTAGTGTGGGGGCGGCCACTCCCCCTTAACTGGGCGGAGGAGTGAAAATTATATTTCTCGTAATTTTAGGTATGGTGCATTGAATAAAATGCATTAGTAATATTGTGCAGTGTTTATAAAAAAAAATAAAAAAAATATCTATAGATAACAAAAAGCATGAACCACCTGCACAAGACAAACTCATAACTGGTTAAAAAATAAATCTAAAATGCTTTTAATGAATGCCTTTGACAGTTCAAATACGTTCTTGCATTTTCCCAATGTTTTTGCTGGTTTAACATCATAAACAGAGACCTTTCAATCTGTCACTTTAAGTCCAAATAAGGTCATTGAAAACGATGCTTGGAGTATATGTGTGTAGGTTTAGCATGAATTGTGGTTTAAGTGTGGTTTAATTTGCTACATTCAGTAAAGATTCAGTGCGTGTTTTTGTTTTTTTGTTTGTTTGTTTTTTTAACTGTGCTAGATTTTGCTAAAACATGTCAATAGCCTTTGACTCTGTTTTTTGTGTGTGTGTCGCTTGTTTGCTGCATCAGCCTTAGGCCTGTGAAGTGCTCCATCTATGTCAGCTTGGCAGTGCAGTAAAGGTTAAAGGTGCAGGGATGTCATATTGAATAACAAGCAACTCAAAGACCAACTCTTAGACTCTGCATCTTGGATTTTGTCTAAGTATACATGATGGATATGCTGTCGTTTTCACTCTCTCACTTTTAATATTCCACTCTCCTTTTCTCTGCCTCTTCCTTTTTTGTTTCTTTACTCTCTCTCTGCTCAGATCCGGTACATCTCCCAGACTCAGGGCCTGCCAACCGAGCAGCTGCTCAACAAGGGGACCAAGACCTCTCGTTTCTTCTCCAAAGAATCCAACTCTCCCTACGCCTCCTGGAGACTAAAAGTAAATATATACACACATGTGACGCTTATGTTAGTACGCAAAGCACACATCATCCACCTTTCCTTCGGTGGTGGTGGGGACACAGACGCACACAGACCAACTGGGAAGGTGAGATTAGAAATGCAAGTGAAAGGAAAACGGACGCATAAGCTTTTCAAAACAAGACAAATCCGGCATGCCCTGAGAAAAGCTGTAGGAAAACAGTGTTTAGTCTACCTGCTGAACACTTTCTAAACACATTTTCAATGAATGTAAACCTAAAGTTTATCCGTCCATGTGCTTCCCAGCTAAAAACCCAACGGCCTAGCACTCAGATTTACACGGAAACACATAGTTTACCTGTTTATTTGATATAATACTTCAACGTTTCATTCTTCATCATGTAAACATGAAAAATCCTGTGGAAGCTTTCAACACACAGACGTGTTGTGTTTGTACAAAACTCTGATAATACTGCACCCATGTATTGTTTTCATCCTAATATTTTTGTTCTCCCTTCAGACGACAGAAGAGCACGAGAAAGAGACGGGACTTAAATCCAAAGAGGCCAGAAAGTACATCTTCAGCTGTCTGGACGACATAGCACACGTGAGTCCAACCAGACCAAAATGACTTTAATCAAGTTCCAACCATGCTGAACAAATCCAGCGTAAGAGGGGCAAGAGATAACAGACATGATGTAGGGATGTAACGGCACACAATGTTCACAGTTCACGACGTACCTCGTTTTTTGGGGTCACTGTTCGGTACAATACGGTAAACGGAAAATGCAGAAAATGACTTTTTTTGTTCATTTATTTTGAAAATGATTACCATTCATAAGTTGCTCATTGGCCATAAATTCCACTTTAGCAGTTAAGGTCAAACACTGGCATTTTGTCAATAATAAATAACAAAAGTAAGACGGAACAGAAATGTCTGTAATGTAAATGTGAAGTATTTCTGATTCTGTAATGGTCCATCATAAGACCTGTTAGTAATTCCCCAACTGGGTCACATTGTGTTAGAGCTCAACCACTTTAACCATATGCTTTATATCTGTATTGTCTACCGTCACGTATGGTCGCATATACGCAGCATTACTCTATAGCGTTGGTTACTTTTGCTTGGTCTGAATCTGAATTTGGAGACTGCCTAAACGCTGTGGAGAGAAAATCTCACCATCCACTCAGTTTATGTTTCATTCCACTAATCGACACATTCTAGTGATGCCGTCATAAAATACATGTTTGAAGCGCCTCCACAGACATACCCGACTTCCGTTTAACAGTGTCGGCATATAGTCTGACACAAATCCCGGTCTATTGAGCTTGATTAACCGGGCTAAACAAACTAGCATGCTACAAAGGTGCGCTGCCAAAATGTTCCAGGTAGAACTCATGCTCCAGAATTTCTGTTCCGCATGTGCGAGGAGCAGACATAAACAGCTTTTTAGGTCACAGGGTGTACCAAAAGGATGGCGCATTACACCCCTAACACGATCCAATCTCAAAACGCATAAATTCAAAAACAGTCACATCCGTGGATCAGTTCAAGTGCTGCCGGGTTCCTGAATTGACCGTGATGTAAACATGTCACCCTGCGTGGTTCTCATCTCTCGGTGTGCCTCACCGCTTTCGTCCTCCAGGTGAACGTGGTGCTGAGCCCCGACGGCAGCGACATGCAGGCGGAGAAGGCCGACAGGAGGGAGTTTGTGTCCCTGCTGAAGAGCATGCTGCTGATCAATGCTGAGGACAGGACAGTTCCCGCCAGCGTCCTCAACCACCCCTTCCTCACAATGACCCATCTGCTGGACTACCCACACAGTAACCAGTAAGGATGCCACTACTGATGCAAAAATGAGCCAGATCACATGCTCTTGTTTGTTTTTTCTTTGTTTGACCTCAAGTCGTAAAAAAATGTTGCCCCTCCGCCCACTACAAACTCTTATTATTCTCTCCAGCGTGCAGTCAGCGTTCCGCATCATGGACATGTGCCACAGTCGGCCCGCCAACGCAGTGTTTGACGCTCTGAACGAGAACACCATTCACTTCTCAAGGCCCCCTGTAGCCTCCTCTGGCCTCCCTCTAGGCTACAGCAACATGCCAGTCCACACTCAGGTGAGACACTGAAGCGTGCGCGTGTGTGTGTGTGCGTGTGTGTGTGTGTGTGCGTGTGCTATACATTCCTTCTTACCACCAGTAATCATTAAAATAAGCGTGACAAAGATCTAGATTTACAGGGACAACAGTCAGTTCTTTAAAATGCTATATTGCTTAAAAAATTATTACATTTCTGTCATTTACCCGTTTTCTCAGGAGAGATAATAAATATATCCAATCTTTGGTAATGTTTCTATGCACTGTTTTTGTACTGATGACCTCATGTTGCCATCTTCAGGGGAGAAGGTGCTATGACATATCAACTCAAGAGTATTGGTCTTCACGTTACCCTCACATGTGACACTGTTGAAAGAGTTATCACTAATCTTCTTTCCATGTCTGATTTTGTCTCCCCTCTCTGCCTTTCACTTGGTTTCCTCTGAATCTGACTATTATTTTCACATTTCACCTTTTCTTTTCTATATTCTCTTCTCTGTCTGCCTCCCCATCTCTTGTTTCTTTCACTCTACTCTTTTCTAACGCAGGCTATGAACCAGTCCGGTCCCTCAGTGTTGCATCCTGGGATAGCTCTAACTACTGGGAATGGTCAGTTCGGGTGCACTGACTCCTTCCCACCTGCCCTTCTTCTTTGTCCTCCCCCCATGCAAGGTATGCAGACTGCAAACTGCTTGCAATGATTCTTTAATACACATTTTTTTTTCATTTTAATTTTGTTATGAAAAAGCTTTCAAAGACATTATTCACTCTTTTCCAAAATATAATAATTAAATATAGCCACAGCCTTTTGAGCCATGTGAATGTCTTTTTATTTTTTTATAAAGGTAACCTTAACCAACCAGCAGGGTATTCGGTTCCCATGGTAACTCAGGCTCCTCCCATGCAGCCCTTACCAGTAAGACCTGGTGTCATTGCTCAGGTGAGACGCAGACCCAAACATGTATTGTAAATATGTGTGTAGCCTGTGTATCCTTGGCAACCACTGCCCCCCAACATTGGTATAGTGGAGTTAATACAAATCAGATGATTGTATTTTCCCGTTCTTTCCCTCTAGCAGGCCTGGTCCAGCCGAGGGCAGCAGCTCCTCGTCCCAGCAGGCTGGCAGCAGATGACTACCGTTGGTCCTCCTCCCTCTCACCCACCTCCCCCGCCACCATCCTCCCTCACCAACGACGCAGCAGCCGGCCCACAGAGAATAAGCGACTGGGGGTGAGTCACCCTGCTCTGAGTCACCCAAACACTTCGTTTTGAGTCTGGGAAATTCCCGTTTTAAGACTTCCACTAGTCACAATTCTCTGTGTTGCATTAAATGTGTATGCATATCCTTAAGTAACTGTCGACTTTCAGTTTTAACTTGATTATTTGAATGTAATGTAAACCAAAAAAATCACTTAACGCAGCTAGACTCAATTTCTTGTTGATGTATGTTCTTACAGTAAACTAAAAGGGTTTTTCCAATTGCAAATGCTCATGGCAACGACTGTTTACATGTCATAGAAAGTTGTGGTTGTAATACTACTACCGTATTTTCCGCACTATAAGGCGCACTTAAAAGCCTTTAATTTTCTCAAAAAACGACAGTGCGCCTTATAATCCGGAGCGCTTTATATATGGATTAATTCTGGTTGTGCTTACTGACCTCGAAGCGGTTTTGTGTGGTACACGGCGCTCTGTCAAAATGTTTTAGTACGACTTTGGTAAACTACAAAGCCGCACCGCTTGCAGCATTACGGCTACCGTAGTCAGGAGCGTCGCGGAGTAATACATACTGTGCTTCACCATAATATTACAGTGTGTGTGGATAAGGACCCCAACATGGCTCCTGTCAAGAGACACGCTTACGACGCGGACTGAACACTCAAGGCTGTCAGTCACGCAGTAGAACATGGGAATAGAGCAGCTGCGAGAGAATTCAACATTAATGAATCAATGGTACGGAAGTGGAGGAAGTTTGACTGACTGACTGTTTTGTTTCGCTTAATGCGCCTTATAGTCCGGTGCGCCTTATATATGAAAAAAGATCGAAAATAGACCATTCATTGACAGTGCGCCTTATAATCCAGTGCGCCCTATAGTGCGGAAAATACGGTACTTTGCATCGCTATTTAGTGTTTTCGTTCGAGATATGTTAACGGGAAACCTTTCCCCCCACAGCAGCCACTACACCTCAATGATGCACCAGCCTCTCCTGACCAATCAGATGCCAGCCCTCTCTGCCCATCAGCCAATCAACATCGGCATAGCTCATGTTGTGTGGCCCCAGCCGGCCAATAAAAGGAACAGACAAGGTCACAACAGGTGAGATTCTTCTCCTTGAGTGAAGCTAAACTGCTCTGCCGTTTTTATTGATGTGTAATATAACAACTGCTCTGTTCAAAGGAACCTGTCCCACCCCAGCAACATCCACATATCAGCCAAGATGGCCAACGCTGTTGGACAGGCGGTGGCGCACAGAGAACAGCCTCGGAGGGAGGCGCCCCCGACGGGGACCAGGCAACCGGCAGTTCAAAACTCAGACGAAGAGGGAAACAACGCAGAGGAGGAGGTGAGCTGCTTCAAAGAGGCGGTGCCAAACGTTAACAGCCAGCTGGACCTGTCCAGTCGGCATCAGCGGGAGGTGGCGGTCCTGATGGGGGACACGCCGAGCCCCGCTCCCAGTGTGATCAGCATCCCCAGCGAGCTGACTGATGAAGAGGACGAAGACCCTCAGAGGTGCCGTCTGGGCGAGTGAGTTAGAAGACATTCATTCATTCATTCATTCATTTTCCGTAACCTGCTTATCCAGTTAAGGGTCGCAGGGGTACTGGAGCCGATCTCAGCTGTCAATGGGCGAAGGCAGGGTACACCCTGGACAGGTCGCCAGTCTGTCGCAGGGCAAACAACCATTCACACTCACATCCACACCTACGGGCAATTTAGAGTCTTCATTGCACCTAAGCTGCATGTCTCATGTCTTTCAGTTACAAGACAGACAGTTGAAATGGGATGATAAAAATCTGCCTGCTCAACATGTGTTTAAATTGAGTGGTTTTAAAAGTCAGGCCACCTTTTAGTTGTCAGTAGCGGAATAAGCCTCTGTTACAGGCAGATTGTAAATCTAAAATGTCTGTGATGCATTTGTTCTACTATCGTGAGGCTCCAAAATGCTGACGTGACTTTTGATCCCCGTAGGTGTAAAGAGTGTGTGTGCGAGGCGTGCAGAAACACCAGTGTGTCCATGGAGAGAGTGTGTTCTCTGAGCAGCCCCGACAGCAGCCTCAGCACCAGCTCTTTTGCCTCTAACTCCCTTCAGTCCAGCCCCTCCCTCTCACCATGCAAGAGACCCAACAGGTAGTCAATCACCTGAGGAAGAAACGTTTTAAAAAAGAGAAATACACTTCTAAGCTCCGGTCATCTTCATGTTATTTGCTCCTCTGTGTTCAGCATGTCGGAGGACGATGGCCACGAGAGCGGCTGTGACACCGTGGAAGGATCCCCCGAGTCCGACACGTCAACCTCCCCGCGTGCCAACAGCCCGTACCGGTACCTCGACAGCAACCGCAATCGCAACGAGCGCCCGTCTTTGGCTGCCATGGTGGCGCCGCTGCCTTCCCCTGCGGTGCAGGGCAGGAGCCCCCGCGGCGTTAGGACGATGGTGGTTCCACCGATGAGAGTGCAGAACAACAACAGCCACGGGTCAGAGGAGCGTTTTCAGAGGACAGGTCAGTGGAAATATGAAACCTTCACATCAGGAAACGCATATTTCTGTTTGTGTGTTTATGTACCGTGTAAATCGATTATACAGGACTGGTTTTTTATTTGTTTATTTGGTTTTAACCTCTTCGATTCATTACAAGCTAACAATGCTCTCGTGAAAATATTGTGTGTACTAATACCCAGAAAAGTTTTCCCCATAAATGTGTCCTCATCTTGCCACATTGTCATGCGCTCTGTCACCTGCGCTTTGGCGGTGTCTGCTTTTGCAGGTCATATGGAAGCAGTAGGGGCTTACCGCCCCCTAGTGGCTCATAGAGGCTTTAACAGGTGATCAAGAGACACCAACAGAGAACTAGGCCACTTCGTTTCCAACACCTCCAAGATGCATCCATAGTAGGCAATGCTAAAATTGCCCGAGAGTCCTCTTTTTCTATGGCTTTCCCTCCATCAAATTAGTAGTTTTTCTTCAAGGAAAAAACAGCAAATGTTTTGAAGAGCTGGTGTGCTTGCTCCTCACCTTATACACATGCACAGGTTAAAAACAGTGTCTTATTATGAAAGTTGTCAACATCTAGTGTAAGCTTCAGTGAACCGGATAGTTTAAGCAGTCACTTTGACTGATGATCAGTGAAATCCTTTCGATTTCATATCTCTTAATCCCTTAAGTAACTCTCACCAACCATTCAAACCAATATATTTAATGCATTTTGAAGTATCTAAAACTAATCCCTCATTACTTGACAACCCCTCCCACTGCAGCTATGCCTGCATCAGTGATGTAGAAGTTTTTACACTAGAAGAAGAGGCGGAGTTTACTTCAATCAGAGTACAGCAGCCTATTTCCTGAGTCTGCTTTGGAGGGAAAGGTGGATGCATACCAAGTGGTGTTGAGTCGGAGCCTACACTTTCTCTGCTGGTTCTTGCCATGCAGCAAAAGTTGCCCTAAGGCACTGATCTGAGATCAGCTTCACCTTTTTGCTCTCCCCAGATTTTGATATTCTTTTTTCTAATTAAATGGTGGAGTGAGTTGAGAACTGATACAGATCAGAGTCCGAGGAGAAACTTTGCTCCTCAGGTGCTGTTTTTCTGAGTGCCAACAATCTCTGTTTGTTTTTCTTTTCCCCCAACTTTATGGATTCTATTGTCCACTTTTCCGTTGCTGTGTTAAATGGGAAGATTCCCAACTGGTTTAAAAGTGAAAGACGTTTGATGATTCTCTAATAGCAGCGGAGGTTAAAGTCATCATGTGCCCATTTAATTCTATATGTTCATTCCTCTACACTTCTTCTGAAGGGAGTCATTATTTCTCTTGTTTGTTAACGCCGCTGCCCTGTTGTAACATCAAAGCTCTTTTGGGCTTCTGCACTATGGAGTTGTTCTCATTTGGCCAGCACGTTAATCCAGAGAACACAGATTTTTACCCGTAAAGTTTGAATATTGATAAATCTAAAAAGGAGACTTTCTTTTAAGTCTCATTCAGTGAAGTTTAGGTGCCGCTTGGTCCACATCAGATGTTAAGAATTGTTATTAAACCTGAGCTTTTCCAGTTATCCTTTTGACTGCACTTCAAATAAACAGGCTGCTTTTGTTCAGCTGGCTTCATATCTCGGATTCAGACGCTGCTGTGTCTCGTAACGTTTAGCTCCATACATACTGGTCTTCGGATATTGTTGATCCCTGCAGATTTGCCTGCTTTTGCTTCAAATGCAAATTTTGCTTGTGAAAATCTTTTGACCGTGCATTGCACAGCCCCCGCACAAATGTTCCATTTAACCGTAGAACGGTGCTGCTACATTGATTGTCTTTCATCGGCACTCAGGAGAACAACTTGGTGGTTTCTTTTGCTATTTTTTATTCACGAATGCACATTAGCATTTCTAAAGTATCAACAAATATTTTGTTGCTTTTGTGGCCTCAGATCTTCAGTCTCATCATATACTGCTCGTTGGTCTGGTTAGTCTTTCTCAGCCTGGTAAAGCCACTCTGCACACGGTTCAGGATTCTGTGCTCGTCCTGGTTATAAATACATTTCCATACTATATGGAAACAGCAGTATCTATATCTATTTTCTCTCTGGCATGCGCCCTTGTTTGTTGTGGATTAACCTGCCATCTATTTTTTGCGGGAGTTTAATTATGTCAGACTTGTGTGACTCACTTTCTGTCTTCTCTCTCTGTTCCAGTCTCCGAGTCCTGGTCCCGGTCCAAAGGGCGCTGCAGCCTCGTAGGACAACAGAGCACTCCCTCCTTCCCCCTCCTCCCTTCTGCCCCCCTCCTGTCCCGGCAGCAGAAAGTTACAGGGCAGCAGCAGCACACTCTGGGCTTTGGACAGGTCAGTTTAGTTCCTTTCTCTATATAATGCATGGGGGATTAAGCAGGAACTGAACGCTTCAAAACCTCTTGGTGAATATTAATAGAACTGTATAAACTTTGCAGCAGAGCTCTAGGACTTTTTTTTTTTTATTCTTTTTTTCTTTTTTTTCTTTTTTTAGAGCAGTACATTTGTGGAAGTTTTATCGCAGCACACAGCAGGAACTGTAAAGGAATAGTTTAACTGTAAAGGAACAGTTTAACTGTAAAGGAACAGTTTAACTGTGAAGGAATGGTTCAACATTTTGGGATGTTCGTTTATCCGCTTTCCTACCCGGAGTTCAGTGAGAAGATTGATACCATTCTACCAGATATGAAGCTAGATCCAGTAGTAAAGGGGTGATTGGCTCAGTCCGGAAGGTACAAAATCTGAACATAAGCTTAAAAAAAGCTTAGAAAACACAGTGTAACTATAACAACATCTTTTTTTTTTTTACAGACGATTAAGTGCCAGGAAAACTCCAAAAGTTTATTTTCTTGGCCAAAACATAGTCCAGCAACTTTTTAAACTTTGGTGCAAATTAGTGAGCTTAAGTGGTGCTCGTTGGTGTATTTTGTCAGCCAGGCTAGCTGTTTCCCCCTGTTTTCAGTCTTTGTGCTAAGCTAACTGGCTCAAGATTCATACTAAATGGATAAACATGAGCGTGGTATCACACTTCTTATCTTACTCTCAGCAAGAAAGCGAATAAGTGCTTCCCAAAATGTAAATAACAGAAGAGACTGCGTAGAACCCTGTTGTTTATCAGATTGTGACTGAGCTCCCTCTATTCTCTCTCTCTCTATTCTCTCTCTCTCTCTCTCTCTCTCTCTCTCTCTCTCTCTCTCTCTCTCTCTCTCTCTCTCTATTCTCTCTCTCTCTCTCAGATGCAGCCGTACGGTTCCAACCACAGCAGCAAAGAGTGGAACGGCAACTATGGCCCTCTGCGGCCCCACGCCTACATCCCCCTACGGTCCACACGCACACCTTCACGCACCTGCAGCACAGCAGCCCCACCCACACCTCGGCCCAGGGCCTGCCCGCTCACGCCCTGCTGCAGTACCCCCCAGCGGCCCGCTCGCCGCCGCTCACCACCCCCACCCCATCCTGCCCTCCCGCCCTCCTCCCCGACTCTCCTCCAGCACAGCTACGGTCTCTCCCACCCCCAGGGAGGCGCCATAGTGCACCAGGTGACCCTGGGCATCAGCGCCCACCCCCACCACCACCACCACCACCACCACCAACACCCGGGCCACCCCGCTCCCCACCCGCACAGGCTCCTCCCCTCCCCGACCGTCCACCCGCACCACCAGCCCGCCTACGGCATCAACCCCCACCAGTTCAAGCCTCCCTTCCCGCCCCCTCACCCATACATGGCCTCCCCGGCCGCCTACACCGGCTTCCCCCTGAGCCCCACCAAGCTCAGCCACCACCCGCAGTTCTCCTATATCTGAGGAGCAGAACGGGGCCGCAGCAGTACCTTCTGGTGAGGAGGGGCAACGGGAAATGGACCGGGGCTGCGACCTGGGCAGGTAGAGCAGGCAGCAGAGCACAAAACGGACACTTTTGACGAGGAAGACGAGGATGAGGAAAACATGGTCATAAGGAGAGAGATGTATCAAAGGGGACTGAGAAAGAAAAACAAACGTGAGATAATGTTTTATGGTGTTTTCGAGGACAAAATGAATTCAGATTGCCAGAGCAACTGAGAGACTTCCCGCATAACATCATGTCGGATGAAAAGCGGAGCTTGATTTAAAACGGCGAAGCTTCACAAGAGAGCGTCAGGAGAGAGCTGATGACTTCACAAAGTGCGACAAAAAGGAAGTTTTAATTGATAATGTGTCCTTTGCACATTACATCCTGTCGTTTGATTAGCGTTCAGAGAAAATGATCTAAACAGAGGGCGGTGAAATCGTTCGTTGTCGCTGTTGCTGTCAGGGCGTTCGGCCTCCCCCCGCCCCCCTTTATCTTTGTTGCCTTGTAGCATGTGTGCTGGCCGGTCTGATCTGCGTGTTAAGCCATCCCAGTGCGTATTAACCGGGATGGAACGCTCCCGTCTTTGTTTGAGGCAGACCTCGCTGCTGCCTTCGCCCTAGTGCCTTAAAGATCAGAGTCTCTGATGTTACTTCAGGAGCTTATAGATTGTACATTTAAAAAAAATATATGGGCTTGCAGCACTTAACCCTCAGACTCTGTACGCGACGGGCTCATTGGATAAATAACGCTTGCGGTCTTATGTGTTTAATATTGGCAAATGTTGGACTTCAGTTTGCTTCCTAACTCAGAGTATGGATTTACTTTAGCTAGAGGCTGCACATTTAGGGCTTTGACTGAATGAGCTTTTTATGTACATAAAGAGTGATTTGATATTTTGATAATCGATTTCTATTCACTATAGTACTTAAATTCATAACAGTATTGTCACTGTTTACTGTAACTGCAATACAATCTAGATGGCCTCTGGGTTGCCGTGTTTTTAAAAATATTTTTTGGGCATATAGACTAGACTCGCGTTGACGCATTTTAGTTTTTCGGGAGCGGCATAGATATATAAACGCGATTGTGTTTTTTTTTGTTGTGTTTTGACTTTTAAATGCTTCTCAGTGTTTGAGATAACCTATCAACTTACAGTATTGTTGCCGGGCTATTGAGCGTTAGAGGTGTTATCGGTAATTGTTTCAAATATCTGTGTGCAAACTAACCTTCTTGTCCATGTATTGAAGTCAGTTTTGATACATTCCTTCAGGGTGCATGCATAGCCTGTGTGTGTGTGTGTGTGTGTGTGTGTGTGTGTGTGTGTGTGTGTGTGTGTGTGTGTGTGTGTGTGTGTGTGTGTGTGTGTGTGTGTGTGTGTGTGTGTGTGTGTGTGTGTGTGTGTGTGTGTGTGTGTGTGTGTGTGTGTGTGTGTGTGTGTGTGTGTGTGTGTGTGTGTGTCAGTATGTAGTAGAGCTGCGTCTTTATCCGTCACATCAGCTGGTATATTTTCTTTCCTCCAATCAGCACCAAAGACTGTTCATAAATCATTTCTGAACCACGGTCAGGACTATTTCTCCTTTCACCTCCAGCATACTGTTGCAGTTATCGACATTGGAATATATTGTGAGATCTCTATTTAAAAAGAAAAAAAAGAGGTTGAGGTTTTATTTTTCTGAGCAATTCTTTTTCTGGCAAATTGTATTTGGAATGTATAGATAATACGCTGCTATGTACTGATTATCTGCCACTTCGTAGCTGTGAATTTAGAGGAGTAATCTCATTCTAGCCTGCATTTTCTCTCTTTTGTATAGTAGTTCTGATGACCAGATACAATAGAAGTGTTTTTTTTTTTTTTTTTTCTCTTATATAGTATATTGAATGCTATTCCTATATGCTAGTGCCTATGTATATCGGCTGTGTTGTTTTGAAGTGTAAACTGCTGTAATGGAAGTTATGAGTTTTCTTTTTTTTGTTTTTATTCTGTTGCTTTTTGGTGCGCGCGTGTGTGTGTGTGTTTTTGTGCGTGTGCATTTAGCATCAGTATTTCAAACGTAGGTTGGGGTTCATCGTTGGGTTCTGTAACCGGTGTGTCGTCGTCGTCGTCGTCGGTGTGTTATCGCTTTCTCCCGATGACACGGCTTCTATTTCCGTTCGTCGGACTGTATTTGCAACTCTTCGTACTGTACAACTAGTGCCTTTATTCAAACAAGTGGCCGGCGGATGGCGTCCACTTGTCATGAACTAGTTCCTCCAGAGGGGATCAGCTCCTTATTTTTTCACATCACGAAAAAAAACCCAAAGGTGTTTGTTTGTTAGACTTAAGAATAGGTCTGGAAACAATCTATTTCTTTTTTTTTTTTTTTTTTTTTTTTTAAACAGAATCCTAAGAAAGTACAAGTCAGGGAATGTTATCTTGCGCTCACCAAGACCTCTGTGCAGTACTGAAAAAAAAAAAAAAAAAAAAAAAAAAAACATCGGGCCTGAATATACACAAATGCAAAAGCTTTATTCTCACACAGTGAATGTATTTGTGGAACTCGAAACATCAGTTTTTTTTGGTTTTGCAAATTAGTTACTTGTTGCATTTGTGATGGCTACATAGCTGTTATTTCTCTCATCTTTGTATTGGGATGTTGATAATTTGTTGTATGCAGCTATTACCATAGGTAGATATCATCGTGTGTTTCGGTCAGGGGTTCCTTCAAAAGGCTTTATCCGTCAATCATACTCAAAAGTTCAGGTCCAAAGTTCTCCTCTGCGGCAGCGTTTTGCTTCAACCATAACGAAAACAAATGAGCTCAGAATTCTGACAAGAAACTTCTCATGTTTGACAAGATCCTAAAACAACGTTGACCCAACATTCGTTGATTTTATGAAATCAAAAAAAACATTTCTGGATAACGCAAGATAAAGCGATGTGATGTAACTCGATGAATAATTTGTTATTGAGTAATATCAAGAAAACGTCATCGTTAAAAACATCTTGTTATAACCCAAAAAAAGGATCTTGTAAAAATCAAGAAAAGCTTTTCGAGCAATTCTTTCTTTCTTTTTTGTTTTGTTATTGCGCTACTCTACTTAATGTATTACATTATAATGGTTTTGCTGTGTAGCTTAAGCAATGGGTGTATTTAGTGTACTCGTCTAATATGCTACTGTGTTGACGACGCTTGGACGAGAGGATGCACTGTGCAGCTTGCAGAGCCGCCTAGAATTATAACTGCTAGGTGTGTGCGTGTGTGTGTGTGTGTGTGTGTGTGTGTGTGTGTGTGTGTGTGTGTCACGGCACGGTAATATGTACTTCAAGGAAAAGGTTCTGTTTTTTGTTTTTTGATTTTAACCCTGTGGTGTGCTGGTCGTTGATTCCCAGATGTCAGCTCAGCACCTGTGATGAGATGTCCCACCTCAGCGATGTCCCCCATCGCTTTAGGTCGATTGCTTATGATCGAGTAACCCCTGACGACCATGCAGCCTTTGCCAGTTGCATCATCAAAGTCACCAGAGGGTCACACAGTCCCGGATCTAAATTTCAAACAACAAACCGAGCCCAGCTGCCTTAACTAACAGCAGGCCTTGGGACTCTAAATGCTTCTAAAACATTTGGGGATTTTCATTTTTTTTGGATATGGCAACAAATAAGAAAGTATTTCCTTATCTACTGGGCCCTCACGTGACAAAACCAGCTCAACAAGCATGGGTCTGGACATCTCATTTGAGCACTGGGCTGAGGAATCAATAGTGCGAAATTTTGACTCCTAAGACACGTTTTAGGTAGACTTTGTACCACGACGTTCTAATTATCGGGGTTGACAATTATTGTATTTAGGCACAAATATGTAGACACGATTGCTAAATTGAAAACTGTTACTGTTCTAAGTATGCGTAGATCTGTGTGGCTTTATGATTTTAATTTGTTGATTTATTATTTGTATTCTTAAATGCTACACTAGTTTTGACATGTAGCAACTGCACTGTGCAATATACAACAATATGAGGACTGGGAAAATGATTATTGTTTGGATGTGATAATGTGTGTCTTACCAGTTTGCGGTAGTTTTTCTCCCCTCCCCCCCTCCCTCTAGTTCTCAGTGAGTTTCAATGTGACCAAGCCTTATGTACCTTGTCACAAAAAGCGGGTTCCTTCTTGGTGACTCTTATTGGTGAGTGTCAAATTATGAATTGATGGTGTATTATGTCAAGATTCACTTTGAATTAAAAAAAGATCTTTTTGCTTCAGTCAGTGTTGTCTTTATTGGTATACATGTCATGTACATATATTACTATTAGTTGGGAACCAATAAGCATTTACCTCCAAGCAGCACTAGAAGCCAAAAACTCATCCTACAAGTGTTGGTAAAATTCAAACGTTTATCAACTAGAAAAGGGCGCTCAGTAGACCGACTCCGAGCAGCTAAACTGCAGTTCACCGTGTAACGTCTTATGCTGATTATTAAATGCTTCCTCATAACAGAAACCATCAGTCCTGCTGTGAGTTTAGTTCAGTTAGCTGTTAGCTCTGTTAGCCAAACACACTTAGGCAAAACACTTGTATACATACATACATGCATACATACATACATACATACATACATACATACATACATACATACATACATAGGCTTATCTTACCTAGCCGGGAAAATCAAGAGAGGTAGAGTTTAAACTGGAACAGTTGTTGATCATTTGCTGCCTCTGCCGGGGAAAATGTTTTCAAAAAGTTTGTATCACTGCAACCGATAGACCTTTTGAGCATACGGTCATAAATTAGCACAAATTAAATTAGGCTAATAGGTCTAGTATAGTTCCATGACTAATCTTGTGTCCGTCCACAAGATTAGTCATGGACAGACTGACGGATGCAGAGATGCAAGCGCGCACACAAGACCAAATACATAATCTCCTGGTGGAGATAAGGTTTTCCTCCCTGTAGCTATTTACCTAAATGAGACCACCACATTCAGTTATTTTAGCTTGTGGCTGCAAGAAAAGGTTACCTGTCAATGTCTCGGTGTACTTGAATACACAAATATGAAGAGATAACGTTGTAAAATACACTTAAACAGTATATTAAAATGGGTACAATTGGGAAAACCTTAGGCTCGACTAGTCAAGGGGGTCATTTCCATTCATTTTTGTCCCCTTTTATTCAAGTTTCACAGAATACTGGTGGGTGGGCGCACTCGATAGGACCCTCTACACCATAAGTTAGTGTTCTTCTCGTGTCCGAGGCTGTAGAGTTAATGAATGAACTTATTTGCAATACTTTAAGTTAAAGTTGATATTTTCCCTGAGACTAGAAACAAATAGACATAATAGCCTCTTCCTCACTAGAAGTATACTATCTTTAACATGCAAAATTCTACTTCTGTGGAAGTGTCCCAAAACACCATCTACATCTCAGTGTCTCACCAACACATGTCCTTTATCAAACTGGAAAAAACTCCAAGAGATACTCCAATACTGGAGTAGTTTTCCAGGCAAGCATTTGCTGAACGTCAGCAAATGTTTTTTTTAAATATAATTTGGGATTTTTTTTTTTTTTTTTACAGTAAATTAAACTTTATGGGAACGGGTCTTATGATGAGTCCCCCCCCCCCCCCGGTGTGGATGCCATCCTGCTTCTGTGACTGAGCGTAGTGTGACTCTGCCCTCAGCTCCCACCAGGGGCCGCCTGCCTCCCGCTGATCTCAGATCTGCCAAAACAGCAGAGCAGCGCCGGCGTCACTGCCTCCGATATTTTGGTCCTTTACTGATGCTGGCTTCACCTTTCGGTCCACTAAAGAGGAAAGAAAGACACAAGTCAGTTGTCTAGTCTCTGGTCTCGATTGACGGACCGTTGTGACCCGTCTGTCATATTCACCTTAATTACACCAAACACCCAGCGCGAGCCGTTTCTACCTGCCAGAAGCGTCGTCAAGTTAGCCACAGCTAGCCGAAACCAGACCGGAAGTTAGGTAGTTTACCTATTCAAAATGAACAAACACGTTACACTCTTTTCAGTACATAATTAAAGCCCTCTAAGGAACAAAACAATGTATTAACTCTGAGTGAAAACATGAAAAGAGTTATGTTGTGGCTGTGAAAAGGATGCGACAATAACACAACTTGGACTAAATGTTTACTAGGCCTGGCATAGCTTTAAGAAATGAGCCATCTAAAAAAAAAAGACATGTGCCACTGAATATTTGTAAAGAGGTTTTATTTAGTGCACAAACATTTATTCACTGAAAGGTGAATAATAATAATAATAATAATAATAATAATAATAATAATAAGTACTCAGTACTACCCTGTGCCTTCCTCTTAGCACTTACTGTATTCGTATCAGTTCGCTGCACTTATTGTATTCGTATTCGTTTATTGCACTTATCCTATTCGTATTAGTTTGTAGCACTTATTGTATTCGTATTAGTCTGTTGCAATTATTGTTTTCGTAGTAATTTGCCTCTGCACTATACTTTTGCTCTGGTTTATGCTTTTAGATGCTTGTTTAAGAAAGGAGATGCACTTATGACTTCTGGTGACTAGTAGTTCTCTTGAATACCTATGTTGAATACACTTATTGTAAGTCGCTTTGGATAAAAGCGTCTGCTAAATGACTGTAATGTAATGTAATGTATTAAGTGTAAAATGATAATTAGTGCTCTATCCTATAAGTACCATTTTACCTATTCGACACCTGGTTCAGACATGAGCGTTCCATTGCATTTGACATGCTTATCTTGATTGAAGCCTTAGTTTTCTAATCAGGATTAACACATTCGAGGGATGTGCAGGCAAGTAAATGAATCAGATCATGATAATCACTACAATTAGGGCTTACATAAAACATCTGAGTCGGAACCATGGGTCTTGAAGAACAAATCAAATAGCCTGTTGAGCTTAATACGTTTAGGCCTACCCTCAGACTTCATGGTATCATGGCATAATGAAAACATGTTAAGAGTAGTGAGATGTTCTGACTTTTAGTCCCCAGTATGTTTGATGTTTTTAATTTGCAAAATGTTACCAAACTCTCCCTTCCATCAGTTTCTCCTCCCTCCTCCTCTTCTCTGGTCCTTTAGGCTTCCCTCCTCTCCGGTCTTCTCTTTTCATTAACACTTTAATAAACTATCACAATGGACAGTTATATAGTCAACGTTACACTTGCATTACATCCTAGTTTTTCTCCTTTTTGATACATTTAATGAAAGTAATGAAATAGAGACACAGAAGCCTACATTATTTCTACCGACCCACAGAAGTCGAGCAACAGCTTCTGCTGGGGTAATATTTTATCTATTTATATTTTTATCAACATATTAGGGGGACATTTTGAGCATTTTGAAATATAATTTATATTATTATTACTGCCTTGCATTATACATGGATTTTTTTTTTTTAGCTTGGCTGGCTACCTATACTGAAGAGACTTAATTGTGAAGTGATCACTGATGTGCCCCTTTAACCACTCCATGCCAAATCCACTTCCAGACGCTTTTATTTTGAAGGCGCCACACGCTGTTTTCCGGTATCGTATCCGCGCACAGACGCAGCAGCCAGCAGAGATGGAGAGCGCTCTGCGGCCGCAGTAGGGACATCAGACTCCGCGCACAGAAGCAGAAAACAAGGAGACGCGGAAGGAACAATTACAACAACAACAACAACAACAACAACAACAAAAAAAAATCTCTTTGTTTGCTTGTCGATCCCCGCAGGCCTCCAGCGGGCTCATGGAGAGCGGCGCCCCGCTTGTCCGCACCGGGGGCAGGTTGATCGGATGCCTTTCACCGCAGCAGCGCCGTTAGATGTTCTCCGCTCGGGATTAATTGGTTGACCAATGGCTCCAAAACATGCGCTCCTCTCCGGCAGCGGCCCCGGGGTTTATGGAGTAAATAACACGGGGGACAGCCGCTCTTCCTCTCTGGCGGCATGGTTCGTGGATGCGGGCACGGCGGCCGTCCGTTCGCCGAGGAAGGAAGAGGACGCGGGCGCGGGACGGGATGCTGGCCCGGAGGCTGGTGGCCGTCGGCGCGGTGCTGGTGCTGATGCTGCAGAGCTCTCTGGCCGCTGGAGGTAAGACACCGCTGCTGTATTCATCATAGCCAACCTGTAAGAGTGCTCCTATACACACTACATGACATGTCTCCCGTCCCAGCCTCAATCTGGCTTGATTTATCATATTAATAATGCAGTTCTTTATGAGCCAGTTTATGTGTGTGTGTGTGTGTGTGGAGTATTTCCTCTCACTCGTGTTTAATGGAGCTGACACGCGCTAAAACAGCAGCTGTGTTGTGTAAGATGTGGCTGTCATTTTGTGGTGGATGCTGGGATTGATGTTCTGACTGCACTAAATGTATGTCTGTGTTGTATTTAAATAATCGGTGTTGTAGCACACGGGCCCTCACCGATGTCACGTCCACAACCCCCCCACCACAAAACACACAAAGAAACGGTTACATATCACATTGCTTTGACTGCAGCTCTTAAAGAAGACATGACATTTGTATGCTTTATTTAACAGGCAGGTTTATTCTTTTTCAAAATCATTTTAATATAATATAGACAACACAATGCAATGTATATTTTTGTAGCCCTTTTCTTTTTCTATGATTCGGACATTTTTTTATTTGATTCATGTTTTTTATTAAAGGAGCTTATAATGTTTTTGTTTTTTTAAAAAGATGGAACGTGCTTTACTGAGCTTGATAGCTGCAAAAAGCTCAACCACAATTAACGTGATGGCATCACTGTTTGTCATTTCATATTGAGTTTGTTAAACTTTTGAGGAAGGCCATGACTGCACGAAGTCAAGTCTGTCAAATTATTTTGACACGTTCTGGAAAATAAATTTAAATCTAGGAGGGTCAAGTATAAATGCAGCTGACGTTATTGTGCAATAAAACGTCCTTGACAAGAAGCAGATAATCCAAGATGTAAATACATTCATTAGCAATCCAGTGATGCAACTGGATTCCTAATGGTCAATTAGCTAAAATAACAAGAAATGAAATAAATGAATATATCTTTATTTATTTTCCATGCAGATATTTTAAAGTTTAGATTATATATTGGCAGATGTTTGGAGATATTGTCCAATCAGACTTGATGTCAACTGGCCCTAGATGTGAATGGAATTGTAATGTCTGTTCTGGCAGGAATGAAGATGACATTTGAAAAAACGAAAATGTCAAATGTCTCTTTTCCAGGAATAATGAACGTTTTTTCACTCAGGGACATTTCGCAGACATCTGTGGAAAGGTTTCCAGAGTCAAACGTGTATAGTGCTGAGGAGGTTTTTTGGATTATCTCTTGTCTTCTTTTCAATTTTAATGACCCAATAAAGCGAAAAAAACACAAAAATATAATCTGTATGTACCAGGTGTCATTACACAAATAATAGAAATGGAAAAAAAAGATAAACAACCTTGTCCTTTTATTTCACCCTAGGTCAACATTAAAATTTTTGTGAATATGCTTCATGTCATGCTTGCTAAATATCATATTTCATAAGTGTTATGCAAAATGTGGTGGCGAAGAACTGATAAGTGGCTCTCAGGTCTCTTCTTCTCCTTTCTGCTTACATGTAGCCTCAAATCTATTCATGGGGGATATTTGAAAATCCCATAATAGCACTGAGATTGCTCATTTGTCCCACAGAAATAATGTGTTTTTATGGACAACGAATAATAACTTAGGAGGAAAACATAATTTGGCACCACAGGACAATGTATCCTGCCTAAACAAGCTCAGGATAGACGATACTTTATAGAATAACAAGCCCTCACAACCATCCCTCTCATTTCCCTATAATTGAGTAATTTGACAACAAAATCAAACATCCCAGGTCCTATTAAATTGTTCAACAGTTTACTGGCTGCTCTGTGTGCTTCCTGCTGTTTTAATATTTGATAATTATTGAAGTGATTGAGAAAGACCACCATGGCCATTTTTCTAATTAACTCTGAAATTGGTAAACAAGGAAACACTGGCTCCTCGGTGTGACACACATTCCACCACTACACAGGGTGTGATTTGAAAGAAATGTACTAATATGTGTGAATGAAAGCAGCGATACAGAACCTGGAGACGATTGCCAAATTATTTGGAAAAAGACAGTTCATCTTTCAATCCTCCCCGGTTAAATCTGAGCAAACCCACTCACACACACACACACACACACACACACACACACACACACACAACACACACACACACACACACGCACACCCACACACACACACACAAACAACACTTCCTCTTTTATATCATGCTGCTGTGCCACTTAAGAGCGAGCCCTTCTGTGGCACGGCTCGGGGAGGGTTTGACCTTCTCTCCGTTACCTGGCTACTCAAGCATTCAGCTGTTTCAGGTCTTTTACAGAGAAAACCTTTCTATTATATTGTTTTCTCCATCTCCACTTTGGAGGCTGACGCCTAGCCGCTGTGTGTGTGTGTGTGTGTGTGTGAGTTACGGAAATGTTTGTGTGTGTGAGCGTCAAGAGTCCGCCGGCACATACACTATATGTGTAGGTGGTGTTTTTTGTTGTTGCTAGGTCTACAGAGATCTTCATCCTCAGTCAATAGCTGAGATCTATTGGTCCGTGTTACCATGGGAACAGATCTGCAGCTAGTACTTTTCTCACTGTGAGTGTCTGCGTTTGTCAGTCAGGGATTGAAATAACATCTGAGTAAGTGCCAGGTTCCAGTCTGCTGCTTGATAATCAGCGTCGGATGACACACCAGGGGAGATAAAGCGCTCTCTGAAAACGCTGGTAGATTTTTGGGGGTTTGAACTGAACTCCTGTTTTCTTTGAATTAAACAAAATCCGTTTTTGTGACCCCTTCTTTTCCCGATCCTCTTCCCGTACTCGACATCTTTTACAAACACTTCAAGTCAAACCGGTAGCACGTCAGCATTTCTTGCAGTAATTTAGATATATACCAGAGTTGTCCAGAGTGCTCTAGGGAGTAAAGGAAGATTAAAGGATTGGGCTGCAGCCAGTAGCTAATTTGTTCAAAATGAACAAGAGCAAGTAGCGAGATGGTAGATTGTCTTTTCATGTCCGTCCTCTCGTAAATCTGTAACAAAGTGGAATAACAAGAGAGCCAGCTCTCACAGCTTTTCTGTTTCTATCTGAATACTCTGATGGTTTAGCTGCTATAGACAACAAATTACGTCCTTATAAATATAAACGCTATAAATGAAGTATAAAAATCGTTTTAGATATGGCGAGACTGATATATTATATTCAAAACATGATACTTTTACCAATATAATACCAGAGTTCCGTTACGGGCTGTAAAAACTTGCTTATCTACAACCCCCTTTTTTTCCGTTTGACAAAAAGCAAAAGGTCCCAAATCTTTAATGGTGTGCAAGAATGTCTTCTACGAAATACAGTCTAAAATGAGCAAAATTCTGATGTAAGTCAAGAAGGATCCGATCAGAGAATAAGTAAACACACAATAAGTAAATCTACTAAACAAACGTACAAATCTATTTGTCCACTTTACATTTCACCAGAGCCCCTCTATAACTTTCTTTTCACTAAAAACACTGATCACCAGTCTAGCTTCTATTTCTGTTTTTCATAATCATCATTATTTATTCAGATATACAAAAACAGACAGCATTACCTTAATTCATAGGATATCCTATGATAAATGCACATATTTAGAACAACCAAAATAAACATTAAGCTATTACAAAAGTACAACCAGATCATTCCTAGCAACACTATAAGGCAAAAAGCAGTCCCACGACCTCTTAAAGTTCTCACCTTCCTTCAAACAGGGGATACGATTTACTATATTGCGCTATATTGCGATACTTAAAGCAAGGCGATATATTGCAATTTTTAAAATCTGATTTCGTAAAAACTGTCATAGTATAAAGAACCCAACATATGCGTAAAATCAGAATAAAATACATTTGTATTAAATGATCACAGTCACTGTAACATCCAACACCCTTGCACATACACTGAGAGGACGTCAATCAACTGAGCTCATATTTGCATGTAAACTAATCAATAAAAACCAATGTGTTTTTCAGTATCAATACAGTATAACAACATATAATATGGCGATACTTGATATTTGTGGACTATCCAGAGCACACCCTCATTTAATTTATAGGGCATTAAATGGCAAAACACAGGGTCGTCTGGCAAAAAGGTACGGACTAAACCTTTACCATAACGCAGGGTGACATCATGCATCATGGCCCTGTGCTGTTCAACCGTATACATGCAAGCGCACAGTCCCGTTAGATTATTTTGTAAAGTGAATCCTCTACTTTTCCCCTTGTGATTGTTGAGAGAAAGACCAAATTATTAACAAAGTACTACATTTCTCAGAGTTGTAGCATCCTGTCTGAGTATTAATAAACCACTGTGCAGTGTTTTGAAGTTTATTGGGCCTTCAAACGTATGCGTGCCAGCTTTTGGTGCTTAACAGTTAATACATTTTCTGTCTATTACTCTCCAGACTTCGAATAGGACCAAAAAAGTGTTTTGGTTTGATATCCAGATCAAGACACAGATATTTGAGAAAACTGAAGACATGATACATTTGATGTGTTCCATCATAGAAACAAATATTAGGTAACACCTTGTTTGGATAGTCCGCCTACAATTAATTACAGAGTATTGTAGCATTTAGGCAACTTATAAGCTCAGATCATAGACTGTATATAAGAAGTGACATCACCCATTGGTTTGTGAACAGAGGTTTAAAAGACATAAGGTCAGCATTTTGGCCCTCACAATCTTGGGTTTTGGCAGTCGCCATCTTGTTTTTTGTGAATGGACTAAGTGAACATCATGCTGTTTTGAAAAAGACTTGAATCTAGAGATTGAGACCATAAACTCATGTTTACAATGTTTACTGAGGTAATAAATCAAGTAAGAAGTAGAGTCATTTTCTCATAGACTTCCATACAATTGGACTTATTTTGCAACCAGAGGAGTCGCCCCCTGCTGGTAAGTGAAGAGAATGCAGGTTTAAGACACTTCCACATTGGCTGCAGTTTTCAGAACCGTGGGTTGGCACCTGGTTGAGATTCATCTCTTTCGCTTTGTCTGAAGATGTTCAAGACATCATCTATAAAGTACATGTGACAAATCATGAACATACCTACATATGCTCAGAATAATTTAGTTGAACTTCACATTCTGATGCTCTGTTTTTGGTGTTTTAAGATTCCAGGATTTTCATGATATGATGACCATCTTCTCACTGAATGAGCATAGCCACACCATGTTTACAAAACATCTTGGCCTTAAATGGAGGAATCAGTCTAAGAACTTGGACGGGACGGTGAGGGAATTGAATGGCCGTCCTCAAATTCCCTGATAAATCCTTTGCTGATCATCATTTGTCCGCCGTCATCAATGAAAGTGTGACGCACACAAAATGTATGGTCACATTTTTGTTTATTTGATTAATATATGATGTAATGTACTGTTAGTTAAAATATTCAATGAAATAGAATAATCTATTATACTAACTTCCTCAGAAGTATATTTCACCCTATGGCCAATAGGTGGCAGTGCAGCGCTGTGGTTTAGTATGTGCGCGCGCAACGTCTTCCCATAGCCCGGGAAAACTACCAATGAAGACGCCACAGAACTGCCTGTTTCTTCATTTATTCCTGTTTTCACAGGCACACATCATCTGTATTCAGGCTCTCTAGCACTGAGACCTGTAACAGATTTTGTGTATATACATGAAACACAAATTTTAACAATTGTTCTATAAACATTTGTCTCTATTTAAATCGTGTTTATTTTGTATTTACATATATTACTAACCTGTGAAAACAGGAATAAATGAAGAAACAGGCAGTTCTGTGGCGTCTTCATTGGTAGTTTTCCCGGGCTATGGGAAGACGTTGCGCGCGCACATACCAAACCACAGCGCTGCACTGCCACCTATTGGCCATAGGGTGAAATATACTTCTGAGGAAGTTAGTATAATAGATTATTCTATTTCATTGAATATTTTAACTAACAGTACATTACATCATATATTAATCAAATAAACAAAAATGTGACCATACATTTTGTGTGCGTCAAAAGCGATCGATTATGCTGATTAGGTGCAGCGTCGCCTGGCTCCTCTCTGTCTCCTGTGGTTTTCTGAGAGCGAAAGGAAATTGGCTAAGGATCAGAGCTCAGAGAGCTTGCATCGCTGTGAAACTGATTAAAAGTTTAGCAAAAGTTCCTCGCATCCAGTCAGAAGTCAGCGGTCGTGTTACCTGCCCACACAAGAGAGAGAGAGAGAGACGGCAAGAAAGAGAGCGGATAGTCAGCCAGATTCAGACGGACCTGATGAGATTTTTTTTACAGCGTCAAAGCTGATTTGGAAACAAAATTGTGTCACAGTATCATACTAAATCTGGGGTTGAATTGTATTATCAAAAGGATACAATCTAAATGCGAAAAAGAAGAACGCCTTTACTGTGTTCTCCTGCATGATATGTCAATTTTTTAGTATTTGACTCACAGTTGCGGCGAATCCCACAAGCTCCACGGACACGGTGCACTTAAGCACCCTGCTCGTGTTTAATGCATGGAGGCCATCGGATGTGATGGGAAACTTTGGTGATTGGTGACAGACGAGAGTGCTTGCCGTTCTGCAGCGCGCTTTGTTTGATGGCAGTCGCTCGGCTTCATACGGATCTCGGCTCGTGCGAAACCGCTACGCTCATGACGAATTCAAAGAGTAGCAGCACGACATTCGATCCAGAAGGTTTCCCAGAGCCACAACAGTTCACTTTTGCCGGATTTACTTTGTGTCCAAATACAAACTTGAGATGTTTTCTTTAGAAGATTATGTTGCCAAATACTGGAAAATAAAGCACAGGGCTGCCTCAAGTTTGGTGAAGAAATCGCTCATGATCCAAGGTAATAATGTAAGCAAGATTACAATAAGATGGTCACATGACTACTGAAGAAAACATTAAGTTCTGCTTGGGTTTCCAAGCCAGAACAACGTTCTAGTCTGTTCATTGTTAGTTAAAGGAACTTTGTCAGAGACGTTTTAAATGAAGGGTTTTGGGGTCAGTATTGACGTTTTAGAAAAAGTTAAAAGAAAAAGGTTTTCAGCCTGACAGAAGGCATCCTCTTTACTTTTAAATTCTCTCTCTGTTATGGGCACTTGGCTTTAGTAGATAGAGTCGAGCTGCTGGGTTGTTAAGACAGCAGGGAAGATAGCATGCTGCCAACAAAAGCCACGAGATGACCTTTATAGCACAGCTGTGCACAGGAAAGTCCTGTCGTCATGAATGACAAAACACTTCCCCTCCAGTTTGATTTGCTTCCTTCTTGGCAACAGAATAATCCTGGCAAAGAAGAGGATCAACAAATAAAAGAAATGTGTAAATATGTGTTTGTATTTTCCCTGTGTGCAACCAAAGGACAATTTCCTGCCTCCACTGGACAATACAGTTGATTCAGTTCTATTCTATTAATTGAAGGCAGTCTATGATTTCAAAGAACAAGGCTGGTAATAGTCTCTATTTTTATTACACTTGATGAATTCCACTCCCATCTTCAGTGTTGTCTGGGTTGTCAAATCCTGATGAAATCTAATTCCACTCTGCTATAAAGTTCAATTGTTGTCCAAAAACTATTAAAAAAATACATATCTTTAAGTCACGATGTTGCACTGGTTGACATGTTACTTCGTTACCATGAACACACACACACTTTTTCAGAAATGTTGGTTAAAAATTGACAGAGACCAGCTGTTTTAAGAAATTACTGGGCTTTGTTAAAAAAATTAAACAATATGTCTGACTCCGCTTTTAAAGACTTACAGAACAAATGAGCGTTTGGATAAGCTCACCAGACAGGGTAAGAAGGTCAGACAGACAGTATTGAGGTGGTCTTTTCATGGGATTTGTGGTTACCAGAACAATGCCAACCTTAACCTTTTGACGTAGGCTGACAATGGGAGCATCACTCTGTGAACCAGTTAGTTACCACTTACTGAGGGTCAAACATTCTCACACTTTCCATACTCCAAGACTACACGATATCAGCCTAATTATGAACGATTTATCCCGCGCAGTGTGTCATAGTGGACGCCAAAAAGTGCTCAGGCAGAAACACAAGCATGTCTGATTTTTTTTTTCCTTACATGACGTATTCCGTCACGTCCCTGGCGTTGACCAATCGGAGCACAGCTGGTAGTATCAGTGTCACAATGTAAAATTAGCATGTTGACTGATATTGACGGCTAGCTAGCTTCATTTATGTTTCACTACTGGCCAGAACATTTGTTATTTGTACTTAAAATCGTCCCTGCCGGTTAAAAAAACTTCAGAACACCGGTGTTACCAATGACACCAGACATTTTTTCTTGAGAAAGACATTTGTCGAAGGTGCTCGATATCTGCAGAGCGCTTTGAAAGTTTTCTTAATTTGATAAACGTGGGCACTGAAACGCAGAAAAGGAGCTATAGGTTTCAGTTCTATACATTTTTTAAATAAAAAGGCCAGAACGACTGTGGGGTGTGCAAGTAATGTAAAAGGTGTGTAAACGGTGTATGCCTGGACAGTCTGTAGTCAACAGCCCTTTTTTCTTTCATTTTTCCTGCAGTCATCAATTAACCTAACCTGCATGTCTTTGGACTGTGGGAGGAAGCCGGAGAACCCGGAGAGAGTCAACAGCCCGGGAATTGAACCCGGGCCCCCTTTTTCTTTCATTTTTCCTGCACAGTGCTTCAGACGCTATACTATGTGTCTCGGAATTCATCCTCCATGACCCTTCTTCCCGAAGACATTAAGCACGTCATAAAGACGGCACGCAGTGATTGGTTGGGGACCAATGTGTAGTCTGTCATGTATTTAGGCCAAGTCACTGCAAGAATTTACGACTCTATAATTGCCCAATCCGATACAGTGACCATGGTAACGGACAAAAATATAGTGTAGTCTGAACCCAACATAACAGACACCTTGCAGTCAATTAAAAGCAAGTATTTTGCAGGTCTGGTATAGTTTGCATTATCAGCCGTTACATTACCGCTTAATGTTAACTTCTGTATTTGCATGGACTTGGCTTTTCAGAGCAGAAGAATTGTTTTTGGCTGCAGCCCCTCTGCTTTAGAGGCTTTACAGTTGCCGCCCGTTACCTCAGCCTGACGCCATACACTGGCAGACATTTCATCAAGATGAGTGACAGGAGTCGGAGCAGAAACCTGTACTAAGGAGGGAGGAGGACGGCGATATCGATACCCTGACCGCCTGGAGGATAAAAGTTTTGTGTTGTAGCTTTAATTTACGCCAGCTGCTCGTGCTCTGGACCTCAGCTGTCCTTCTTGGCATCACCCCATTTGTTTTTTTCCCCTTTTATTTGGAGAGCTCGGCTGATCGGAGGTGTAGCAGTACATATAACAGGAAGATATTCTGGCTTGAATCGATCCAAGGCCAGAGATCCTGCATGTGGTTTAAGAGGCAGGATGAAGGGGGGAGGTGTTCTCAGCCTTGAAGCAGCAGTGGCTCGTTTGGCACCGCCGAATATTCTGACATTGGAAGTCAGTGGAGACTTGATGACATAATCCCCTTTAATGATTAACAAGACTTTTTGTAACAAAACGGTCATCGTTTTTCTTACCAGACACCTTCATTTTCTCACAACATCGTGCGTCCTCTTTGCAAACATTTGTCGTTTACAACGCATCCGCTCCCGAGAAACCATTAATCGCTGCAAGTAATGACGCCTGCTGTCAGTGTTGAAGGTCTCTACATGCGGCGCCGTCACTCCGCTCGCTGTTACCAGGCAGAATCGCAGAGAAGCCGCTTCATTACAGCAGGAAGATGATATCTCCTGACACAGCCCCGTTGCAGCCGAGGCTCTGGCTCTCGATGTTTATTTTTTTTGTGACTGTGACTGAGCAAACCAGGGCAGACGATCATGTGAGCTGTTATATACCTCAACCTTTTAACCCCACTATCACGCACATGATAATGGCCTGAAACACAAATAGCTCCTTCAGCTGCACTCTGGAGTTAATCTATTCCTGTGATATGTATGTGTGTATGTGTGTGTGTTATAGAGAACGAGGAATAGGGGGTGGAGAGAGCGAGAGAGATGGTAAATATTTCCCTGGCTTTTTTATGCAGTGCCCCCCCGTCACAATGTGTGCATGTTGACCTATGAGAATTTTACAATATGTCCTCACGTACAGAGATTGATCATGTTTATCCTGCATTGATTAGTATTACAGTTGTTTGTGCACAATTAGCACGTTGTCTGATTCAAACTAAATTAAGAAATTCCAAAACACCATTTTTTGCAAATTAACTCCACACCGTTATCTACATTAGACATCACAGCCTGCGTGTGTTGTAAGCTTACATTGCCATTGAAATGCCACACTCGATCGTCAAACACCTGCACCCAGAATGCACCTGTGAAAACACCTGTAACCAATTATTTCACTTAGAAATCCGAGGTTGAACAGTATCAATAGGATTCAAGTTCGCTCTCTGGTGTGCACGACAAATGTATTTAGTTTACAGTACAGTGCATGTCATCTTCAGTAAAAGTGATTGTGTCTGACACTTTTATGATTTTGAGTACATCACATTTATGTTGATATATTTACAGCATGCTACAAATTAAACGCCACTTACTAATAATACCACAACAGAGTAGTGCTTTGATACTATTGAATGTCCAGAGTCAAACATTTTTACACATAATTTATCACCTGAACTGATATGTTTACTACATGTCGAAGCACTGACTCACTTTTCATTAGCCTGAAAAAACGCTGACATGTAGCACGTGCAAATGTTAATAAAAGATCTTTTCAAATTTGCTTTTATGCGCCGTGTGCAGCCACTACCGCACTTTTTGCGCTTTAATAATTCTTGCTTCTTTCATTTTCTCCTCCCTGTTTGTTTCTTCCAGTCTGTCAGCAGCACCTCAAACAAAACAACAAATTTGACAGACAGAGGGAAGAATTGAGTAAATTTCCCTGTTGATCCAAATGTGAAATGTCAGTCATTATTTCGTAGCATAAATGGAACAAATGGAAATTGGACATCCGTAACCCTTCAAGGTCAGCAAATCAATTTAGTAACACAACATAGAGAGAATTGTTCAGTGTTGAAGGAGGTTGGTGTTTTTTTTTTGGGCGTGACCCCCATCATGAGTCCTGTACAGGCAGCAAATGATATATATATATATCCCCCCGATGGAGAGTACACACTGTCCCTGTGCATGACAACTCTAAAGATGAAGTGTCAACCCTGGGATTGAAAAATAAAATTCCCTCTAGAGGAGCCGGAGTTGACGTGTGGAGCGCCGAACGTCAGCGCCGAACGTCAGCGCAGAAAGACAGCGGCAGTCGAGACGAGCTGGGAACACGTTTTATTTCCTTATTGGCTAAATATGAAGTAGAACTTAGACAGTAAAATGTTAAAAAGACTGACAGCGTAAGAGAAAAAAAAGGGAGTGAAAGAGACATACTTCCTGACTCAACTTCCTCACTCAGCAGCAGCACCGTCGTCATCATCATCATCATCATCATGACCATCATTGCTTTAATTGCTGTGTTTATTCAAATAAACTACAGACAAAGATTTCAGTCGTGTACAATTGTTTTTCATACAACAAGAGTGAAATTCTCTGTGAAAGCGAGGCTCCTTGAAGGAGAAGATTTCTTTTTACTTCTTGTGATCAAAAGGGAAAATGAAATAAAAGTGAAGTACATTGCTTTTGTCTGAACTCCCTGCTGTTCTCTCAAGGCTTTTATATAATCAGACCAGCTTTGGAGTGAGCTTTTCAAAGGCCTCCGTGTCTTTTTTGCACCGGGACTCATTTTGCCATCCTGGTCTTCAAGGTGCATTTGTATCATTCAGTGAGCCTGGTCTTGAGTCGTTCGGCGGCTTTATAAAATCCAGCTCACACTGGAAGAGAAAATGCAATCTGGGCTAGCGATGATTGTGAGAAACATCAATTTGTTTGCATAGTAGAGTAGAGATGTTGAAGAGTTTTTTGCATCCACATGAGATGGTTTCAGCCTCCGAACGGGCAGACGGCAGGTATTTTATTCCGTCTGTAGCATCTGAAAGAGGAAAAAAAAGGGGGGGGGAGAAGCGTGACACAGAATGAAAATTGAATCAGCCCGTCGCTTCTTAAGGGTTGCCTGGCAGAGAGAAGGATTTATCGCTGCTTGGCCTTCCCTTCCTTCAACTCGCCATGTATCACTGCAGCTGCTCACCTCCGTCCCTAGCTCCATCACTCACACGCTGCTGTCTCTGTGTGTGTGTGTGTGTGTGTGTGTGTGTGTGTGTGTGTGTGAGTGCAGCCGTCGGTCCAAGTGTCTTTCCATTTGTGTATCTGACATGTGGCCTTGAAGTCACAGTTGTGTGGATAACAGCTGCATTGTTATGCCTCCCCCCCGGGGACACTCGTGGCCGGAGGCATAATGTTTTCAGGTTGTCCGTCCGTCCGTCCATCTGTCCGTTTGTCCTTCTGTTCGTCTGTCCATCTGTCCTCTCAACTTCTCGTTAACGTGATATCTCAGAAACGCCTCAAGGGCATTTCTTAAAATTTGCAATAGACGCCCATTTAGACTTAAGGATGAACTGTGATCTCCCAAAACACATTTTTGGCCATAACTTAAGAGTTCATATGCTAATTTTGACATCCCACACATCTGCTAATTGGATACAATTATGAAGTGATGACATTTTGGACAAACATGGACGTAAGCGGCCACTTGTCTAGTTGCCGGAGGCATACAACCACGAAGCGATATTCTGGTTTCTCCTTTCTAGCAATGCTAGTGTTTAATATGCTTCATTCACTGCAGCCGTTTCCTAAAACACAGTGGAAAAGTGACTTTAAGGAAAGATGAGTTTGGCCGTCAATCGTCAGACTTGACAAATTATAAGTTCTGAGAAAGTTTAATTTAATTGAAAACTGAAGTGCAAAATGAACATGACAGTTTCAAGTGAAATAGACCCTTTTACAACTGACGTAATCAAAATATGAGTGTGCAACGGAAGTGGCGTTTTGCCCCAGCCATCTAGACAGTTAGCGAGCTTTAACGTTTACTTTAAACTGTTACCAACATCAAAATGTCTCATAGTTGCGTATTCTGCAACCGTTTCAGAGCAACAGGTGTTTCGGTTGAAAGAGTCACCGTGTTTACTGGTGACTCGTAATGCGTCCTGGTATCTTGTAGTGACGGCATTTATCAAAAACACAAACGGCGCATGTAGGTGTACTCCTAAAAGCCCAACCACTTTTAAATACATACTCATCTGTGTTTGATATGCCTAAGCCAACCATTTCCGTAATTCACCACAATCAACGGCGGACGCTTCTGGCTGAGATTCACCAGCTAACACGGTAACTCGTTAAACCCAAACACGTTCCAAGTGGTATTGTACACATAATTATTATGCAGAGAGAACCCTATTCTGCACTATTGTATTCTAGGGTAATTGAGCTTAAAGGTTGAAGAAGCTTGTGACTGGAAGGTTGCCAGTTGGAGCCCAGTTTGTTAATGGTATGAAACTCAATGGTAAAGTAAAGTGTGATACAAAAAAACCTTAACAACAATCTTCCGATGACATTCCCTCTAAATATCTCACATCAGACTTTTGGAAAATATTAAGAATTTAGATGATGTAATTGTGTATAATAATACCTTGATAAAATAATGCGAAAGGGCGCACTACTTCCTACATTGACGCCTACATTTTTCGACTAAACCAAAATGGCACATTTCATCACCCAATAAGAAATAGACGCTCATAAGACCACCCTGAGTGTGATGATATAACAGCTGCAGTCTGGTGAAATTATCTTTTTCCACTAAACTCATGTTAATTGCGGTGCCTCTCTTCTGTTTCCCTGGTGATGCTTGAAATATTCTCTTCAGTGATGGGAACATGAAGACGCATATAAACAGCTTATCTGAATTTGACCTCAGCTTTGGATTTTGGCTATCATCCTGCACACTCTGTGAATGTAAATAGCAGCTAAATCTAAGTCCATTCCAATCCATGGTGATTCAGGCCATGACATATTTGGACGGCAAATAAACAGTAATATTCATAAATGATATTGTGCTTAAATGGCAGTGTAATCATTTAAAAACAAAGGATATGCCTTTCATTTCATCTCATACGTGGGTTAAGAAATCAAAGTCCCACAATCAACGGCAATTAAGTGAAACCATTTCCACATGGCAGCTTATTCTCCTCATTACCTCTGTCTGGTGAAGTTGCATCGCTTTCGTCGAAGGAAGGTAATTATTCCCCCTGGGTGAATCAAAGTCAACCCGCGTGGTTCTGCCCGCACACACTAACTGTCTTTTTGCCATCCCCAAAAAGAAAAAAAATCGACATAAAATATTCATAACTGTGCATAATCAGACATTCTGTTCAAGTCCTAGTTTTAGGTGTTAGGAAGCTGTAAACCAGCCGTGGCGCTCACCAACCCAGATGAGATTCTGGGATCCGTGTGAAGGAGATGTTCCCGTTGGTTTCAAATGGCTGTATGAAATTCACTGCCAAGATCAGAGGTTGTTTTTTTGGCAGAGGCATTCTGAAACCCAGGGCCTGAGTTTAAGCACCGAGAGCCTCGAGATGAAAGGAGAAAACAGTGGAGAACAGTATCCATGGTTTGTGTTTTTCATACTTTAGGATTGAAGTGCTGTTGCTGAGTTCTGCGGTAAAATCACTTATTTTTGTCTTCTTAACTGGCACAAACTTGTCGGTGTAGATGTTGCACTCTGCTCTGAGCGTGATTTTATGCTTCAGACGGTTACATAACGGGCAGAGACTAATTAGTGTAGACTTTATTCTCTTTACTGTATATTAAAGAGCTGCAGAGGCTCCATTTTCATCTACATCACCCGTCTCGGCAGCATCGCCGGGTGGAGGCAGTGACCGATACGGCGTGTGAGTCAGGTTCAGGATGAGGACGACTGCGCTTAATCAGATTAATATCTGTGATCTCCGCAGTCGGTAATGAAATGGCACTCTGCACTCGCACCATATGTGCATTATAAAACACACCCACACACACGCACACACACACTGACGGCGGTAACGTGCCACCACAGGGGACACAGTAAGGGCAAAACACACATCAGGCGCCATCGGGGCCAATCAAATTCACCCAGCCCGGGCATTGGGCCGTGCACGAGTCACGTGGCGCATCATGCAGCAGTTTTTGGCATGTGTTTTACCGGGGGAATCAATACTGCTTCACACACAGCCACGAACACACACACACACACACACACACACACACACACACACACACACACACACACACACACACACACACACACACACACACACACACACGGGCAAACAACACGGGCAAAAAAAAAAATCATCAAAGTGCCAGAACAATCCCCTTTGATTATGCTTTTGCATAGGGGTGTGTGTATTTGTCTAAGTGAGTGAGTGTTCACTCGTGCAACGACACGAGTGTGTTCTGTTTTGAGAGTGCACTTGAGTAAATATGAATTCATGCACGAATTAGAGCTTTGAACTTCCCTTCCTGTGCGTTTAAAGAGTAACTAAACCCCAGAGTGTTGGCTGAAGTGCCTCTACACTGGAAATTAAAAAAAGAAAAAGCCTCTATGGGTTTGCCACAAATAAGGTTTGTAGTTAACACAAGCTCAAGATACCTTTTTTTCTACAATATTTAACACGTCAGTAAATATCTCTCTTGTGATTTTTGAAAATTTTGCGTGGCTTAAAAAAGGCGCTTGCTAACAAGTGGCTAATATGAGACTACAAAATGGCTTCACGACGACTAGTCAGCCTTAACGCTTTGCTTTTTATAAAACAAATTCTAATCATAAAGGTGGTGTTCATTTGTGAAGATTATCTTGCTGAGCAAGAAGTGTAAGTATCACAAACGTTTGTTTGCCACAAAGCTTATTTACTGCAATAATCCAAAATCTAATGGAAAAATCCCATTGGCTTTTTGTTGAGGGACCCACCGTGATGCTAATCCTATAATATTACACTCTTAAAGCAACCATTCTGCTGGGAATGATCTGTCTTAGAAACTGTGTCATATAACAATGATACAATTAACAAATTATTATCTGAGTATATTGTTTTAGTGTTACGGCTCCCAACAATTTTTACTCACACTATCTATCACTTTATCTCGCTGTCCCGGTCAACCTCATTTCCAGCAGAGTCAGGCAGCTATGTAGAGCAAAACCCCACCGTGCTCGCTTATAAAGTAAGTGACTTACAAGTGAGTAAAGTTCAACATTTAGAAAAGCTAGGGCGCCGGATATTTTATGCACAGGTTGGTGGAGACCAAAACGGTAAGTAGAAGTAAAATGAATATTACGTTCATTAGGTTGACAGAGTTCAAATCAATACGCCAGATGTGTAAACAGCGTACTGTTTTTCCCCCTCAATGGCCAATAAAACTTATACCAAAAAATAATACTTGCACTAAATGTAATGAAGTATGTTTATGTTAAGTTATTGGTACTTTTACATAAAGGACCGAAATACTTTAGTTATTGTCAGTATTTTTATTGTATTCAAATATTCTTTTCAATGCTGTTGATTTCAATTAAGTAGCATCTCATCTCAACAACAGATAGAAATATATGAACAGTGATTAAAATAAAATTCAGTAACACAACACTTTTGCAAAAACGTAACATAAAAATCAATGCATTTTTCAATGAACTCTTCAATGAATCTCTCTTAGTTTTTATGAGATACAATTAAAGCACCTGCCCTTGATGAGATGAAGCTGAGGCTCTCAAACTATTTAATTACTGCGCGTCTCTCATATTGCTTTCTGGATTCAATCAAATTAAATTGAACCCCCCCCCCCGTGATAGATCCCTGCTCCTAAAGCAGACGCCACTTAATCTAACAGACGCTCGCTCTCCATTTTACCTTTCCCAGGGCTGTAAATTGAAATCTAAAAATAAAGCAAGCCGCGCTGCATTGACGTTGTGTGGACGCAGAGCTCCACTAAAAGCCACTAAGAGGTATTTCGGGGGTGCCCATTGACCTGTGCGAGGTATAGGGAATCATCGCCCGCTGTTTTCCCTGAGCTAAGGGAGTCAGAACTGTCGGTTACAGCTCGGAGATGTGCACTTTGTAAATCCTCACTTACACTTTTCAAGAAATTTGACTTGAAAGCCTCTTAAACAAGCAAAAACAATCTACTCTTCCAACGCTATCGCTTTTAGACATTTTTAAACTCCAATACCTAGAAATCCTGTCAGTCAGTTGCATCCTGTTATGTTCACTCTTCCGCAACAAAGCTCATTTATGATGCTTTTGCTACAATCACATCATTCATTTTTTATTTGACATTAACTTTAAAGTGGCCCTATTATGCTTTTCAACTTTTCCCCTCTTCTTTAGTGTGTTATATATTTTTTTGTTTTAGAGAGAGAGGAAGAGTTTTTTGAAATGTGAAACGTTGACCATTCAGAGCAGATTTTGCAAAACTATATTTGTGCTGCTGTTAAGCTGTCTAGCTAAAGAGCTGAGGGCACCTGCATTGTCAGTCTGTAATTATCCATTAGTTCATAATTCTTTTGTGACCCCATTCATTTTAATATTTGTTGGTATGGAAGTAGGGATTATAGAACCTTTAATGGCTTCAAACCTCCAAATTCCACGATTTTTATCTTGAAATAAAAGACACAATAAAAAAGTTAAACTTCTGGACTTGGCTTCTTTCTCTTTGGGAGCTAAAAAGTATGTCAAATTTAAAACTCGTCTCCCCGAAGACAACACTATCTATAATGCAAGCATGCAGCAGCAAACAATACTCTGACAAATCAATAATGCAGCCTGGATATATTCATAGCTCCACATTGCATTGGACACATTCCAGTGACTATAGTGCAGCAGAGAGAGATCTTAGGTGATGAAACTTTGGAAACATTCTTCCTGACAGTCTGACTTGAACTTTGTCCATGTTTGCGTTGTCGACACATGAGTTCTTAATCCCCTGAGGTCTGCTTAAACTTTGAGATACTTGCTCGGTTTCTCCGTCCTGCAGTTGCTTTGTTGAGCGTCAGGCATTGGCCCTGGTGTTGCAAAAATTCTGTTTCAGAGGATGCACAGGAGTGAGCAGCCCAGGACCCATGATACACTGGGCTCCTCTTCCCCCTCCAAGTTAGTTCTTTGTTCTGCTTCAAAAACCGCTCCATTTTTCCACACTCTTCTCTTATAATGTCAAAACCTCTTTGCTTTTCCTCACAGCCTGTTCATTAAAGATCTCCCCCCTGCTCTGCATCAACTTCCATTTCTCAGCCTTTCTCACACAGCTCCTGCCTTCTGCTTTAATTATACCCTGTTTACACTTTGGCTGTCAAGTTACATTTCCCTAAGTTTCTTTTATTTATCCAAATCTTTGCCTGTTGGGGTTGTGATTAATTTAGTCTGCAATTCCAGGTTGCCTGACATATTTATCGGTACACAGCTGCAGAATTGTTGGATCCAAATGTGTTTCTCATGTCTTTCCTGGTATTTCAAAATGGGCTTCCTGTTTGTTTTAGAATTGATTTATGCATCCTGTAAAGGCTGTGTATTCATCAACAAATCAACAAGTACGCTTGATTCCTCTCTCACACATCTGTTATCTTCTGTTCTATCATGTTTCCAGAAGCTTAACCCTCCTTAAAAACCTGAGAACCTTTTAGTGATTTAGTTATAATTTTACATGACATGTTCACCACCCAACTTGTCAAATCGGGCGTTTGGTCATAACACTTTTTAACGCACTGGGTACAGATTAAGCACCACATTTCAACATGCTGGGTAGTCCAACAGCATTCAACACGTGGTTAACGTTGTGAATCTAAACAAAACTGCTTGGTTAGGAGTAGGAAAAGATAATGGTTTGGTATCTTGATTACGTAACTTAAGTTACATATGTAAGTTAAGGTAAGTTAAGTATGTTACATTAGTGGCGTTAGCTACGACTTGCCTTGTGTTACCTAAGTTACTTTCTTTACCTACGTTACTTACGTTACCTACGTTACTTATGGTATCTACATTCCTTAAGTTACCTACTTGACCTGTGTTATTTACATTACTTAAGTTACCTACATTACCTACGCTACCTAAAATATCTACTTTACCTACGTTATCTACATTACTTACATTACCTGAGTTACCTAAAATACCTACTTTACCTACGTAACCTACGTTACTTAAGTTACCTACATTACCTAAAATACCTACTTTACCTACATCACTTAGGTTACCTAAATTACCTACGTTACTTACTCTTCCTGAGTTACCTACTTTACATATGTGACGTAAGTACTTTAAGTATGTTACCTATACATACGTGATGTAGGTGAAGTAAGTTAAGTTTGCTAAGTATGTTAACTATGCTACTTATGTGACAAAAGTTAAGTATGTTACCTTAACTTAAGTCGCATTGACTTGGTTTCATTCAGGACACAAACAGCGGTGTCCTGGGTGAAAGTCCTGTGTTTATTTGACCCATCCATGAGCCTCAAACTCCTCCCTAGTTTCTCCTTTTCAACCCTCATAACTACCCCAGCCACTGGAGGCAGCCCTGCCCTTGCAAATCTGATGCTTGTCAGGAACCTGGAGCATCATAGTCTAACGTGTAGGGTTACTCACCCAGCTGCCGTATTTGACGAGTTGAGATGTGGGAACTCGTTGACCCGGTGATGGCTGAAAAGGACAAACTCTTCGAAAAACATCACAGAAACAAACAAGACCTCAGCAATATCCATCCATTCTCCCTATGGTACGCACACAACTGTACACACACAAACATACACTCACATGAACACTTCCTCAGCGATCCGTCATCAAAGAGATACTGTCACGCAAGCGAGGCTTCTGCAGCAGCAGGTTGGCTGTAGGAAATGAAGTGAGGGATGGGATCTAAGCTGGCGTGTGTGTTTGTTTCATAGGTTTGGATGTGTTTCCTGTTCTGTAAGTCTGTCTGTGCTCCTGTGTGAGTAGTCCTCTATTTACCATGTTTGTATGTCTTGGCTGTGCTCATCAGCGTGTTTGTTTGCACGGATGTCTGGGTTTCTGTGTGCGCTTGTCTCTAGTTTGTGTGTGTGTGTGTGTGTCTAGATGTGTTATTGTCCCTGACACTGTAAATTAAGCTCTTTGTGTGTGTGTGTGCCACAGAAAAATGGATTTAGGCAGATGATGTAATAGGTTTTGTCCCCTTGTGTGTTGCGCCACATGAGCTAAAGACTCCGGAGTTCAGTTCTGTACTGTGTGTGTGTGTGTGTGTGTGTGTGTGTGTGTGTGTGTGTGTGTGTGTGTGTGTGTGTTTGTGTGTGCATGTGTGTGTGTGCATGTGGCATGCAATTTCATGAGATGAATCTTGTTAAGAAAAAAAACAGGAAGGTGATCAGCTTAGCAAAACCATAATCCTTAATTGTTTAAAGTGCAGTATTAATATTTCATCTTCAATGTCGACTGATGAATCTGAGGTTTTTTGTGGTTTATTCTTAGAAAGAGTGTGTGTGAACTCAAAGGGAACGCTGTGACCGCCTTTAAAGATAGATTTAATCGCGGGCCAAGTGGTCTGTATTTTACAACCATTACAGCCAATAAATGAAAAAAGTACATTTGCATAATCAAGGCTGACATCACTTATCGCTCTGGAGAGAAATCGGTGAAATACTTCATCCTGAACCTTCATCAGCCTTCTCAGTATTTTATTGGCCTGCTGCTCTGCAGTCACCGAGCTGCAGTGCTTGATCATCTTCCCCTAGGCAGAAAAGACAAAGTAAATGTGTTGAGTAGTACTGTTACATACAGTCTTTTTGATTTAAAACTTTATTTTTGTTGCCTTTCATCAAAGACAGAACACGTAAATACAAAAAGGAGAAAACACAAAAAGCATCCAGATTGCTCGTCCTCTCAAAAGCATGATAAATCCTGAGACATATTCAGGATTCCTTTCCTGTCCTATCGTTGTAATGTAACCATCGTCCATTTCCTCCACTTTTCACGCCATCGCTCCTCTTGAGATCTTATCCTGCGAGTTAACAGGTCAATATCATATATTTCATTCACAATTAACAGCCATCCATCTTGTGATGGTGGTTCTTCCTTGTACCATCTCTTCGTGATAGCCTTCTTACAAGCTGCTAACAAGATTTTGATCAGATACCTGTCTTCTCTTAACACAATATCTCCAGTCATGTTACCAAAGTAAAGCAACATACATGACTTTGGTATCATATCCCAGAATTTTGACAATAACCATATGGACATTTACCCAAAACTGTACAATTTCAGGACGTAACCCAAATACATTGGAATGGTCTACATTTAATACCAATAATTTCCTCCAACATGGTTGAACAATTGACATATTTGCTTGTGATTTGGGGGGTGATAAAGAATCTAATAACATTCTTCCAACAAGGTTCTCTTCGAATACACGAGGATGTTGAAAACTGTTGTGTCCTCAAAATATACAACCTTTAATCCTCTGTATTGTTCACAACAAGTTCTTTTTCCCATTTTACATAAAACACAACACTCCCATCTTAAATAACTGTGCATATTTCTGTTATTCCATAAATAAATCCATTGTCTGAACTTTGGATCGAGAATACCCGGGATAAAATGTCTGCCTACATTCATTTTTAATTCAATAAGCATATGACCCACATTGCAGCATTTCCAGCAGAGAGACGGATTAGACCTATTAGATAACAGAGAGAATCAGTTGACCTTTGCGGCTCCCATTTTCTACAGCCATGTGAGTTACATTTCCATGACGAATAGAGGATGGTGCCTATATCCTACATTGTAAATTCCAAGGGGCTTTTTAGCAGCGAAATGGAGAAAAATAAATTCAAAATGGATTTAATTTTTAATATTTTACTATGTGACTACATCCAAAATGGATGTAGTCACATAGTAAATTAATAATGGAATAATAAGAGAAAAACCTATGTCGGAGCAGAACCAACGTTCTGTTCTTTGTATCTCTAATTAGGATGTTTTTTTTTCATTTATCCTTTCATTTATCTGAAGTATTTAAAATCCTACAGTAAATACAATGGGCTTTATGCGAGAACAACTTAAGTGGTACATACAAAGGAGTGATTTAGGAGAACACCAACATTTTCCACACTAATGAGGGTCAAGGTCATGGTCATGCACAGATGGTCTCCCTTTCTCCAATTAATGTTTGAGTTACAATATGTAAAAATCAACTCAAAAGAAAACAAATAATAAAAATAAACTTCTTGCAAATTAATATAGTATATAGTATAGTTTACTGAGTGGTTTGACACTGTTTTTAGCCATGCTGACTGCATGGCTCTATGTTAATTTCAGTTCACCACTGGTCCAGACTTAACAACTATTTATTATTGTGAAAATCTGTGCAGACAGCCAAGATTCCCAGACGAAGAACTCTAATGACTTTGGTGATCCTCTGACTTTTCCTCAACAGCACAACATTTAGATCTATCTGGTTTTATTTGAATGATCAAGTACTGGCAAAATAAATGACATTCACATCTGCCTTAGCTGTGCTTTGAATCCAGTGCTAATTAGCTAATGCTAGAAAGCTAAACTAAAATGGTGACCATGGTAAAGGTTACAGCTACCTCTAACATCAGCGCGTAAGCATGTTGATGTTAGCCTTTAGCTCAAAGTACCGCCCTGCCTAAGTATAGCCTCAAAGAGCTGCTAGCATGGCTTCATTTTATTAGCATGGGTTTTCTCATGGAACAGCGATGCTCTGATGATACCTTGTTGCCAGGTGTATTAATATTCTGTAATTGTTTTGGTTGTTTTTCCTAGTAGGCTTCCTATCACTGCCACTGTCTAATGTGTTGTTTCCGACTGATGATTTCCGAAAGTATGACCCGAAGCATTGTGGTGTGAAATTCTTCTTTTTTTTTTTACCCATAAATAGAGCGCAGCAGGTAGCCAGTTTATTTGTGTTAATTATGCTAATGCTCACACCTCACAAACGCACACCTACACATGAACAGTTGGCATTCACGAAGTTGAAAAAAACGGTTTATATTTAAACGTTTATACAATAAGAGAAATTGGTCAATGCAACTTAGTGTAAAAATATGAAAATGTCCCAAGCTATTAAAACGATTGGAAAGCGTCTGGTACAGTGATCCTCCTCCAGCATAAAGACTTTTAGAAAACTGGTCTTGCTTGACTGTATAACTCTTCTAAAAGTCCTCTCCGGTCTCTCACTGTGTGCCCGCATGCAAATGTCCAGGGTGATGGTGCCATAATCTCCCTGCTCCATACTACCATTTTAATAAATATATAATATAATAAGCAATCTTGTTTTTTGCTTCTTCCAAATGCATCCAGTCATTCCAGCTGGGGGGGATATGCTCAAGGCAGCAAGCGTGAAGGCCCCCAAGGTGTCCACTATTATAGCTGATGAGTCTTTGAGCCTCCACAGATGTGTTTGTGTCTGAGATGGTTGGGACAACCCCAGGAAGCTACTGCATGACCCCAAAAACCAATGAATATCAACAAGCAGGGATGCTTGAATGTTTGAGTTGGTTGATATTTTGGGGTTGTAGACTTTTTTTTGAGTCTTTTAAGATACAAGGACAGTAAAAGTAAAAAGCAACTGCATCATAAAATATTAAATTAAAATTTCAGCAGAAATACCCCCGACTGCTCAGTCTCAGAGTGTATAAAAAACATGAATCAAGAGTTTCTGCAACCTTTTTATCTCGGCTTCCCCTTAGGCAGCCTTATGCACGAGGCCCATGTTCACATATTGATATGAACTGACTTGGATTATGGTGGTATATTTACCAGCCGCGACGCAAGTATTGTTTCCACCTTGTGAGTCGATGTGTGAGTCATCGTTGGAAAATGTGATCCTGCAGACACCAACTGAAGCAGGAACTACTACCAAGGAGGTTTCGAGAACTGTACCGTTTACCAGCTGCGACAGCGACGTGTCATCCCATCGAAAGATGGTCTCCAGTTGACAGTTGAACTTTACTTGATACTAATATTACAAGTTCTTGCTAAAAAAGCGAATAATAAGGCCTGTAATAAATGGAAGAAAAAGGTAATGGATTCTCACAGAGATAAAAAAAGAGTAGGCCCTTTATCAGCCTCTGAACAGTGACTACTGGGAACACAAGTGACAATTATGGGATGTTTTTAAATGCTAAATCATTGTGTAACAATAGCACAAATAAAAATCATCTTCAAGTCAGCTAAGTGACCCAGATATGTCAGTTAAACAGCAATATCTGTTTAAAAAAGGATAACATCAGCTAACGGCTAATCAGGATGGAGCCCACACTGTAACTAACTGCAATACCCTAAGAAATATTGTCTAATTAAAATGAAAAAGCGATTTTAGAGAAAAGCAACCATAAGTGTCTTATATATCTAATATATGTTAGAAGGATATATCAGGATGTCAAACTGATTCAGCAGTGAAAACAGGTTAAAAGGATAAAGATAGACGCTAAAGCTACAGATCACAGTGTAAAAGTGAACCACCACATCACCTGGCAATCGAGACAGGAGACCATGGAATAAAGGAACAACATTTTATTCACTGTTATAATCATTAATCATTTTTCAACTCTGTGGTGGCATCAGCCATTTTTTATGCAGTGGTCTGCTGGAGCAGCAGCATCTCAGCAGCCGACAAGAAGAGACTGAACAAGCTTGTCAGGAAGGCCAGCAGTGTGCTGGGGTGTCCACTGGATACGGTGGAGGTGGTGGGAGACAGGAGGATGATGGCCAAGCTGTCATCCCTGATGAACAACACCTCTCACCCCATGCAGGACACCCTGGCAGCTCTGTGCAGCTCCTTCAGCCACCGGCTGCTTCACCCCCGGTGTGTGAAGGAGAGGTACCGCAGGTCCTTCCTTCCTGCTGCTGTCAGGCTGCACAACCAGCTCTGCTCCCAGCAGACCACATGACACATGACAATAAAAACACTGTGCAATAATAGTTAAAATAGTTTTTTTCTGTCTGTAAATATTATATTTCAGTTATTGTGTTTTTCTACTGTTTTTATTGCTTATTTATAATACTTGTTTTTTTTTATTGTTTTTTTTTTCATTTTTATCTTGTCTTTCTTTACTATGTCTCTTGTGTGCACTTTACTCTCTGCTGCTGTAAGCCTGCAAATTTCCCCGCTGCGGGACTAATAAAGGATTATCTTATCTTATCTTATCTTATCTTATTAAAAAGGAAAAGCAGTATGTTTAAATATTCAGTATACCTTCAGCAGCTAGAATAGCAAAGAAGTGCTAACGCTAGTTAATGATGTGCTAACGTACTCTGCTAATGTTAGCTCGACAGGTTTATAGGTAGAAATGGTACGTTTTAGAAACCCACATCACCTTCCAACCTCTCAGGGTAATGAGTTTCACTATTACACAACGTTTTACTATGACAAGCTGAAATGATAGCATGAGAGTCTGTGGAGCAGAGCCGCATGATTCTTGGACCCTGGTCATAGCTGGCCGATGCTACGATACGTTTGGCCAGTCTGAATTTGAAGGGGCAGAACTTAGCAAAGTGCCAATAAAGGCTGTAGCAGCAAAGCCACTGAGTGGGTTAAATTGAGCAAGGATGTGTCTAATATCCAGTTAATTTAACTTCTCACTTGTAAGAGTACATACTTATTCGGCTCAAGAAAATTGTCAGCTCACGTGTAAAAGGAGAGATACGATCACATATTTGAATATACATAATGCAACTGTATGGTCTATCCATCTGTGGTGCTTTTAATGCTGAAAAGCTGCACTGAGTGCAAGGCTTGTCTGTACACTGCTACAGATTGTAGCTTTCAAATACATTCAAATCAAGCTTCCCAACTTCCATATAGCTTCATAGAGTGGTTGTTGTTGTTGCTGCCGCCTTTGTATATATAGGCTACTTGATCTACCTGGATTTGCCTCGTGATGTTTTCCACACGCCCTACCATTTCTGCATTTCATCTCTCTCGTCTCCTGAGAGGATCTAACATGATCCATTTGAGAAGTGTTTCAGATTTCCTTCACAGCCTGAAACGTGTGTGAGTGTGTTTGACACACGGAAAGACAAGCAGAGACAGAGTGGTGTTTTGTGTCTGTTAACATCTGTGTATGAAGGGAGAAAGTGGAGATGGAGTGTGTAATAGTATAGAAATCTAATTTAGGCAGTAAAAACGTGAGTCTGTCTGAGTGCCTTGAATATTCTTCTGTGACAGGTTTGTGTGTGTGTGTGTGTGTTGGGAGTGCACGGGTCAATTGAGGGCTGCGCACGTGCAAGTCGCCGCAGCAGCCCAGGACGTCTCCCCAGTTCTGTTTATGCTAGACTGGCTGACCCACCGAGCGCCCTGGGCTGTCACATGACCGTGTCCAGCCAGTCACACGGGACCCAGCGACGGAGCAGCACAGATGAGGCACCGCGCTGCCTTCTGCTTACCAGTGTGTGTGTGTGTATGTGTGTTTAGTCTTAATTGTTGCATGGCTGGATAATTATTTCCTTACTGAGGTTATTGTGTGTCAGTTTTGCTCTCTGCTTGCAGAAGCTCTCAGGTAAAAGTATGCGTAGAGTGTGTGTGTGAAAACAGAAGATTAGATATTCTGTTATTTCCTGTGGCGTAGCAGTCTTTAGACCAATCTGACATCATGCCACTCATGATTCAATAATGATTCTCTCCAATTTGGTTTACTATCTTAAAGGATTTTAAAACGTTCAACAAATGTGACGAGGTTACAGCGTTGACATTTTGTAAAAGACCTCTATGTAGAGATATCCACTGAAATGAGCATACTAACCAGCTAGCCTGGCCCCATCCTGTGGTCTAACACCACATGTACATGAGTCACTGTAGGGTCCAGTCTGTCCTTAGTCCAACATGAGGGGCCAAAGAAGTAGAGCTGCATCGACGGCTTGCCGATCATGTTGAAGGAAAAGGGTCTGTGTACATAATTTTGTATGGTTTGTAGAAACAAAAAAGCTACCAAAATTTCAGTTCGCAACTTGCATTCAGCTTTGCTAACTAAAGGTCCAATTCCGTGAAACAACGTTCGAATAATTCTATGAATGCTGAACAAGAAATTAAACATGACATCAGCCTTCTTGATGCTATCATTTCTGCCTTTTATTATCAGCCTTCAATAGAAGCAGGAACAACAGTCTTCTTTGATCGCTGGCTCATCTCTCTCCACGGTGAGTCAACACACTGCTGATGAACACACTGTACCGTGACGGTCGGTCCCTTTGGCTAATCAACTAACTAACTGAGTATCTGCAGGTTTCTGAACAATATACTCAGTCTAATAGGTACCAGGACGACACGTTCAAGCCTCAAGAGGAGGTAGCACAGCCAGGCTGCCTAAATATTGCCAGACACTGCCAGATGCCTGATAAGAAGCAAAGCAGAACCGGGGCTGTTTGCCAGGCAGCTAGATGCCAACCAAGCAATAATAGATATCCCAACAGAATGCCCTGTATTAGTTTACTTCCTGTTAGGCACCTGGAAGTTTCAAGCAGCCTACAGGGCGACGTTATTATTACTTTTCTGCCAACTTCCCAACATTTCTGGAAAGAAGTGTTATAATATGCTGCCACCAGCTGTTTGAAATGTGTGTTTATTTTGAACTCCAGTGGCTCGTCGCGGGAAGATAAGGACGTGCAACAATCATCCTGAGCTTATATGTACCATGACATACAGAGCTGGTAGGAAGCAGTAGGTCATAAGGTTTTTTGTGTAGCGCGTAAGAATTTTGGCGGAATAATGCAGGTAAAAAATTTAAATAAAAACACGGAAGAGCGGCTTGTCACATAAAGGAGAATAGCTAGTCCACCTTAAAGGTCAGCCCAACTTAAGCGAGCCTGGGAAGAGGTTGTCGCTAAATTTGAGGACAACCCTCCTAACTACAGGGCTCGACAGTAATATATATATATATTTGAATTTGTTGCATTACTGATATTAAAATATTGCTGATTCAGTCAGAACTGGAACCATACAACTTTCTGATAAAATACAAAATACAAAGAATTGTGTAGTTTTATTCTTTTATGTCACATCTTCTGTATTATGCTGCCATATAACTGCATAGTATATCAATTCCTGACAGTATAAGGTGGCTAACATTTTTCAACTTTTTTAACAACTAAAATACAACGAATTTTCAGTTTTTTGCAACCAAAACTGATGCCTGTTTGCCAGCGGAAAACCACTTTTAAAAGTTAGCGTTGAGTAAGAAAGACAAAGGGAACTTGGCTTGGGACTTGAGGAGTTGTATTCTATCCTTTCCTTCATGGAGTTTGGGGGATTTTCCAGAGTTAGGACCGGTGTCGTTTCAGCACAGTTACATTTGTGCGTTGATCTTTTGAGCCCAATAATCCAATTTGCCATAAATTGATTTGTAAATGCAGTCCATTTTGTTATATTGTTGATCCTCTTCTCCATAGCAGAGCATTTAGTCTGGTCTTCAAGGTCCACACCTCAGGGTCGGAAAATGGTGAAATATTACTGTTAATGTTGAATATTCTCTCACACTGACATGTCTGAATGTCAGGTGCAATGAGAAATCCATGTGTGTGATGACAGCTTGCTATACATAACATGGAGGTATTTCTTATCTAGGTCTCTCAGTAGGGGGGAGAACCTACTAACCCCACTGGACTCTCTGATCAAATAGTAGGCCAAAGAATAGCCTTAGGTCTAAATATTTAAAATAAACATGTTCAATATTTTACAGCTTACACTACTGTTACTTTTGTTTTCATCACCACTGACCCCTCTAATGAATTCTATAGCTACAACATGATCAATTATTCTCTTTAAAGAATAAATTCAAACGATTTTGTTTCTGTTGTGCCAACTAATCTTCGCAATCCCCCAGTGATCATCATTTTATTATGACGGATTAATAAACAATTCATAGGCCTGTTTATCGTTTATCTTTGAGCCGGTGCCACAGTGTGTTAAGCCCTCATATGCGTTTTCATCCTGCCATTAAAAATAATGTCTGAACGCCACCTCTTATGATAAGCTGTGCAAATGCAGGGCACTGATGCGACTGCAGGCTGGTTGTTATCCGATTCCTGTGAAACGTTGCGGGTGATTGTGATAAAACAAAACTTTGTTTCATTTTATCAGCAGATGTTTTTGGTCCGTACAAACCTCGTCGATGTCTCCGTGTTTATTAAATGACATGAATTCATTTTGTGCTCTGCTCGCTCCCAAAGCCGCCGCGTGAAATTGATGTCGTGTTTTTTCTCTGATAGCATCATAGCTCCTTATTGACGCTCCTGGTTGTAACAGCTGTGTTTCAGGGGGCTGTGCACGACATCCAGCAGTATTCACATAAGCACAGAACACTCTGTTTCCCTTTCCCTGTCCGCTGCGATGGTTGCCCTGGTGACAGCATCCCTGTGGTTGCCGTGGAGAGCCAGCAGCAGAAGCAGCCCTGTTGTCAAGCTGAATGGAGCGTTTGATTTACTGTTTCCTAAAATAGGTTCAGTGAGTGCGTTGTTTCTTTTCATATAACGTTTGGTCCGACATTTGTTGTTCTGATGTATGAGGTTTAACATCTTGTGTTGAAATCAATTTCAGTAACTTTCTGCCAATGGATGTATGTGCAAGATGGGAATCATGACTCGTTTTTTCTCTTCCTCTTTGATTTGGAGGATCCTTGTTACACCAATGGCATCTAGAACTAGAAACTAGAACATGAACAGTTTGAAAAGCTCTCAGATTCTTATTTTGTTCGCTATGTAAAACATATCCGAACCCAGAAAGTAAATGATTGCTCACTTTGTTTTATGCGCTTCTGCCAAGTTAAAAAACGTACAAATTGCATGCCACAGAGCATGACACAGCAATTTATTTATGTGTGGGGACTGGATTGACCCAAACACCCAGAATGTTCGACTTAAACAGCTGTGAAAAATGGCATTTCAGCTTGACATTTTGTGACTTTTTGTGTTCCACCACCCCCCAATACCAGTCCAAAGTGACAGACAGACAGACACACACACACACACACACACACACACACACACACACACACACACACACACACACACACACACACACACAAACAGACGAAAGCAAAACCCTACTCGATCTCACATACAGGAGCTGCAGGATTAATAGATTTAATATGTTTTTAAATGAATGAGTTTTTAAATGAATGAGTTTTTAAAAATACCAATCTTCCCTTTCACACTATCAAGTAGAATTATTCAGAAACAATTTCTTCCATATAAGTAATACTTATGCAAATGAGCATACTGGAGAATGATATTTTTCATTTTATGGCATCAAGTTGAGCTCAATGGAAATGTTAATGTAAAAAATACATCATAAATAAGCTCTGTAACTTTGAACGTAAATCACAAACATGGTGTTTCTCCTGAAACAACTTTACCGTGAAGTAAAAGTTGAATTTATAAATTAAATGTGCAGTTTCTTCCTTCGCGGCCCAAAACTTCCACTCAAAACGGCACAGTCATGGACATGATGTGCAAAATACATATCGGAAAAGATCAAACCCATTTTTTTTTTCAGATCAAATATTTAAACAACAGTTATAGCCAATTTTCACAGCCCCACTGGTGACAGGAGATCAACAAAATCTCATACCTAGATGTGATGTTCAAAAACACGAGGTTAACGGTTGCAGTTTGGTTCTGTTTAGGCACTGAAATGACTTGATTAGGTTTTAAAAAAACATCATGGATTGGCTTAAAATAAGTTTGTTTGTTACATTTCTTGAATTACGTTAATTTAAGTTTGTTATGTAAGGAAGTAAGTAAATATAATGTTGTCTTTTGGTTCCACAGTAGACAAACAGGGTCCAAATCATTCATCCCGACCTCCTCCCTATGCAGACTTTGCCGCTCTTTACACCAGCCTACATCACCAGACTTCCTCCTTTGCTCCTGTCATAATTCCTACAACCACTAGAAGTATCCACTTTACAATAACTTAAATATCTTAAGGTCATAATAAGCTAATTACCAATGGAGTTGAGGAAAGTCTTTTTTTTATTGTTAGGAGTTATCTGGTGTTATCTGAACAGCATAACGTCACAAATATGATAGCTCATCTGCGTGATTATAATGTAAGCGAGTGTTTGATTCCCATTTACATTCTTCTGAGCTCAACATGGGGCCATAGTCTTACATTAGGCATTTTAACATCAAGTCAGGCAAGATCAGACCAAGTGCAATGTCAAGTTCAAAGCAGCTTCCACGCAACGTCCCAAGAGAAATCGCATCAAATCAAGTAGAGGATGATGAGTGATGGGTAGAGGCCAAGGTAAAGATGTAGAATCCTGAAAGGTAGAGTAGGGTTTCAGCCTGTGATGTGATCTTTGATTCCTCATAAGAATTCAATGCAGGAATGTTAATGCTCTAGGCTTTCACTATTGATTTACTTTCTCTCATATATATTTTTAAAGAATCTTACAGAAAAATAGCACTATTTAAAGAAAATCTAAATATTTTTCAAAAATCTTTCAAAAAACATGAATTGGGTAGACGTTGTCGTTTTTCTCACTCTTTGCTGAGAAAAGGTGACACTTTTACTTGACTCTTAGAATCCCTTTGGAGAACAACAAACTATTTATTGCTGCTATATTGCTTGCGTTGTCCACATTGAGGGAGATCAATAGAGTGCTGCAGGGATGATGTTGTAGGCCAACCAGGAAGTTAGCATGGCGCAGGTTCCCACAACAATTATTACATTGGATTATTCTAGAAAATAAGCTTTGTGAAAGTTTATGATACTTACACGTTTTGTTCAGCAAGATAATCTTCACAAATGAACACCACTTTCTATGTTTTTTGAAGCTTGTATCCAATCGGCAGAAGTAAAAAGCTAACGTTAGGCTGCAAACAAACTACACGACAGTCGCAGGAGTGTGAGTATACACAACGAGGCTGTAAAGGTGGACTAGTGGGCGCGATGACATTTTGTAGTCTCATTTAGCCACTTCTTAGCAATTGCACTTTTTTAAACACGTTTAAGCTTCAAAATTCACAATTTAATGACATTTTATATCGCAGAAAATATTTTAAAAATCTCTTAAACTTATTTTAGGCATTTTACCAAAAACAGATTCACTATGACTCATAACTGCATCACTCTATCCTGAGAGACACACTATCACCCAGTTATCATACTAATGGTATGATGTTATACTTAGTCACACCTTGCCTTATGTTATCATGCCTGCCATCCATCCTTCCTGACTGCTATTTTGCGCTCTTTCTCACACAAACAGATGGACACTCTCTCGATCACTTCGAGGTCACAGGAATCAATTGGCAAATATGGAAACTCACAAATGCCTCTCTGAAGCCAGTATAGACCTCTCATTATCATCCATTGATCTGTTTACCTGACCATCCATCCATTTGACAATCCATCCAAATTGCTTCCCGTCCTTTCCTCCACACAGACAGATGGATGCCACAAATAGTTCCAGGAAATGGTTATATGTCCATCCTGTTAGATGGCATCACCGTTGGTGGACAAAGCTTACTGGCTTGGGACCATCCTTACACCCACTGAGTCTCGTACCACATCGCTTTGACTTGTTACCAAAACTCCCACTCTAACCACAAAGGCTTTCTTTTCAAGGGAAATAATAGTCATTTAAACACATTGGCACTGTAAAAAGAATCGTATTACTTCCTCTTTTCAACGCCTTTCGGAAATTACCTCTATAATAAATCATACATTTAAAGGCAGCTATTTCTTTTAACAAGCTACCACTAATATATTACCATCCCCCAACTGCCCAGCTTGAAACAACAAAGAGACGAGTACTGTGGCTGGGGAAGAAAGTTGACCTATTAAGCTAAACTAAGTATTTTTCTGAAGAATAAGGTCACCCAAGATAAAAACAGAGTGAATATTAGTCTCGGTCTCCAATGGGATGTCCATGTTGCTCTGTGTCAACTGGATGAAAGTAGGCAGTTGTTATAGCTGTCATAACTGTAAACTAAAGGTATGGTAAGCTGTTTACTTGTTTGGTTTTTATTCAACCTATTGGTCAACAATACTAAAAGTCATAGGCCATGCTAGCAGCTCTGTGAAGCTTTTTGTGCTTTGAGCTAATTGTTACCAATTGGCATTGTACGTTTTTGCAAACCAACGGATACGTTGGGTGACGATGTTTTTTGCATTCGGTCAGAGAAAGTGACGTACTACAACAATACGCAGAGCAAGTGACGTTGTATATCAAGCAGCCTTTATTGAAAGTGACGTGGTACAAACAAGTGTGAGAGTTCAACAAGGGTGCGTGGGAGCGTTGGATCATGGGTCAGACAAACCCAGGAATTTCACCTAGGATGTCCGGGTGAAATCAAAAGTCAATGTTGCCTTTACACCTGTTATGTAACGTTGTTACGCCTCTTACACAATGTTATGTCCGCTAAAGGTGTTTTTTTTATATATGCCAGTTACGATGTTACATTATTGCATTATTATTTAAACACAAACCCTGATTTTCTTTCTAACATTAGCCAAAAAGTTTTTGTTATCACTTCACAACAATAACCATGTGGCGTGGGGCGTTTCTGCAAGCGTGACACAAGGCTGATACAACACATATATATGAAACATAATTTTGATAAATATATAAGAGATTTGCAGAAATATACGATGCCAATATTTGTTATGCCGACTGGGTTGTCATGCTCGCATGCTGGTATTTGATTTGGTAAACTATGATCCCCATCTTAATTTGGCATTTTAGCATGAAAACATGTCACAAAGGCTGATGTAAAAGTATTTTCGGCAGATATTTAGTCATAGTTCAGAGTCCATTATTTTTCCAATTTGTTTCAGTCTGGACAAATATTGTCATCCATAGAGCGATACTGCGAGTTTGGCTAAAGATTTTGGAAATAACATATCTATTGGTGTTGGGTGTGGGCACATGTATACCTACAGGAAGTGGCATTAACTGTGAGAGAGACATGTGAAAGAATTCCACAAACTATGCAGCACTGGACGTGCTATGTACAGTTTACCACTGTTACTCACATGATACATTTACATTGAAATTGTAATTTCAAATCGGTCAATTTCAACTTTATGTCATTTCAGGCTGCCAGTTTGCAAGTTGCCGTGCGTAGCTTTGAGATAAGACATGAAGCGCACTTTTGCGCTTGGCTATAACAGATTTTCTGAAAGTTTCACTAACCCTAAATCTTGTAATAGGATGCCGCCAATCTGTACACACTTTTTCATTTTTACATCCTCTCAATAACTATCTGAATTGTAATGGTGAAAAATATATTTTGCATTGTTCGTGTGCACAGCTTTCAGCACATTGTGTTCTTTGGCTTTATCACATTCTGAGGCTGGAACAATGTCTGCCAGCACCGCTATTTTTTCTTGGACTAATGAGGTGAAACTACGGTGTCTTCATTATTATGGATCGTTTGTCCTCTGGACTGCAGCCAAATTTTGTAAATTAGACTAGAACGTCTGGTGTAGTTTTACAGAAAAACCTTGCCCGGTTCAGCTCTGAGACAGAGATTAAGACATGTATTATATTTCATCTGGCCTAGTTGATAATTACTATAATGAAAACTTGCCACCAGTTGGCTAGTTGGCAGACTCAGCCAACCAGACTCTCTCTCCCCACTGAGTTTCACTGAGCTGAGGACCAGCTGGCTCAGTACCATTCTCACACTTCCTAACCACCTGTCCTGCTCACAGTCAGGGTGGCAGCATGGATCAACTCTGCTTGGCACATAAGCACACTACACAGGACTGAGGTGGGCAAAGCCAAGGCTGTGGACCTTAGATGTTGGCCGTTATATTATCACAGGCACCTGGGAATTAGTAATCTGAATGGTCCGAAAGCTGGCAGTGACCTGGCAAGGCATTACAGGGGTTTGTTGGCATTTACAGAGATTTAGCAGGGCACCAGTGGGCACCATGCCAGCTGGCAAAGCACGTTGGTCAATACATAAAATGACACTAGCCTAAAGCCTTGTAAATGGCCAGTAGCGCTTTGTGCACCATTTCCATGTGATAATTCTCATAATCTACTATAATGTTCACACACGGAACCAAGTCCTATGTGTTTTTGTCCAAATATATAAAGCAGGTCAGTACTGCGCTGATCCACATTTATCCACCTTTAATCCACACTTTCTGCTCTACCAACCCATCCATCCATCCAGTCCATATTTGTTCTCAGTGGAGGTTCTTCTATCCTAGCGTTTTGTCAGAGGTCTAGTGGTAGAGTCACATATGTTGTTCTCAGCCAGAGCAGGTGGCTAGCTGTTGGAGGAGAAAACACCCCAAATAATGCTAACAGCTATGCATATGGTGCAGTCCTTTCACCCATCCAACCATCCATTGACCCATTCATTCATCCATCCATCCATCCATTCATCCTTTCATGACTGACAAAAAAGTTGATTCCTAATAGCTATCCACAAATATTTGTTAATTTTCTTGAAGAGCTATTGACTATTGAATGAAATGCCCCATTATCAACCCAGTTATATTGTTTCTATTGCATATACTTGTCCTAAGAAGAAACATATACACTTAGGGTTAGAACCACTAGTACAGTGTAAGTAGGTACAAATATATATAAATTATGAAAACATAAAAAAAGAAAATATAATCGAAAAGAAACAAAAACATTTAAATAAAAATTGAAATCAACGACATTATGAGTTCAAAAGCAAAATCAGAGCAGGCAAGACCATCAATAAAATGCAAGGAGAACAATTAGGTTTCAGCTCTTTAGGTAACCAAAGTGTACAGCCAAAGTGTACTGTAGTTTATGAGCGCCGCCTGGAAGGGCTTGCTGCAGACAAAATGCTCAACTCAGCCTGAAGCTTGCCCCCCCGGCATTGCACAGACCGCCATTGCTTATTTTATTCAAAGTGTGTCCAAATTTCACCAAATTAGACACTGCACTCCATGGGGTCCCCAGCAATACACAATCCAAGTTTGATGTCGATCGGATGGACGTTTCTTGAGATAGGAGAAGAACACACAGACAGAGATTCCTTGCTTTATAGTTAGATATTCTGAATGAAAAGAAGCGTTTGGGGTGACTTGGGGGCAGCAGAACATTGTCATACTATCACCATTTAGTTTTAGTGGTAAACTTTAGCAAAGAATTGCCTATTTACACATCCAGCAGTAACAGTACAATTTGTTCATCAAGGCTTTCTTGCTTCTGCTGGAAACAACGCTGTAAAGATCATCATTTTTGTGCCAGAAAACCAAAACAATGCGCTTAAAAATGCTGAAATGCCCAGCAGAGCTGAGGAGAACAGAACTCTGTAGGGTTATAACTACATGTTATACCTTTCACATTACACACAGTCCTTTGATGCATTAGTTATATACTCCATTGATCAATATTCCATTGATGTAAAATAACAGAACTTTGGTATTGTCAGTGCAATGAGGTCCACACATGGCCCATGGTTTTAGGAATGCTGCAGCATATCAAAATCTTTCTGAAAATATATATTTATTTTCCCAAACTAATTAAATGCATGTTAGCAGCACTTATTCCCTTTTACATCAATATCATTTTGGAACCACCAAAGAAACACTACATGCCGAAAAGCTGTCGTGGTTCCGGTTGAGATGAATTGCCGCAAAAAGAAATGTGACATTCCAGTTAAGTTTTAACAAGCGTGTTACTCTACTCTCCCTGCGGTGCCCAAGTAATCGCCCCTGCCATTTCTAGCTTTGTTGTTTTTCCCCTTCCTCAAACTGACAAATGGAGCTCTCGATGCTGGTACTAACACACAAACATTGACTTGGAAGAAGCTGAAATTTAAATAGACATTAGGATTAATTTCCCTTTTTTGATAACATTTATGATATGACACCCCATGACGTGGGACAGATTGTTGGTAGTTAAAAGCGGAGTGGTGAAATGCTTTATAGCAGTTATATATATATATATAGCATATAGAGCGGCTAAGCCCAGAGCTGCTTCTCTAAAGCCCCTCTCGCTCAGAATCACCGTCTTTTAATTAACCAATCCTCCGCAGAGACTTGGGGGAGCGTGGGAAGTGTGCGACGAACACTAAACACTTCTGAAGACTGAAACGAGTGTGCGCATAAATCAGAAAGAAAAAAAAAATACTCTGCCTGGCACTCGCTTTCCACTCTCACATTGAGAAAAAACAGAAGAAACTGGATGTCAGCCTTGAGTGACGAAAACGAACCTCTCTGCTTCAGAAACAAACGGGCAGATGCAATAAACCGTGTCGCCCAGTCAGATGGTCAGCCGTGTCCTTTTCTTTCTTCTGATCTTTCAATTCTGCTCAGGCAAGGTGCCTTTGAGACTGAATGTATCAGGCAGGATAATCGCCTCAGTCTGCCAAACCTTCAGGCTTTTTTTGATGCCACAGAGAAGATGAAGACAGTTCATAGAATGGAGATAAAGGCTGAAGCTAAAGCATTTGACTGGATGCTATCTTTGCTGCTCCATTTCCATGTAGCTGACTCATTTGATGTCAAATTGAAAATGAAAGACTCCATAAAACTGCCATTATTTGCATTACTCCAACCACACTTTGCTCAGAAAATGTATTTCAGTCTCATCAGTATTGGTCTGAACTGTGAGTCCGAGTGGATGTGTATACTCTAGGAATAATACAGCCACGGGCTAGCATGGCTAACCTAACAGATCAGATTAGTATCTGTGAAATCCCAGCTGATTAGGGTGTGTGAGTGTGGGTGTGTGTGTGTCCTAATTTATGCACTCTGGAACATCTAAATTAATTCCCTATGCTTTATCCTCTAAAACATAACTGACCTACTTTAGACATTATTACTATTTTTCCACCATCGCAGTTTTAATCCCTTCGGATAAGTGTGTATGTGTGTGGTTGTGTGATACAGATGAGAGAAAGAGGAAGGATATGCATATGTGTGCATTTGCCTGAAGTGTGTATGCTCTCATGAGTGTATGTGAGAGCAGATCAGTTTTAAATCTCCTGGAGGTTGGACAGTCGAATTACGACGACTGATGATTTGAGCTCTCCAGCTGTGTGTGTGTGTGCGCATGCATGTGTGTTTATGTGTATGGAAGGGGCCACAGGATAGATGAGTGAATGAGTGACTGAAGATCTGAGACTGGAGTGATTGTCTGGTCCGTGGAACGGATGAGTCAAAGATTGCTCAGAACTCCTAATTAAAGCCTTTTTCTTCTTTCCCCTCATCCACCCCTTCCTCCATCTCCCTGTCCCTCATGTCTCCCTCATAGCTGAGGGAGGTCACCACGAGTCAATGACACGGGCCGTCATGCCTCTGGACCCTGCAGCTCCCTCCGACCTCTCAGCCATCCCCTGGGCTGGAGACACAACTGGAGCGAAAGACAAAAACGCCGGACCCAGACGTTGGCCCGAGGGCAAAGTGTTCGCTGAGGCCCGAGCAGCCGTTTGGACTGAAACAGAAGCAGGATTGCGCGCTGGGGCGGATGGCAGAGTTTTTGCAGAGACCTGGGCTGAAGTTGGGGCTGAATGGAGTCCAGTGGATGCGGAGAGGGACCGCCTGCCAAGCTTGCCCAGAGACCCGGCTGCCTGGCACGAGGGCCAAAGAGAGCTGCCGGCACCGGCGCCGAGAAAACCTTTAGGGCTGCTGTCTAAAGCTGCTTGGACCAAAATCACCTCTTCATCCTCATCCAAGGCCTCCTCCTCTTCCTCCTCCTCAACTACAACAAAGGAATCCTCTTTGCCCTCCTCCTCCTCCTCCTCCTCCTCCTCCTCCTCCTCCTCCTCCTCCTCCTCCTCCTCATCCTCCTCTCCAGCCAGCAAAGGAGACAGTCAGACAGCAAGACCAGACGTCTCCCTGGACATCATCAACAGCAACTCCTCCAGCAGCAATAGCAGCTCCAGTTTGGGTATGGTGCAGGGTTTCTCTTTCATTCAAACATATTTCCAACTTTGACTTTTACATTGTATTTAGTTTCAACCAAATCCCTCCCCCGTACAGCAATCATAGCTTAGCAGCAGCAGGCCTGTCAAGCTCTGATTTCTCCACATGCAGAAACGATGTGCATGGGGCTCTAGTTAGAGCTACACTGTGCAAAATATGCATTGATTGCTTATTATTAGGAGCATAAAAGAGCAATGAAGGTAATCATTTCCTCTACATGAATCATCAATAGTGAGGATGTGGACTTTTTACTTGGGACATGTAGCTTTATCCTTTGGTCTTTTAGCCCAATATCATGAATGTAGCCATCAATTGCATATTTAAGACCCTTTTACTGGTTCTGGTTTTAAGGCGGGATTGGTAATCTTCAAAAATACTGACAGCAGTCAAAGAATGTAATGCTCTGACAAAAAAGTAAAACAATACAGTATCTGTGGCTGTAGCAGGACTGTAATAAGTCGTCCAATCCTTACATTTGGGGCTGATATAATGGTTGGACGGGCTACCTGCCTACCTGCGCAAACTCTGCCCGTGCACTCATTGGGCGGCAATCTTCCACAGGCTCCTATCTCAATGGCTGTGATAACTAACAGTAGCCGTGTTTGTTGTTTACATTCATAATTCATATCATCATTTTGTGTCTTTGGAGGCTGCTAGCTACTTTCATTGGAAAAGAGTTGGGCTGGGTTTTTCAGTTGAATCATTTTTAAAATGGCGCTCTCTTGCTAGTTCCTGAGGATTAACCAACCTTGCCATTGAAACGAGTCGGCAGGAAAGACTTTTAAGTCAGCTGACAGACAATTTAGTAGGGGGTAACTACAGTTGATAAAAAACAGCTTGCGACAGTGATCATCTTTAGCCCCAAAATTTGACGGTTGTTGTAAAGAAATGAGAACTCATTTTGATGGTAAAGTGTCAACGTCTTTGTAAACTGAATATGAATTTGAAAAGAAAAAGCTTGACAGTGTTGCAACAGCACATAAAGGGGTGGGGCTTAGCGAGCAGAAAACCTTTAACACACTTTCACAGAGTGGCATTAATTTTAACATTAGTCTTCATGAACTGTCATCGTTTATAACCGATGTCATCACAATGTATTTTTCAGCCTTCACTTTCATCATAGCCACCTAAACAACCATCGTCTTCCTCCCATCATCATCATCATCATCATCATCATCATCATCATCATCATCATCATCATCATTTTGTCATCGTCTTTATCATGTTGTCATCATCACCAACACCATCATCTTTGCCCTCTTCGTCATCCTCACCACCATGTCTTGTCCCATTCCACTACCTCCATGTCTCCCCACTTCCTGATGCGCCCTCATCAGAATAACAATGACATCAGCAGCAAGGTAATTTCTCCACTTATCATTTTGGCGTCCGACACAATACAATATCACAGTCACAATACCACACGTCCTCGTGTGGTGATGAGAGGGGATGTGGATCCCTCTCAGTCTGAGAGGATTGATTGCCTCCCTCTTGTTCGCTCCAGCCTCCTTTACACATCTCATCGACATGCATCTGATTTCACCATGTTAGAGAACATTAAGATGGATTAAATGAACCCCTAACATTAAAATGCTCCTCTCGTGTACACATTAAAATGGATTTCTATTTCCTGCGGACATTTATAAACTGCTGCGCACTTGAAATTGAGGGTGAATGAATGCTAAATGGATCTTTGCATGTATCTTGGATGCATTTACACTTTTTCAAAATCCAAACAGAATCCAGATTCAAAGCCAGATGTAGATAGGAGCAGGGTAAAAGGGTTCATTGAATTCACACAACACAACATACTGCTTGTAACCACCCTCAATATTATTCTCTTCTATGGGCACTATTATATATTCTCCTATTGTATATGTTGAAGGACAAGGTTGGCAAAATGTATCATTCTATTATTGTCCATAAATGCAATAAGAAGACCAAAAACAACAATTTGACAGACCGACTCTTTTCAGACTTTCCTAACCCATAGGTTCTTAATTTCGTTTTTTAAATCAGGCTGAAAAAATAGCTGGGCACTGTAGTTTGTAGAAAACCTGAGTATTTATGGCGGCAGGATGGTGTATGTGGGATTGACTCAAAAATAATTGCTGTGTATGTGTTCATGGTAATTAAGTCATCCAGTGCAACAGTGTGACTCATTGCTGTGTTTTTGATAGTTTTGGACAGCAATGCTGGTCTGCAAAGCAGAGGTATAAGCTATATCCGGCTCAACAGATTGGTTTTGGTCTTTTTAACGGATTAATTGTCAAATAACTAACTTTTAGAATATTGCTAGACATCCTTTAATATCATTGACTTTCCAAATGTTTTCCTCCCTGCAGAAGAGTCGGTGAGCAGCCTGCCAGCCTGGGATCTCCCCACAGTTCCCGAGTCGCTCCTGGCCACAGTGGGCGACCACGACGTCACACTCCCTGCCAATGTCACCAGCCCTTTCTCCACCCACCAGTGGAACACCACCATTCCTGTGCGGACCGGAAACACCTCACGGCACACACCCACATCAGCCACCACCGTAAACACATCTCTATCACCCACCACCACCACCTCAACTTTACCGTTATCCACCACAGCAAGAGCACGAACACTATCGGAATCCAGTACAGTTTCTAACACTACGAGCCAGGACACTGTGACCAATGAGGGCCTTCAGCTGACCACAGTAACCATGACGACGCCCTCAACGACCACCCTTACTGTGACCACCGCTGAGATGACGACACAAGCCGCGACCACTGGGAGCGCTGTAACAGTATCACCAGATACAACCACCGCTGCTACAACCGGCCAGCAAACAACAAGCCTCAAACTGACCACAGAGGCTACAACTCAGCCCACAACCACCACAACAACCACACCTGCCACTACCACCACCACCACCACTACGGTCCCCCCAACCACAACAACCACCACCACCACCACCACCACTACTCTTCCCCCCACTACAACAACCACCACACCTGCAACTACTACTACTGCTGCCACCACCACTACTACTACCACTACAACCACCACAACAGAGGCACCTGCCACTACTCTGTTCATCCCTATCGAAACCACATTGCCTCCCACCACGACCACTGAACCTCCGTCCAGTACCAGTGCAGAGGAAGGTCCTCTACCATGCAACGTGACCGAGAAGTTCTGGGTCAAAACAGGTACAAGACAAAAAAAAGTTACAAAAAGAGAAAATATTTGGAATTGGAATCATTTTAGACATCTTGGAGAAAGAGTTAAGATAAATGGCTAAACATCAGGACATTTTTCCCTTAAAAATGATGGCTTTATTGAGCTTTGTTCTGTTTCAGGGACTGACAGAAAATGTTAGCTTCTGCGTTACGGTTAACAGAAGGTTTAAATATTAGCAATATTTTCTCTCCATCTCTCGAATAGCTAAGCCCACTGCGTTACGGTTAGCAGAAGGCTAAAATATTAGCAGCATTTCTCTCCATCTCTCAAATAGCTTAGCCTTCTGCTCATGGCTGCGGTTAGCAGAAGTCCCTCCATTTCTGTAATAATTTAGCTTTCTGAGTTTTATTAGCAAAAGGTTAAAATATTCGAGAAATTGTCTCCCAGACGTAGGGAGAAAGAGTTAAGATGAATGGCTAAAAAAGTATTGATGAATACAGGTGAAATGCCATTTCAGAGACTCAGGCACATTTTACCTTTTATGTCAAGATGTAATTACATACACAGAAATTAATTAAAACTTGAACAAAAGCAGGGGCAGATTTTCCTCAAGCATAAACACTTCCACTGATAAGAAGCTGGAGACTGTAGCCTTTGATTACATTTACCAGAGATGATGTGATACTACAGAACTGAAGACTTTACTGTTGGTAGCAGCTGCAAAGTGATCAAGGAGACATTTAACCAGAGGCCAAAGTCCAAGCTCCTGTTTTGTGGAAATATGATTTCCATATTATTATTGGAAGCAATAATGGAGGTCAAAGTGAGTTTTTACACAGAATGTTAACAGGACAAATATGAACACATTGTGCACAGTCAATGAGCTCAGATTTTGATAACTTTTCCCTTCACAGTTCTGTCCATTGAGCTGCGTAGGAACCGCCTGGATCTGATCCTGAAACAGAACCTCTCTAAAGGACTGAGCCACGCCCTGCAGAGAGCCCTGAATGACTCCACAGCCAACGCGCAGGTCAGTGTCTCTTATAGGTTCACCTATGGTGATATGCACAACCCACTCAGCAACCGCGGCTCAGTGACGAGTTAGGCGTTGTCTAAATACACTGATCAGGGAACAGTAGCTATGCGTCATAGGCTTATAATCATAGGTTGTGTTTAGTTAACAAAGGTTAGTGGGTAGTGAACAAGTGTCAATGGAGGAAAACATAGGACAGTGGCTTGAGCCCACAGGGGCCAGTAATAACAGTTCAGTGGGTAGTAAATACCGCAACCTTATACAGATCAGTAGCCCTTGAACCAATGTAAGTGGATGATAGACACAAGGCACTGACTAGTGAATAAAGGTCTCTATTAAAGCTGGGGTAGGCACTTCATTTTTGGCCTCATTAGGCAAAAAGTCAATGAGAAACATCCCGCATATTGTAATTCAAGTGTCCTTCTAAAGCTTATTTTGGCAATAGTTTAGCTTTCTGCTAATGGCTGCGGCTAGCTCACAGCTACGGTTAGCACAAGACTAAATCATTGGCAATGGCAACGTTTTCTCTCCATCTCTCTTATAATTTAGCCTTCTGCTTTATGTTTAGCTGCAGAATAAAATATCAGCAGCTTTTTCTCTCCATCTCTCTAGTAGGTAAGACTTCTGCTTTATGGTTAGCAGAAGGCGCAATCATTAGAAACATTTTCTCTCCATCTCTTTTATATTTTAGCTGTCTGTGTTAAGGTAAGCAGAAGGCTAAAATATTAGCAACATTTGCTCTCCGTCTCTCTAATAGTTTAGCCTTCTGTTTTACCGTTAGCAGGAGACTAAAATATAAGCACCATTTACTCTCAATCTCTCTAATAGTTTAGCTTTCTAGTGACTGTTAACAGAAGGCCAAATCACTAGCAACAATTTCTCTCCATCTCTCTAGTAGTTAAACCTTCAGGCTAAAATATAAGCAACATTTTCTCTATGTCTTTTTAGGAAAACGGCCTACCCTGGGGTACCACTTAAGTAATATTGTGACGAAAGGTTATTATGGAATTTTTGCCCAATACCGCCAGAAGAAAAAATGCAGGTCAGAAGCTTGTAAGCACAGGTCAGTGGCAACTAAACACAGGTCAGTGGCTAGTGAACACAGGTCTACGGATAGTAAATACAGAGCTGTGGCTGGTAAATTCGGGTCAGAGGCTTGTAACGACAGGTCGAGGGCTTGTAAATACTGGTCATTGGCTACTAAACACAGGTCAGTGGCTAGTAAACAGGGGCTCATAGGCCCTCTAGCATGTCAAAATGGTTTTCAGAGCTTTAGATTGCTTTGCTGATAAAAAACAAACATTTCACTTTAGCATTCAATGTACTCACCACCGACTCCAACAGGTCTGTACGTTCTTGATGTAAATTAGATGACCTCAAGAGGCTCTCTGCTTCATTATACTAAGTAGAAGTACTTTCCTATCCACTAATAAGATAATCTCGTCTTTACATTTCAATTTTGCCACAGTGTCGGCTCTCCACGTGTGCAGACATCTTATTCTTGAATGTGTCATCACTTCACAATGTTCCACGGTATTTTTCGTCATTTTCTCCTCCCACTCGTTCACCTCGCAAGGACTCGTCTGAACGGTGCTGGAGAAGACCGGGTAGAAGTGACTAATGCAGACAGCGTTTGGAGTCTGAATAGAAATAACCTGTTGAATAGTCAGGTGGTGTTTGCTCAGAGAGGTTATCAACACACACATACTCTCTCTCACACACACACACAAACATGATAATAGGAAATTAATCCAGAATAAATGATTCTTTCCTGCAGGTAATCTTCCTATTCTGTTGCGGATATTATTTTTGGTCTTTGATTTAATTTATCTTTATTTATACCGGGTCTATTTATTCTTCATCTTCTTAAACGATCACTCTCTCGCCCTCTTGCTGCGTCTTTCTTAATATTTACATCTCTCTCGTTGCAACCCCCCTCACCTCCATCTCTCCTATCTGATTGCTCCCTCGGTTTAAGTCGATTGATTTTCTGCCATCCTGTCTGTCTCGCCTGTCTGTTTGTGCCCTGCCTGCCTCTCTGTCTGTCCACCTGCCTCTCTACGTGTCGCTGTCTGTCTTCCTTCTTCATCCGCCTGCCTTTTTCTATTTTTATCCAGTTGTTTGTGAGCCTTCACCGGGAGTGACTCAGTGTCTCTAAGCTCCCATCCACTTTCATCTACCCCCTGTGACACACACAAACACACACATACACACTCCTCAGTTCTCATCCTCTCCATCAGATATTGATGACTATTCAATCAGGATCAGTCTGTTGAGAGACAGCAGCGGGGACAGCATAGGTATTACATTTGCCAGATTTTTTTTAAGAGCCATGACATGCATTCAGTGTTTTGAGGCATTGTTGATGGGCAAATATTGGCCTCAGCAGCTACGGGGATTGTCAAACAGCATGAAATTAGCATGCAGCGGTGTTTAATGTGTTGCATCATTGAACAATGTGGTAAACCATAATTGCATGCGCACATTTTTGGCCAGTTGTACAGCTTGCAAAATGTTGGCAGAGAGAAAGAAGTGACAGCGGGGGGCAAGGGCAGGTCTGGTTAAGGTTTAATGGATTCAAGTATGCAAAACAAAGGAAAAAAATTAAAACCTTGCAGCTTCTGCAGGGTCCAGGGTCGCCCCCAGAATATAATAGACCCAAGACGAAACTGGCAGAAGGGCTAGACTTAGCGGAGAAGTCGACATTTATTCATCTGCTGCTTCAGCACCACGGACAGCACTATGGGTTAATTAACACACAGCACAGCAATGCCCGAGTTATACTCCCGCCCTTGTGCACGAATGCATTCAGTGCAGGCTGGTAACCTTTCGCACACACCAGGCATACATATCACTGCGGCCGATCGCACGTAGCATGCCATTTCTTTGTGATTGGCCCTGCGGTGCTTTGTCTGGCGGTCTTTGATTTATTTGAAATGTGTAATTCACTATTTCCTTATAAGTTTGGCCTAACACAACTTCATGGCTGGAAAGGAAATCATTTGGAAGATTTGGACAATGAGGAAGAGCGTCTGTGCCTAGAATAAATAGGATGTAACGGATGTGAGGTACTTGTCCGGAAAACACACCTCCAGTATCTGATGTCATTCTAACTTCTGTGGAGGTGGGTGGCCAGTCTCTGTGGCTCTCATAAATTAGGGATCAGGCTACAACTTTTTAGAACAATGGTCTGAACAGTACCAAACTATTAAACGCCAGAGAATAAAAGGGGTTCCTAGGATGCATCTTAAAATCACCTTAAATTAGTTATTTATTTATCTATATGAATAATTAAAACGCTTAATTTTCTCTTATTTTGAAAAGCCAAGTCGTTCAATGATTTGTCCAGCTTCTCTAACTATTGATTACTGTCCAGGGGTGTGCTGTTGGACATAAATTGAACTGTATATTTATAAGCAGGGTCTATTACAAGAAACAGGTTTACTCATTTATTTGAATAACTATGCAGATCAATGCAAAACCTGGATCACGTGAAAAGTCTGTTCTGGGGATGACGTAGCAAGTTATTCAAATACGTCACTTAACCACATGCATGCACTAATACACACATCATATAATTGTAGTGACATAGTTGTTAAGTAGGCGCCATTTATGATTAATCCTGATAATTGCCTAGAGAATGTAGATGACTTCAGGAGCCCTTGATTGGACATTGTAGTTTTTATAATACATACTGTTTTTAATTGCTTTTATGTAGAATTGTATGCATTACGATGGAAACACAACCTGTTTAAGCTATCTTTCAAATTAGTACATCCACCAAATTACACTTAAAACCAAAAGTAAAGCGTATTTTTTTGGAAAAGCCTAGATTTATGAATAACAAATTACACAATATCCATGTATATAGGCTTTTAAATAAGATTTATTTACAGGATCATTAACTGTTAATACACATGGACAAATCACTACTCAGGCAGGTTAATAAAATATGAACGATTACATGCCTTGTTATTAAACGTTCAGTGACCAGTTATGGATGAGTTTAGGATGAGTTATAGTTGTTGACAAAGACATAAATAAACACAGGGATGTGAGCGCAGAGGAGAGGAGTGGAGAAGGAAGGAGGGATGAGGACAGAGCCCTACTAAGAACAGCAACAGCTGCTCCAGAGTCGATGAAGGGTGGAGGGTAGAGGCAGGTGGGCGGTGTACGCTTCCAGAGTCTTGACTCACCGCCGATTGTTGTCTGTATGTGTTTTTCCAGGACACAGTTAGTCAGATTTATCCCTGTTGGAGGCTTAAACTCAACTATGCCCTTGAGGCATATATAGAAGAAAAAAAAACAGGGATTATAAATACCCGTAGTGCGGTGCATTTGTATTCTAAACCCATAGCTGGTACAACATGCATTTGAAAAAAGATGCACCTCTACACCTCCAGTATAGTCTTGTTTCACCTGTTAGCATTGAGTTCTCTTCTGATACGATTCGTCTGATTCTTCTTTGAAATAAGAACACAAATCCTCTAGACGTACTAGCATCACCATGTTTTTAGGATACATGTACTCAGTCTCTTTTGAAAATACAGATGTAAGCGAAGTAAATAAAAACAAAAAAGGAAAGCCTCAATATTTCCCCTCTCTCTCTCTCTTTCTCTCTCTCTCTGTGACAGGTGGAACACGAAGACTGCGGCCCCCACAATGTGACGTTGGGTTACTACGTGACCAGCGGCAAGACCGTCTACGTTGCCTCCCTGGTGGTCGAGGCGCTGCATGTTTACGGTTTTGACAAGCTACTGTCGGACATCAGGCAGCACACCCCGTTGGTCAAGGCCGTCCTGGTTCCCGTTGCAACCTGGTTGCCCGCTCCGAGCATCCACCTGCAGCTGAAAACAGGTGATGGAACCTGATGGAGAACGAGTTAAGATAGATCGACCTAAGAATCGAACAGAAGTGGTGTTAATAATGGAGTTAGAGTGTGAACGGAGAAGGAATAGCAGTGGTGAGAGATGTGCAGAGAGGAAGAGGAGGAGGAGGAGGGGGGAGAGAATACCAGCAGAGGGAGAGCAGTGAGATAGAAAATGCAATGAGACTACAGGGAGGGAGACACAGGGGAAGAGTAGAGCAGAGCCCAAATTAGAAAATTCCGATTACATGTCTGCTCTCCTTTACTCTTCTCTGATACCCTAAATCCCATACAAACTCCCATGATTGCAGAGCAAAGGCAAATTGGTCCATTCATTTAGTCAGTCTCTTAAGCCTCTTAAAAAAACACACACACTTCGGCACCAGCGCACGCACACACATCTAAATCAGGTCTTGTGGGAACATGGGTAGGAAAATCGGTGCAATTAACACATTGCTATTTCAAAGATACACGCACAGATTGGAAAGCCATTACTTTTCTAAACTAGGAATTGTATTTTTTTTAATCATGTGTGTGTCGATTCAGCTCACTACACAGAATTGGGTAACATTTTGCTGTAGCATTAGTGATAGAATTAAAGCCACTTTGTTTTTGTTTTTTTACATACAGTAATTATTCAATTTCATGTTATTTCAAGATACACTAATAAACATCTTTATATTAACATTGGGTGAAATGACAGCACAGTACATGCAATATAAAAGGGGTCGCTGACAATAATAAACCCACTTAGAATAATCCGACAGCTCAACAGAGCGTTTTATGGTCAGCTCATTGTTTTGGTTTTATTGCCTGTACCATTCATTTTCTGATTCACTCTCACCTCTCTCATCAACCTTGTGTCCAGCAGCACCATGTAGCTGTATTAGTGAAACAACTCTGATGAACCCACTGCACACTTCCTGCCGAACACCAACATAACACAACACAAAGTGAGCAATTAGCTGGTCGACCTAAAGCAGCAATTAGCAGCCAAACACATAATTATTTTTCGAAGGAGTTGGGGGAGACAAAAACAGAGCTAACAGATGAATGAATATTGGACTTATGTTCACAATTTGGACGGAAACGCCTGCAAATAGATGCTTGTGTTGCTCTGTGTCTTCTGGATGTGTGACTAGGCAGCTGTTTGCCTACAGCTTTGCCATATTAAGTTTATTAGATGATTGTAAATCACTGTTACTATAAAAAAAAAATAATAATAAAAAAAAATAATATATATATATATATATATTAAATTAAATTAAATTAAATTAAATTAAATTAAATTAATACTGCTTCAAATTGTTTTCATAACAGGCATTTTTGTCAGTGGAAAAAAAAGATGGCCGGATAGGTCTTCTTCATTTTACTGCATATGTGGTATATTTTTCAATCCTAAACACATTGGCTTTAATCACCAACTGAAAACAACTAATATCTGCGTTGCGTCCTCAACGTTTTCAGTTATACCAACTGAACTATGATAAATGTCCATATTACATCAATTTTAACCTGCATACTGCAGTAAAGACGATCGCCATGCTAGTATGCAGTTGTGTATAAAGTGGGCACTTTAGTTGAAAATAAAAATCCATTTCTGGCTTGTTCAGCTCATAAACCACAAACACACAGCATATGCCAATTCACCATCCACAGCACAACTTGCATAAGATTATCAACTGGGTCAACGCTGTTTGTGCCTGCAATGTTTCGCTGACTATGAGACTAGGGAAGAGTCTTTTTGCCTTTCTTCGGAACGTACCCTGCGCTCATAAGCACCACGACATTTGAATTTAGGTCAGAATATTGTTCCACCTCTTCCATTTAGATTTTCTTTTTTCTTAAAAGCAGAGAAAGACAGAGTGCAGTTAGGGAATGGAGGGAGACTGCAGTAAGAGGAATGAGACTACATTAATAACATCCACCATAATCTGCTGATGGGCTCACCATTGTTTACCCTGTTCCTCTTCAGCGCCGCTGACAGGCAACTACTCTTTTTAGTTGTTCTCATTCTAGATAGTGGAGATAATCCTCTTTTTCTGTCTCGCTGCTTAGGTTTATCAGTCACACAGGAAACATCTATTTAGAGCAACACTTTCATTAATACCGAAGACACAGCTTCCAGATACGGCTTGTAGATTGTTTTGTTGCTACGGATGCATCTGTATTAAACCGTTTGAACTGTAATGAACCGCAATGAAAAATCTTTATACACTTTACATTGCTCACTTATACTTATTATTATTATTACTCAGTGTATGAAAGTATTGGGAGTATAAAACAAATACAATTTATATTGTAGAGGTGTAATTGGAAAACAACAAACCGACTGTTTATTAAATTAAAGGCTTCAGCATTTTGAGATTTGACATATTAAAGCTACATCAATTAAGTTAATGTCAATTTAAATACTAATTTGTTGGGGGAGTAATTGGCAATTTTTTTCAGTTTGTTTTTTGTTTTCTTTCATCCCTAAATGTTTTTGTGCTGTAATTATTCACCGACTGAAATTAACTGCCATTTCAATATCAATTAAACATAATTTCCCTCCATCCCCTCCTCAGTGTTGAGGTTCGTCGGCCCAACAGATAACATCTACTCCTGCAGCTTCGTCCAGATGTTGGAGCAGCGGCTGGAAAATGCCTTCGACGAGGCTCAGGACAAAGTGCTGGAGACCTACAACAGGCTCACCGTGGAGGTACGACTCCTGGTTTATGGAGGGGTTTTTGGTTTTTTTGTGGGGAATGCAGACAGCAATGTGGGTCATCTTGCATGTGGCCTGCTAATCAGGCTTAAACGAATAAACAAAGCTCTAGGTCAAAAATCTGGACGCTTACAACAATACAGCTACTGACTGCAAACAAAAATAACCCCGACCATCGCTCTGTTATCATTCAACAAAAGGTCACACTAGTCAGAAAGCTTCAGAAGCAAAATACACTTTAAGGAGAGAATGACTGCAGCAGCATATGCAGGTTTATTTCCAGAGACACAATCAAAAGTAATTATTCTACTACGCTGTTTCATGTTTAAACCTTTTCTATAATTTTCCCCCATTTTGTTCCCGGCTTCTTTCTCATTTTCTGTCTCTTTCTCTCTGATCGTCAAGGTGCTCTCATGACTGCAGATTATACATGCACGCACCGTCATAATCATAAAGTGGGTCTAGGCAAGCGGAGGCCGATATAAGCTCCATTCATAATTCATCCTCTGAAATATTAACACTCATGGAGGAAAGCGATGGGAGTTCCTCGTATCTTGTATTGATGTCCGCTTTACTGTGGTGACTCAGTCACATAGTTTTCAGAGCAATGCACAGGTCTTATTATAGAAAGAAAAAAAACAACATTGTCCATTGAGAGTGTCATACTGGGTCTGGAGCGCCGTTATGCATTCTTTATGTGTCATCTAAGAAGTTATGTATGATACCTTTAGATACTTCTATATGAATGTTTCAATTATACATGTGCCCCCATGTTTATGTGTTTGCCATAAATAAATAATTGAATAATCATTCCAAAAATGTGTCTATCCTCAGATCCAGAGCGTGTCCCAGGAGCCGGGCTCTCCGTCCGTCTCGCTGGTGTATGTGGTGAAGAACCAGGATGCCATTCTCAACGGGACGATCTCCAGCGGCCTACTCAACCAGCTGACCGCGGAGCTAGTGGGATACTTCCTGTTCTACCCACCATTGGTCATCGCCGAGCGTAAGTTAAAACCACAATGCACCTCAAGGTCCTAAGGTGGAGAGCAAGATAGCAAATAAACATATTTAATGTCAGACTAGTTTTGTTGAGTAAGTAAACCTGAAAATATGTAAACCTATGTTGGAGGTTTATTTTGAAAAGAGACTCTATGCAAGTAACAAGCGGAAACAATATGTTTCCTGTAAACAAGGAAGTTTATTTTTAAAGAACAAGCAGAAACTGACACGCCAACATGTCCAAAACTGACTCTCAAGGGGAACCTAGAGCGTCATAGTTTGAAGAGTAGTGCCACTGATCAAGGGATGGTATTGGATGAATTGGGATTGAGAATTTAACCAAAAACCTTTAATTTACTTCTATTATATTGGTGGGAGATATAAATCTCAGAAATAACTACTTGCATGGCTGGATACCACTAAGTAGTATTGATAAAATTAGCTTTTCTTTTCTTTTTTTTTTCTTAAAATTTGGACCTCCACTTCACTTGATAGCAAATATGTATGGTTCATACCAGTTCACATACTTTTGTTGTTTGTTGTTTTGTTTTAATTCTATGTTAAATCCAAACAGGACATTAAAAGGTCACAAATATTCATATGCAAATTAGCAAGCGAGTAATGATTTTGAGCAGCCAGCAGCTACATGAGTTGGCATTGCCACTCGTGAACATTTGTTCCCTCTCTCTCATCCCTCATCTCTGAGCAGTCACATAGAGTCACTCTGCTCTTATGGCTGCACAGAGAGACTTGGCCAGCATTGTCTAACCCACAATTAATGGTGCATGGCCAACAAATTAAAGTTCAGTCAGAGTGCTTGATACTCATTCACTTGATGTACCTCCAAGCCATCTTCTCAGAGGCACTGCCGGGCAATTATGATGCCTCTGTAATTATTCACAGAGGGCTGTAAGTGAAAATGAAAATGAGTAATTTATCTGCGGACGAGGCACGTGGCTCTGACAGCTGCAATGTGTAGCACAAATAACCAGTTTGTAATGTTTAGCTAAATGCTGCAGGAACACGTTGTTCTCTCTTTGAGTCGATGCCAGAGTTTATTTTGATAATTCTATCAAAAAACAACAGTACGTGCGCCCTTTAAGGAGTTTCATCCAAACTGACATGTCGGCGTGCTTAAGCACATCACAAACAGGGATTGGGGTTGACATTATGTTGTTTGACACGCCGCCAAGATGCTCTCTTCATTGAAGCCAGTGATCATTTAGAGTAGAGAAATGTGACTTTTTAGACAGAAATCATGGTCAGAATTTTCATCATCCGTCTAACTTTACTCTTAGTCTTTATTTCTCCAAGGTAAAGACCCAGCTGATAGACTTGGGCGTGCGGATTTACGTCTTTAAATATGCAAAGGAAGTGTTCATGGGGCCATATTTGTTCCTAATTAGCTTCAGCGTTCCCCTCAGACTGTGAACTTTGACTTGAAAACACTGCAAATGCCCACATCCCCGTACAGAGCTGAGCCTGTATCAGAAACAAAAAGGTTTTAGATTCAGAGCTTTATTTTAGTCTTTAAAGGCTCTCCAGACAGAGGTTGGAGGTATGTAGGATGAAGGACTGCCAGCAGTCAAGGATTATATTATTGACATAAAGATATTTTCTAGCTGAAGATGGGACCTGAACCCGACCTGGTGAGTCTCTCCTGTCATAAGGCCACCCCTGCAGTTAGTTTTCTTACCACAGAGTTTTCTTACCACAGAGATCTACATTAGGATCTCTTCATGCCAATTTTATAGTCAACAGCTGCTCCTTCTCTGTCGCAGTGTGCCGCTGGTGCTTTCAATAACTCTGACTACTGAGAACCATTGAGTCCACCGCAGAGCAATGCATGATTCATGACTTAGCGTATGTTTGACCCGGGGGAATTGAAGATTACTCTATAATGTGTGAAGTACAGAAGGACGTCAGGGTATATTATGGCCTCCAGACGGAATAGAATTAGCTCAGTTTTCAACCCTGTCTCCTAAAAATTTAGTTAAAAAAATGGATTAACTTCCCTAACATCCATTGGCTGCATAAAAGTTGATGGTGCACTGTGGTTGGTTGGGGTACAAAGAACTTGACTTTGACACTGAAGACATGGATTCCCATCTCTGTGATGTTAGGTTTAGGTTCCTGCTATAGCTCGTTTAAAGCAGCGCTAATCATTTTTTCATCATCAACCTTGTTTCTAGCAGCAGCAGTTTTGTTTTAGCAAATTCTAATAAAGCCACTGTGTGCACCCTGTCCAGAACCAAGCCAGATATTTTCCTCAGGAGCTGGTGGAGACCAAAAACTAAATACATAGGAGAGTTAAAGGAACAGTCAACGATTCTATTCCAATACGCTTTTTGTTAAATTAAACTATTTTCTCATGGTAACTGTGCCTGCTGAAAAATATATTCAACATCTTTTCGTTATTATTTAGTATTCTTTGGGTGTTGAGAGTCAGAGACTCCATTCTTAATGCAATACTACATCACTTTTGCAGAACATAAGTAACTAATTACAAGAGAATAGCACATTAAATTGGCTTTATTTCCCAAGATGCTCTTGGATATCTTTCCTTAAAGACATCATCGCATTGATACGTGATATGCTCAAATATAGTACAACTAAAGCACAAAGCAAAATAGTGATAAAGTTAGTGAACATATCTTTTTAAGTCAGTAAGTAATCTCTTCGCTAACATTAAACACCAAAAGATAGTGCATATACCATGTTGCTCCATGTCTGCTGAATGCATTAATAGGCGTATAATCGTATTTAATCAATGTATAAAGGCCATAATCCATAACTCCCAAGTTTACCAAAAAGAACTGTTTAGTTTTGCTTTAAAAGACCAGCGTGTATAATTTAGGCTGTTTAATTGGCAGAAATGCATAGAATATTTGTTACTATGTTTTCATTTGTGTGTTATCACCTGAAATTAAGAATCGTTGTGTTTTCGTTAGCTTAGACGTACTGGTCCACTACACGGAGTCCGCCATGTTTCTACAGTAGCCCAGAACAGATACAAACCAAACACTGGATCCAGAGAGAACCTTTTATGTCTTTCATTACCTGAAGGCCACCTTAGTTCTTGTAACGGGAGGGGTTAGTGGAGGGGTATTCAGTTGGTTGCAATCTGCAACCTTGCCAATAGATTGCATTAAATCATGGTTTTAGTTGAATATCTTAAAACAACCCATTTTGAGCTTCAAATCAACACTATCTTTATCAATATTTACAACCATATCTCCTTCTTACATTAACCAAGTGCTTTGAGTCAACATAACATTACCATAGAAACAGTAATTATGCTGTAGTTACAGCGAAACTTCTGAAATAAGTTGATAGTAAATACTATCAGATACGTTCAATAACATTTCCCCGTTTATGATGATAAAAATGATGTAATCAGGTTGACATTAAAAAATATATTTGATAATTCACATTAGTTGTACATGGATAACATTTTTAGGAAATTATCCTGAATTCTTTTGATTAGAAAAAAGTTGTTCGGTTCAGCAATTGGTTCAATTAGTAAGAAAATAAAAAATATTCTTGTCCCAAGCATGAGTCGGCTTAAAAAAACACATCATAATAGTCATGAATTACTGAAGCAGTACACACAGACATTGTGTGTTTTTTTAACCAAAAAACGTCACAAACATAAGTGACCGACTACAGACCCCATAGACGAACCCCATGAGCTCTGTTCCTCTTCCACTCCAGCCTCTAATGCCATCTGTGAGATTTTAAAAGGGCAAACAGCTGTACGGCTCCTATCAACTGAATCATGCCACAGGCAATCTGTTGTCCACGTCCCCCCGAATGAGCTAATTTTAGCCTGGTGAGATTAGATTAGTATCTATTTGCGCGTACTCTCAACACCCAACGGGGTTTAAACACCACACTTCACACGGTCACATCCAAACCCAGTTGGCATCACCACGGAAACCCTGTCTAACCTCCTAAAGAAGTTCTTTTTGTGTTTTAAAAAAAAAAATGATGGTGAACAATGTGCAACTGATAACAGAATCTAATAAGACACAATGGGGAATAGTCCAGACATGTTTCGGTACAAACATCAACGGACGCCTGGATATTTATCTTCACTATCTGTTTACATGCAGAGGACTGGATGTCTACTGCTTGTAACCATTTCACTGGAGAGTACTCTGCACCAAACAAAGCTGGAGACTCATTCACAATCTCTACTTTCTCGTGCTGCCCTCGTCCCCGCTTCCCACCAAACAATGGAGCACATTTATACACTGCCAAAATACACCATTTACTCCTGTTTGAGTACATTTGCTAAATACTACAATGCCCAGCTGTTTTAGAACATTTTGGAGCCTTTTTAAACAAAAAAGGAAGTATTTTTGTGCAACAACATTTTTTAAGATTGGCATTGTCCATAAGCATGAATGAATGGCGCTTATTGCCACATGGTAGGGAAGTCAGGAAGTAGGCCTACTGAAGTGGCGACAATTCATTATTAGTTTGTTGACAGCAAGATAAATAACACCCGCCTCATACTTTAAACCTTTTCCTTTTAAATTTGGTTATTAGACTGGAGCAGAATGTTTTTTCTTCTTTTTCTTCCCCAACCGTTGCAGCGTTGATAAAATTGATGTGCTGGATTTTGTCGGCCCGTTGAGCTAATTCTCTGAAGGCCACTGAATGCGTCTGAACCCTAACACCTCAGCACTGTTTGCCTTAAGTGTTTATGTGAGCTGGTTGTTGGAGGGGAGCTCGGTGAATGTTAATGTGCTCACACACAGAGGGCATCAGGGAAGGCTGAGCAGATACACTCCAGCAGCTATACAGCCGCTGCACCGCCATCGACTCGGGCCGAAACACAACTCTCTGCACACAGCCAGCTTGGAGGAGTTAGGCGGGGAGGGCAGATGGTGAACCAGGCAGATGGGCTTTAGGAGAGAGAGAGAGAGAGAGAGAGAGAGAGAGAGAGGTTGAAGTGATGAGTAGGACACAGAAAGAGGCCGACCAACTGAGGAGGTGATGATGGGTGGATAAAGACGGAAGGAGACAGTCGGTCGGACGGAAAGGGAACAGGCGTTTTTAGGGAAATGAATAGGCTGACAGGTAAACAGGTAGAGAGAGCGAGGCTGGTGCAGAGGCACGCAGGCAGAAAGAAAGGGTGATGGCCGGAGTAGATGGATAGAGGAAGTAGACAGTGAGAGGTAAGAAAGCAGAGGTCATAATGCAACCTGACAAGAAGTGTTTCATCGTATTTTATCATCCGTGCAAAGAGGCCAATGCTAAACATCTCCCCCTCTGCAGATCTGTCACTGCAGCACAAAAAACAAACTGCTGTTTACACGGCTTCCATGGACCCCTTAAAAAACGTTTAATAAACAAATCATAATGAATAATACATATTTTTAAATAGACAAATATCAAATCATGTCTAAGCTTAACTCCGATGTAATAAAACACACAAATTTAAGGTATATTAAGCACATTATTATGGTTTCCTTTCAAATTTTCATGTGGATGCTATGAAATAAATAATGCGTTCAGCTGAAGCCAAGATAATAATAAAGTAAAGACTAATATATATTTTTATATTCTATCTATCACATACTGAACAACAAAACAGGAAATACTACCTGAGGAGATTATTTTCCAAACAGCATTAAAATATTCAGATATAGTTTATATGAACCCCCAATAGTTTACTGATGTTTTTCCTCAAAAGCCTTACCTAATATTTTGTAAATATATTTTTTGATGGCGAGTCACAGTCCGCTCTAAACTCTTGTTACAGCCTGCGTGAGTCTTGTCTTTTAGTTGTAAAACTCTTTAATGCCTTTGTTCATCATCTGTGATATAAAAATATAAAATCCAGCCGAAGTCAGTCACACCGTACGGCAGCAGAGGAGGTGGAAGTAGCCAGGTTTAACCAGCTGAGAGTGAGAACATTAGGACGAGAAGAAATTAGTCGATCTGTCCTCCGTTTCCATCACCACTCTCTATTTCCATGACAGTTCGTTCCATAGTTTTGTCATTTTGAGACAAGATTCTTTTTGTTATAGTTTACAGCCTGCCGTTCTGTTATCCTGCCTTGTTCTGACATATCGCTAGGTATCACTTGAACTCTAGGCATATAATTACTGCCATGAGTAGTCTGCATCAATTGAGGGAAACATATTAGTTTAATGGATAATCTTCTTTTCAAAATAGAAAGAACTGTGTTTTGTACTGCGCAGAAGTTGTAGAGAGGCTTTGACATGGATATTGGTTTGCAGCCTGATTCCCACGGGTGGTTAGGGTTATTTTCAAATGTGAGTGCCTAGACATAACTTGGCAGATATGTTAGTTTAAAGTGTTTCCTAATTATGTAGCTATATAAAGTTAGCTCAGGGTGCCTAACTGGTTAATCCAGCCATGATATTACCCTGACATAATCTGACATCATGTTAGTGCCTTCATATTATAAAACAAGTTGAAAGGATTTTGCTTGAAGCTACTGGAAATAACTTTTAACTGGTTATGAAACTATCAATTTAATAGTGATGGCTTATTACGACCCTCATAAGTAAACAAAAGCATCAGCAAGTAGACCGGCTATTTCCATACCGTTATTCTTAATGCTTGTCATCAGTGCCGTTGAATTCCGCACAATCTCCAAAAAACGTTTGCAGATTCACTAGAAACAGAAACTGTGAGCCAACACCGACACCACGCTGCAGGAGACCCAGGCCGTTTTGCTGGGCCCGCTACAGGAATACTGAGGCATGGGAAAACCAGGACTAGGACTGATCAGAGTGTCAGACCCCTGCTGCATTAAAATGAAAGGTTTTCTAAAGGGACTCTGGTGCTCTGAAACACTACAGCTTTTGTCCACAGGAAGCTCCAAAATCAACACAAAATGAAAGTTGCTCGTAGTAGCTTTAAATATAATAGATATATAAATTTAAGATAATTGTCTACAATTATATTTTTTCCTAAATTGGCAAATAGCGGTAACTTTCTCCCTCTCTTTCTTTCTTTCTCTCTCCAGCCCTTGAATACCATAATCTGAACACATCGATGGCGACCAAGAACTATTGGGTGATAACAGGTAAATAGCTCTTGCACACACACACACACACACACACACACACACACACACACACACACACACACACACACACACACACACACACACACACACACACACACAGTGCTACTGGGTGATCAGCGGTAATCAAGAGCCGCATCGATCGGACAAAACAGCAGTTAGCCCCGGCGCTCGTTGTTGTGCTATTCAGCAGAATTTTCCTCCCCTGCCTCCCTCCCCTGTTCTAACAAACCTCCCCCCCACCACACCCACCCTCCTCTGCTCGCTCCCTCTCTTGCGCTCTCTGCGCTCGGAGTGTCTATAGCTGCTCTGTTCCTGGGAAAACCTATTGATGTATAATTCACGGCTTCCTGACTGGGGCAGAGGGAGGGATCACTTCACATCACATCACGGCTGGGTGTGAATGATGCTGAAGTGTGTGTGTGTGTGTGTGTGTGTGTGTGTGGTGGAGTCGTGTGTGTGTGGTGGAGTCCACTGCTCCATCTCACTTAAAGCCCCTAGTAAGAGAAGCTCAAAGGAGCAAGATTGATGCGAGCACCTGTGTGTGTGTGTGTGTGTGTGTGTGTGTGTGTGTGTGTGTGTGTGTGTGTGTGTGTGTGTGTGTGTGTGTGTGTGTGTGTGTGAGTGTGTGTGAGTGTGTCGCTGAAGCTTTAATAGAAGTTTCTGGGTGAGCAGCTTTTAAATGGAAGGGGAGATCATCTAGTCCTCTCTAATATGACTCGTCTCCTGTCTATTGTTTATCTCTCTCCTCCCTTGTTCTCCTCAATATCAATGCACCCCTTTTGATTTAATCTCACCTTCTCCGTCTTCACACTTTCCTCATCTCCTCCTTTCACCTACTTTCTCCGTCCCTCTCTCGCTGCTCCCATCTCTCCGCCTCGTCTTCCAATTCCCATCCTCCATCTTTTCCCCCCCTCTCACAGTGATCCAGGATGTGGAAAGCTCCTCCCTGGAGGCCAACTATCAGAGCTTTGCCAGCCTGATGGAGCAGCGGCTGGCTGAGCTCTTCCTGGTAGCCGGCAGGCAGGGCCCTCGGACGGCGAGACCTCGGCGGGCCACCACCGTAGGGAGCTACACTGTACAGGTAAACGGGGGTGGGATTCTTTTGTGTCATTGTGTGGGTTAATCCAGATGGCAGGATTGTGTTTGTACATTTATCTGCTTTAAAATAACCAGTTTGCAACTTTCCAAGTGACTACAAATCTGTCAACTAAATTATTTAAACAGTTTTCACCTCTGCAAGTTTTATAATTAGGACTCAGGGACTCTGTTCTTAGTTCTAAATGCTAATCTTAGTGTGGCAGCATGCTCACGATGGTTATGTCAACCTGCTGATGTAGCAGGTGGGTTCCAGGTTTAGCGTGGGAATCAACCTAGTTTAGCGTGTTAGCATGCTTACACGCATGAACGTTTAGTAAAAAAGCACAACTGATATTCATGGGCATGTCGTTAGCTTTGCAGTTGTTTATAAGCTAATTCAAAGCACAACTTTTTGACTTGATGATGATGCTTGATGAAAAGTCACCTAAATCATTAAGATTTGTCCTCTGTGAACCAAGAATGTCTGCACCGTATTTGCCAATATGTCTGGAAAACGGGTATCCAATAAAAATTCAAAGAGGTTCAGTTTTTTTCACCAGCAAAGGTACAGACCTCTGTATGTCTACATTACATCCTAATAGCCTCACCTTATGTTAAAGTCAACAACATACGTTCTCGTATCATTTCAACAATATTTAACCCAAACTTGTATGGCACCTGTATGGAAAACAAATAAATAAATAATTACCATGAATACAATTTGTCCTAGCTTAAGGCCTACATTTTTAAGTATAAGAAAATAAGAATAAAATCTGAATAAAATAAATAAAAGGTGCCTCTTCAAGAAAAAGTACAAACAGAGCTTTTCACAGCCATTATGCTTTATTTATATATTTACATTTATTAAGATAAATGGGCCAGTCGTTTACACTGTGGCTTGAATGGAGTAAAGTGCCATTGTTATGCACACATGTAGGTGTTTATTGGTGGGCAAATTGGCAAAAGATTCGGATAGAACCGTAACTCTATACGGGTCCAGACCACGATCCACCATTTGATGAAGCCGGATCTAGTAGATGTGGAGATTTAATTGAATTAGTAAAAACTTTGACCTGCTGGTGCTATTCCAATCAATAGAAACCTACTGCAGCAGCTCAACATTCAGCAGCCTGGACAGCACCGTCTTGTGAGCAGTGACAGTTTTGAAAACTGTCCATATTGGTATGTAGAAGAATGCTCTAAAATCCTGATTATTATCTCTGCCAAGGAGGTTGTTCTGGTTTGGCTTGTTGGTCTGTTTGTCGGCAGAATTAATGATAAATCTACTGCCACTATTTTCTTGGTGAAAAAATGTAGCATGGGCAAAGGTGGAACCCATTACATTTCTAAACAGATCAGAATCACAAGTCAGATAAATGATTTTATTTTCCAGGCCTGGAATTGGCCTTGGTGGTGGTCTGTGCTCTCTAAAAGCCCTTCTAGTTATTTTAAGGATGGCTGCTAAGGAATGCTCATTAATTAAGTTGTCAGAAACACAACCTAGAAAGAGATATCAAGATACACTTTACAAAATTGATTGTGAGAATTAGAGCTTCAATGATTAATTGATAGACAGAAAATTAATTTGTAACTTTTTTTAATTGATTGATCACTCAGGTTTTTAATTCTGTATTATTTTTTATTTCTTTAATTTAGGAATTGCTGCTTTTCATCATCTGAGGTCATAGTAAAGTGTCTTTTGGGGGGTTTGAACTGTTGGTCTTTATAAATTGTAATGTGCATGTTTCACCTTTTTCTAATATTTTAATTGACCAAACAGTTAATCAATTAATTGAGAAAATATACCCCAAATTAATCAACAATGAAATGAATAGGCTGTAACCGAAATTTGATAATTTCCTGCATAGGAAAAGGTCGCTCATAACATGTCTTTGAAAACTGTCCCTGCTTTGCTGCACAATCCCAAACATAACAAATAAACAGGCAAATCAATGATGATGAGACAAAAAGGTTTTTAATACATGCTAAACAGATCTCAAGTCTTCAGCAAGTAGATTTTCATTGTTTATTAAATGAAACCACTGGCAGCCAATGAACACCATGGAAAATAACATGTATGTGATATGTTGGTGCTGTTCTAAGTATGATATCTTAAAATGAGGGCAATGTTAGCATTAGATTGAGTTATTATAGTGAGGGGTGAAGATTAGGGACTAAAAGAAGGCTCTCATAAGCACTGAAGGATAAAAGTTTGTGTGTATGTTATTCCCTCCCCTGCCCGATGTTCCATATTGAGCAAATTAAGACAACGATTGACTCTTCCTGGGCTTTATGCCTCACACACCCTCAATGCTTTATGGGAAGTCACAGATGACCAGCTTTATTGCTGCAGAAATGAAGGAGACTGGGAAAGGCTTACGCACAAGGGAGGGGGAGGGAGAATCATCCAGCCATTTAATATCACACATCCCTTCTTTTTATGACAAAATCAAATTACCAGACTTGATTAAATCGTGTTCGTCAAAATTAAAATAAAAAAACCTGTTTGATGTATGATGAAAGGAAATTGAGATTTCAAGTGACTCAGTTATCCTTGAGTGTCTTCCCCCAAGTGTAGTTATCTCGCAGCAAATGGTTCGTCATGATCAAAGCAGTCGAGCTGATTCAGGATTTTGATTGGGCCAATGTAGATACAGCAGGGATTTTTAATCTGTTGGTGTGATGAGATAAAGAATTGTGTATGTGTTAAGTCTGGCTTTAGATGAAATGTTGCACATGCATCAAGATAAACTATGCCTAAGACACTCTTTGTTTACAAAATGCCTTTATCAGCTCGCGATGTTGGACACTGAGTTTGTCCTCTTCCAGATGGTGAGCATGCGTCGGCTGCCGGGTCCAAAGAACCCAGCGGAGATGACCTACTACGCCCAGCTGAACGGGGCGCCCATCACTGGATCCAACGCTGCCAAGACCCTCAGCAGTCTGGACTCCCAGACCATGGCTCTGACACTGGGATATTTTGTGCAAGTGCAGGCTGAACGTAAGCTTGATATCTCAGTGTACAGTCTATTTTTATCATGTATCAAATGTGTAAAGGACCAAGCAGGTCATGCACATATTGAGGGTGTCCATCCATCCATCCATCTTCCGTAACCGCTTATCCAGTTAAGGGTCGCGGGGTGCTGGAGCCGATCCCAGCTGTCAATGGGCGAAGGCAGGGTACACCCTGGACAGGTCGCCAGCCTATCACAGGGCTGACACATAGAGACAGACAACCATTCACGCTCACATTCACACCTACGGGCAATTTCAGAGTCATCAATTAACCTAACCTGCATGTCTTTGGACTGTGGGAGGAAGCCGGAGAACCTGGAGAGAACCCACGCTGACACAGGGAGAACATGCAAACTCCACACAGAAGGTTGTCTGGCCCGGGAATTGAACCCTGGCCCCTCTTGCTGTGAGGCGACAGTGCTAACCACTACACCACCGTGCAGCCCCATATTGAGGGTGTTATTTTGTCAAATGTCAGTGTCCATTAGAAGCACTTTAACGTGGTTGTAAACATATCGAACAGGACAAAGTAATTAAGCTCTTTCAAACCTTCTAGGAACTTAGATCTACAGGGGAACATTCAGGACTTTATACTTAAAGGAGCAGTGTGTAGGATTTAGTGGCATCTACTGGTATGGTTTCAGATTGACTACTGACTACTCTTTAGCTCACCCCTCCTTTTCCCAAGTGCGTTGGAGAACTACAGTGGCCTTCAAGTAACGTTAAAAAAGGCCCTCTCTAGAGCCAGTGTTTGGTTTGTCCATTCTGGGCTTCTGCAGAAACTTGTGACTATGTGCAAGAGGACCTGCTCCTTATGTAGATATGAAGGGCTCATTCAAAGCTAAGGGAAACACGACGATTCAGGTGTTTCAGGGGATAGTAGAGAGGCAAAGTCCTGCCCTTCTGATGGACCACCATATTTCTTTGCAGAAAAAAATATGTAAGTTAGTCAACAACATGAGACAAATAATAATTTAATCCTGTTTGAATCGTGACATGATTTACAGATGTGACGTTTGTCAATATAAAAGATGATTTTGCGCGTAAAGAAAGACGCATTTTAGCGTAAAACACCATATTTTCTGCACACATATGTTAGAGGTTTCAATCTTCTCATCTAAATCCTGGTAGAAAATCAAATAATCGTATTTCCATAAATGTTCAAACTATTCCTTTCGATCCAAGTCTTATTTATATGGATTATTCATGATTTTGCTTTTTAATAAATGCATAATTTATTGATGTTGAAATGCAAAATCAAAATATACACATGTTCTTTTCCCATTTGTTCATGTACTTGCTGATTTATTCCAGCTATAGAAATAATAGACCTAGAAATAGGACTCTTCTCTGTTTGCCTTTTGCATATTTACACACATATTTACACAGATTTTCATTTGCATTTAGCCATTATGCAAATGGTTACAAACAGATTTTAGATGCCCAACTCACAGAACACAGCCATTGTAGAGACACCACCCTAAGGAAAACATTCCCAGTGTAACTGCTCTTTAGGATTTATCCGATGAACTCAAGTGTAACCGCCCGGGCTTACCGTGACATTGTGTAGCTTTTTGGTTTTCCATACATTTCCATAATGCCCTACAGTGTGCATCCAATCAAGCTTTAGAACATTGATACAAATTCAAACTTGCATTCAGAAGATTTTAGTTGTGTATGCTGAGCTGCTGATGAGGACAAAGTGTTCCCTCTCACCTCTTCTCTCTGACATTTCCCCAGAATCTATAATTAGGTAACTGGAGAGATACCAACAACCATCAGCGAGCTTTCCCAGCTCTTCCTAACAAAGCTCAGGCCGGGAACCGAACACAGTGTGCTTGTAAAATTCATTTAGTTTGCCTTAACAGGCTCAGTGGAAAACAAACTGCATTAGTCCTTCAAATGAAAACACAGCCCTTTTGGAAGCTGTGTTGTGATAGGGGAGCTCAAGGAAAGATGTTTTAAGGAACATATTCAAGTAAAACACATTTCGGGATGTCATTTTATAACATTTCTTTCTCTATTATACAATGTTTTTTGCAATTTAAATAAAAATGTTGAGATTTGGGGAAATATTCTAATATGCTTTCTTGCTGAGATTAAGATAACAAGATTGATACAACTCTCATGCGCTAAATATGAAGCTGCATCTAGAAGCTGCATCTAGAAAATGGTTAGCCTAGCTTAGCATAAGGAAACAGGGGAAACTGTTGGCCTTGTTCTGTCCAAGAGTAAAAAATCCACCTCACAGCACACAAACAAACATATAAACTAAAGTATGTAAATAAGGAATGCTATTTATGCCATATTAGATATTCATATCCATCAGAAAAATAACACAATATTATACAATCTGTCATATCACCATTCAAATGTATGGTAGACTAATAATAAAGATGTAATTGTTGTGTAAATTGCCTGACTTAAAATCCCATCTGGTTTTTGATGGATCTCATACCTAATGATAGACAAATATTGCAGGTTCATCTTCACTCAAATGAGCACTGTCCTTCAATGCCATACGTAATATTTAATATTTGATTGATGTTAAGTTCTTGCATATTTTTTAGGAGACTATTGAGTGTAAAAATATATAAATGGATGTTGTAATAGACTTCCAGGTATTATTATTTATTGTTGCCTTAGATCACCTATTATTTTCCTCAGAGCTTAGCAAATATCAATAACACACAAAAAAACGGAAGATAATTTTGCAGTATTTGCCACCCCATTCATCTGTATTTCAGAAGAAGTGAGAACTCTAAATCTAAGCGGAACTATAAAAGCAAGAGGGACAAAAATAGGATTTTATTAAAAAACAAAGGGGGCATATCCCCCCTTCATCCCCAGAGGAAATGACGCAGTTGTTTGTACTGATTAAACCAACAAGATATAAATTGTTTCAGTTTAAGCTTTAGAGGGGCAGAAGGCAAATTTGTCTTCTAATCTCTTTATGCTAAGCTAAGATAACCTGCTAGCTTTAGCTCCACACACAAACAAGAGAGTGGTATCAGTCGTGTCATCTAACTTTCTGCGAGAAAGCGATTAAAATATTTCCCAAAATGTCAAGCTGTTCTTGTAAGTGTTTACAAGTGCTGAGCCGTGTTTATTTCTGCTTGTGTTGTTCCTGCAAAGTGTGTGCTTTGTAAATCACAAGAGGGTCATTTATTGGCTAAACCGCTCAGGAATGAGGCTCAATCAAATACTGAGGAATGCTATATGTGTGTCTGCAGCTGTGGTAAAGACGCCGCCCAGCAACCTGTGGATCATGGCCGTGCTGACGCCTCTCTTCCTGTTGATGGTGGTGATCGTCATGGTGTCCTTCATTCTGTGCAAGAGGAACAGGGTCATCTTCAAGACTGGCGCCTTCAGGAACTTCAAAACACGCTCCAAGGTAAGACTTTGTCGTCCAACGGTGTCCTTTTCTCCTGCTCTTGTTTACTGCCTTATGTATCCCTTTTCTGTCTTCTTTTTCTCTTTGTCCTTCCTGTTCTTCTTTCTATTTTCTTCTACTATTAATAATAATCACCTTAACGTGTCCCAAAGCCAATTCTACAGTGATATTTCAACGAGGATTACATAACTTCTGACTGAGTGACAAGTCACAAAGCAAAACAATTGTGTTAAGTTGTGTCTTCAGGTCAGAAAAATGTAATCCAATCTGTGCTGGCTCATTTGTTATCCCGCTGCCCAATAGCCCGTGGCCATCGCTAATCATGCATGCTTTGAAGACTAATCGGCCGAGGAAAAAAAAATGGACAGGGCTCAGCGTACTGGAAGTGAACCTTAGGGTGATGTTGGCCCTTTCGCATTAACAGCGTTCACTCGACATCAACTCATTCGGGGTTGAATAAGAATCAATCACTTCAAATGAGCGTGTGTGGAATAGATTGCCACCAGCTGGTTGGATCGGGGTCGCGGTGAGACGCATGGCGCCAGAACAACAGCTGCTTGTGTCACTGCAGTCAGTGAAGTGGTAAACAAGCGATACGATTGCCAACCTCATTTTGTTCTGAAGAGGCTCTCGACGTGACTCGGCTCTGATCAGAATTCCATAATCCTGAAGTCTGTTTCACATCTGATATCATGATATCTGATCACTTCCACTCCGGTGGGATTAACACGTCTATTGACCGCAATTGGGTTGGTCAAACTTTTCATATCCAGCAAAGGAATCTTCTCAATGTTATGAATAAACCATCAAACATAATAAATCTGTCTCCAGATCAAAGAAGACATAAAAGATCTGACCATCAATAAAATGTTTCCTAATCTTCTGAGCAGTTGTAGAAAAAACTTGTATCTCTACAAATATCTGTACAATGTTTCTGATGTGCCTCAGTAATATCCTGACAGAGCAAGCAATTATGCCTTTGTAGGCTGAAATCAAAGTGTACCAATAATGCAGTGCTGTTCTATGTAAAAAAACTAAAAACAGAAATGGAGCAGTAAGATGTTTTAAGCCCCTGTAACTGGTTTTGTATGTAAGCCGGGCATTGTAATCAGTTTTCTGAATTTAATCAAACCCAAATATGTTATCATGTTTCAACCGAAAGTAACAATACTTGAATCACAGGGAGATAATTGGAATTGATTCACTCTTTATCCTAAATGCTTCTCCTAATTTGCACACAATTAAATTGCATTGTGGATTAACTGGGTCAAATTTGCATCTTAATATATGTTATATACTCCTGAAAGGATAAATATTTCTGATGATCACCTGAATCTTAATTTCCTAGTTTTGACCATTATTTCTGTCAATTAGAATACTCTGACACTTCACTCACTAAGTTGCTCAAATTTGGGAACATTGTGACATTGTAACAGCAAAGACTGACAGGGCAAGATATGAGGTCAGACTAGTAAGCAACATACAACAACTGCTTAGCAAGATTAATCGAAACTACTTTATTTAGATGTAAAACAAAAGTAAGTGCACCCAAATTGTTGATAATTGTTGTCAACTGTTGGCTCGAACAATAACTAGTTGAACTAAGAAGTAATTCTGTAAACAGCTGACCAATAATGGCTAACTAGTATACAACCTAGTAAGGCTATTGAACGTAGACTGCTGAGGAGATGGGCCGTTTGGTCATGTGACCCTTGTCATGCCGGATCGTAGTGGTCCATCGGAACTCTCCCATACACTTCGATGGGTGTTCGAAGTAGCTAGTTTCTTTGAAGTTTGTGTAAAAGACGTTGGGCCCTCTGAGGGTTGATTAAAAAATAAGACTGGTGATATTCCATGTTGTACCTATTGTCATTAAATTCCAAGGAAACACTAATATCCATGCTGTTGCGTCATTTTCCCTTATTCAAGTGCCATTAACAGGGACGCTTTAGTTTATTTTGAGACAATCCCACAAACCCCTTCCCGCTGCCACAAATATTTCTAGAGCACCAGATGCGTTCTAATCCGCAGGAGAAAATAGTCGCCCAGCAAATGGGGGACTTACTATATATACTAAAACAATTTAGTCCCGTTTGAGGAATTATTGCTAAAACCTACAGCATCCAGCTGTTTTAAGAAATCATGAGCCTTTTGAGGTAAAAAAAGATGCTATAATTGTTTTTAAGGATTTACCTCATTAGTAGAAACCAATGGGTTACTGAATGAGCCTCATTGCCAGAAACAGAGTAGGGATATGAAACAAGTATTGAGAAACAAACCAGTTTTTGACGGTTTAGGTTTATTCATAGGATTTGTTTACAATAATAAAAAAACACATTACCCTTATCCTTTAACACCTTTCTGATCGTCTGAGTGCTCGTGTTTCTTGCCCAGTCGCACTGCTTTTTTAGCGATGTCACAATCTTCCCAGATGCCAGCTCTTTATTTAATGAGTACAATGTTATTAACACAGATAGGAGTGATGGCCAAATATGAAAACTGAACGCATCTTATCCTATACTATCCTATCCTAATCTATCCTATCCTATTCTATCCTATCCTTATATATCCTATCCTATCCTTTCGTCTCCCATTCTACTCTATTATATTCTCTAATTATCTCTAATTATCCCCTGCATGACCTTGACCTTCCAACTCTCTCCCTGTTTAGACCTCATATCGAAGGGAGGGCAGTTACCACCACCAGGTATTCACTATACCCTGGCTGGGTGGATTACTGACTGGATTAACTACTGAATGCATTAATGAATGAATGAGTCGCTGCGTTGTTTGCTGATTTCGACCAACTGTGTTGATCCACTAGTGGCTCGTTGGCTGCTTATTTCTGTATGTGCTGCCTGTCGTTGTTGCTGGGTAAACTTGTGCATGTGGCTTCTGTGCTGTGGACATGACTTGTTCCTCCATCCTCATTGGCTACAGGAGATCAATAGGAGGAGAGAGGAGGGGGCAGTGAGGAAAGGTGTTAAAAAAAAAAGAAAGAAAACTAAAATAATAGGGGTGTAAAATTCACCAGCACGTCCCTGAAGATTTAAATTGTTTTGGTTCGAGTCGATTGGCTGAATTAACAAGGAAAGACAAGCTCGTAAAAACAGGCAAATGAGCTGAAATCTGCCCGCCAGAAGAAGCCGTTCTTTAACCGGAGGCTCGTAAACATGAATAACGGAAAAAGGAAGCTCAAAACCTGCGAACCAGACCAATCTATTTTTATTTGTGTGGCATCCATAAAAAGTGACTCAAGCTTGTGTCACGGGCCCAGACTGCCTCACTGCCAGCTCCTTTTCCCATTCAAGCCAGCCGTTTTATCCTCTCAGATGAAGCCGCTCTCATCCCACACTGGCTCAGCAGGAACCCAACACGGACCCTCAACCCAAATTCTTTTTTTTTTTAAATGAGGTTCTCCAAATGAATTATGTACCTCACACAAAGCAGCGCAATGGCCACAGAGAAGGGATGGAAAAAAATAAAAAAGCTTAAACGCTTAGAATTACAAGGAACCATGGTTACTGTTGCTGTGGTGGAGCATGTCAGCTTATCTGCGGGTTATTTCGGTCCAGCCTCTCCCGTTCTGATCCCTCGAGAAGCGAAGCGAGGTGAATAAAGGATGGAGGGATGAATGGGAAGGCGGGACATTTTTTTTGTTATGGAGTTGGTGTAGCACCACAGCACAGCAGGGTATAAACACCCCAAATACATTTACATGATCTCCCAATATTGTTTTATTATAGCAACATTTAAATTTCCCAGCTCTAAGGTTCTGTTTGCCTTCACAATCCTTTGTAAACATTTAACATTATGTTGTGTTTTACGAGAGAGCATTAAATATTAAAGAGATCAAATATTAAAGAGTCCCGAAATATTAGATTCCTTAAGTGGTGCCGCGAGGCTGCAATCACTGTTCTTATCCACAGCGGTATTTACCCTCCTCCAATCCCAAGCAGTGGCATGTATGAGCAAGTGAGATAAATATTTCACACAGGGATTTGGTTTGGCAAACTGGAGTTAAACACTTCTAGTGTCCTGATTTAAAGCAAGGTTAAAACGTTTTCTTGTTTTAATATAAGACCCACGTGTGCTTTAAAGACTTACTGGTTGCTGTAATTGGTCCTGCTGTCCATACTGGCAGTGTTTTGGGCTTCTGTAGATGATAAACACTCTGAGATGTAGCAGGAATTGAGGTGATAGATGGCATAACATGGCACAGAGGCCACCAGCTCTACTCAAACTGGGGACGTTGCGATAGCGTGGTCAGCATGTTAGATTGCTCAGCCACCAGGAAAAGCACAGGGATCTCTTTCTAAAGATGATTCCAGTCTAAGATATCTGGGCCAAAATCTCCTTTTCAACTTCCAAAGTTTCTTTCCCTCTTTCTGCGCTTGTCTCCGTGTTGAGCTGAGCTCCGGGGGAGGGATTAGTAGAACAATGGAATTTCACACCGTAAAGACTGTAATGTTGGAAGATATCAACCTGATTTACTTCTTTCGGCTTCAACACTGTTTTGTATTTTAACCGCATTTTCTTACACGCCATACTCTCAGGAAATCCCAAAAATTGGTAACAGGTGCAAAAAAAAACAACTAACTTGTGGCTTCAGCCAGCATCACTCATGGTTGGGTGGTTGGGTGTGGTTAGAAGTGTGAGGTGAAACTGACTTGCAACTTTTACACAGAGCTTTCCAGCCTGGCGTTGGATTACTCTTCAAAGGAATATATCACACCAGAAATTATAATTTGTATGTCAGTTACTCGTTATGTTACCTGGAATTTGGGAAGAAAACGTTATTTTTCTCGCATGCCAAGACGGCGAACAAAGAATCCTAAAAAATGGACGGACAAGGTTTTGGCGAGGGTACATGTGTTTGGGACGCTTTGCTGTTTGTAGCGCGGCATCCGTTTACTTCAATTCATCAAGACTTTTATCCGCTTAAATAATCACTTTTTTTTCTTTTTTTTTCTACTATTACTATACATAAAGCTTAAACAGAAAGGGAGCACAGCAAAAAAAATCAGTGGATGATAGTCAACACTTGACCAATCAGATTTGATTATGTAAGTTGGTAGTCAGCAACACTTATAACTGATTTCATTTACATTTGACTGAGATCTGATCACAATGCAGTGTATTTAAACCTTAAAGCCTGGTGTAAATGCTGTCATTGTTACATGAATTCCGACCAGAACCGAAACAAAAATAATAAACTCCATTAAATTGATCTACCGCGTGTATTTGCGTGTCGTTATGCATGCAAGTGATCTGCTCCCGGCCCACTCTCGCTATCAATCTCCATGCAGGACAAGCTAAAGCCACCGCCGATCGATACTAGGGTTTATATTAGGTCTGCATGTGTGTTTAAGCATTAAAGAGTGAATCTGCAGTGAGTGCGGCTGACCTCATCACTCTGCACGTCCGCGGTGCAGCCGGAACATTCTTCAAAATGGCTTTAGCTCCCTCTGCGCCTCCTTGTATAGGTGTGAAAGCCTCAGATAGCAGGGTTCCACGTAGAATACAATAGAGGCGGAATCAGCGAAAGTAGAGGCAATCCATTTTTCATTTGTAAGCTGTTCAATGGAAGTATAATGCAGTGGCTGCCATTTGAAGGCCTCAAGGTATTTTTTTTTGCATTTTTGCTGCATCATGCCCCACACCTGCCCCAGGAGGAGTTTATCGAACCGGTGCTGCTGTGCTTCCCCGTCCACCCTGCTCTGATGCTTATTTCACTTCTATAATGTACCCCCTTTTTTTCTTTTTCTTTTCTTGGCATGCAGCTCTGTGGTACACATCCACTATTCGCCCTACTAGAGCTGAATCTAAATCAATATGGCCGCGGGGGGGAGTCGAGCATATCTCATCCATCTGCTGTACCTCATCAAGCTGCTGTTGGCTGTTGCTCTGAGTTAAAATTAGACAAGAGGAGAAGCTTCTGTTTGACAGAGCGGGCAAGGGGTAAAATGAGTGTGGATAATTTGGTGGTGCAGCCGGGTCGTGCACGCGGTCACCTCACATGACATCTCTCAGTAAAAGACATGGTTGGACTCTTCTCTCCCACTGAGCGGATGTGGAAGAAAAAAACACCAATCCATCCCTGACAGACCGATCAGAGGCAGGCCAAAGTCTTCATTAAACTGGGCAGCTTCACACAAGATGATAGATGGCCATTTGTTAAGTCAACACGCTGTCTGTGGATGTCGGAACTAGAGGGAGAGACGGTGGTGGAGAAAGGGAAAAGGAGAAGGAGGTTTAGAGAGGAAGGGGAGGCTGAGACAAACAGGAAATAGTGGGACAAGAGAAAAAAAGAGACAGAGGAACAGAAAGACCTTGAAGTGCGGTTAAAAACTAGTCGTGAAATGTCAGGCGCCCCCTTCAAGGTTACACCCGTTGGCCCTGTCATTTCTGAGAATCCATACTGTCCCCATGTTCAGGACATCCATTACCCACCAGCCACTGCATGGCGCGACTCTTCCTGTCGATGTGCAGTGTGCATCGGGTCGTCACTCTCAGTTCAACGCCCCTGATGCTAGGTCTAATGTTTGCCACTCATAAATCCATACACATAATTCATATTGGTGGAAAGGGAGCGTCACATTTAATGCACCACCCGCCTCCTGCAGACCCTTTTGTTCGCTCGTCAGAAACTCCCCCTCAACCTATGAACACCATGAGGCCGTAGGGAAATTAATGTTTGCACTCTCCATGCATCTTTCACACGATAGAGTCACAGCCGTCGTCATACATCACTTTCAGCGGGGTAAAAGGTGCATGCACTTACACGCACAATCCATATATTCATGCCATGGCGCGTTCTCTCTCTCTCTCTCTTTAATGTCAATGTGTGTGCTCTATAAGAGCATGTATCAATTTCCCCGACACTCATCCGCGGCTGCAGCCATGTGTGTTGGAGCTAGCTGATGGCACAGCGGTGTGAATGACTGATGAATTATTAACAAACCCGTCAGCCGGATGCCCACGCTGCCTAACCTCACATGCACTCAGAATTTAGCATGCATCATCGAATGCATTAGGCGTCCCATTTTTTTCGGCCGCTAAAAATAGAAAAGCGGAGGCAAAAAAAAAATCCGTAATTTGAAAGGCATTTAGCAATACAAAGAATGTGTCCAGGCCTTGGAGGCTTTAGCAAAACACATAGTCGGCTGCTTCTCTCTCTTTGTCTCTTTATGCCGAAACCCCTGACTTCAAAGGTGCTGTTAAGCTTCATTATTTATTTTTTTCCCCAACTTTTTCATTATGATAGGTGTTCGGGGAGTGATAAAAACTGGTTCGGCGGAGGGAGGTTCATTCAATTACCTTTATCTGAAATGGAGGCAGCAGTTATCTTGGAGGTTTTTTACTTTAATATTCAGGAGGCTAAGTCATGTTGGCTGTAAGCAGCTCTGTCATCCGTTCAGCTGTCCACATTTAATGTTGATCAGATCGGAGCTACGACAGACTTAATCCATTTGTTGCTCTTTTTTTGTTGCTTTGATCAGTAGTTCATTTTACTGAATTAGGCTGTGATACATTTTACCCCCAAAAAATAATAAATAGTTGGAAAAAAACGTATTAAAGCTCCAGCTTTGTTCAAGAACAGTCCTATATATATCCTGAATATATGTAAGTATGTTGAAGGACGGCGTTACATCATGCTTTAACCACAACTGCATTACTGATGCATTACTGATTAGTATTAGTAAAACTGCGTTTTATGTTGTAAAATGAGATGAAGCCAATTTTTCACCACTATTTGGTGAAACTGAATTACATGTTTATGTTCTGCTGCAGCAAATCGCAAGTCCAAAAGGCAGAAATAATTATATGAAATCAGTTTTTCAATGGCCCCCTCTATCTCTGCTAAACAGACAGAATACTTCTTTTCATACAGCATTTTCTAAAAATGTCTTGGGGAAAATAACATTCACACTACGTGTATCTGTATGCTGTTGTGTGCTCTGATTGTTGAATTTATCTTGCGACTCCATACCCATACTACACATTTGAGAGTCTCTTACCAGCATAATCTATAGTTACATGCATTGTGGAGTAAGTGCTGGATATGTTGTGGCTGCTTTATCACTCATTATTGTGGCTTATACATTACATTGACTTACAGTACTTTCATGGCACTTATCAGGCTGTGCTGTGTAGTAAAGATGAAAAACTGTACTGTGAAACAGTACTGTATCTTGTGTTGCCTTTCTGCTGTCTTTGCATGTGCTTCATTTCCTGAAAAGCTTCAGCTTGTTTTAAAGCATCCTGTGGCTTTTGTTGCATCAATCCAACAGGCAAACTGAAAACATTCACCATTTTAAAAACACAGGAAATACAAACACTGAAGCATCTTCTTAGCCAATCAGTTTGAAAATGTACGCTCAACAATTCAGCTCCTGCATGGATTGATCTACAAGTTGCAGTAGCTATGACCTTGTTAAAAAAAATCAAGTGGTTTTCTGACTCCTGCTGTGTGTTTTGTCCTTTTTTCCTTGCCAGCCTGTCCAGGGCTTTGACTACGCCAAGAAGCACATGGGTCGAACCGGTGACGAGGCCGTCTCCGTTACCAAGGAGACGCTGGTGCTGGGGCTGCCTGTACGAGATGCTCCACTGTCACTGTCATTGGATAAGAAGGTCCACCAGGATGGGACGGCCAGCAAGAGGCCTCCATCTGCTGACATACACAAAGGAGGGTAAGACAGTCCCGTCTGCTTAAATGTGTTCTAATCTGTCAGTGTTGAATCCATTTATTAGTATATAGTAGTATAGTATAGTAGCTCACAATTTGGATATCCGATATGCCGATATTTTCCAACAAATTTTGTTGATATACAAACATGGTTTTTTCGACCTAACTGCAGATAAAATCAAGTTCCTCCTGTAGTGGAATTAACATATACGCCTTTTTTCTGCATCTGCCTACAGCTGACAGATACCGAAATGAAATACAATGCCTTTCAAAATGTTCACATTGACTGGGCAAAATAGCAAAACTACTTTGACTTAAATTATTTGTAAAACTTTCCATATGTTTTTTTTTCTTTTTTGAAAATCTTTTTTTTGTTTGTTCTTAACTAATGTATCCTTATCATTGAGATGACGGTTCTTCATAAGGGGTAATATAATTTGTAGCGCTGGGCAATCACTACAAATAGCATCTTTGCTATCCATTTTGGACACTTTAAGAACCCTCACACAGCAGATGAGGTATTATTTGTGGATCAATACACTAAGAAACCCTTTACACATTATATTACTAGTAAAAGTAGTATAGTATAGCAGTAGTGAACCATTTTTGGAGGGAATTGTTTGGCATAAAAAGAGTAAAGTTGAAAGCAGCATTAATCTTTTCATCACACATTTGAAATATTGCACCCATAAGTTGTTATGACAACTATTATAGGTATTTTAGCAAACTGTTGCCTATTTACACATGCAACAGACATAGGGTGACATAAGCATTCATTTGGAGTAGTGTTTTTGGCAACCTGATGAATGTGAAGTCAAATATTCATGCTCCTTTTATCTCTGTTTTGGTCTCCAACTGAGAGAAATGGCTGGCTCTTCACCTAGCTACCTCACCTAGCTCGCAAACGTTGTCCGTCGGTCGTTTAGGGCTGGGCATGTTGTGTACAGTAGAGTTGATTTCAGAGCTTTTTCACTGAGGATAGCTGCCTGCTGCTGCTAGAAACGGGCTTGATGAGACTGAACTAAAAACACTATTGTTGCGACAAAAGTAAGAGAGTCTGGTGATAACGCTACCATTAGTTTGTCAAGACAGTCACCTTTCATGTAACAGTCATTTAACTATGATTGATATTGGTATATCATTAGAATAAAACTTAAAAGTTATTTAAATTTCTGCTAACTAAAAGCATTGTTATGGGTTTCAGCTTTGAAACCAAAATCGTTTGCAATAATTTGGTTTAGAAACATTACAGAACACCAATTTGCATATTTAAAGGCAGACTTCAAAATCTGACTTAGCCCTAAAACCGTTTCAGAACAATCAACAGTGTGGTAGGGGAGAGAATATGGGCTTTATGCCTTGCTGTCACTGATTGGTGTTGCAACAAACCCTCATTAATACTCAACTGTGATGAATGCCTGAAAAAAGGGCACTTCCACTACACTGCTGACATCATCATACATTATTCAATAAGAACGTAGATGTTTTGGCAAAGCCTGCCCGTTCAAATCATCCTGAGCTCATCAGACATACTGTCCCCGGCTGGAAGCCTAGCGAACAGAGAACCACAAAGTTCCCCAGCAGCTGTTTCAGTCAGTGAACAAACCGGCGACACAACCCTGAGCTTTTCAGCGGGACCAGACCTCAGTGTTTGTTTGTGCATCGCGGTGCTAAGCCAGAGAGAAGCCAACAGCAAGCAGAACAAACTCCGACAGATTGACACGATCCGAAGATGAGTCCAGTGTTAACAAGGAGCTGTTTGGAAACAGTGAGAAGACAAAATGTATTTACACGCACATTTAGATGAGGCAAAGTCCTAGGACTTTAGAACTGCTAGTCATAACAGTGCTGAGACTGACACACTGATTGCAAGTAGAGGTGCCACATGGAGCATTTAAGCATGAATAGATAACCGCAACTGTCAATTTGAAATGTTAACAGCCTAACACCTATCTGAGCCGTGGTCTGACACATATCCATGGTGGGGTTGGACAGGTTTCCTTTAAAGCAAAAAAAGACTGTGAATTATAACAGGTCATATATGTAAATTACTGTGTCTCTCCTTCACCGATGAGCATGAGGCAATCAGTATTTTTGAACAGAATTTTACTGGTTTAACCACAGAGATTTTAGAAATATAAAGACATGATTAACACAAAGCCTATTGTGGGTTAGGGGGTCATTACTTGGGACGATTCACAGTGTACATTGTGAGGCGGCAGGGTTCTCGTGGGATCCCATGAGAATCCATCTTGTCTGGCTTTATGTGATGCGTTTGAGTGGTTTCTGACGATCAGCGTCCTTTGAGGATCTACTGGTATTCATGGCCGTGGTTTAAGGGGGTGTGATAAAGTGGTGTAACGAACCACTGTCGATCCTTGATCCGTACAGATCCCCCCTCGTGGTTTGGCACACATTTGAACCACGGATTAATGACACAGTTTAACGTTAACCATCACAGTGTGAAATAAAAAACAATTCTGGCAATCATAATCCGCCAATATTACAGTAAAATATGCAATCACGACTTAATTTATGCTTTTCTAGACGCCAATCTCTGATAATGTTACATTGTAAACAACCAATCGGTCTTTCAAATTGACACGAGGAGAGCTAGTAACATTAGCAGCATTGCTAATGGCCAACACAAAAAGGTTCCGTTCAGTTACATTAGGATGCGTTCAGGCTCTGTTCAGTGAAAAGGATTATTGGGCTAAGGAACGTTTTCATGATGTGTTCACATGTAATCTCGTAAAATGTTGTGTTGGTGAGAAACTTGGATAAATCCAGTTGTTTACAGAAGATTTTTTCGAGACAACATAAGTAGATATTAGAGATGAATTATGACCTAAGCAGCTTATAATACATCATTGACAAAATGTGTTTTAATCCATACAAATACAATATTTTATTGCCTTATCATTTGAAATGTGTTTTATTATATAAGACTATAACAAAGTAAAAGGATAACATGTAGACATTTTTATAGTTTACACTGACTTGAGTGCGGTTGAATTGATTTTGGGACGGTGGCAAAAATAAATAAATAATTGTCTGTATCCTCGTAGACCAGCTGCTATAATCAAACAAAAAAATTGATCAACCATAATAGGTTATTAGTGTCGGAGAAAAAAGAAAGACTCTAAAAATTATATTTGCTCCCTATTTTCTTTTGTGTCGATCAGATCTGTGATCCGATCAGTGACTCTGATCCGTGATACGATCCGAACCATGAGTTTTCTGATCCATTGCACCACTACTGTGATACAACACAGAGATGTGACTGTTTGTTCAAAACAACAATAGCGGGTCCTAAAGAGGTTAAGGTAGATGCTGCAAGAGCCTCAGTTGTATCAGAACTAGAGAGTATTTCATCATTCATAGAAGAGCAAAGAACGACACTGAAGGCTTTTCTCTATTCTGCCGACACACAGATGATGTTCCTGCACTGCATAGGTGTGTCAATATTGTTTAAACCAGAGAAGTACAAACTGAGATTCTCCTTTTTAAGTCCATGTGATTCTGTGGTTAAATAACATCTTTGGATGAACGATTTTCTCATCATTTTCAGTAAAAGAAACTATAGAAAAGGAAACAATCCTCATTAGCAAGAATCACCAGCACTGGAATTCACACTCCCTGAAAACTAATGAATGTCAAGCCTCGGCTCTCGCCCACACATATTTAAAAAATGCGGATGAGATGGAATTAGGTGCTGCCAAATCCTGCAACCCTGACTTACTTTTAATGGATAAAAAAAGACTGACAAATCCATTAGGCAGTGTGCAGATATTTATTTACAAGAAACATGTATGCAAGAATCCGAAATGAAGATTTAGAAGCAAACGTGATTTAAGTGTTGGTGACTTACTTTTACTGTAGGTCCAATGTATGTTTTTGCAACTTAATTTAAAAGTTGACTGACTGATTTTTGAGTTGTTTTGTGTCATAGTGGAGACAAAATTTAGGCACGCCAATCAGTTACCAGCTTCAAACCCAAAAAAGCTAATCCTTGTCATGATATACACTGTCAACTAAACAGATGGCCATTTGTCCTCATAGGCACTGAAAACCGAAAGTGGATTAGGCCGGTGTACTTTACTGTATGTCTGGGATAACATAAGATTAAAGCGGGGTGAGGGATATTGTAAAATTTAGGCGGACTGCTGCTAATCTTCACGTTTGATGTTATTTGTCTCAACGTGGCATTTCATTTAGAGTCCATATATTTCATCTGTCTCTGCACCATTCAATGTTCCCTTCACTAATCTCCTATGTCACTTTTACATGCGTGAGCGACCAACATGATTTGAAAACATCTGTCGCAATCGCAGTTTTAAATGTATTTACCAAAATGTGCAAACAGTCTAATTCCTAAAAAACTTCGTACGGATTACGAGTTATAATCTATTCGAAATAGAAAGCGTTTTTTTTTTTTTAAACTTCCCAGACATTTCTCTACTATAACAAGGTACACCCACACACCAGCCAACATCTTTCCTCTGGGAAGTTTGGAGTAAGAAATGAGATGCAACATGCCTCCTCTCACAGAAATGCAAATTCAGAAAAACACACGCATAGGACGACGCCTCATATTTACACGCCGCTAAACGGAAACGAAAATAGAGGTGGGATTAGTTGTGCTTTGCTTCCCGAGGATGATAAACACATCTATATTCATAACCCTGGCTATGGCCGTGCCAGAGGGAGCCATTCAGCCTAACGGTGATGACAGTGTAAATGCCGGAAGAGCTGGCGTGGTGCGATAATCAGCTTTGCCAACCTGTATATATGCACACACTCTGCTTATGTTACGGGGAGCCATTTTGCAAAGAAGGCATCGTAGGTTATTCCACCACCTGGGTGTCCACTAATTAGAGGGATGAGGCGGTATCTCATCCTCTAATCAGTGCAGAGTGGAGCACGATGGGACAAGAGGGGGAATATAGCACCAGAACAAAAACAAAGGATGCACTTATTCTTGGACTTTATAGTGGTAAATGAACGGAGAGCGAGACTTTGTTTTCCCTTTTCACATGCACAAACTGGCTCGGTGTGATAGATCAGAAGAAAAGTAAGGTAGATAAGGAACGGATCCATGGCAGTAAAGATGGGTCGGACAAGAAAACAAAACTAAAGCTGTGTCTGAAATCATTCACTCATTGACTATCCCTATTGGAGACTCTATAAAAGGGAGTAAACTGAGATTTCAGAAGCATTTAAGTACAGTTGAGTCTGATGGGAATGTCTTTAGTTTTAGAGGTGTTTGGTAACTGTTAGTTAGAAAAGTTATTTTATAACCAAAATAATTACTGTTAAAGTGGTAATCATGGATGTTTGCATCATATTTGTTTGCTCTCGAGACATTTTATTTGCCATCTGTAGAGCCATGCTGCTTTCATAGGTAGAAATATTAATTCACTCTGTATTTAAGTCACTTCAGTGTTTACTTCCATGCCATTTTAAACAACATTTACACTGCAATTAAAAAAATAAAAAAAAAAAAAAAATATATATATATATATATATATAGCCCATGATTGGAAAGAAGCTGGGAGAAGAATAAAAAATCATATACTACATGCCAAGTTGTCAAAGTAAATAGATGATAAAGACATGTCCGACATCACACTCTTTGTATTTCATAGATGCGAAAATGGCCGTTGTGCGACTCAAAAGTGTCAGTGATGCTAATTGGTGATTGGTAATTGGTTCTAATTACTCCTAACTAAAGAATAGACTATTGATCGCATCATATCGAGTAGTAAATGAGTGATAGAGGGATTGATTTTAAACATAGACATAGGTTGTGTTTACATCCAACTTTTTTGATGCAAACTTTCAATTTTTGCATAAATGAGAGGAGTTTCTTGCTCGGCTGAGGTGGAAAAGTTGGTGTATTGAAAGCAAAACACGACAACGTGCAATGAAAACAGTTTTAGCTAATAAATACTGAGCATGTGACTTCAACAACGTCCACTGAAACTTCTGTGACTGAAAAAATTCTTAAGAGAAAAAATTGTGTCAGATTAAAATACTCTCTTTATCGCTCCACACAGATCTGATGGGACGTTCCTGACATTATGACATGAAACAGAAATATAATATTTACACCAAGTTTACGTCTTCTTCTTCTTCTGCAATGGTAATATGGTTTTCTGACTGGATAATTGGTACCACCTACTGCTTATTTCCGATAACCAACTCAGAGTAATCCCATACTGGTAGTGGATGGAAACAAACATTCAAAAATACATTTGGATGGAAACCATAGATAGCCTGTTACTAATTACAGTAACCTAAAGAGTCATGACAGTCTTGAAATGAGTCAGCATAAAGAACACCAGGTCCCTGAAACTAAATACAACCAATAGCAGTCCACTAAACATAAATATTACTCTATGGTTCATATCATCCAATTTATTCATCTCCATACAATGCATACATTTTAACATGGCATGTGCATTGATTTTTTTATTTGTTATTAAATATGCTGATATGTATGTCTCCCACACCTTCACATAGTACCTCAAATATAGTAAAAAAGGTAAAAATCACAAGATTTGACATTCTCCATTATACAACTTTGCTTTGTTCAAACCATACAATATTTTGGACACCTTTGTCTTAATATAAACGATATAGGGTTTCCAAAAAGCATTTGGTCCATGACTCTGCTACACAAAAAGAAAATTAAATATCATGTAACTCTATCTTTATTACAAAAAAACAAGTACTTTTGATGATAATTTGTCTGCCAGTTATCAAATTTTATCTTGTATTTACTCAAAACAAGTTAAGTTTCCCCACAAAGATAATTGTAGTCAAATCAACTGTGCTGTGGTGTTGACACAGCAGGAGTGATGTGATCTGCAGCTAAAGCAGGTGAAACTGTGTTAGAAACAACAGCTGCGGCTGCAGATTGTTCTCTTGTCTGAGGGAAGAGAAAGGTGCAGGCTGAATGCTAACCACGGGGGAAAGAGGGAAGGACTGGAGCATTTATTCTGCTCACTGCATCCTCCTGAGAGCTACAACAAAAAAGAAAAGAGGAGAGGCAGGGAGATGAACATTCCTTTCCAGCGGTGTGATTATCGATTGTGTTGCTCCTCTCTCTGGCCTTCACACAAACATTTACATGGAACACACACTGTTACTCCTCCCTCCATCCCTCCGGCTCCTCGCTTCTATACCGCATGACTTTTACTGAGACTCTGGCCAGCGATTGACCGCTGCTCAGGCTGCACTCTGTGTGAATGGTGAGTGTGTGTGTGTGTGTGTGTGTGTGTGTGTGTGTGTGTGTGTGTGTGTGTGTGTGTGTGTGTGTGTGTGTGTGTGTGTGTGTGTGTGTGTGTGTGTGTGTGTGTGTGTTGTGTATGTGTGTGTGTGTGTTCACACACCCGGGAGTGTTGGCCTTGCCTGTGGCTCTGTAATGTCCGGTCTCGCTGATTTGTGCATCTCGCACCACCTGTAGACAGGCCTGTCACGTTGTGTAGCTGCTGCGACTTACATGCCCCGAAGGCTGTGCGTGTGTGTGTGTGTGTGTGTGTGTGTGTGTGTGTGTGTGTGTGTGTGTGTGTGTGTGTGTGTGTGTGTGTGTGTTTCCTGTACGCGGTTTACGTGCCTGGTATGTCTGAGGCAAGAACAAACTATGTCTTCATGTATGTTTCTGCTTGAGTGTATTGACTCCTCTAGAGTCAAGTGTGTGTGTTTGTGTGTATATGTGTGTATGACATGCATGCATACTGAGCTATTTCCATCAAGGCCCTGGGCTGTTGAAGAACCTGCCCGACAAAATCAGGATTGTTGCTGCTCTACTTGTCCTTTCAATTTGTCCTGTATGTCCCTACATTTTCTGTGCTTTCATGCAGCATTTATTGATAAAAAACTAAAGAAAACCCATAATTATTATCATTACAAGATATAAAGAACTTCAGTACAATACAACAATACAGGAGTTGTATGGTTTGCCCAGTTAGCAGGTAATGTTAGCATTCATGAGCCAGAATTACAGCACTGTTGATGCTTGTCTGACAACCAGGGGACAAGAGGGGCAAAATTGGGTGGCCTGCCCCCCCAAATTGCCCCCCTGGTGCCCCTGTACCAGAGTGAGAGGGTGATAGGTAGTTGGCTAATTCATTGGTTCCACCAATTAGGCTTTTCAGAGTGGTGAAAGATGGGGTTTAGCGTGGATGTAGCTAACAGGCTAACAAATGAGCTAACAAGCTTGCCGTCGTCCATTTACAATAAATGCGTGCTATAGACGTCTTAACTGGCTTGCCAGAAGATTGACCATTGTCAGCAGTAAGGTTTTATAAACCAGTGATACTACTCTTTTTCAAATGCTAATAGCATCAATAGCATCATAGTTCTTTGGTCACTTCCTGGAATGCCTGGCAGGATATGACTGACAGTTTATCGGACCATAAGAACATTTATATTTTCACAATTACAGTAAAGACCAAGCTAGGCACACAAAGAAAAGATTTTACAAAACCCAAATAGGATCATAGGCATTACAGTCTTGCTGAAGCTGTTGATTTTGGATGCAAATCACATTACTTTGAATTCCACATTCTAGCTGGTTTTCATATTCTGGAATGCTAACAGTTTTGGGGCACAGTTTCCATGATTTGTATGTGGTTTTATAGCCATTAAATATATGCACACACCAGTACAGACCAATACAATTTGTTTTATGCTCGACTGATGTTATTTTTTAAGTTCTATTTAAAGTTGACAGTGTGCTGCCAGCAGTAGCTGTGGTATGATGCACTGCTTGTGTACACACAAGAGATTCACAAGTCTTCCCTTCTCCTTTCCCCCTTGCCTCTCTCTGTTGCCATGGATACCACAGGCGGTTGCCAAGCGAGGAGGACGGCTCGGTGTCAAGTAGCGGCTCCGGGAAGCTGAACACTAGCAAGAGCTCCTCGGCCCGAAGGACGGCGACCGGCAGCAGCATCAAGAACGGCAAGGAGGAGCTCCACAAGAGGAGCACCAACGGTGAGGAGGAAGACGGGGGACGGAGAGGAAATATGAGGGGGGAGGAAAGAGAAAAAAAAAAGTGAATACAAATACTGAGATGGAAAGACAGACACACTGATGGATAGATAACGAGAGATAAATTCTGTTGGTCCTTTAAGTTTACACCCCCCTCAAGTCTGTCATTGCTAATAGACAAGTGGTGTTGATCACCCCCACGCCCCTCCTCCCCATCCTACACACACACTCACACATTCCCATACTGTAATATTTCACCCAAAGGATAATTTATATGAGCTAATGAAGCGCACATGGGCAGAGAGTGAACACACTCACACATGCAGTGACTCACCCAGCTGCTTCATCATTGTAACTGTCAGTGACGACACGTTTACTCATCACATGTCTTTTTTTACTCTCACACACACAGCTGATATCGGTCTGAACTGAATCAAAACAGACAGTTGTTAGTATTGAAGTATTTCAGTGTTTTTATTTGGCTTACTTCATTCCAGGATGCAAAGCTGAAAATGCAGTATGGAGTGAAAAGCCAGTGGTTTGCAGTGCATGTGCCTTACGCACTGCATTAAGTTACTTTTGAGTAGAATCACAGAGGAAAGACGGGAAAGTGGGTGAGTTGTGACAGCATACTGTCAGATTAGGTGTTATTCAAATCCATCCTACCCACAGCATACGGTTTGTGCCTAAGAAAAATGACTCATCGCTAAACCTGTAACAACTGGGGTTGTTGGTATATTAGCAGTTATCTCCAACAAGTCAGAGATGCACACTGAAAACACATTTTCCATTTCAACCAACGTCAACACACAGATACAAACAGATAAGAACACATCAGGCATGTCTGACACTACTACTTAATTAAGTACACCATAGGGTCCAACAGAGCACACTACTGAGCGGAGATTGTGCTCTGGCCACAGACAGCCACACCCATCAGTGATGCAAGGGGAAACTTTCAACCAGGGAGAGCAGTGAAATACTGCTTTTCAGCCCAACAACCTAAATGACCGAATATGTAATTTGTCAATGACTCCCAAAACATTATATATGATGATGATATATGATTTTCAATTTAACTCTGTGAAAACGGTTGCAGTCTTAAGCAAAATTTGTTTTATTTGAAGCCGTGAAACAGACACAGGTTAAATATGAAATTGTTCAATTTATTGTTGTGAAACGGTTGCCGTCTTTACACAAAATCGCTCTATTTTAACTTGTGAAAAGGTGGCAGTTTTAAGCAATTTACTTATCAACTGATTTCAATCAGTACGTTTGTTACGTTCTTTAGTATATAACGTAGTTTCTTCGTTGTGTACATAATGTACTAGGTGACGTAGTTCCGTACTTACATTCACACTGGACAAGAACAGTGGTCTCCTGGGTAAAAGTCATGTTTAATTTACCCATCTATCCTTTTCCCTTCTTTAAATTTTTCATTTCTTACCAACTAACAATTAGAATTTAATTGGCACTTGTTAGCTACTGTATTGTAACTTATTCAATGCTTATGTTCCCAGTGTGCATCACATTTACAGTATGTTTTAAAGAAAGGAAGTTGCCATTGCCATGGCAGCAACATTAGAGGAAAGGGTTAACGCCACATTTTGCACACAGCTATATAACAACAGTCTGACGGACTTGATATTTTTTTGCACTTGACTAGGATTTAAATTAATTTGAAATCCTAGTCAAGGATGAACTGTAGCTCTCCCTCCAGTGCCCAGTGAATATACTATATAATCCTATTGATATTTGGATACATATTCCTATTCAAACAACAGGAGTATAAAGAACACACACTTTTATCTGCAGCACCTGTTATCCCAGCGGTGCAGAGTCACAATTGGTTGCATAAACATCGCTCTGATCACTGATAATGCTGCAACATCGCTTATGCTCAATGACATTCTAGGACGCTGTGATTTTTCAATCTCTTTTGCATCAGCAAGCCAAAGTTCACAGTAATTTACGTGATTTATAGTGTTTATGCAAGCGAATGAACGGATACCGGAGGGGAGGATGAATAATTATTTAATTTTCTCACTACAGAACTGATGGACAGAACTGATTTTTAGAAAAAAAAGACAGACAGGATAAAATCAGACTGGAGTGCTGTTTAAGAAAATGAAGGATTAATAAAAGTGTAATCCAGTAAACTAGAAGCATAGATGTGCTATTCAGAGAGAAAGGAGGATTGAATACAACATCATATGAAGGATAGTAAAATACAGTATTGATTAAAAAAAGACATAAACAGAGTAGAGATGTAATCTAATTTAAATGCATTTTATAATAACCTCTGTAATACAACAGTAGAATAATGCACAAATTGCCTCCAATGCTTCTTTCCACCTGCATGGTGGAAGGTGGAAAGGTTACTTTTTTGATTTAAAACTAATTAGATTTTTTAAGCCTTGTCTGACATTTTCAGCGCTTTTAGACAGGAGTGCTTTGGTCTCTGTGATTTTATTGCCAAGTTAAAGAAATAGTTTGACATTTTGGATAATAAGCTTATTCACTTTCCTACAGAAAGTTAAATAAGACGACTTATACCACTCTCATATGAGTACACTAATTATGCCAGAAGCTGGTTAACTTAACTTAGCATGGCTCTCTCTAAACTTAGAAGATCCCAGGATCTCTAAAGCTTATTAATTAATACAATGTATCTGTATTTGTTTAACTTTTAAGCAATCAAAAAGTATGGACACATGGTTTCTCTCATGGTGTATAAAGACACAAACCCATGACTTTCACCCAGGATCCTGCTGTTCATGTCAAGTGTAAAACCAAGTCACTTTTGACTTATTTAACAGTAGTTTTGTTACATCATTTACGTACTTAAATGTCGCCAGTTAAGCAACAATCGTACGTATGTTATCCCAAACCACAATCTTTTCCTAAGCCTAATCAAGTAGTTTTGGTGCATAAGTAAACCTGAAACCAAGTAATACCACGTTGGAAGTACTTTGAAATGAGACTGCATGCATTAAAAGAGTGGAAACTGACATGCCCTCCCTGACACGTCCAAAATTGATGCTAGAGTTGCACGTAGAGCGTGATAGTCTGAAGCTTTGGGCCACTAACCAAGCTTTGGTATTTGACGAGGAGACAATTGATCTTCATCCTCAGATCATCATTTACCTTTTCTCTGTACAGTGACACTGGCCTTTCAATAATCTGCAAGATGTAAATGCACCATATGCTTATGTTCTATACATAGTTGTACAACAAATTAGATACATCACAAACTTTTTTATTAAAAAACAGACTGACTTTGCTCCATTTTTGTAAGCAATACGTAGACCACTGCGGACATAAAGCAATAAACAGGTAGGAGAAATGTCCTTAGTAACAGTTAATGCAAATTGAAGTTATTTTATTAGAGACATGAAGACTTCAGCAAACAAATAAAGCTACGTGATTAGATGTTAGAACAGAAACAAGGACCAATGTACTCCAACTCCACTCAGTCATCTCAGGAAAACACTTGCGTGTTTAATTAAAACAACAGGCCAATGCTCGGCATCTGTTGTGACAGTAGTATAAATGGTCTCATGGCAGCCGCCGGTGTTCAGAGTACACGTTATTTACATGCAGTGTCGCGGTTTCTAATCTGGTTCACAGCCTCCAACCGCCCGTGATGCCACCTGTCCTGACCTTAGCTGTCAAACTCTTAATAAGCGGTGCGGGGGGGGGGGGCAAATGAAGCAGGCCGAGCTGCAGCCAGGACGAATGGTGACAGTGTGGGCTTCTGAGCTGAGTTAATGGCAGACTGTTGTAGCCCTACAACGAAGCAGTCTGCCATATGATGTCAGTCAGGGAGTGAGTCACAGAGGACCAAGTACAGCACAACACTGTCCATCTGCTGCTCCCTGCAAGAACATGCACAAATGAATACAAAGAGCCTGGTATACTGTAAGAAGCAGACCACACGCCACACAGCTGATGTTTTCTCATCAAGCCAAATTACATAAAACTGAGTTCTGTTTTTTTTCTACGCTGAGCCATTGGACCTAAACACTGTTAGTAGAGCATTGCTCTAATTAAAGGCTGCTTTGATACTAACATTTCAGACAGATTTAAACAAATGTCATTATTTGAAGTGCATAGCAAGGCTAATATAAGCATAAAAACAACAGGAAGAAAGCAGAAAAGCAAACTTTCAGAATTGTGCATGAAGACCCTGGTACAGATACATAATATTGTCTCATACACTCAATCCCATTACACTCTTACATAATTGGTTTCTTGTTTGGTTGCTAACATTAATTATTTTTTCTGCTAGTCCCAAACAATACCTGAGTTATAATGCTTCCTTCAGTACCTTCCATAATAAAACTTGAAGTAGTTTTTTCCACAAAACTTGTAAAAGCAGTCACATGCTGCTCTTTACCATGAATCATTAAAGGTCAGGTTCGACATTTTCAGAAATGATAGCTGTGAGGATCAATATCACTCATATTTGTCCTTTCAATATCAGGCTGCAGTCAACTTATCTTTACTTAACGGCACAATTCACCCATAAAACTCAAAAATACATATTTTCTTCTACCTGTAGTGCTATTTATCTAGATTATTTTGTTTCATGCAGGAAATATTTTCTTTCAACCATAGTTGAAACTGCTCACAACAAGGTCTGTGGATTATCTTCAGTAACTGGGCACCACAAGTTAGTTCCATTATATTCCAGAGAAGGCAGACTTCTCTACGGCCGATATCTCCCAACACTCTGCAACTCACACACAAACAATCTACATTTATAAATAGCTCTACAAGTAAGAGAAAAAACTGTCCCTTTAAAGACTGGAGAAATGGGTAAACAGTTAGTAGGGACAGGGTGTTGGGGGTGGGGGTACTGTACAATACAAAAAAAAAATACAACAGCCATAATTTTTTAGGCTACCGACCAAACGATGCAACAAAATATAGTGTTCCTCGATAATCACTGTTTAATCAAAACAATCTAATTTTCATGACATGATTCGAGATTCGGGAAAACTGCTCATAATTTGGGAATGTCCAATATTCTTCAAGACTTCTCATGACCCTGACAGTTACCGTGGCTCTGCACATTACCACATGTCAAACCACAACCTGTTCTTTGTAGGAATAAAATAAACAAGATTTAAAATGCTAATGAGCTTTTTAGGTGAGTCTTTGCTATGCTAAGACGTCCTTGCTATGCTAAGCTAATGCTAAAGTTCTGACTTCCCAAAATTCCCTGCACCAGGAGGGGGCAGTGCAGTTCACAACATTTGAGCATGAATTCAACACAACCTTAAACTTGAAGAGAGACACTCATTCTAGGAACAAAAGACTTCTTGGACACAAGGACGGTCAAATTTAGCCAATTATCAGTATGCCAGAATCTGACGGGAATGGACTGAATTTGCTAGCTTTCCCTCCTAATTTGAGAGTTATACTCAGAGTTTTAAATACAATTGCTGTATGAATAATGTGGGAAATGACAGAACTTGTCATAATGTAATGTAACGTCTCTATCTGCTAACCTATTTGTCCTTTTTCTCCTCCTAGACCCGTACGAAGACCATTCCGGCTCTCTGCGTCTCATCACCATCAAACCCATGACTGCTCAGCCAACCTACTCCTACCCCACCTCCTCATGTCACAGCCAAGACTCTGTGGTCCTCAACGGGGAGGTGAGTCCAGACACACATACACACACGTATACGTAATGTACACACACCCTCGAGGCTTCATCGCACTCAGCTGTGAGGTGAGATCCCAGCACTGACAGTATAAGGCAGAGCAAAAAAACTAGAACATTATGAGTCACTCAGATACATACAGCACAGCAGCATGCGGTAGTTGTGTTCGTTAATATTGCAGATGTTTTCCAGTCTTATTGTTTGGTCATGTGTTGAAATAGAAATTACAACTTAAAAAGAAAGATATCACACTAATCGTTGTGACTGAGAGTCGATTAGTTAATTACCAGATAAAATGCTAAATAGTAATTAGCTATACATTTGGGATTAATCAGTGTTGCCCACTCACACTCTCACATTGCTCAAGGAGATTTCATGCTAAATAAGGGGAAGCCACAAAGCTACTCCTTGAATGAAATGGTTGGGCTTCTTCTGCATACAGTGTGCAGAATGCCAGTGTGTAAAATGTCGGGGGCATCCATTAGCGGAAATGTTATATAATATTCACAACTATATTTTCATTGGTGTATTATCACCTGAAACAAAGAATGATTGTGTTTTCATTAGTTTAGAATGAGCCGGGAGCGGGTCCCCTTCACAGAGTCCCCTATGTTGCACCACAATGTTTCTACAGTAGCTCAAAAGGAACAAACCAAACACTGGATCTAAAGATAGCCTTTCTTGATTTTGAATTACCTGAAGGCCACCGTAGTTCTTCGACAAGCTTGTGAAACTGCGGTAACGTGAGCAGCAGAGTGCAAAAAGGTGGTACCACCAGCCGCTGTCTGAACTCTGTTGCTCCTAAAGTATTGTTATTATGGTAAATTTGTCTCCCATTACTTCAGTATTGGAAAAGGAGGAGTGAGTGGAGGGTAGTTGGTTACAATCTGCAACCACGCCGCTAGATGCCATCAAATCGTACACACTTTCCCTTTAAAACATAAAGCGCAAAAGTTGCAGTTTGCGTGGTTGAACCAGGCAGCAAGTGTCTTAAACTTGCAATCTCTCTACTGGCCATCAGGGGGCGACTTGTCTGGTTGCAAAAAGAAGTCCGATTGTATAGAAGTCCTTGAGAAAATGACTTTATTACCTCAGTAAACATTGTAAACATGAGTTTATGGTCTCTTGTTTCAAGTCTTCAATACAGCTTGATGTTCATTTAGTAAATTATGGTCCATTTTGGAGTAAAACAGACCATAAAGCAGGGTATGCTTTAGGGTGTGGCTACCTTGACATTCACAGGTACCTACCAGAGCCATATACGGCATCTCTACGTCACTCCTCCGCAGTCTAAATATTGTAAAAAAACAAGATGGCGACAGCCGAAATCAAAGATGGCGACAGCCGAAATCAAAGATGGCGACGGCCAAAATGCCGAACTAGAGGCTTCCAAACAGCAGTACACAAACCAATGGGTGACGTCACTAGGACTTGGTCTACTTCTTATATACACATTTACAGTATGATGGGTGGTGTCAGTGAAGATGTAATCTGACATGGTTGTCGGTGAATATGTGACAAGAAAGGTTGGGAACAACTGCTTTATGCTTCATTCTTCTGTTAGATGCATCTGTTGCCCTTCCTGTACTATACTACTGTAGTATTATTATAACATTTACTCAATGCACTGATGCTGAATTTAGCTGTTGCTACAAACCCTCTCCCCTTCTAATCTCTAACTAACCCCTGTCCTTTTCCTGGCAATCCAGCACGTCACCTCTCCTTATTCCACCTCTACGTCTCTGCAGCATGAGACAGCGATACATGGCTGATGATAAATTATCCCTCAATCTATTAACATAAAACCAGAAAATCCCCACGAGGGGCTCTCAGGTTTTCCAGGTCATCTGCAATTGATTGAGTGTGCATTAGCAGAAAATATCATGTTTAGGGTGCGACACACTGTAGGGAATGTTTGGTGAAACACATTGATCCAGTAAGAAAGGACAAAAAACTTTTCAGAAAACAGCTCTACATTCGTTGTCTCTAAGCGGATTGAAAATAAGATTACTTGAATTCAATACTTGAATGGATTGCTTGCAGGCAAACCACAGCGGGCTGAAGCAGAAGTCGGACATCGAGCACTACAGGAATAAACTGCGGCAGAAGGCCAGGAGGAAGGGCTACGGAGAGTTCTCTCTGTCCGAGAACGGCAGCCACGGCTACAGTCACCGCGATGCCAGGCTCGGTCGGCACGACAACGGGGTCAAGGAGCCAATGACCGCTGAGGAGAAGAGGGCCTCCTTCGCAGGATGTCATAAGAGGTATGGAGCAGACTTTGTGTTATTAAATGCACGTAATCATTAAGGTATATGAATGTACCTTTACTTACAGGCCTCATAGGCTGTAACATCACTGCAGATCAACATATCAGAGGAATCAACCCAAATCTCATTAAATGTTATGAAAGTTATGTAGAAATGTTTGACAGTCTCAGAATTAAAGAGTCGACTTCCCTGTGAAGGCTGAGTCTGATTTTCATTATTAAAGGATATTAAAGTTTGTTTTCCATTTCATGTCATTATTTAAGCAGTAAACTATTAAACTGCTTTCCACCAAGAATTATACATCTACTGTAGATGTGTAGCTGTGGAGCATAGTTGCTAAGCAACTAGGGGTGAAATGTGGTCAGCACATTAATATTTTACAGTTCAAACAGAGAAGTGTCTGTTTTGCTTCTCTTTGTCACTAACTGATTGAAAACATCCAACCTTTACACAGTTCATGAATACTTTTAGATTTGCCCTTCAGGCAAACAAAAGCACTTATTTGCAGTAACTCTGTGAATGTCAGAGCTCAGACTAGTTTGATTGATAAGTGGGATTCAAAGTGCAGAAGCACATCAGTATTAAGCACCACGATGGTTTTTATCTAAAAATGTGAAAATTGAAATTCCTGCTTTTGCTCAAGGTCCATTTTAATCCCCAATCACGTGGCTTCTGTCTTGTACAAATCCATTCAAGAATTTGGTCAAAATAACAGTAGCGAGAGCTCTAAACATATTAAGTGAATCCACACAAAACTTAGAGTAATTTGAGGGTAAATATGATTATATTAAACCCTGAAAGTTGATGATTTTGGACCCAAAATTATGAGGGTTTTTTTCTTACACCCGTCCATCAGGTACTCTCACCCACGGGAGCCAAACTACTGGAGCCGTCAGTCTCTGAGCAGCCAGAGCCCTGTAGAGACGGAGATGGACCTGCTGGTGCTGAGAGAAAGATCCAGGAGGGGCATCCGAAACAACGGCTATGATGTGAGTAACATCGCAAGGTCACGGACATTCTGATGAAAAACCCATGAGTCCATGTTCTTCGTTGTGGCACGTCAAAAAAAGCAGGAAAAGACAGCGAATAAAAACATTTTACTGCTTTGAAGCACCTCTATAAGTTTTTAACCAGGACCAAGTGAGTGGAGGATGTGAGGGATTTACTGTAGAAAAATACCCAGCGGCAAGACCATGCAAAGCTTTGAGAAATGTAGAAGCTGGATCCTGTAACAAACTGTAATACAGCAGCTGAGGTCCGACCCCTGACCAGGTGAGTCACACAGAGTGATGATGACGAGATCCTTCTTCCCAAATGGCTCAATTGATGGCTGCAGCAAAGTTAAGCTCTGCTGCTTTTGTCAAATGTATAAAATAATCTCCTGGGAGCATTTATAACTTTAATCCTTTTTTTCCCCGCCTTCTCTTATGCCGTTAGCTCACACCTAGGGGATTATCAAATCACCTCCCGATGAACTTCATAAACCTGCACCCAACAGGGAGATAAGACAGAGGAAGCGACACAGACAGGGAGGAAGGGACAAAAAAGATTAAGGAAAAAGTGATTTCTTCATTTGAAACGATGTAGAAAGGAAGAGAGAGGGAGATAAAATGGGCACAGATGGAGTGAGTGTGAGTGAGATCTCTTTATGCTGCTCCTCTGCTGCACAGCAGTAACAGCAGGGACCGCGCTACCTCTGAATGTCAATGACTCTGAATATGATTATGGTCTATTCATGGTTTCAGATGGGAGGCAAGATAGCCGCTAACGGCACAAGGAGAGCAGAGTGTGTTTGTGCAGAACCATGTGTGTTTGTGTGTATTGATACAGGTATGTAACACCTAGTCAGGTTTGGTTTTCATCCTTTAGAATTGTTGCTAGGTACAACATACCACAGAGCAATGTGTGTTTATGTTGGCTTGGAGCTATAGCTGGTTTGTCTGCTACATGTTTGTTGGTGTACGGTGTTTTGGAGGTAATGATTTATGTTATTGTTAATCAGCTATTAGTGTTAATGATATGAACAAATTTTGTTATCACAATCCATGCTAATATTAATAAACTGACTGAATTAGTTACTGAAGTTTTTGTTACACATCTGTTGTCAAGTGAAGTAAATCAACAATAATTGCACTGAACAATAATATATAATATATTTTACATAAATTTGCCCTTCATGTAATATCTATCCATTTTGGAGGCACAATGAGTAAATTCATACAAAAGAATCCCTCTCAGTCATCACTTGAAGTGTGTGGCATCATCTTTATCTGCAGAGACCCCGCCCTCTGCCTGTATATTCTCTTTTCTTTTTATTTTGCAGTTTTTGGGACATATTTGGGGGTCAACCTAGCTAAAAACGTTGGTGCCAGATCGAACGCAGGGATCCAACAGGAGACTACAAAAATGCGCCAAAAAAGGCAAATATAGTGCTTTAAATATAGCATGGCAAATGTTGTGCGGCAAAACAGTAGAAACGTTGACAAAGCTTCTTCCAAAATGAGCGTGAATCTGGGATCGGCTTTCTCCCGCTGGGGAGAAACTTAACCTGCGTTGACCGTTGAAACAGCAGCAACTGACAAATCTTACTCATTGTGCCTTTAATATTGTGATCCTACACTTAATACATCCTAAAATAATTTGAAAATACACTCTTAGGTTTCTTAGGTACACCTAACTAAAACTAATGCAATCTAATACAACTCTTCTGCAATAAACTCCACCTTCATAATAATAATAATAATAACTTTATTTATATAGCACCTTTTAAAAACAAGGTTTACAAAGTGCTTTGACAGACCAGCCAGCAAGACAGTAATGAAGGTTATGATGTTCAGCTTTTGTTGAAACTGTTTTACAGAGGTGCTGTTTCAACTGTATGGATATTTTGGAGGATGTAGTTGGTGTTGATGTACTTTATTGCTTTGTGTGTTCACATTGTTCCTTTCACCTCATTTACATCAGTGACAGTGGGCTAAATAACACAATACAGTTTAACAGCACCACAAACTCTATATACTAGAATGCTCATACAGTTGTATCAACACCTAATAAACTGGAACATGAGTGAATAATATGATATTGTAACTGATATAGTCATATTGAAGGAGAACCTGCTGCATAGTGTGGGTGTAGGTTTGATTATTCTACCTGATGAAGAGAGAGAAACCAGTGAAAACTTTAGTTTAGACCTCACTTAAAAACTTCCTGTGAAGCTGCAGACCCTCTACTCCTGACCAACTTGACTCACTAACTTTTGTGAGCGCTGCCTGTTTTCAGTTTCTGCAGCAACACCAACATCCCTTGTTTATTCCTCAGAGCATTTGTTTCTCAGGAAACCGGATGTTCAAATAGTGGGTGGTTCAAACTTTGATTTGTTAGAAAGGAGTATGATTTCGGTGTCCACGTCCTCATCACTTGCTGGACAAGATGAATACCCCCCTCCCATCCTGATCACTGAGCGCTTGTGTGCTCCGCAGGGCGAGCCGGAACCGTTTGAGGAGACCAACATGGACCGTCTGATGAGCTCCCTGGGTTACGGTGGCGGGTCCACCGGCACCGGCAGCCTGGGGGTGAAAGCTCACCGCGGCTCCGACTCCTCCACACTCAGCTCGCAGCCATCCATTGATGAGGTTCGCACTCAGATGCACATGTTGCTAGGCAACGCCTTCAGCCTGGCGCCTCCGGACCACGACCCCCCTTCTCCGCCAACCAAGTAAGTTTTATTTTATTTCACAGACTGTTTCATTTCTTTGCACATCTGTATTAATTTACTGTATTGTGTAGGAGAGAAGAGAGTTGCCCTGATGCACGATCTGTTTAACAATGATCCCACTCCAAGGCTGTTTTTCACAAAGCAGACTAGATTTTCTCTGAACTTTGTCTGCTTTATATTGTACAGTAAACTAGAGAAAAACAGGAAAACTGAAAACTGTCAACTGAAATTTTCCCTTCTTATGCTCACCAACAGCCACCACCGTCACCACCACCATGCCCACAGAGCCTACAACCCGTCCCACACCAGCCACTACAGTGATGGGGTGACCAGCGCCCCGGGGACCATGAACCACCCATGTGGGGGCAGGCAGAGGAGTGCAGGATACGAGGACATGCACCAGTGTAGCCTGCCCAAACCGGTGAGCACTGGAAGGAAGTTTAAAGGGCCGATTCCTTTCTTAGCTCTCTGGTGGTATCTAGCCATGCATATCTGTTTCCCTCATTACTGCCTCCACCAAAGAAAAATGGAGGTAAATGGAATTCCGTAGGTGGTGCTCCCAGCTTTTCAAATGAGATATGATAGACTTTTTTTTTTCAACAAGCTGTTTTTGCCATTTCCTTAGTACAGCGCTGTCTAGGGAGAGAATAGAATAGGATAGGTTGAAATATGACCTGACATATTATCACCTTATAAAGTTATGAGAAATGATGGACTGTATACATTCTGTGTGGCTTCTAACAAATCACTTTGAAACAAAACAAGATCAGCATTCATTTGGAAACGTTTATCATCCAATATTCATTCTCCTTTTAGCTCTGTTTTGGTCTCCACCAATTCTTGAGTAAAAATCTCTCTGGCTCATTAGCAGCTAAATGCTGTTCACCAGCTAGTCGCAAACTCTGTCTGACGTTTGGTAGTGTACAGTTGGAAAACGAGCTGAGAGTTGTTAGAGAGAATCAAAACTAAACGATAAGCTTAAAGCCACTAAAACACTCCGTAGAGCTGAAGTGAACTAAAGAGTTGGAAAATGATTCTCTGTGTCTTCACCTCTCAACGACACCTTTTACATGACACATAGTGATTTAATCCACTGCTTATATTAAGAATTGCTTATAGCCGCTTAGAAGTAAAAGATTATAAATCAAAAAGAACTCATTATGAGTTCAGATTGTTAAATTATTAATTCATTTATCAGCAGGTCCATGTCAGGCTTATATTATCTTCTACTTGCTTTGTAAAAATGTGTGGTATGTTATGATCATACCATAGGTTTTGCTTCTAAAGTAAATCTATATAAAGTAAATATGAATAGCTGTTATTGGGAAGCAGTACAGTAGTAGGTGTAGAAGTATAATGTTGAACACAATGAGAATACTCAAATAAAATACAAGTAGTGTGCAATTGTACAAGTTTAGTACTTGAGTTATGTTATGTCATTACATTACACCTCTAAAAATTTGAATTCTATCTTTTATGTTCTGTCACAATGTCACTCGGTGACCAAAGCAAAATGCTAATGCGGCTAATAGTGCTGGTACAAAAAAAAAACATGACAGAAAAGCCGCCGGAAGTGCTCTCAATGTGTGAATTGCCAACAGCTGATCTGCAAGGGTGAAGCTTTATGGAGATTAAAGAGACTGAGGACTGAACACCAACCAACAGACAACAAGCCTCCACAGCCTGAATCTGTATTCATCTTCGGTTTTGCTCTGATCAGACACCCATCTGATTTCTAGCCCTCTTTTGTTTGTCCAGATTTGTTTGTTGTTCCTTCCACCTTTGTTCTTTGCATTTTATTCTCAGTAGAGTCCAGATGACATTTATTTAAAAAAAATTTAAAGTTACATGTGTGTCTTCTGCAGGGTTTCCGGTTCACCCAGCTTCCTGATATGGGCATCGGGTCTCCCCCACCGCTGATCCCCTCAAGACCAGGACCGCCACCTGGGACCTCATTGCGACGGTACCACCCCCACCCACACAACTACAGACTCTATTTATTTCAAATCATAAAAATAGAAAAGCATCCAAACCAATAAAAACACCCTGGGTCATCTGTAACGGACAAGATGTAGACTAATGCTATAGAGGTAAATTGTCTACCAGGTAGTGGGAACATCATCCATGCTGTTAGGATTCAAAAGAAAAGGTCACACATGGCATTTGAAAGTATTCTTGGGTTTCTTACCAGAAAATCAAAATGCAGCTCTTGGTCTAATCACTGTATCTGATGGATGTATCATTTATTGGAAGAGACCGCAGGAGGATGCAGAGTAAAAAATAACCACAGAACATTAATCAGCATCATTTGAACTGCCCTCCACATCCACCCTCTCTCTCTGTGCCTCTCTCGTCTCTCTCTCCGGCCCATATGTTAGCATGCATCATTTGAACTGAGCAGCTTCTTCATTTAAATGCTGTTGCTGTGTGCGCCATGTTGCTGGGCACTTTAGCACTGCAGAGAGTGATTGACTGCTCGGCTGTGGTCGATCACACGGAGGGACATGTTTGCCATCTAGTGGACAAACTGAGAAGACAACGGTTAAGAGAAAACACGTTCCAGCTGCGATGGACTGCAGACTGACAGGAACAAACACACACTCGGCAGGGAAATGCTACAATTTAGATATGCAAAATACAAACAGCTTCATTATTTGTTATATAATAGAAACAGCTCTGTTGGTTTTACATTTCTCTAACTATGTGTGTGTGTGACCGTTACGTTGCTTTAAATCCAGTTACAGAAATGAGTAAGTAGTTAATTAGACAGCTCGTCATACATCAGTTCCTCTGTGCCCTCAGGGAGGAACAGTACAGTATTTTAATTCCTCTTTACTATGCACTGTGAGGCATCAGCATGCATAGTGCTTCATGGTCCTGAGAGCCGTAGCAATGACATCATCTCTCCTCCGGTCTCCTACTGTAGCGTCACATGTACAGTGGTTAGTATTTCTACAGTGCAGAGGAGCTAGAGGAAGAGGAAAATTACAAAACATCTTTGTATTTTTTTCAGATTTTGAGGTCATGAGTCCATGTACCAACAATGTCCTCATTTCCAGGAAAACAATTCTGGTGGGGAAATATTGAATACTTTATAGATAGATATTTAGATATATCAAGTCTAAATATACTGGAATCAGCATATTAAATACCAATCCATTGCCCTTTTGACCCCAAAGGGCAATTGATTTTACAGCAAAGCATATAAAAACTCTGAAGGGTTGAGGACTGCTGCCTAAAATCAATACTCATGTTTCATAGTTTTTGTAACATTTAGTTAAAGGAATGCACCATCAATATGCAATTTCATCAGCAACGCTAAATCTTCAAATTCCCTGCAATTTTAGTTAGTTGCGGTGTGTTTTTTATGGCAGCAGATTCATTTCATCTTCTTTTTGTGGTTATTAGCCTTTATGTCGTTATCATCCAAGATGGACTCACCACAAGCTATGATGAAATGATGGTACATGCTGCTGTAAAAGCCACAAAGTCTGTTTGAAATCAACCTTTTATCTGCACTAGATTGCCCACATCCTACAGTGTAATCTGATTGATGGAGCTTGCTGTCACCATGGCAATGTTTACACCACCCACGAACAGCTAGTGAGGGTATGTGCTGCTCCATGGTCTGCTCCTGGATTTCAAACCGGACCAACATTATAGCTTGTTTGGAAACCTTTTTTATATTACTAAAATAGTTCACCGATACGTATGAGAGTTTAATCTGTCTTACCTTTAAATGGACAACTGCCGGTTTTCAAGTTTTTCGGGAGTCTCCAGAGGTGGCTTGTCGCCGTTCGTGATAATTTATTGGATGAGTGGTTCCGTCACTCTTAAAAATAGTTTTGTTCACAGTCTTGTATCTTTCCCTTTTTTACATTTTCCAAATAGTTTTTTGCTTTGAATCAAATGTTTTTGGTCTCAATTCATCTCGTAGTTTGCTGGCTTGGTTCCATGTTTAAAACTCTTTATGTAAGAACTTTCTAAAATGCAAATGAAGTGAATGAATGGTAAATTCACTTTTGGAACAAATGTTGAGCTATGCTTCTTTCAGTGCTCACTCTTTAAATGACCTTTAAACTGCTTTTATCTCCTACTCCTCCAGTAACGGGTCACCTGCTTTGAGGAGTTGTCTGCTCTTCTGACCTGCTTTATTCTGCCTATGTTTGTATAACACTTTGGTCAGCTCATGTTGTTTAAAAAGTCCTATGGAAATAGATTTGACTTGAAACAAATATGTCAAATGCTTTCAGCTATCATCCTCCATCACACACCTAAATCCCGCAGAAACGTAGAAGTTAAAATGATTTCCTCCTCACTTGAAATCTGAGGAAAGCTCTAGCTTTGTCCTGCTGTCTTAAGCAACTTCTGTAAATGCTTATTTGTTTAATAGTTGTGTGATTACTGTTCATCAGGTCAACAACATCTGTCTCTCTTCTCCACTGTACAGTTCCACCCCCGATGTTAGTCTGAAGCCCCGCGTGTCTGAGGCCTCAGACCTGCAGGTCCAGCAGCACAACGGTGCCCCCTACCTGCCGCTGTCCAGGACGCCCTTCCCCGCTGTCACTGTCGACCAGTCCATCACCACCTACTCAGGTATGACGGAGTGCTGGCGTTCAAATGCAGACAGAAGCTACGATGAAGTGAAGTTCGGTCATTTGCTAAAACCCACCTTCACGTCTCACAGGAAACCCAATCACAGCAGTCTACGCTATATCTGCCAACCGCCCGGGTTACTCGGACTACTTCGTCATGTCGCCGCCGTCCTCGTACCGGAGCCCGTCCTGGATGTCCTACCCACCTGAGCCGGAGGACCTGCCACGGCAGTGGAACGATACACCGGTGAGACACATGCAGGGCCTTTATGTTGTCTTTTAATACATGACAAGGTACAAACACTTTACCTGTACCAGTATTTTGTTTCCAGTGTGTGAAGTAGATCCTCTCTCTTTTTTCCCCACAGAACTCACGTCATCTTGAAACCATCTGCTGAAGTCGTCTGTCTGTGACACTGAGTGGGAACTGATAGCTTGGTGGGTAATACCAACTCAGCACTGCTATGTTATGAGTGGAGAATGTATATATATATTACATTAGAGTATCAGATATCATATATTAAGGTGTGAGATGTTAATGAAAATATATACCTTCCTTATCCGACTATATCCGCATGCAACAATGAAGAGTCTATCTTAAATAATTGACACAAATTACCAGATTAAAGCCTTTACACACCGGGGGGGCGATGGATAAATGGCACAAAAATGCTCGCCTGCAAATATTATATGTCTAGGGCTTTTATTGTCAAAGGTTAGAAAGGACGGATCGTTGTATGTTGCCTTTCTATAGGTTGAAAGAAGTAATAAAGTTAGCTGTCTAGGTTCGGACTTCTGGACACTCACACCATATTTATCTCTCTATTTTATTTCTTCTGTTCTGTGTACCCCCTCCTGGCATTTTGTTCACACTATTTCTTTCAATTAAAACTTATTGAAGAGGGCCAAAAAAGCTCCCTGGGTGAATGTACTTGCTAATGGTCAGTTTGCAAACTCCTAATTTGTTGCTAACGGAACAATAAGTTCACACAGTTTATTGAAAAGTCTTGAGTCTGCAAAAAAATTGCTTTGGTGGAGCAGTTTATATTCAAACAGAAGAGGAAAAATAGAAGTGGATGGTGCAACACAGGGTATCCTGAAACCCCAATAGACCGACCCCCAAAAAGTCCTGTTTGTCCAAAGGCTAGTTATCTCGAAAACAAACTTCCATTGTTCCCATTGCTCCGATAATAAACAGTCTCCCTGCAATAAACACAAGCACATCTGACAACATTGGACCTTTCCGAAATATTTTTCCCCCCCCATGGAGGAGGCACTAGGTCCTCCCTACTCTGCCTCTGGTTTGCTTACCCGGAAATACTTACCCTAACCCTAAGTAATCTCCCTCCTCATGCCTAACCAACCCAACCAAAGAAGGCAGTAAGTACTAGCCAATTAGAGGCAAATCAGGGAGGTCCAATGACATCTTTCTGCATAATAATTAGCCATGTGCTACTGTTTGTTGCACAGAGAGCATCTATTTTCTGAGCAATGGGCCTTTCGGAACCACGGCCGTTTGTTTTTGGGATAACGGGCTGTCAGACAACTTGAATTTTTTTTGTACTATTTGTGTTTTGGAATAATGGGCTGTTGAAACAATGGGCAGTCCCCCAACACAGCTAATAAGCTACAATAGCTTCCTCTATTTTGGACACATCGTCACCCTCAAAGGGCAGCACTGTCAAGACCTCTTCCAATTGGTCAACAGCATGAATTTGTGTGTCGATGTTCACCAAAGTTGAACTCTCCATTTTAAATCATGGTGATCGAGGACTTTGTGCTGAACACACAAATAGTAGCTCTAGAGTAAAAAAAGTAACCTAAATCTGTAAGTGAAAAGCAGGTTGGTTTATGTGCTCAATGTGTTTTTTCTTCAGGTGTCTCTTTGGATTGGCAGAGGACCTCCCAATCACCAAAAACTCTGGAGCTCTATCACCCCTCTTACTCTTCGGCCCGGCCCCGGCCTTCCTCCTGTCTGATTTAATCATCACCTCACCCACGGTATCCCCAGCTGACCCCTACTCTCCACTAGGCCGGCCTTCATCTACCCTCTCCAAGTCTGCTTCATCTGCAGCTCAAAGCGATTCTCATCCTCCACAACTCCTCTGCCCCATAAGCCCCTTCACCTCCCTGTTCAGAGCTCTGCTTGTTCAGCCGTTACTCTCTCTTTCTCTCTTTTCTGTATTCTCTCTCTGCTCCCTGAGCCCTGAGGCCTCACCGGCCCTCACTGGCCCCTCCGGAGCCAAATAGTCACCATCTCTATGTAGACTGCCTCCTCTGTGGTGACCACTGTTGTACAGCGAGAGGCCCCTCACACTGGTGAACTAAACTGAACTGAACTGAGCTGAGCTGTTCTGTGTGAAGCTGTACCGTTCTTCCCTGTGTGATGCCACACACGTGTGAACAGTGTGGACTAACAGGGTGAGTACAGTACAGCGTGACATGTAGGGCCACCTTTCAAAACGCAGTTCTCCGCCCCAGCAATCATCACACGGTAACTGCCGTCTGCCCAGCACACGATGGCCCACAGCGCTGCGTTATCAGTACGGTAGAGCCCCAGCAGTGACCAGCAGTCTGCTCGTCCTCTGAACTGGACCGGATTGGACCGTCCTGGACTTTCCCCTTGAGTTCCACCATGAAGCCAGGAAAGCTGGACTGACTTAAAACTGTGCTTTTTTTCTCTTATTTTTTTTGATGATGAATCCAAATTCCTACTGTATGTAAACATTCTACAGCTGGTTAATATGTGTATTTTAAACTTAAGTGAGATAAAAAAAAAAAACGATTTAAGGAATAGGGTAAAAAAAAAAAAAAACTCTTGTCTTGAGCTGTCTCTATTTCAGTTTTTGGATATTTGTGTGCTTTTGTCTTTTACTTTTGTGCATTGATTGTTATCAATGGATTACTGTACAAAAAAAAAGATGTAGTGAGTGTTTCTCTTTCACTCACCTTTACTTCAAGGCAAAAAAATATATATAGTTCAATCTTCAAAACAGAGAAATAGGCGGCTTAGATGTCGTGGTTATGATGGCATTTCTGTACTTTTAAGAAAAGAATGACTTCGTTTACTTATTTCCTTCATCAGATTCAGTAATGAAAACAAGTACGTCACTGTGTTCCGTCGATCATCCCATCATGACGTTTCTGTCTGCTGATCATCAGGCAAACCTGGGTCGACTGCTCTAATTTAAATCCAGTCACGTGCAGTTCTGTGTTTTGTAGCTTTGCAGCCGCTGCAGGGTTTGTTTTGCTCCTCAAGTTATAGATCAACAAAAAACATTGACTACATGATGACTTGGATTTGGATCGATTCCAATTCTGGTCTGACTCAGGTCTGTTGAGATTATGTGAACACACCAGTATTCTTAGAAAAGCAGTTATTTTACTTGAAAGGTGTCTACTGTATTCTACTGTATAAGGATTTGACTTCTGGTTGTTTCGGTCTTGGTGAAGAGGGTGGATGAATATTTGGTCCCTGGACTATGGTTTAGTACTGTTCAAGAGACTTGCCGGGCTCAGATGAGCCAGATATGTAACGATTAAGTGTATTACTGTACATAGCAGATGATTTAACGAAGAGATTTATGCAAGTACTGTGGGAGGGATAATACTTCGCTCGACATTTTTCTGACGCCATTTTTCCTTTTTTTCTTTCCACTGCGTGTTTTGATTTGGAGGCTGTTTTTGAATCTTGACTTTCTGAAGGATGCACGCATCATCTGGATCATCTTTTTTTTACCCCATAGTATTACCAACATTGCAAATCTATAAAGGAACAGATGGAGTGTTTGAAGTGACAAGCAGTTAAGAGGCAGATCTTACCCTGCATTTACACTTTGCTTTATGTCTGAACAAAGCTAAAATAGCCATAATAGTGGAAATAATGCAATTTCTTTTTTAAGTACGAAGAATGTCACAGTCTAAATTATATTTACCCTCATTTTTTCTGAGGAGAACTGGAATTGTGCAAGAAAAACTGTATGTGAGGCTCCTCATCACTTAGATGGTACTAAAGGAGATTATAGCCATATGTAAACTTCACCAACATATACAGTGTTATGATAAAAGTGGCAAAGAATATTAGGAAATGATGAGGCGGGGAATAAAGAGATATTATAAATAGAAATATTAAAATTAGGTTAGTGCGTGTAGTTTAACAGGAAATAAGCGCTTTTATAAAGAGCCCAAACCTTGGCGAAAATCAATGCAAAATAAATGCTGTTGTATAGCATGAAATATTCAGATTATTATAAATCTACAAATTTTGGGATTGCTTTAAACTAAGCCGGACACTGTAGGTGCATAATCAAAATCTAAAAGTTTTGAATGAACTTTTTTTAGATAAAATTACGATGCACTTTTTTTGGGATCCTTAGACAGGGCCGTAGCTACTGATGACTAAACACAGGACGTGGGCACAGTATTATGTTACCATTGATGACGGTTTTGATGACCTGAGAAGGTGTGTACATAATAGAATGAGACAAAAATGAAGCAAAGTGAAGTTGATATTTTTCACAAATTCTTAAATGTGACTGTTTGCTGGCATTGAAACCGCATTGATACAGTTATGTAAGGAGATACAATTTCCATACATATCTTTTTTGACAGTTAAATTGAAACATAAAAAAAACATTTTCAAGCAAATTTATTAGGGGAAAGGGGTTGTATTGGGAGACTTTGTACTCTTGACCTCAGTATTTCTACAATCCTGTCTACGGCCCTGCCTCTATTTAAAGTTTACATTCCTTCATTCAATATCTACACACATTTAACACAAAGCCTGTATCTAGAATGAACGGATACAAAATAATCTTTTCCAGTTCAGACCATTGTTTAAATTACCTCCCCTTTCTAAATCCCGGCCTGCACATGATGAATATGAGGCGTGGATAATAATAAGAAAGAAAGCAAAGGTATGAGATGAAGGTGCTGGATCATTATGAGGGCACACGGTGCTATTGGTGTTTTGAATCATCATCATCTTCCTCATCATCAATGGAGATCTGCAGCAACTATCATATTTTAAATCATACTCAGTGTACAAACCCATGTGTGGTTGAAACAAAAAAAACACCTTTCATTCAATAATTTTGTTTGACTCCATGTTGAAGAGGGGGGGTGGGGTGTTATTGGGTTTTTTTTAGGCAGTGATTTTGAGAAGGGACACTTGATGCTATGCTATAAGTTGATGTGCAATGTTTGTGCTTTACACGGGTAGCGGCGAGATGCTTTTATTGACGACGGACTCTGGGATGGTCCATCCCTCCGTCGTGACGCGGCTCAAACGGCGGAGGAAGAAAAGTTCTCCGCCGTTTGAGCCGCGTCACGATGCTGCGACATCGTGGCGCTGTGCTGATGATGTCACGCTGTCATCGATGAGGTCGCGGTGAAGACAACGATGAACGCTGTTGGATGTAGTTATGCAGAAAACTTTTTGGTGAAATTTAAACAATAAAGAAAAATTACAATTATCATTGTTTTTTGTTTGTTTGTGTGTCATTTACTCATTTTTTCCCCCAGATATTGTCTTTCTCATATATGATCCATATTATTGACTAATGAACCACTGTGCATGTAAAGTAGATCCCTGTCTGCCACTAGAGGGAAGCAGACACATACAGTACAGGCCTCGTCTCCAGCGATGCTTCAGTCAGTGTTCTCCACCTTCTCAAAATTCTCACAGCAAGTGATCAAAAGTACTTGTCTGTTCATATTTGTGTTGTTTGTGCTGCCAGCCACATGCAAAAGAAGGAAAATACATTCTGTTGTAAGATTGAGGCAGTGGCGTTATGAATAAGACATTTTTGGAGAATCATTTCTGTCCCTGAGATGAGAGCTGGGCTGCTGTAACAGCCTCCTGTCACTGACCTTGACTCTTCAGATCCAAGCAAACTGTAAGTCAGCAGGAGGAAATGTGGCTGCGGTGTGGCCAAGGGGCTTTTTTTGTAAATTACAACCACACAGCCAGCCCTGCTAATTGCAGCCTAAAATAAATGGTAATATGTAACCTTAGAGACATTTTCTTTGGAGAAAAATTGGAGAAAACTCATGAGAAGATAAAGGTTGTTACAAGTTTGTTCAACATGAAGGAAAGCTTTCCATGACTGGCTTGCAAATCCATTACTTAATTTGTGTTCTCAGTAAATAGTTTCAAACTTAGTGACTTACTAAATTGGGTTTTGCGGTTCAAATGAAAAGAAAGTCTTAGTAATGTGCTAATCGGTTGCTGATTGCTGCTGTTCAACATATATCTTACATGGTCTCTGGGATCAGCACAGTTACGTTACCCACTCTTGTCCAGTCAGCAACCTTATCACCACCACACCCATTTGTTGGCAGGTCGGCACATTCAATAGCCATTATAGCCTTGATCACATAAATGTCATGCCTGATTATTTCAAGAGTACAAGACACATTAAAGTTACACAAACACATACCTTTGCTATTGCCATGGACAAAACATTTTGTGTATTGGCATGATTGTTTGATAAAAGCATCTGTAGACTGTAAACTGGGCGATACATCTTTATCAGGCTGCTCCCGCAATCACTTTTTGGCGGGCGATCACTTTTTGGCATGACAGGCACAGCTGTTCCTGCAGAGTTACAGACACAACAAATGAATCCCGAAAAAAATGACACATCGCTCAACACGTCATGAATGTGTTGAGTGATGTGGTAGAGCGTAAGACTGGAAAAAGCAACAACAATTCAATAATGCCATCTTCTGTGGCTAGCTAATTTTACATTTACAAAATTATACCGAAATGCAAATTATCATTTGAGATTGCATTATCTCAATACGAATATTTTCTTAATTAATACAGTTTGTGTCTGGGGGGGGGGGGGGGGCTTTGCTTACATAAGTTTTTTCTGAGCTGATGGCTCTTTGAATGTTTAATTACAGCACGAAAGGAGAAGAGACCTTGTGCATGCAGATTCAGTGGAGGGGTCCAATACTGTCTGTTTAAAAAGTGGGGGGGACATGTCCCTCTGATAAATGATGTCCTTGCTCCCCTTTGTTCACTACCTGGAAGCATACAGTGATGGGTAAACTGTGGGTTTATCAGCACTTCTGCTGACAACTATGGCTGGAAATCAACTTCATGAGTTTGCGGTCCAGAAAACCCAAAACAAAGAGCCGTAAGACGTTTATTAGAGATGAGTGGGTGATAATTATCTGTGGGTTTGTTGCTGCGAGCAACCCCTTTTACTAAACACTCTCTAATTTCATTTATTGTTGAGGTAAAACAAAATTAATTAGTGTTGCTTTATATTCATCTTTTCCAGCATGTCACTCTGTTCTGTTCCGTTCTCTGCGGGTCAAAGGACTCATTTGGACGATGTGAAGTGAAGCTCGACATGATGTAAAGGCTTTTGGAAAGCTTTGATGAGCTCTGTGCAAACACTGAGCAGCCTGCCTTTGTGCTTGCTCAGGTACCTTGTGTTTGTGATATTCTTCATCCTGTCTTGGCTTCGGTCAGCTTGTCTCTCCGGTGCTAATCCCTCGCGCTCTCATGCGGCTGGTTGATGTTATACACTCAGCTAAAACCTGCCAGATTTTCGCCCAGAACAGCATCTTTTGGCCGTTTTCCCCAGCAGCTGTGTGTGTGTGTGTGTGTGTGTGTGTGTGTGTGTGTGTGTGTGTGTGTGTGTGTGTGTGTGTGTGTGTGTGTGTGTGTGTGTGTGTGTGTCCAAGTGTGTGTGCGTGTGTGCGAGTCCTGTTTGACAATGCTATCTCAGCTCTATGTGCCTTTTGGCTTGTGCGGTAGGGCTGGTGTAATGAGCACTATTTAACAGCTTTACACCGCACTCTGTGTGAGTTGTGTGTGTGTGTGTGTGTGTGTGTGTGTGTGTGTGTGTGTGTGTGTGTGTGTGTGTGTGTGTGTGTGTGTGTGTGTGTGTGTTTGTCTGTCTGTGTGCTTTATTCCTCTAGCCAGTAATTAATGGCTAATCTCTCTAAGTCAAACAAATGGGAATTAAAAGAGCGGGCTACTCAGCCGAAGATCAGAGCACGATTTCAAGGCTTACACCGCGCAGAGGAATTAGATCCTCTCACACACACACACACACACACACACACACACACACACACACACACACACACACACACACACACACACACACACACACACACACACTATTCAACTCAATGAGTAAATTAGCACACACAACAGCAACAGCCGTAACCCCCCAATGGTTGTTCAGTTTTGTCTGAGTCAAGCCTGTGTCAAGACCAGCTTTCATTTTCCTGTGCAGGGCTCTCTACCAGTCTTATCACTGACGGGCGGGCTCCTTCTCCCTGCAGCTGCCTTTGTCTAATAGGAGGGAGAGAGGCAAATAGAGAAAGAGAGAGAGAGAGAGGGGTGAGGAAAAGAGAGAGAGAGAGAGAGAGAGAGAATAGAAATAGCAGAGGAAGAGAGAGACAGAAGAGAGAGAGAGACAGAAGCAGAGCGGGGGCTGTTTAGCCAGCGTTAATTAAGTTTAGACAGGCTCTCCAGGGAACCATTATGCAAGTCCTATCTGCTAATAAGAAAAAGAAGACGCTGTAATTACAGTTCTATACGGCGTACAGGAGAGGAGAGGAGGACAGTTAGAGGGAAGGGGAAGGAAATATTGCTCATTTACACTGTACCTGTTTCCAGTGGCTGAGCGGTCCTCCTTTAGCTATGAGTGGGGAGCCCAAATGGACCGTGGCATTAAAACACCAAAATCATCAGTTGGTCACCAGTTGATCACATACTTTGACACGTCTAGTGCGGTTTTCAGGGAAATGTATGTTAAAAGGTTGGTTCAACAGATTGCAAAAAGACATAATTACTTATTTACCTTGTGGTTTTTCGCCATGCAGATCGTTTTGGTTTTATCTGCCACCAGCCCCCAATACAATAGAGGTGAGTTCTAGTTTGTACTGCTCACATAACTTAGAAATTAATTTCAAAATAACTTTTTCTTCAGAAACAGGGATTCAGCTAGAGGTCAGTTTTTTTCTATTGGTAATACTTGTTTTTTTTCTGTTCAAACCCCCCTCATTACTTACCTAATATGCACTTTCTCTCAGAAATGAATTTGCCATGCACAGCACAACTTCATACACCCACAAGTTAGCATTGAGCTTTTTTTTTTTACATTGGATTGCTGATTATTGCAGAGAAAAACTTCTGCAGCAAACTCAAGTTTATGATATTTACACGTTTTGTTCAGCAAGATAATCATCACAAATGAACATCACTTTAACGATTTTTGAAGTGTAAATGCAGCCGAAGGTTGTAAAATGCTAATGTCAGGCTATAAATGTAATACACCACTGTTGCATGAAGGCGGGGATACACAACCAGGCTTTAAAGGCAGAGTGGTTGGCTTCAACATATTCTGTAGTACTTGTTAGCAACCATTTTTTGAATACACATAAAAGCTTCAAAATTCACAAGAGAGGTGATTAGTAAGTTATTTTATATTGTAGAACAACATGTTAAACATCTCTTATGGTTTTGTTAATCACAAACCTCTTTTTAGGCATCCAACCAAACATCCATTAAAAAAAAACCTGACTTCAAGACGAGGGAACCAGAGGTGCAACAATGCTGACTCTATTCTTCAGTACTCTATTAAGGCAAAATATTTAAAAAAGATATATTTTAAATGTGTGTATACTTCTCAAAATAATGTACAGTGAAGGAAACAGTGAAGATAGAGAATCCACATCTTAAATATAAAGTGCACAAAATTAAAAAACATAGTTATTCACCAAAAATAGTTCCCAGAAATAAAACTGATCTTATGAACTCAATAAACCTCCATGTCTGCTCAGCTCCACAGTCCCCACTCCTCCTCACTCTGCAGCATGTGTAGGCTGAACTGGAAACAGTCTGATGGTTAGTGAGTCTCCCGGCAGCCTTCTGCTCCTCTGCTGCCTCTGAGGGAGGAACACACACACACACACACACACACACACACACACACACACACACACACACACACACACACACACACACACACACACACACACACACACACACACACACACAGGTGAGTGCACAGTTCAACCGCTCAATCCAACCCTCCCGCTCATCTTGAACCCTCTGTTAGTATGTTCTGCAGAAACTAGCCATAAGGTTTTAAGACTGTGCTGCTCCCGTGACCTGACCCCTACGGCCAGGCTTCACTGTCAGGCCCTGCAGCTCCCCGCGTCTCACCAATACACCTGATGTAGTAGCAAGGACAGATACTTAATTTCCTCCATCCAGCTTGACACATTCCCCTCTGGTCAATCCTGGAGCTGGCCAGTGGCACGAACACAGCAACTGTCACGTCTGTCTTACTGACAGTAAAGCTGTCACCCACAGCAGCTCAATTTTGATTTTTAACAGTGGTACTGCTGGGTGATGTTGTCCCACAATGACACATGTAAATGGAGGATCAACTCACATAAAAAAAGGTACTTGTACAAGTGACAGAACAGAAAAACAAAACTATATTGTACAATTTCTTGTGCCAAAATGCAGTGCACTGTCAACGTAACTTTTTTTTATGTGTCCGAAACATTCCCATCATATGAGATTGTTGAAAAAATGTTCAAAAACCTTGAAAAGCCTTGAAGAGGCCTTGGCGATTATCAGACTGATAACGAAAAAGATCATATCAAGCTGCATTATGGGAAATGTGGGAAGCGTGTGGGATCTCTTCCCCTTCTGTTTTATTTTTGACTTTTATTTTGGAAAATTTGTTCTCACAGTTCAATGCTGAACTAGAATGTCCCCTGATTGAAACCATTGTGCTCATTGTACCTTCTCAAGGGTGAACTCACTCACCCCGCTCCATTCATAATTATCCCTGCTACATTAGGTAATACAGCCGGCCAATAATAATGCTGAAACCAGACCCCCTGTTTGATTCTGGCCCTGTAGTCCAGAAGCTTATTTTTGATTATAATTATACTGTACCTGCAAACAAGCTGTGGCCTTCAGGCTCCTCGGGGAATATGCACAATTTACCTAGTTGATGCTAGAATCACAGACACAGGAGACCACCAGTAGATGGCACTGTGTCATACACTTGGAGAACAATCCCCTGCACCACCACCACCACCACCATTGAGAAAAAAATCCCCCAAACTCTTGTTTTTAATGTTGCACAATACACGTGGTTTAAAATAGATTAGATCACATCAGCAAGCAAAAGTAATATGCTCCACATGTTACACCACCACCAGAATCTTTGGCTCCAAAAGGTCTATTTCTCGGGGAAACGACGGAGAAAAAGTGTCATCATGTGTTATTAACCGATGATGCTGAGTGGGCAAGTGGCTCCAGACACTGACAGCTGTCACGTACATCCAACCCCAAAATAGCTTGATTGAGACGGGAAGAGCTTTTTTGCTAACACGCGCCTCTGTCCATGCACATAATGTAAAACATGCAGTTGGGAGATTTAGAATAAATACAATGGCACTTTTCAGCTGAGATTATGAATTTATGAAACATTGAATGTTGATGGAGCGCCATTATTTACTCTCCCCCCTGACTGACAACATGTTACAGTCTTTCTATCCATTTCCGTGACAGCACCGGCCTTATTTTCCCATGATTGCCCTTAGGGTTTCCCACCCTCCCCTCCAACTCCTCCATTCCTTCCCCTTTCACCATCTATTAATCTATCCATCAGTGCAACACTTCATTTTCTCTTCCTCTATTTTGGTAGCTGCGTCCTCACCTGGAGGCTGACTCGTGTTCTGACAACACGTTGTGGGTGTGATCGCGTTAATTGGCGTCAAATAATTAACTTCCATCGCCTGCTTGCCTGGACATGTCTTAACCAACACACACACATAAGAGCGCGTTGCTTTGGCCAAGGATTGTATTTACTGTAGATCAACAGGAGTAACCCGTATGACATTTGATGCGTGGTTGATTAAAAGAAAAAAGAAAAAAAAAATCTGAAACCATTTAAATACCATTTGAAAGCAGGCATTCATTTTCATTAGCCACTTAATCATTTTTCAGGGTCGTGGAGTTTATTCTGGGCAGGCAGCTGTATCAAGAGAGACTCCGGAGAGGTCGGTGCGAATCTAACACACACACACACACACACACACACACACACACACACACACACACACACACACACACACACACACACACACACACACAGACATCCACTCACACTCATGTTAATCCACCTGACCTGGCGTGTGTTTGGACTGTGGGAAGACAAGATGGAAAGGCTGTGTGAACTCCACACACACTACAAAAACTATCTTATCAGGAGGAAACACAAGCAGGCCTAAGAATTTAAGAAACTCATCCGACAGAAGCTTTTTTATTTTAGCTTTGAGTAACAAACTGAACATTTTCATTACGTCTGTGTTACATAAACACAAAGTTGATTCAACACATTTACAGCTGATTGAAGAGATGTTGCCGCAGCACCCAAAGGAGCCATTTGTTTCAAGTTTCTTGCCACAGCAACAGCAGTTTGCCTGGAGTGAACAGCAAAAGAATGATTGGTAATTGGCATGAGCAGTGACGGATAGCTATTGTAGCTAATTGCCCAGTGATCTATGTCCGGGTAAAAGCATGAAGCAGCATAAAAATGGAAAAACTAGAAGTAAGTTCCTTGAAGACATCAATCATTTCTATTAAATGTAATAGCAACAACCTATAGTATACATTAACATACACCAGATTGTGCCATCAGTGTTAAAAACATGATGCCCTAAAGAGAAGCTGTTAATAATTTCATGTCACTTTATCAGCTAAGAAATCTGTGTGGTCAAATATCATTCCAGTCCTGCTGATAGTTCCCATGAAGTTCACGCAAAGTTTAAGTTTACACAGTCTCATGTTCGTCCTCAGTGGAGCAGCTGCTGATAAGATTCCGAATCCCCAAAGACGGAAACAGAAACAGAATGGTCAATGTGAGATTGACTGATAGTTCCCATTGGAATAATGCCAGATCTGACCTGATATATATATTTATTTATTTTAAGTGTCCTGGAAATGTTACAGTAGTTGCAGTACATCTCTCATTCATTCATTTAAAAAGGAAGAAGAGCATTTCATCAGCAACAGTCCTATGACCCAACCGTGATATCGAATAACCATTTCTGCTGAGCTCACTGTCTACAAATAGCTCCACATCTGCCACAGGACCAGCTGCTCTTACCTCAGCCTTGACATTGATCTGATCTCACTTATGGGAAATGACGACGTTTTGGTTGGAAGGTTTGTTATGTTGAACTGAACTTTAGGACCAAAACGTTGCCAAGCTCAACCTCCAAGAAAGCTTAACTATTGTGTGCCCAAACCTGAACTATTGAGTGCTCTAGACCAGCTATTCTCAACCACTGGGCCGGGCCGACTGCTGGGCCTCAGTCCGCCATCTAGTGGGCCGCAGGGGTACTGCCTAATGGTTAGTTTACTATTATTATATTATATATTTTTTTGTAAGTTGTTGTAATGTAGTTATTTTTGTGTCTTAATGTGCTCGTACATACGTTTTGTATTTATGTGTAATTCACATAAATACAAAACGTCAAATTAAAAGACATATTTCAATGACCAGAATGCATCATTAGGTAGATAAAAGTGTTTTGCCATGTTCAGCAAGCTAATATTCCCTTGAATGCATTGACAGAATGGATTGTTTTTTTGAAACCCTAAAGGCATGTTGGAGACAAGCATGCACCAGTAAAAGCTCCTAAGTGTGTGTTCAGGAAAATTACCCTGAATACATACAATTTTTATTCTGACAGAGCTTTAACCCATATTTACAGCCCTGTTTATTTATTTCTCCTTTTTTTAATCACATTAGGATTTTCTTGTTTTTTATTTGCGATGGTGGTCCTCTGATTTTTGGGCCTATGGTATGAAATGCAACAATTTCCTAAAAGACAAAGTGTCTGTATCTGCAGAGACCCTGCTCCCTTCCTGTATTTTCTTATGTTTCTCTTATTTTGCTGTGTTCAGGCCTTTGGACCCCATGTTTAGACCCCTGACAATAAGAATGTTGAGAACGTCACAACCGTGAACCAATCAGAAAATAACGTTTTACACTTCTGATTCACAGCTTTGTTCTCACTTTTGCCGGTCCCTCTCTTCACTCTCTAGCTCACTCCACCACCACCGAGCTATCTCTCTCTCTCGCTCACTCCTTTAGCTGGAGAGGGGGCTGAGTTTTGAATGTTTGAAAGCTGTAAAACACATTATACCTTTAAGTTACAGAAGGTCGAGGACCCCTGCCCTAGATCGAACCGCTCTGTTCTTCCATGCCCCACGGGCTTGTACTGCAAAGACAATGCAATTGACTTTAAAATAACAGAAAAATGAATATTTACAAAGCTGACCCATCAGGGAACGCAGACCCAAAGAGTCCAAACATCCGAGTGCAGAGAAAAGACTCTGCTGCTTGGATTCAGGCCAATCCTGCTTAACTATGCCTCTTTATGAAACTGCAATACTAGATTGCTGGAATACTATTTAATGGCGGCTGTGCCATCTGGTGTCAGAAAGTCTCTAAAACTCCCATCAGGAGCTTGCCCTCTAACATCACTGATGTAAGCTGTTGCGATTATTGTATCAGAATTATTATTCATGGCAACAAAAGCCTTGCATCCCTAATTAGAGTCTGTATTCCCTTCTCTCTCTCTCTCTCTCCCTCCCCGTGTCCCGATGTTGTGGGGTGACGGAGGTCCCATATTGTGTTTCCACAGCGCATAGCTAATAATGCAGAGCGAGGGAAAACAGCTCCAATTGCCAGAACAGAGCAGAGAGGAAAAGAGGAAAAAAACAAACTACTGCCAGTAATGAGGGATTTATTACAGAGGAGAGTGGCTTTGTGGTTTATGTGTGTGTGTTTGCGTGTGTGTGTGTGTGTGTGTGTGTGCATCTGTATATGTGCACTCTAGTCACCAGAAACAAACACAAACAAACATTCAGATGGATTAAGAGAGGAAACAAGGCCCTGTAATTGCAGGAAGGGGGTAAATGGATTCCTCTGGAGAGGGTTAAGTGAATCACATCACAGCTCCCCTCTGAACCACATGAACTCTGAGTCCGTCCCCTCTGAGGGTTCTGCTCTTTTCTCCTACTCTCTGCTTCTCAGTCCGGGTGGCCGCCGGTAATTCACTTTTCTGGCTCCATCCGCACCACTTTTACTGTCTTTTTCTCCTTCCCCCTCCGTCTATCTAATCTCCACGGCTTTCCTTTGGTGAGAGCACATCAATATCTTTGACATTATCACGTTGGTTTGTCGCTGTTTCAGAAGGCAGAACAAAATGTGAGAGAGCAGAACTCAGTGAGGGAGAGGGGCGCTTAATGAGAGCTGTCATATCAATAGCGGTTTGCTATTACAGTAAACAAAGAGAGAAAAATCTTACTGTACCACATCAAGAAGACACTAATTATAGAATGACACAGTATGATGTACGGTATCATTAGAAATGCAAAACAAAGCAGCCGCAGCCGTCCATCAAAAGTTTTTAATTAAGCATTCTCATGCGGAATTTTATGTCCTCCAAACTTGGCAGCAATATGTCCTTTGTAATTTTTTTTTCCACGATATCAGCAATACCATAGCAACTATGGTATGATTAGGTTAAGGGCTAAATTGTGTTCATGGCAAATAAAGTGGTTGTATGGAAGTCATAAGCTACACTTTATAGACTAGCAAGTGGCTTGTTGTTAACATTGGTAATAAGCAACAAATGAGCTAATCCTGCAATTTACATGACTTTCTGCCATACAGGACTTCATTTGTGTTTGTATCTGTAGGAGACATTTAAAAAAATTAATAATTCTCATACCTTAATGACAGAAGAGGTTGTTTGACAATGACTCCTAAAACAATAAGACCTTTCTATAAAACATTGTGAAATAATCGTAGGTTTATAAACTTAACAGTTCTATTTAAAGTTGTGAAACAATGGCAGTTTTTAACTTTTGATTATCCTATATAATGTTGTAAAAAAGGTTTTTAATGTGACTACTCTATTTAATGTTATGAAACAATTGCAGTTTGATATCTGTCTTTAATATTTCACGTTGTGAAAAGATTGCAGTTTTAAACATGTGACTGTACTATTTAACTGTGTGAAACAATTGCAGTTATTAACACGTGGCTGTAGTATTTAATTGTGTGAAACAATTGCAGTTATTAACACGTGGCTGTTGTATTTAACTGTGTGAAACAATTGCAGTTTTCAATGTGACTGTTCTATTAAACATTGTGAACATTAGGGCTGTTTTAAATACGTGACCTTTCCATTTAACATTGTGAAACACAGTTTTAAACACGTGTTTTACTCTGTGAAATGGAACAACTCTACACTAACTTATGTACTTTGCCACTTTATCACTGATGTCGCTGCTCACCATTTCCTTGTTTCACAATAATCCTTTTATTTCCTAACTCAGTTTCTCACTTTTGTTCTCTGCTGCTTATATACTTACCCACATGCTCACACACTTTTTGATTTGCCCACTTTCTTACAAAAGCACTCCACAGTTCAATTCCTCCCATATTTAATGCAGCTTTCCTCACTTTCTCACAAACTCTTTTACTTTCTTACTTACTTGCCAACTCACTTCCTCAAACACCCATTCACTTCTGTGCCTACTTACCATATTTACCTTGTAAACAATGGGTTTATTTATTTTCTAAATTTAAAGCTTGAGTGACAGAATTCGCAAAAAAAAAAAGGGAACAGCGTGTTGTCGCAGCATTGTTTCTCTTGTGACACTGACTCATTTCCTAATGACATTTACTCACTGACATACATTAAAACAGACAAAGTATACATCGGGTTTGCATCATGGATCCTTCTTCTCTTTTGCATGATGGAGAGTTGACGCTGGCGGAGCATCGGCTGGAGGTGGAGTGAGGGAGCACACTGAAATGAGGTGACAAGATGACTGCATTTAACAGAGGTGGCAAGTTGGTAATTGTTTCCAAAGAAAGCATGAAAATGTTAACAGGATAATAAAACCTTGATGGAATGAAATACCCAGAGAAAAGGAAAGGGTAGCAGCAGTCATCTAATTATCTTCCACTGTGGCTCCATTTCCATCACAACACAGTGAAGCCTAGTTAAAGAAAGAAAAAAGAACCAAGAAGACAGGCTGCTGAGAGAAGAAGACACAACAGAAATATGCCATTTTTAATTTTTCAAGAGTTGAGTGTCTTGGATTCATTTCCCTCTTTGCTATTTCAAAAGCTTATTAGCGCTGCCATTTTTGCAGCTTTTCACAAGAGGGAACAGAAAGATGCTGTCTAGGGGCCATGCACATGTGAAACGCTGAGTTTAAACCTCACTGTTGTTATGAATGAACTAGTTAACAGAATATGTGCATCCATATAGATGTGTATGAATATTTGATAGAATAGAATAGATTAGAAAATGTGAAAGATAAGTAGGTTAGCCTGCAAGCTTCTTCCTTCTTCTAACTTAGAAAGTTGGTGGAGACCAAAAACAAAGCTAAAAAGTGGACCAAAGGTTAACAAAGGAATGAATATTGGACTTTTAACACGGGTCCAAATGACTGAAAATGTTGCTCTGGGTTTGCTTGAGGTGTAAAAGTATTTGCTAAGAAGGTCACTTTAACAACTTTAATACAGTGATAACATGTCAAAGCTGTGTTTATACCTGTTAATATAATGAATCACGCTTAAAAGAAATGTTTATTAATTTAAGGCACAAAACCGACCCTGCACTCTAATTGCTTAATATACGTATATTTTTATAATTAAAATCACTCTCTTTTCTGTCCTTGAAAAACGTGAAAATATTTTTAATGACCTATAGTTCAAAGGGTGAACTTGATATTGAGTCCAAAACCTCATATATAAGAGGTGGATTGATGGGTTTACAAAGGTTGAGACATTAACATGGGAGAACGGTGTTCACTTCTCGTTTTCATTCCAAGGCAATGTGTGTCACTTTTGGTCACATAGCTGTTTTGGAAACACACTATTTTCCAGACCAGAAACAGCCAAATTCAGTTCCAAATAAACTACCCCTGCGTTGCCCTTCACTGCATCGTATGACCTGAAAATCTCAGGCGGTTACGGATTCACATACAAGTCAGCACAAGGTTTTCATGGGGCTGCTTCCAGGCAGTACAGAAATCCACATTTTTTTGTGAAAAAGTGAGACAAGGAAGGTGGATCAAAGGTAAAGCTGGAGGAGAAGTGGACTGAAGAATGAATAAAAGGAATGGGATGGAGGGAATAAGGCGGGACATAAATTGTACATGCAACTGTGTCATTCAGTAGCATCACACTCAGCAGTTTTCACAAAAACCTTTCTCCTGCCTCATTTCCGAAAAACGGTGCCTTTTTTTCTCATCTGGCATGATTTATGTGCACTGCAGATTTATCCATCAGGCGATCGTGCCATCAGCTGGTAGAAGGTCAGATTCAATAATGTAATTCTACTCCCTTTTTTCCTCATTCACTATTTCTTATTTACTAGCATTTTTAACAGTTTTTTTTCACATAGGACAGATGCAGCCAAATGGGGAAAAATGATCGTCCTGCTGGTTATTGAATGAATAAATCACAGAGCATAGCCTTGGGTTTTTTGCTTCCTTTCTTTATTTGGGCTGTGTGTATGTGTATAAAGTCAATAGACAACAACTTCATAGTGAATACTTTGTGGGGCGCCTTTAGTTATTCATGTCAAAAGATGAAATACTGGGTTTTCTGTGTGAAAGGATGTGTCGTTTTGCTCTGAGGTTATCACTTCTTGATAATCCCCTGGAACACTTTAATAATGTTTAACAGCTACGGGCGGTGAACAAACATCAAACACTGATGTAAATGTCAAGTTTTGGTGTCTGTCCCCCAGAAATCAAAGACTATGAAGATGTTCATGGTCTTGCCGCAGAGGAATCCATCACAGAGGAGGGGAGAATAGCGATTTCTCCTCCAGCAGCCTCACCACCCACAATGCAATTGAGCCTTTAGCCATATTGTAGTTTGTAGTCACAGTCAAGTTGTCTTACATATTTGCATTACAAAGCACCCAACTGTTAATGAAACTAGGCTAATTAAATGTTGCTATTCTTCATGGACAGTTCCTGGGAAGTGTAAAAGTGAGTGGCAGTCAGACAAATATTTATGTCTACAGAAGAAGGAGAAGCAGGTGTGACACTGTCAAAGTGTATAAGATAATATTAACATCAGCTGGAGCCCCCCCCCCCCCCTCCAGCAGAAAGCAGGCAATTTCTTCTTCACTCTGAAATCATTTGTCCATCATCAGCAATTTCCTCACCAAAGTTTAGCTTTGTTTTATGCCCTCACAAGTCCCACTTTCGTTTTGCTTGTTCATGTTTTTGCTTCTATGCTGATGAGGATACCCGCTTTCTGTTTTTCTTGTGCTAAGTAATAATCATGATCCTCCTTCTTTGTGAAAGATGACCAGCTTCCAAAATAGCTATGAAAGGTTCATTCTAATAAAATAAAAAATTATTCTTAAAAAACATAATAATAAATGTTATATTCCATATCTGCCAATTAATCCTCTTAAATTCTACATGATGGTCTTTTAAAAAAAAAGATTTGGCGACTTTCAACGATGTTTGCCGGTTGAAAATACTAAAAAACATTTGAGAAAAATGTGTGTTTTGAAACACATATACATATTCTCTACTCTAGAAGTAGGGTAAAATATCACACATTGAAGAGAGAAATGGAGTAACAATTTTCAAGAGCATTCTTACCTTAATTATATTTTGTCTAGAATATCATCACCATCAACATGTCCTGGCTCTCTTTTCCTCTTGTCCATTCAATTATCCGTCTCTATAATGAATAAGAGAATTACTGGCTTTCTCCCTCAAAGTTTCTAGCAAGTCATCTCAAAATCAAGAAAGAAAAACTCTTCAAATCTTGTCAGCATGAAGTTGGAGTGTTGTGCAGGACTGAGTTGACACTTTCAATGTGAATGAACAGCTTGGAAAGATGGATCTACATCCGAAACATCCATCTGTCGGGTGATTGACATAAAGCACTGTGTAATGTGATTGAGCACTTACATGAAAATATGCCCAAAATACATCATAACTAGATGTGACAACCAGACAAAGTTTGTGATGTCACACTTTGTTGATGCTGTTCTTCATCCTCCGACTGTGTATCAGATACCACCTGGACTACTGTGTTGGTGATGTAGAAACTAAGACTATGTGATCAAGTGAGAGCAGGACATGTGACCACTGTACAATAAAGGATACAATTACATCAGTGGCCTGCTGTCACGTTTCTGTAGGAACCTGCTGTCTGCATATTTAATGTGGTTGTCAGAGAGGATGATGGATGACGACAGATACTCTCCAATGCTTGGACATAGGTAATGACTTGTTATAGCTGTAGTTGATTTAGCATGGTAATTACATAGTTCATGTTAGCATTTGTTCAATGAGATGTCATGTTACACTCTATGGTGAGTTATTTGATATGTAACTTAAGCCTTTTATTGTATTATGTCTGGGTTGATTTCACACCCACTTGATGACACCAAGAGGCTACAGCTGTGCTTTAAACATTTTGCATGTAGCAAGACAATGCTAACATGCTTGTGTAAGCAGGTCATGTTTTCCATTTTCGCAATGTCTGTTTGTTATGTTAGCATGCTAAAATTAACTAATTGGCACTGAACACCGAAGAGCTGAGGCTGATAGGACTGCCATTAGTTTTGCATATATTTGGTGATAAACCAAAGTATTGAACAAAGTGAAATGTGTAACCAACTTATTAAGGATTTTTTGTTTTTAAGCCAGGGGTTCATACAAGTTGTAACAATTCATCATTTGGGGGACATGAATATGTGTGCCAGATGTCATGGCAATTTTTTGGCAAAGTTTGGGGGTTTTCGGTACAGCAGCGGAAACAAAAGTAATAGCCTAATTATAAATACCATTTCAATTTATTTAAAAGATGTGGCAACAGTGGCAATTTAGCCATAATTCTTACTGTTACAGTAAAGTACATGCATATTGTGTATAAGAAAAAGAAATATCACAAATGTCTTTGATGTAAATGTAATGCTCCATAATACGGCTCTGGCCTATTGTTAATGCTTGGACTGCATCCATTGTTTTATGTGATTATTGCTGCTTATCTGTGTAGAACACAAGTTTATGATACAAAATGTTTTGTTCATCAAGACTTTTTTCAGTGCGAATACAATCATCAGAAGTAAAGATCTAATTTTAGGTTATAAATCGCATGCAAGTGAGTATACACAATGAGGATGTAAGGGTGGACTAGGCGTCTGTTGCATTGATCAAAAGGTCAGCAAGTCACCAAAATTATTAAGAAGCCACTTCAGGGGACTATGAATATATATAAAGAATCCGTCGAGTTGATGTTGAGATATGTTTCTGTGGACCAAACCATTGGATGGATTGATCAACAGATGAGACCTCACCATAAAATCCCAGGCAATAAGGAAAAATAGCCCCATTGCTTCCTCACTCACTGAAGTAATTTGAGCTCCAGCTGTGATATCAGTTTTTTTCCAGCCAAAGTCAAAGTAGCTCTGAGTGTTAAGAGCATTTATCCTCTTTGTCAGGGACACCTTATCTATGTTGGTTCACTCTCACACAGTGAGGCCTCCATCAGACAGAACGTTATTTTACTTTTTCTAATTGTTTTCAATGAGAGAGAAGCGTTTTGCGCTTTGCTTTTGCGATGCTGAGCGCCTCGTGTTTTTGTAGGAACGCCCTAGGCGCGTTGAGTTGAAAAAACTCAACACAGAGCATAAAAGCGCTCCACATCATTAGAATTTGTTCTTATTGTGGTGACTTTGGCTGGATACCCAGAGCTATATGGCTTTACCAACCGTAGTTAAGCTCAGGGCCTAACAATGCTCTATTAGTAATGCTGGCTGGTCTCTGGCTGGCGTTATGCACTCAGAAGTGTTTCAGCAGGTTCAAATGAAAAAAGGACTTGGCATGCTGCTGGGACCTCTATAATAACCACAATAATTATTTGAATTGTTCAGTAACTGCAGGAAAGTGTTCTTACTTTCCATAATAATAAAGAGCTGGGTGTTAGTGGCTGCAGGCTGACAAATTTTGAAAAATGGTCAAACCGAGCCCCCGTGGAGCAATGCTGCATAATTTATTGTGTTTGTGGTGCTGGTAATTTAAGGGATATACAGGGTATTGTATAGAAGAAAAGGTAAATGTACACTATTTGCCCCAAGACACTGATACAATTGTAAATGTTTATACATCAGAAATTTCCCTGTATATGGATATCATAATATTTTATTCACAGATTCTATCTGTGCAATTACTATCTAGTAACATTTTTCTTTAAAAGCTGAAAAGGAAACTTGCAGAAACCAATCATTTAGCCCCCGGGGCAGGTGCTGATACCCATTCACCTCACTGTGACTATTACTTTTCTGTGCGGGCTTCGTATCAGCTCAGAAATAAGCAGCTTTTACCCGGTGCTTACTGCCTAAAGGGCTGGTTCAATACAAATTAATTTGGTCACGTCATTTAGAGTTTAGCCTTGGGTTGGGTTGTGTGAATCAGAATGACACTTCTGTTTCGAAAATAATTAGACTTCTTACTGGAGGGAAAGAGATTTTTCTAGTGAGATTTTACACGGTCATTGATTGGCAGAGACAAATCCATTACGTATTGATGATACCTGTGTAAAAAGACATGGTAAATTGTGTTGATGCAGTTTTATGAGATACACACTTACCGCATTTTATTAAGCTAGAGCCCGTTAGGAAAGAAAATCAACCAAGACTTTGCAGCTGACACATTTGAAGTGAGAATGTTTGTGTCATCAATGATGTTTATATGATCTTAATTGTGTCAACTGCCACTTTTGTCCACTGTAATTTAATTACAAAACAACATTAATTACACAAATGAGATTAAGCAGCTTTGTCATTTCTGAAAGCTCCACTAATCAGTTTTTTGTTAAAAATCTGTCATATGATAATGTAAAACTTAGTGACAGCTTAATAATTCGTTTCTCCAGCATGCAACTTTTCAGTTACTTTACTGTTTATTAACAACCTCATCTAACTTGCCCAGTACGAAATGCACACGAATACATTAAGCAACTAGCTAGTGTTGGTGAATTTAGCATCTAGCAACCTATCAATCTAGATAGTTTACTCAGGAATTGGGAAAGATGAAACAGTTGAAAGCTGAGGGAATATTGGACATACATGTGTCAAGTCCAACCCATTGTAACACCAATGTCTCAAATAACGCAGTTTGTTCAGTGCACTAAGCTTAAAAATAACGTCTTACATCTTAACAGGAAGTTTAGGTCTGGGCAATTAAACCACTTAGGTTTAACTAAAAGGGCGCAGTTTACATTAACCTCACTGATTTAAGATTAAAGTGAATAGCAAGTGACAATTTTTTTTATATTAGTAAAATGTGAAAAAACACTTTTCTGAGGGTAATTCTACATTAGCATGTTATAACTGGATCATATTCTTTCTAAAATGTTTGATACAAATGCACAAATTATTTTTAGAACATATCAGGTTTGTTTAAGAGAGATAAAACTGCTGTACCAAGTGTATTTTAGGAGTGAAATTTCTGTGTAACTTATATAAATGTGTTAAGACCAACAGTTATCAGGTATTCCAACCAGGAATTACAAAGGCTGTTAGAAACAAGATTTAATCAGAATAATTGTTGTATCACATAAATCAGCATAGCCATGAAATTTATAAACCTTTAGATTTTGTGTTTTGTTCCTGAGATAACCAGCCAGGAAAAAGATCTTAACGAAACTGTATTTTGTTCCTGCATATTCAGACAAAACCTAATTCTGTGTGGAGGAAAAGTAATGCAGCAAATCTGTGTGGGTTGAGAGAATTTCTAGTTTCTTCTCCCACTTAGTTTTTCTATAGAAATGTTATCTGTATTTATGTCACATGGGAGACATCTAGCTTTTCTAGGACATTATTGGTGACCAAAAAAGTTGTAAAAGTTTAATTTGTAGTGTATACATTATTATATTTAATAAAGAGTATAAATTCATTATCTCAAAATAATCTCATAGAATCCTGCTGAGAGTCCCAAACTGCATTTGGAGAACTTGCAGTTCCACAGAGACAGCCTGCATTAGTAGACTCTTTAACATCTGCAGGCTACAACAAGCAGGTGGCTTCACAGAGAGGCAAACAGACACACAGCCAGAGGGGAGAAAAGTCTATTAACTAGACATGATATGAACCACTGAACTTAAATAGCTCATCAGACGACCGATTGTGTGTGTGTGTGTTTGCACTTTTTTAATGTCATGTGTTGTGTCTGTACGTATCAGTATCAGGAGTTTGAGCATGTCAGTGCAAAACTCCTGTTTGCTGCGTGCTGATAAAGAACTTTATCATCAGAACTGGGAGTCTGTTTGCTCTCTCTCTCTTCTTTGCAGAGTCAACTCGCAGGAGATAGTTCGAGGGAGGAAACATTTTTTTAACTGAGTCGACACAGTTCCCTTTAAGATCTGTAAAACAGGACGATCTGAATAAACAACGACTGGGAAAGATGCACGCAGTAAAAGAGTAATTAAACCTAGTTATTGTTCTGTCTGACTAAATGCACTTTTGATACATTCATATTTTAAATTCTACAATCATTGACTTTATGAAGAATAATTTCCCCTCTCAGTAGTGTTAGTCACATATAGAGGCAAATAAATGTTTAGATGTTGATGATTAATGCATATCTGATAAGTAGCTTATATTGCATAAATAGCATATACTGCCTACGCACAGATAAAGCCAGTAACCTCAAGATGAAGATCCCACACAAGGTTTGATAATGCCTCTCTAAGCAAAGCAGATTTGGAACATTCCCGAACATCTGGAAGAGGTTCAGATTAGTACCTAAATGTAATATGTAGATCTACATATATTTGAATACTAAAGGTTCGACGGCATATGGCTCAGTGACCTTGTAAATTCCCCTGTGTAATTTCACTTGTATATGTTCAGTGTAATCATTCCCAGTACAAAGTAAAAATAGTTTGTACTATATCCGGAACTGTGACAGCTAACAACAACAATCGCTAAATCTATTCCCTTTTGTGAAGCTTTATTAGACCTGAGTACTCTGGTTAAGGTACTAAATGTCAAACAAGCTGCTCTATTATTTTTGTAGGAGTGTGTTATTATCCCTGTTCTCATAGTGGCATGCTACTGCATACTGTGTTTGGTCTTTGTCAAAGGGCTTAAAGCAACAATCAGTTCTGTGCCTGAAATATGTTTCAAATGTGTTGGGGCTAGGAGAAGTAGGGTTCACGAAATTAAGAAAGTAATGCATTGAAAATGAACAGATACAAATAGCAAACAATAACAACTTGGTCAAAACTAACAAAAAGAGGTAAAGTGCACTTTAAAGTGAACGTTTCTTTGCTAATTTGTTTGGGATTGTTAATGTAAGCCACTGTGTTTCAACAGGACTCTGGGGCCTCCTGAAGAGGTTGAGGGGGCTTTTGGTGCTTGTGAGGAAATGACGTGGCCTCCTGAGGAGATGCTTGGGCCTCAGGGGGCTCATGATGAGGTTTAGGGGCTTCTGGAGGCTCTTGAAGAGGTTCTCCGGCCTTCTGAAGAGGTGCTTCAGGAGGTGCTGATACGTCTGATATTGATGGACGGGAGTTCCTCAGTGGCTGGTCTGTAGGAATCCCTGAAAGGTTGGATACCTCTAAAAGACTGACAAATATTTATTTTCATACCAGTTCAACAAAAATACCTCAAGTTGATCAAGGCTGTGAACTTGTCAAACTCTGCAAACAGTACAGAGACCTTTGCCTTGGAGGAGGTGTGTGTTTGTTCCAATTGGCTTCACCAAGGCCCACCTATTTGCCATGGCTAATTGGACAGATTTTTGTGACCCTGTTTTATATACCCCCCATACGCAATTAAAGAGACTTTTTACCAACACGTCCAAGATATGGAAGCTATCCCCCCCAATGCACTTTGGTGATTTAAATGGGTGCTCACTAGGATCGACATTGCCACCGCAACATGTCAAATTTTATTCTTAAGTAACAAAAAGTACAGATCTCTGCTATATGGGTGCATCCGGCAGCTGTGGCTCACGGGGTAGATCGCTCGCCCCGCAACCAAAAGGTTGGAGGTTCGAACCCGTGCCTCTACAGTTATCTGGTCGAAGTGTCTTTGTGCGAGACACCTAACCCCGAGTTGCTCCCCAGGTGCTTCTTAGCAGCCCATTGCATCCTCAGGGATGGGTTTAATGCAGAAGGGAAATTTCATATATATATATGTATGTTCATGATCAATAAATAAAGCAGATATTCATTCATATTCATCCGACCATAACACCATGTTTTCAACCATCCTACAGACCAGTCATTGATTTTAATCATAAAGAAATGATCATTGATTTAGAAGAAAAATCTCGCTCGGTGGCAAGATATCAGGGGGAACCAATGGGCTGTATTAGTTAAACAACAGACCAGTACACCGTGAATTCAGCTCACATGATACATAGAGATACACATAGCAGATCGGCTGCACCCTCTATGGACTGAATATGCGATTTTATTAACGGGATGCTGTGTAGGCCAGTACACAGGTAGGCTATCAGTTCAGGCAAACAAATCCAAAACAGGAGTAAGACATATAGGCAGTCGGAAAAAAGCGAGTCAATAACCAGGAAACCTAGATCCCAGGGAGAAATTGCTGGAAAGGTTAGACATGGATGTGCTAAGACGAACTGGCACAGACAAAAGGGAACACACAGATCAAATACTCCAGGGAGGTGGAGGGGTAATGCGGAACAGGTGAAGCTGATCAGGGCGGGGAAAGGTAATCACACTGGCAGTTAACACATAAGGGCAGGAAGTAAAGTTATCTTAAACGAGAGGGAGAGATGAATGACAAAATAAAACAGGGAAAGGTTTCATTCATTTATTCATTCTATACGACTTTTGTTCACTGCTGTTCCCAGAGCCGATACCCAGAGCTTTTTTCTTCAGATGTCAGTGCATGCCTTGTTCAAAGGTGAAACCAAAATTATGTAATTAACTGGCCTATACAATTTACATTTGTAATACCTGTATTTATGTTGATCGTGTCTCCATTCCAGTCCTCTTGCCCCTCATCACTGCACAGTTGTTCACTAGAATACTGATGACTGGCTTCCAACACAGACCATTAGACTCTGGTCTCCTAGTTCTCCTAGTTCCAGCACAAGGGCTGATGCATCAGCAATATTATACTTTCCTGCTGGCTAGATGCTGCGTTATAACTCTGCCCAGCTCATCATCATAAAATCGAAGCAAAACATTCAGGATTCTATCCATGTTCAGGCTTGTAGACTCATCAGCATTCAAGGAAAGCATTCCTATTTTTTTTTTTCTTTAGACCTATCAGATAAGCAGTGCCTGAGCTGAGGGGCAATGCCATAGGTGTCAACATAGCATGCTTGAGTACTGTAAACAGTGTTTCCTGACAAAGCCTTTTTGTCCACTGACAGCTCCTTACAGAAATCGACCACGTTGACGCATATTTTCTGGTCATACACACATTAGCCCCTTGTAATATAGTGGTTTATTGCAGTGCACACAAAGCAGCCCTGTTTGCAGGTTCTGCATTGTGGTGAAGGCGCACTTTTTACTGCTACTGTCATGCTCTAGCTTTTTTGAGCAGAGCATACAAGAACCATATTCTGCACGTTTCTGGCACCAAGTGTCAATGTGCTTTCTGTCTCCACTGGTTTCCTTTATCCAAGCCCATCTCCATTTACTTTTGACATATCTGTCAACTATGGCTGCATGGCCACCAGGTTTAATATATTTATTTTCCATTCCTCACCAAAAGACATTACATCTTGCGTGAGGCCTTGAAGTGTTTATGACAACCCAACATGATTGGAAACCTAGGCTAAAATGAACACAATACATACGCACAAACAAAACACAAATGGAAGATGTTGGCGACAATCTGGCGGTATGATATGCTAAAAGCATAGCCTAGTGTGCTAGTGTAGCTGAGCTATGTAGCTTAAGTGGTGAGGAAGCCTCCACACACAGTGGGAGTATCAAATTGAATTTCCAGACAGGTCTTTTAAAGGTTAGATCGATAGTACAGTGACAATGAAGAATAAATGTAAAAGCTGGAGTTTGTGTGAGACCAACAGTGAATATGTAGGACTGTGTGGTCTTTAATGTGAAATCCAACATCGACCCCTGCAAAAAATGAAAGTTCGAAAAGGAAGAAACTGTCAGATTTTACCCTTATACTTTCTTAAAGCTGCACAGTAAAATAACTTCAAATCTTAACTGGTCATAGTCAGGGACACCCTGAGCAGGATTTCATTGAAACTTTCAGCAAACCACTGAAGGACAGTTCCATACATTTTTATTTTTATTGTTACAAAATAATTTGAGCTGATTTTCCTGTACAGTAATGTGCAGTAAAACATTTTGAGCAGAAATCCATTGTGTTTCTAAGCAAACCTAGTATTGAAATGTTTTTAAAAAATCATATTAGGACTTCTTTGGTGACGTTACATCTTCAACAAGACTTATTTAACATATGATATGTAACAATTATTGCTGAAATGTGTATCTTTCTCCTTCCTTTTTGGCCACTCCAAGTAACCATAATGTTACAGCACAAAAAGGTCATCAAACTCCAATGTTATCAACTATAAATTAGTTTTTCATGGATTCAGAAAATTGGGAGTGCGTGAAAAGGGTCAATTGGCTGATTGACACAGCTCAATTGTTCCGTTCACATGCAAGGCGTGTTTCTAGCCGTGTGATGCCATGCCATTTCAATAGGCCTTTTTGTCGCCAAGCTGCCGATGTTGATTCAAAGCGTGTTTGATCAGCCCGCTTTTTTCTAGCATCCAATATGTCAAGTGATGATAACAGTCTCTCACCGTGGGGGCCTTATCTGGATCACTACAGATCGAAAGTTTAAAAAGGGCAGCCCTCTCTGCGAGAGAAAGACAATCAATTTTTGTCCCAATCGCAGATAAGATTGACATCCAAGATGAGATATTCAAAGTTTGCGTAGCAGCGGGCTCACATACCATTTAAGTGGTGATGTGTTTTTCCGTCCAGAGATGGGGAAGTGGTTAAATCTCCTGCATCATTCTTCTGTCCCTGACTTTCTCTCCTTTGTCGCCCACTCTATTTGCCCAGTCTGAATGAGGAACTCTTTACGGACAAAATGAGCCACTTGATTATAAAATGGCACCAGAGCAGAATATCAAATAGGATTGCAGTAATCTGGCAAAAAAGGGCTGACTGCTTGTGTTTCTGTCCTCCTTGGACCTATATTCAGCAGGAGACTATAGGTTAACCGTTATTTTTCTTAAAGTATTTAGACCGTGGTTTACCTTTGAGGCTGAAATCAAATCATAAGCTGCACTTACGGGGAGTAATTTGTGACGTGATGCGAGTGCCAATGTCCTTTTATGTGGAAATATTTTTCCCAGCATTGGAATAGGATGATATATCCCTCAAACCAACACACACATCTACATTACGCTAACTCAAACATTGCATCATCTTTTTTTTACACAATCAATTATTGTGCAATCAAGCCATCTACACTGTTCTAATAAAAAAATAATTGCTACTTTCTATGCAAAGTTGTTTCTGTTTAAAGCCAGAATGCCAGTAAAATCCGGCCCTTAAAAGTGAATAACAGCCCTTTAAATCTCCTGAGGAGTAGAAACGGAAGACAAAAGAAATTAAAAAAGCACAACTCTTCGCAAATGACAAAGCATGTGATCCATCATTGTGAGGAAACTGTCCACGAGAAAGGCAGCATGGATGTAAAGCCAAATGAATCCATCTTATACTGCACATCAAAATCTCTCTGCATTCGTCTAGTTTCTCTTCTTACCATCTCACATCTGCTTCTTACTGTATCCCTCCACCCCTCCGTTTGTGTTTCTCTCCATCATTCCTGCCCCCGTCTCCTTCTCTTTGCAGGTTGTATTAATGCTCAGAGGTTATATCAGCTCAAATGTCCCCCACTAGGCCATGAAATATCCCACTAAGACAGAATCAAAGTTTTACACGAGTGGGTTATATTTACGTATGTGCAATGATTCTGCCTTTATCCCAAAGGCCTTGGCAATCTCTTAGATTGCACCCAGATTTTTTTCCTTTTGCAAGCAGCTTTACATAACATTTTTTTTTTGCTACTACTTTGAAGGAGAGATAGAAAAAAAAATCCAATAGTATGGAAAGACAAACTGTTGCTTTTTTATGTTTGCCACTTGGTCTAACATTCAATATGCAGTAAAATACAATTAATTATGCTTAATCAGCAGAGAAAAGGCAGCTGAATGTAAATGTGTGCTTATTTGATTTAAAGACAGTATTTGTGATAGCCTGGCTGGTTTCGTAGTGCTCTCCTCTACATTCCATTAAGAGGTAAAAGGGATAGTTTGAATGTTTTAAAGTGGGTTTTTTTTAGGTACTTATCCATAGAAAGTGTATTACCTGCAGGAAATAACAGTTGGCATGCTCCAAGTTTGGACAGACAGCCATAATTACCAGCATAAAAGCAACGCAATGTACTGCTTTAGACTAGGGCAGCAGCAAAATAGACTTCAGTATAAACTAGAGTAACCGCCTTGCGGTTGTAAGCCTTAGCCAACCAAGGTGCAGTTTACATCCATGTCTGTCCAAAATGTCATCACTTCATCATTTTATTCTTTCTGATATCTGTGTAAAATGGTTAAAATTAGCACATGAGTCATTGAGTTATAGCCAAACATTTGTTTTGTGAGGTGACAGTGAACTTGAACACAAAATTCAAATTTTTGACCTTGAGGGCAAGTTTGTGCCAAAATTGAGGAATTTCGATCAAAGCATTCCTGAGATATCATGAAAATGAGATAGTAGTGAGATCACACTGACCTTGACCTTCATCCTCCAAAATCTGATCAGTTCAATCTTCTAGGTGTGCGTCCAACGGACAACCCGAAAACATGATGCCTCCGGCCACGGCCGTCACTGCGGAGGCATACAAATAGTAATTTTCCTCGTAGAACATGGGAGTTGCTGGTCTATGCAGCAGTGTGGTAACAGCTTCAGTTCCCTGTCCGAAACATTGACTGTATAGCTGTCTAATGGCAAGGTGAATAGGTGAAATATGTCTAAAATATGTTTTGCTGCCACCCCCGTTCCACAGCAGTACATTGCTTTGCTCCCTTGCTGTCCGTTTCTCCAAACTGGGGGCGTTCCGGCCGCCAATTACTACAGGTAATTCACTGACTATGGATATGTACCTCATACAACCCTACTTAAAAACATCTAAACCATCCCTTTAAAAACAGCACTCCAGTTTAGCAAATAACTGAAGATGAAGTTTGTCTATGATGCCAGCCAAGGAACCTTATCAGTGTCCTACCTTTGTGGAGCCGTTTTGTGAAAGAGATCGTTGTATATGGGTACAAGTTTGCATGTATAACTTGGCTTCAAAACTCCTAAGTGCCTGAGAGGCCCTCCAACTGCATTTTTAGACAATAACTAATGTTCCCAATTTTTTGGTCGCCAGATGTTGCAACACCTGTGTTCCATACTGTGCTTTTTTGTAAGGTAATATATGCATTTACCTGCACATTGGTATCATTTGTATATTTGCCAGCATTCATGAATGAAAGCATCTCTAGGATACAGACCTTTTTCACAGAAGACATTATTGCGTTTCAGAAACAGGTGTAACCAATAACATTAATTACGATGACTGTATTCCATTTGGGTGCTCTGTGCCAGGGTCCTGCTATTGTTCATGATGGCTCCTGGCCACGGCTGGCTGGCACACCTGAATGGAACAGAGCCATCAACGTTACTGCTTAACAGATGTGCTTTCCCTGCCATGAAATGCCAAAATATCCAGAGTGAGAGTCTGTTCTGCTTGTTCGATCTGAAAATAATTATTTCCAGCTGGTCAGACCATTGTGATAGCCCTGCTGGGATTGTGATACGACCTCACGGGGGAGAGGAGTTAGAATTACTTTTTTAAATAATGTGAAAGTTATCCGGTTGCCTTAAAACTTTACTTATCAATAGCGGATACGACTGTTGAGCTGCAGTTGAGAAGTCTTTTTTGCTTTGGAAGGTTCCTAACTAAAATGAACTAAGTGGCAGCGATGATAAGAGCTGTTCCAATTCTCTTAATTCTAAGGAAAGGTGCCCTAATGCTTCCTTTCTGATCTCCTTTAGCACAGGATACATCCTTTACAAAGGCAAACAAGAACATCTTTCCTACAATTTCAATCGACAGCAGCTTTTAAAGCGACGCACCATTCAGCCTTGCATGAAAACAAACAATCAGGACCGACAAAAGCAGATCATGTAAGTTTCACTGGCAAACTACAAATGTTACTGTTTCTGAAAACTGCTGTCAAATAAACAAAGTGACTTTGTAAATTTTGAGCATTGTTGTATTGTCAGCCTTCATGAATATTATTAATTTATGTCAGCTCTTCAGAAGGAAAAGGAATGCGGGTATATCAGGTTAAGAGTAAATAGACCTATATTATTGGGTTGAAATATTGCTATCATAAAGTGGTATGTCGCAATAAGCTAATTGTGACCTACAGAAATTGTACCTTATATGATTTTACATGACAAATAAATGTTTATTGCACACTGCTGGATAGCTGTTGAACTGGTTTCCATTGGTCAAAGCACAATGATAATAAAAATGTCCAAATCGAAATTTGAGAGGAAAGCAATTATGAGTTAGACTATTCCATTATTGGTGATACATTCTGCCCCAACTTCCCTTTCAGTAACCTCCTGTTAGCCATGGTGATAAATAGGAGTTGAAGAACCCCCAACTTGCACAGGGACAAACAGTTTTGAGGCAACAGCAGCTTCTTGGCCGTAGTTTGATGCCATGCAGTGCCAAATCATGGCCAGACTGCTGCTGAAGCATCCTGTAAAGAGTCACCAATGTCCCTCCTGCCTGACACAGACATTGAGAGAGAGGAGTCCATGCCCTCCACCTCCTCCCAGCCACCCACTTAAAGAAACAAGAGGGGTGAGGACATGTTGGCTTTCATTAAAAGGCAGGCTGAGAAAGAGGAAGCCAGGGATGCTGCTCTATTGGAGCAAAAGGAAAGATTTCTTCTTGCTGAACTTTACCCGAATGCAAAGTGACCAACCCACTCTCATGAAATATAGAAGCTAAACATAATGACCACACAGATGAAAAGGATTCTAGCAGCACATGTAGGCTATAAATGCAAGACACAGCCACCAAGTTCTCCTATTAACTAAATAAATCTATTTACATCCACACACTACATTTATTATTAGGAATCGTTTGACCAGTAGGAAGCCCCTTAGGATTAGTTTTACAGAGAGGAAATGATTTTAGTGATTCTTGTCCATCTCTCACAGAAAGATCGGCATCAACAGATATCATGAACACTGCACAAACCAAAAGTTCTTCAACTATTGCCAAAACAAGGCCCTTTTACTTACTTTACAAAAATGAAATAGTCTTAGTCTTGCAGAGGTAGGGAACACCAGTTTGGGGTTGATTCTTGTGCTGACAGTCTATCCCTGTATTGCTGACCTCCATGTTCATTAATTTGCAAGGGTGGTGTTGGTGGGGCCGACATTGGATTCTCTTCCTAAGCTGGCTCCAGGATGTCCCCAACAGTGATGCAGATGTTATGGATCACTGTTCACACTGCAAGGGCATTCGCCACCATGCCTTCATCATGCCAAAGACCTTCTCTACAATGCATTGGACTCTGGCATGTTGAGATGGAAGCGCACCTCTGGTCTTCCACTCACTGATTCCTGGTATGGGGTAATGATGGTAACTGGTGCAGTCAGGCGGTAGTGAAAACATAAGTCTTTCGATGCATCATTATAAATCTACACAAGGGGAGCATGGAAATTTGGGATGGCATATATTTTGCTCCTCTCATGTAAAATAAAAAAATAAAGTGTAAATACTTAATTATTGTGCTGTTTTTTCCTGTCATGTTTTCATTTTTAAAACTAATGATGCATTATTGTTGTGTAGGGCAAGCATGTGGGAGAAGTTTGTCTTCAGGGCTCTTCCTGTCAATGCCTTTTTGGATTCGCTGCAAGGTGAGCCATACAGCAGCAGCAGCCGCAGAAGGCTCCATATCTCCCATTTTGCTCTGCTACTCTGCTACTCCCTAGCTGGCCTTTTATATACCACTAATTGAAATTGGCTCATGGGGATGTACACTAGTCAGTTTGATAGAAGGGCTATTGGCTATAAATTGAGTGCAGTAGTGTTGGGGCCTTGCTTATCTGAGTAATATCTTGGGGGGGGGGGGGGGTCAACTATTTTGTTGATAGCATCCGCACACCGTTGCATCATAATTATGTAGCCTAGTGTTAGTGCAGTACAATTCTCTGAGTACCGCAGTTGTCTATTCCCAAATTCTAATGAATACTCCTTCATATCTTTCTTTCACTTCATGAAGTTTTCCCATGAGGTCAAGGAAAAGGGACTTTGAAACAAGTGCATACTGAACTTATTAATTGCCATGAAAGTGGAAAGCAGATCCTAATATCACCGGTGAGAGCCAATATTCTAGTCATTCTGATGACAATTACTGATACAACAATATAAATCACAGTAATTGAGTGCCAATTAGTTTGGCAGTTAAAGAAAAAGAAAATACTTTTGCTTTGACTATGCTTGTGTTAAAAAATGATTATTGTTGGAAGGGAGCTTGACATCCAAGAATGTCATTGCCAACGTCTGCGTCACTGTAATTGTCGTACATATGATAATAAAGAAGTTGAACTAGGTTCAAGTCCATTGTAATTGTTGTTATTTCCTTCTCATCTTAGGCAGTCAGTTATCTGTGATGGCTATCTCTTACTCAAGTAGTTGGGCAGAGGCATAGAATCCAGACCTTCTACTGAAATGTTGCTGCAAGGCTTTTACAATTCAGCATCAAATCTTTTCTTAATTCCAAGTGGCTCATGAAAAAGAGTGGGTCGTCCTTTAATCACAAGGTTGGCAGTTAGATTCCTGGATCCTCTTGTCTGTGAGTCAAAGTGTCCTTGAGACAATGAGCCCCAAGTTGGGCAGGCCAGTGCCTTGCATGGCAGCTTGTATGTCAGTGTATGAATATGTGTGTGTGATTGGTTGAATGAGAAGCAATGTTAAGTGAAAGAAAGACGCTTTTTAAATGCAATCCATTTACCATTACCATTTAACTTTTACAGAAGCAGTACTTCAGATTGAATGATGTGTGCATGTTCTGTCTTTTGTATCCAGTGTCTTTAATTTGAAAGAAAAACTTTTATCATGTGTACACACACACACACACACACACACACACACACACACACACACACACACACACACACACACACACACACACACACACACACACACACACACACACACACACACACACACACACACACAGCATTAAATTAAAAAGAGTAAGGCTTTAATCAAAGTGCGTGGTTGAAGGTTGATGAGTTTCTTGAGAAGGCCAGTTTCACAATAACATTTCCGTCTTTCTTCAGCCAGATGTTGGATAGCTGACTGCCAGACAAAAGCTGAGGGAGTGAAGCCAGGTTACAAGTTTGCTTAACGTGCACACACAAAAGACTTTACTTTCTGCTTGAAATTGATAGAGCTACTTAAAGCGTTGGAGGGCAGGGCAGGTGACAGGATGTCTATCTTCTAGCAGCCTATGAGGTGTCTGACTTTATAAAACAAAACAGAGAAGAAACGCAACAATGTAGATTAGGAAAAAAAAAGCTGGATATGAATCTGGAGGCAGTGGGGCAAGAATTTGGTATTGGAAGCCTTCTGGTTTCATTGGAACTACTGTACTTTCTACCAAAGAAATAATCCTATTATCCATATGAACACTGTTGACATTGTGGGCTGTGGTTTATCCTTAAAATTGGCATATTCTTTCTCAGATCTATACATTGATACTAAGTAGGCTCACACCACAAAAGAAATAAGTTCAGTCAGTCCGAAGGCCAAACAACTCAATCATCCATCATTAAGCCGGTTATTGTGGTTCTTTGTGGAAACACAGTTTGCCGGGGGATGTAAACCTACTCTCTGCCAGTCTTTGCACAAGGCTGTGTGTTAGATTGGTATTTGGGCAGCGCCTTTTAATGGATTTTTTTATGCTCAAAAACCTTTGTAACTTTTTATCATAACTTCAGCTTTGTTCCTGCTCCCACACACCACTGCCTGATGATAGCTTTTGCCTTTATTTGAAGGTTTAAAGAACTGGAATGCTTAAAGAAACGTGTGAGCACGTCTCTGGTACGCACATGATTTGTTGTGGAGGTTTTCTGTGATTCTTTAAAGGGAGAGTTTAACAGACCTGTCACTAAAATCAACTAATGAAATTGTCGACGAAATTGTCGACAAAATTGTACGAGTGGTTTTTTTCAGGGGGACATCTTTTACTAAACTCAACAAAGTAGTTTTGACAACTAAACGTTATTGAGAATGCAGTTTTGAAACAGCAAAAGCACCAAGGGTGTTTAAAACACTATAATGTTGATATACACGTATCTACAAAAGTTGTCAGAACTTTTTGATTCAGAGACTTTGATATTTAACATGTCTGTGGTTTGCAGAAACGTAGGATGCCAACATTTTATTCTGCCGACTTGGTTGGAACAAAAGGTCAAGGTCATAAATCTGAATTATTGCCAAAGTGGAAAGAATAGACAAGTGAGTTGCCACCCTTGCATCTTGCAGCATAAGTCAGAACAGTTAACTGATGGAAGCACTTGCACATATGCCACACTGTTGTCACAGGACAACATTCCAAAACACAAGGTATATGGACTTGAGGTATGGACAAACCTTTATTGAAAAACTATGTAAAATCAGATGTAGAAATGGAAATGTGGGGAAGGAATTAAATCGGACATGCACACAATAAATAATTATTAGTTGGAAAGGCCTATATAGTGTTCAACCCCACCTTAGTTAATGTTGAAGCAGCTATAGTTTATACGTCAACAAAAATAATGGATCACATGCCTACTTATGAGCAAAAGTAGTTGCCTGTAATGTACAACAGGAAATTATCACCCAAATCTGTAGTGCTCGTAAACTCTACCTAGCTTTATGGTGTAATAAATATATTCCCATGCAGACAGTATGGGTGTCTCTTTCCATATTAGCCATCCAACCAGCAAGGTGTTGAAAATGAAATAAAAATCTTGTTTATTCCAGTCTGGTCTCATTGCATCGTCATGGCATGCCCCGTCATTAGTCTGTCACAACAATTAGTTACGGCTGCGTTGCAATGCAAACCAGCAAGCACATTGTACGGATACCTTGTAGCATATTGTGCTAATTAGCTACTTTCTTTGGCATCGAACAGATAATAATCTGGCAAACTTTGGGTTTAAAAAAAACTTTAATCTACGGGTAAGAGATTTGTTTCGCTCCCTCTGGGTTTTGACTTTAAGTGCAGGAAACAGCATCACAATTACAGTAAAAGGGATCACTGTAATTCACTGCTTGTACCTAGTCCAGCTGTTTGGACCCAGCCTTCCTGTTGTGAGACTAGTAGCTTTGGCAGTTTTAATTTGGGTGTTATGTAGTGGTGGTGGTAGTCACACAAAGGAACAGACATTGAAGTGTATCGAAGTTGAATGTGCCCACACATCTTCCTATTCTTTTTTTCCCAATTTCTTTTTATTTTATTTTTTAACAAGAAAACATAACAAATAAAGTAATCATCATACAAATTTGGTCAAATAAAACAACAAACATTTTTTTAGGAATGTTGATCCAGCATAAACACATATATCCTTGACAAAGACAGAAAGTAAACAAAATCAATAAATAACTGAAATAAAGATAAATAAATAAATAAAACATAAACATATTGGGGAGAAATTTACAATTACAGAGGATGCTTACTGAGCTAATGAAGCACAATCTACTCCAATACATGTTATTGTTGGCCATTCATAGCCAAAATATGTACTAAGGGGGACCACTCGTTTACAAACTCATCTAAGGTTTCTTGTAATACATTTGCTAACCTTTCATAGGGAAGAATTGATAATAATTTATCATAACACATTGAACGGCGTGCTGGATAAAGCATGATATTTAGCAATTTTTGACTTTTGACCGGATAAGGAACCCAAACCAAAATACACAGTTTTGGATACATTACCATTTTAAAGCCAATAAATTTATCAGTCTCTGCCACAACAGAGGTCCAACATATCAATGGACATGACCACATAAGATGGAAATAAGTTCCAACCTGTTTTTTCGCACTTCCGGCATGCTGCAGAACACGATTCATCATATTTACTACGTATTTCAGGAGTCACATTTCCTCCTATTCTAATCGATATTTTTGCTTTCCATCCTGTTGATTACACTGAGTCTACACAATGTGACTGAATTCACATCATTTAAGTGGTGAAGGTGTAAGTTTAGCACCCATGTGTTTGACCAACGCTAGCTGCACAGTGCCATCGGATCATTAACTCGATAAAACCTTTTGGCCAAAGTAATGTGATAATGACGAGAGGAGTTTGACTCTACTGCATAGTGAAGCCATGCACCCATAATTGTTCACTTACACAGAACACTTAGGGGTCTTTCACACCTGTAGTTGAATTAATTTGGTCCAGACCAAAAGGGATAAAATGATACATTGTTGCATTATAGTTCTGGTCCAGTTCCTGTTCACGCTGACATTAACAAAAAAACCAATTGCAGTAAACATTAATCATACTGACTGGACAGTTTGGCGATTGTCATTGGCAACATCAGGACCCATGTTGGGAAATCTTATTCAGATTACTGACAGAAGTTTATGCAGCTCTTCAATGCTTCTAATGTGTTTATTATTTTCTTTTTGATAAATCATCATTAATTACATTCTAAGACTGCTAATTGACCACATGTTATGATGAAGTGGGACAAAAACAGTACAAAAGCCCCTTTGCACGCTCCTTGATGCGGGTGCCAACACATATTGTGAACATCGGGACTGCAGGATTGCTGTCAAAAACTTTTTAAAGGAGCAGCTTTCCACCTATTAATCATGGAAAATACGGGCACAGACGTGCTCATATTCATGGCATTAAATACAGATAAACCATGAGATCATTGCCTGAACATGTTACACGAGCAGAGGAATTTATTAGTAGTTTCTCTTCAAATCATCTTTAAATCACATAGCTACTCTCATAAAATCCTTTGTTTGCTTTCCCAGCACAAACAAAACACACCACAGTCTGACTTTGTAGGCAGTCTCTGTTTGCTTTTTTGGTCTGTACCAGGGTTTGATTGACACCTTCCACACAAGCCCAAACAAAACATACTAACTGACCTGAGTTTGTTTATACGGAACCAAACAGGTTAGATGTGAAAGCATCCTTAGATACACAACATCATAGATACAAAGTTGAATTTTCCAAACTCACAGATGTGATCTCTTCATTATCTGATAAACTTCCTCCTCAGGCTGCAAAAGAAAACTGAGATTCACCATTATTGCCTGGGGTAAGGGAGGTAAACAAACAAACAAACAAGAAAGGGGATCAGACCTAGCTGACATTTTATCGTTATCACTGCTTTCATTGGAACATCAGACAGATTTAATCTGATGCTAGCCTTCAGTCAGATACCACAACCAAGCTTTAATGATAGAAATCAGTCCAAAAGGTCTGAACCAGGCTGAGGTAATAAAAGTTTGAATGAGAAGTCAGAGAGTGGAATATGAAGTCTTGGTGCAGGGTGCTACATGAAGGAGGGAAGACCTCCTTTCACCTGAGCATTGGGCTCTTACTTGGTATTAATGGTGTCTATCCACCCACCCAGATGAAGAGGAGCCAATGAGCAAGACACTGATATCATTCCAGCTCTTCTGCTGGTTTATAGATGGCTCTCTCCAGAAGTATAATAAATTATGGTACGTTTAAATCATGCTGTGATGTGTTCAAGGCTCATTGCTTTTGGGTTACATTGCTTTTCGCCAAAAAAAAAAAAAAAAAAAATAGAGTGCTTAACATTACATTTTTTATTTTTTATTTTTTAAACCCCAATGAATCGGACGATGCAAGGCGGGAAACCTGGGCGTGCTGAAACCCGGCATCACAGACTAGCTCTAGGGACGTGGAATGTCACCTCTCTGGCGGGGAAGGAACCGGAGCTGGTGTGGGAGGTGGAGCGCTACCAACTAGATATAGTTGGGGTCACCTCCACGCATAGCACCGGTTCTGGAACCAAACTCCTGGAGAGGGGCTGGACTTTTTCCTTTTCCGGAGTTGCCCAGGGTGAGAGGCGCCGGGCGGGTGTGGGGATACTCACAAGCCCCCGGCAGAGCGCCGCTGTTCTGGAGTTCTCCCCGGAGAACGAGAGGGTCGCCTCTCTGCGACTGGGAATCGTAGGGGAAAGTCTCTGACTGTCATTTGTGCCTATGCACCAAACGGCAGTTCGGAGTACACGGCCTTCTTGGAGTCCTTGGGTGGTGTTCTGGAAAGGGCGCCGACTGGGGACTCCATAGTTCTTCTAGGAGACTTCAACGCTCACGTGGGTAACGATGGAGAAACCTGGAGGGGTGTGATTGGGAGGAACGGCCTGCTCGATCTGAACCCGAGTGGTGCTTTGTTGTTGGACTTCTGTGCTAGTCATGGACTGTCCATAACAAACACCATGTTTGAGCATAGGGAGGTTCATAAGTGTACTTGGTACCAGAACACCCTAGGCCAAAGGTCTATGATCGACTTTGTAGTTGCGGCCGTATGTCTTGGACACTCGGGTGAAGAGAGGAGCAGAGCTGTCAACTGATCACCACCTGGTGGTGAGTTGGATCAGGTGGCGGGGGAGGCTGCCGGACAGACCCGGTAAACCCAAACGTGTAGTGAGGGTGAACTGGGAACGTCTGGCTGAGGATCCTGTCCGCAAGGTCTTCAACTACCACCTCCGGAATAATTTCTCGGAGGCTGGGGACATGGAATCCGAGTGGGCCATGTTCAAATCCTCCATTGTGGAAGCTGCTGCTAGGAGTTGTGGTCGGAAGGCGATCGGTGCCTGTCGTGGTGGCAATCCGAGAACCTGCTGGTGGACACCAGCGGTGAAGGAGGCCGTCAAGCCGAAGAAGGAGGCCTTTCGGGCTTGGTTGGCCCAGGGGTCTGCTATATCAGCAGGCAGGTACCGGTTGGCCAGAAGGGCTGCAGCTGCGGCAGTTGCTGAGGCAAAAACCCGGGTGTGGGAGGAGGCCATGGAGAGGGACTTTTGAATGGCCTCAAGGAAGTTCTAGCAAACCGTGAGACGACTCAGAAAGGGGAAACAGGGCTTTTCTCAGGCTGTGCTCAGCAGGGGGGGAGAACTGCAGACCCGGACTGGGGATATTGTCGAGCGGTGGAAAGAACACTTTGAGGAACTCCTGAACCCGACCAACACGTCCTCTGTGGAAGAGGCAGAGTCTGAAGACTCAGGGGAAGACTCGTCCATATGCCTGGCAGAGGTCGTTGAGGTAGTTAAAAAGCTCTTCAGCGGCAAAGCGCCAGGAGTGGATGAGATTCGACCAGAGATGCTAAAGGCTCTGGACATTGTTACATTACATTACATTACAGTCATTTAGCAGACGCTTTTATCCAAAGCGACTTACAGGAAGTGTATTCAACATAGGTATTCAAGAGAACTACTAGTCACCAGAAGTCATAAGTGCATCTCCTTTCTTAAACAAGCATCTTAAAGCATAAACCAGAGCAAAAGTATACTGCAGAGGCAAGTTACTACGAAAACAATAATTGCAACAGACTAATACGAATATAATAAGTGCTACAAACTACTACGAATAGGATAAGTGCAGTAAACGAATACGAATTCAATAAGTGCAGCGAACTGATACGAATACAGTAAGTGCAACAACTAATACGAATGCAATAAGTGCTACGAGGAAGGCTCAGGGTAGTGCTTCTTAAAGAGGTGAATTTTCAGCCTGCGCCGAAAGATGGGCAGCGACTCTGCTGTCCTGACGTCAGTGGGGAGTTCATTCCACCACTTGTTGGGCTGTCTTGGTTGACACGTCTCTTCACTGTCGCGTGGAAGTCTGGTACAGTGCCTGTGGAGTGGCAGACCGGGGTGGTGGTTCCCACTTTCAAAAAGGGGGACCGGAGAGTGTGCTCCAATTATAGGGGTATCACACTGCTCCAGGGTGCTGGAAAGGAGGCTCCGTCCGATTGTCGAACCTCGGATTCAGGAGGAGCAATGCGGATTCCGTCCTGGACGTGGAACAGCGGACCAACTCTTTACCCTTGCAGGTCTGTTGGATGGTGCATGGGAGTTTGCTCATCCAGTCTACATGTGTTTTGTGGACTTGGAGAAGGCCTTCGACCGTGTCCCTCAGGGAGTCCTGTGGGGGGTACTGCGGGAATATGGGGTACCTGGTTCGTTACTATGAGCCATTCGGTCCTTGTATGACCAAAGTGAGAGCTGTGTCCGGATACTCGGCACAAAGTCGAGCTTGTTCCCAGTGCGTGTTGGCCTCCGCCATTGTCATCTATCCTGTTTGTGATTTTCATGGACAGGATTTCAAGGCGCAGCCGGGGGGAGGAGAGTTTCCGGTTTGGGGACCTCAGAATCACATCCCTGCTTTTTGCAGATGATGTGGTTCTGTTGGCTTCTTCAGAACGTGACCTTCAGCACGCACTGGGGCGGTTCACAGCCGAGTGTGAAGCGGTCGGGATGAGAGTCAGTACCTCCAAGTCTGAGGCCATGGCCATGGCCTCTTCTGGAAAACGGTGGATTGCACCCTCTGGGTTGAGAGTGAGTCACTGCCCCAAGCGAGGGAGTTCAAGTATCTCGGGATCTTATTCACGAGTGAGGGTAAAATGGAGCGGGAGATGGACAGGCGGATCGGTGCAGCGTCAGCAGTGATGCGGGCGTTGTACCGGACCATTTTGGTGAAGAAGGAGCTGAGCCGTAAGGCAAAGCTCTCGATTTACCAGTCCATCTACGTTCCAACCCTCACCTATGGTCATGAGCTTTGGGTAGTGACCTAAAGAATGAGATCGCGAATACAAGCGGCCGAAATGAGCTTCCTTCGTAGGGTGGCTGGGCTCAGCCTTAGAGATAGGGTGAGGAGCTCAGACATCCGGAGGGAGCTCGGAGTAGAGCCGCTGCTCCTTCGCGTCGAAAGGGGCCAGCTGAGGTGGCTCGGGCATCTGATCAGGATGCCTCCTGGACGCCTCCCTTTAGAGGTTTTCCAGGCACGTCCAACTGGTAAGAGGCCCCGGGGTAGACCCAGAACACGCTGTAGAGATTATATATCTCGTCTGGCCTGGGAACGCCTCGGGGTTCCCCAGGAGGAGCTGGAAAGTGTTGCTGGGGAGAAGGACGTCTGGAGGACCCTCCTTAGCTTGCTGCCCCCGCGACCCGGCCCCGGATAAGCGGAAGGAAATGGATGGATGATTTTTTTAAAAGGAGAGTGCTGGATTCTATGATTATAAAATAAAAAGAGAAAAATAACGACAAATTATGGAGCAATATAACTGCAATGGAGTGCTGCAAGGATGACGTAGTTTTGTAATCCCGGAAGTTAGCATTGCAGTGGTTCCCTCCACAAAACGCAAATTAGATTTTTCCATTGGATTTTAGATTTTTGCAGAAAATAAGCTTTCTGATAAACAAACGTCTACGATACTTAAACGTTTTGTCCAGCAAGATAATCTTCACAAATAAACACCACTTTTATGATTTTTGAAGGGTCAATGCTATACCACTCAGAGTGAAAAGCTAACATTAGCAATACACAAACTACACCGCGGTAGTTTACATGATCTTAGGTATACACTAAGGCTATAATGGCGGAGATTTAGCCACTTATAAGCAACTGCCATTTTTAAGACACCTAAAAGCTTCAAAATTAATTTTTTAAATAGATATCTATGCTTTTTGGATTATCACAAACAGACACATTTGATTAAAGCAAATAGCGCCACAAAATCCTAGTAAATCTTTGTAATCTTCCCACCTTGATGTTCGCACAAACTGTATGGCAAAATTTGAGTCCCTTCTCAACATCCATTAAAAAGCAGTTGCATAAGCAACATCCATTTTTTGTGTACTTTCACTTTCCACTTTAGTGTACTTTTCACAGTTCGCAAACTCCACCTCTTCTTTAATTCTGTTTACTTGCAGATTACAGCCGTGTGTAAAGCGTAGCCTATACTGCCAACTTCTGATGAAACTACGCAGCATATTTTTTTGCTGCGAACCAGTTGATGGAAACAAGCCTTCTTTTCATTTTGCTTTTTGGCGACATTTAAAAAGTTTCCTTATAATCTCCACACTTGATTGGAAACACAGCTCATTTTGTGATGAGACAACTGGAGCTGAAAGGGCACAGCGATGTCATATTAGTCCTTTAAATCATGTAACTGCCTTGCTTTGTGCTGGAGATGAGCCTGAACAAGCTCAAACATTAGCACACTTTGCTCAAAATGAAGTACTTATTGTGCTGTGCACCATTAGCCCCCTGTCATTACAAACATCTGGCCAATCCACTATTTTCAAACAAAGGATTCATCATTACCATTCAGTTAATGTCCTCAGAATACTTGGGAAATTATTCATTCTCACATAATAACTCCCCAAAATAAAAAAGGTTCTGAACAGATGAGCATTAGTCTGTGTGGAAACGTATACAGCTGGTTTAGGGGGGAAAGAGGTTATTTGCTATATGAATAATAATAATAATACGACAGCAAAGATTTTCTTTTTTACCAAGTTCAAAGCTAAATCCCATGCGCACCTTCATGCTGTACCAGAACACACAAACACACACCTTGTATAAAAGCTTTTGAAAGCAGCAGGACAACTGCTTAGAGAGGAGAAAAGGAGGAAAAACTGACACATCTAATTTTCTTTTCTGTGTTTAAAGGTGAGACTGCCTGATGACACAGAGGTATTATTCAGGTATGGATTAGCATCCATTAGTTCATGCTTTAATAGCAATCTAGTGTGTCTGTCATCAGTTCAACTGCTGTGTGACAAAGAATTTACCTCCACATGTCATTTTCCCCGTGAGAAAACTTTGCTGTTGTTTTTGAGCAAGAGTCATTTGTAAAATCAGAGCATGGATTGGGAAAGTTATGTACAGGTCATCATGAAATTATCAATCACTGCACCTTTGAGTTACAAACTGATTTTTGTAAGCACTTTTTTTGCTAGTCAGCTTAATTTTCAACACGGCATCATCAAATGACGAGATGGAACCAGTGTGTGTGTGTGTGTGTGTGTGTGTGTGTGTGTGTGTGTGTGTGTGTGTGTGTGTGTGTGCGCGTGTGCGTGTGTGTGTGTTGCACCATTGGTAGGCTGCATGGAGCAAAGCCCCACTGCAATCAGTTTTTTAATTTCCCTGAAATCAAATTACATGGAAGGGCAACACCCGGAGCACTGGACTATGGGAAAGTCATCTTGGAGATTATAAATCGACCCTGAGTTGTGCCAACGTAGAAGTGCATGTAGTCAGTGCGTGTCAATGTATGTCAACATGCATGCATATGTGTGTAATGTATATCCAACAGTAAAATCAGCCACACTGGGAGCAGTCGGGGTAATGACATGCGTAATAAGTCTCAATGGAAAACTAATGTCGTTGATGGATGCTCAGCAAGAAATCAACCCTGTAACAGTTTGCCGACTGTTTTCTGTAAACTCCTCACAATACTGTACCCAATTAATTAGGTCATTGATAAAAAAAAAAGACTATTAGCAGCAGATGCCCTGCTCCATAATTTGTATCGATCTGCTACAATGAGCTTATGCATGCTCTCCTCAAAATTGCTTTTCCCTCTGCAGCAAAGCAAGGCACTGGATTCAAATGGAATGCTTTGTGTATCGATATTGGACCCCCTTCTACTTTTAATTAACTTCACTTTTGTGTTTGTGGTTCGCTCCATCATCTACGTGTTTGTCCAACCAACCGACTCTGAACTATGTATTGATTCCCTTCGCTCCATTTCAGTACTAGGGAGAACGGCGCACATACAAACAGACGCCCTAAATGTTGATGATATACGTATACAATGCACATGATAGGGAAAGGTCAAATGGTATCTCGGCTGAACCAAATACAGCTTGGGACAGAATTATTCCTATAATGCTGTTTAAATAATTTGCTTATAGTAATCAAGTAGCCGTTTTGGGTCTTTTCAACATGACAACATATGGGGAAAAAAATACTAAATTAGGATAAATCCATCTCTTTTTATTTACTTTACTCCCATGATACATTACCTAGCTGTCTGTTCCAGCTGGTTACATGAAGCTGGTGCTGTGTGCACATTAACCTCAAGACAGATATTTATTCTCCACAAATTTTCCCCAAACAAGGGCTTTGCAAAGTTTATGAGACACTACCAAAAATTAGTTCAAGCAGTGAAACATGATGTTCCCCGGTCTACCTTGTGTAGTTTACTCAAACGAGGAGAAACAGTCACGGCTGCTCGCAATTCAGAAAAAAAAAACTATGCACGGAAATCTAAATTTCCCGTGCATTGCTAAATAAGACATGTTCAGGCGACCAAATAATTTTAAATGTACTTTCATGAACTGAAAACACACTGAGAATGGTTCTTAAAAGAAAACACAGACAACTCCCTGACCAGACAAACTGTGGTAGTGACCTGTCAATCAAAAGGTAGCCCAGCCCTGAAGCATACCCTGCTTTATGGTCTATTTTACTCCAAAGTGGACCATCATTTACCATGTTTTATCATGTTGTATTGAAGAAGACTTCAAACTAGAGATTGAGACCATACACTCATGTTTACAATGTTTACTGGGGGAATAAATCAAATGAGAAGTAGGGTCATTTTCTCATTTCATTCTATGCAATCATTCTTCTTTTTGCAACCACAGGAGTCGCCCCCTGATGGACATTAGAAAGAATGCAAGTTTAAGGCACTTCCGCATTTGTTTCACCTGTCAGACCTGGAGGTCGCTGCCTGTGTTAAATCTGCCCTCGTACAGTACAACACTCTATTGTAGTGTATTCATACACAGTACAGTAAATAAATGTGTACAGTACTGTCATTTGAAACAGCTGCACTGTATTTTGAATCAGTCAATGCAAATCAGTAAAAGCAAAGCTGTCCGTTTCTTTATTTTGTATTCATGTCATGAAAATAAAAATGTAAATTCCATGGTAATCTGCATGAAACATAAATAATGCAAATAGGCTATAATAATCATAAATCATAATTATAAATGGTTTACTCAGTAGGAAAGTTGTGGGCTGTAAGAGTTCAAATATAATTCTCTTTGGCTTTGCCACTGCAAGTTAACCCTTTCATTTTACATATATAGCCAAAGGAAAACTATTGATTAGTGCAGCTTAAAAGATTAAAACTTATTCCTCCCATAAACTCAAAGGTAGCAGCGTTTCCACCTTCCACAGGAGTAAACACTGTACCTCTGGTCTAAGTTCTGTACCTCAGCATTTTTGCTGTATCTGTCACATAAAATGTTGATTTCTGTTTAATGAGACTTAGCTAGCTCCAATACCTCAGCTGCAGATCAAAGCCTAAACACAGCCCACACATTCTGGTCTCACATTTGTTTTGATCAATTTTTTATTTATTTCTCTGTCTTTGAAAAAAAAGTTACTCAATGGGCTTCTAACTATTGAGAGAAAAAAAGTAACATCTTTCACATTTACTGCAGAGGGACGTTCTTTGCTCTCTAGTTTCCAGAGCTGATGAGGCTTTTAAGGGAGCACTGTAGATCACCCGAGGGCTTTATTTGGCGTAAGGGAGAAGGATAAGACCTGCTCACTACCTGGGATTGTATCGAAGCACAAGGTTCATATACAAATGAGTGCATGTTTGTGGAAAGGAGGACAGAAGGGATTCAGCTAAAGAAGTTCTGAGAGGACGTTTCGGAGAGATTTAAATCAATCATCATGAGCTCTGTGAGGAAATCAGAAGGAAACAGCTGATTGATGGATTTGGACCAAGATACAGTATGTTCAGGCTTTTCGGAAGTCGCTTTGTGTGTACGGCGTTTTAACCAAATCCTTCAACATTTAGGCTGTGACTTGCTTTGAACCCCAGGAATTTTCATGCCATTGATCCTCGGCTTGGAGAAAAGCTTTGATAAAATTTTTTGTTTAATTGGCCTATTGGTTTCTGAGCTTAAGAAAGCTACTGTCTAGGATTAGTGGAGGACATAAAGGAAACAATCTTTTCCTCATGCAAAAGGCTACAAGGCCAGGAAAACGCCCCCTTCTTGGAAATTAAACTTTGTCACACAAATTAAATTCTCGTAACGGTTATATTTAGCAGCATTCATGCTGACGAACTTGCAGACTGACTTGGCTTTCCCACGTAACTTTAGTAGAAAGTAGTCAAGTCCTGCATGCCAGTGAAAAATGTAATCAAAAATGTTTGTGTATTAAATCTGTCTGTTATTGCCTGAAACAAACCTGATACCTCAAACCTCTACTTATTGTCTGTTACTCAAAATTAAATGAATATTCTCTACCTCTTTTAAAAAAAGACGTAAATGTTATAACATACAGGTTTTTGTTTTCACCATTGCAGATTATGAAACTTCACAGGTGTGTAGTTGAGAGTAGGGTGGTTGGAACTAAGGAAGGGGCCATTGGCTTTTCTCCTCTGGCCCAATTTAGGGTTGCATCTGGTGTGATCCCATCCAAAGATGCTCCCAAGTTTTAAATAAGGCAATCAGTCACGGATACAATTATTGTTTTAGCAGGGACAACAAACATATTGCCATCGACATCTGTGTAAATTAATCTTTTCGTTTCTAATCTTTTTAATCAAGGGGCAACTTTGGAAATCTGTCAGCTGACGTGTATCGCAAGAATCGTAACACCTTGATGATAAATCAGTTGTTAATAAACCGACCAGTTTAAAACAGATGTCATGTAGGGTCGGGGGGCGGCTGGTTTATACAATCTGCCTCGCAGAGCAAGATCACCGTTGTAGATCGCGTTCAGGCCTTTAGTCTGCATTGTAATGTTTAATAATCCACAAACAACTGAGGAGGAACACAAATTGTAGTAAACCCAAGCTACTGCATGAAACAAGAAATGCTGCACTAATTTGGCATGCTGTACATTGTGAACAAGAAGAGTTTAAAAAAACAAGATTATTTCAACCGATTGGTTACAAGGAAAACCCATTATAAGTGCTGAAAAGCCATTCCTTTTTTGTGGTGATAACTTCGTCAACACTGATGATGGGATCTAGAAATACATTTGTCGATCGAACAAAAAATAAGTGTCAAAGAGTGTGAGCTCGGCTAACACCTGCCTTCTCTCTGACAATATGAACACCTGCGTAGGGTATTTTAATCTTTTTTTTGTTGCTGATTACATTTATGTGCCTCCATATTGCAACATGCTAACTGAATACACACATTGAGGATTGAACAAATCACCACCCTCGCCACCTGTTCTCAGCAGAGCCTATAGAATTATAAAAGTCAGGTTTTGACAGGTGGGACGGATTGATTGTTGTTTTATTCACTAAACAACAGTGTTTTTAATTATTCTTTCTATTAAAAAACTGTAACACTTTTTCTTATATTCAATGGCTCAAAGTTTTTTTAACGTTGTATTACGGATGGGTCACCAATGTGCTCTGTAGAAAGGCTATTTAAAAGGGTAGTTTTGTTTGAGCCTCCCAAAATGTATATGACCATTACACAAAATATTCATATGACTTTCTTCTTATCTGCGGACATTATACATTATGTTAGATTAGGTTCAGGCATAAAAATGACTTGGTCAAGGGACGGAAACAATCGTGTTTATCGTCACAGAAGACCAACATTGACAGCATCCACCAACACCTCTCCCTTGAGTCGTTCTGCAGCACCAACAACATCTACAGTAGCTACTTCTGCCTTTGCTTCATACGGATAAGAGTCTTGCATAACTGTAGAATAGGTCATTGCAGGCATTTGAACACACAAACGTAAATTTAGTCCCGGTAAATGCCTTGTTAATCTGACTGTAACCCTTTCTGGCTGAAAGTCTGTAGCTAGCTTGACTAATGGCACTCTGTGTGTACATGAGAGTTTCCCGGGAATTGCCCTATCATCCGCATGTCAAATTACCACTTTCACAGCCATTGGCAGTTTGGCCGCCAGTTATTTACAGTAGTTTGATTCATTTTTTTCACCATCCACATTCCAAGAACACATGCCCTACTTTGCCTCTGATTGGCTATAAATTGTTGCCTTCTTTGCAGAAGTTTATTGCTGATGAACAAGTTTGGTGGAAGTTTGGGAGGTTTAAGTATTTGCAAGTTTTCTCTCATTTATAACTAGAAATAAATCTTTGCCAGGTGTGTACCCCCCAATCTAGACACTAATGTTCTGTAAGGTGTCCTATAACACACTTCTAACTAAAAAAACAAGCAGCAATGTATGCAAGCAATCGTCTTGAAGTTGTATATTTCATACAATCTTGCCAAAGATTACCAAGCTGTCTGCCCGTGAAGCGACACTCTAGTTGCTGCAAGGTAAAGCATAGTGCGTGTACTGGTAGTTCTGTTAGCTATTAGCCATTAGCCAAAAACACCATCCACAACAATACAAATGAGCAAACTTTTTCCCCCAAGGTGTTGCTGGGCGCAGAGAAGCGGCTGTGGTTTGAGGATGCGTTCAGCTGTGTTATGAGGTTAAGAGTAGTGAGTGAGGAGTCCGAAAACAGTCAATGGAAGTATAAAAACATGCAATAAAATGTTTTTTTGAGAAAGTGTGAGTCACTGCAACAAGTAGAGGTCCTTAAACAATTGTTCAAAACTGGCCGTCCAAAATTTAAGCTGTGTGTTGCAGCAGAATGCAACATTAGTCGTGGACAGACAAAGAGGTGCACACTCACTCACAGATGCGCACATGCAAGCGAACGATCACATGATCCTCATGGCGGAGGTAATAATAATAAATACAATGTCCCGACAATGTTAGGAAAATTTATTTTTAAAATCATGCTAATGCACGTTGGCCTTATGATTGGAAACAAAATTACACACTGATGGAGATTCCATTTTTTCTTGTGGTGTCATAATTAAACTTACCATAAATGTTGATTGAGGTTGATTGCTCAGTGATTAAAAGGAAAAGTTCCTATCAAAAAAGTTGCCAACCACTATATCAAAGGCATTTTTGCTCCTTGTCAACATGTCAGCAGTAGCCAGGGAGAGTTGAGAATGACAACCTGCTGACAAATAGATGAAGCATGACTGAAGTTTTTCAATTTGTCGCTTGTCCTCCATGTCACTATGTGAGCTTGAGTGTGTTTACAATTTGTCAATTCTCATAGCAACTGTGACTGAAACAACACGCTGACAAGAAAACAGCAAAAACCTGAAGGGTTCATGAAGGACTGAGTGTTTGTGTTGACATTAAAAATGTCCTGCGCCCAGATTTATTTCAGAAAGGCGTCATCCATGTCTGATTTACACCTGGCATTAGCATGCATCACCAGTACCAACCATGAAATCAGATTGCTCTTCCTCAATAAAATGCAAATAACTACCTCCAGCGTAACAAACTCCTCTCATGTCTGATGCAAATGTATTTGACTTTCATTGGCCTTTTGCAAAGATCTTGTAATCAGAGTTGGGATGGAACACAGCGTGCAGCTTACCTTAAACTTATCTCACTGATTAGTACACTGCAGGTAATAAACTGGCCACTCAGGCTTTTTATGCTTCAAAAAGCACTCTCAGAACCAGTGTAGCACTCAATTTGACTGTCTGGGTTGAGTTTGATGTTTGAAAAGTATCGGAAATAAAACATTTCTTGTCAACAAGAAAAAAAGAAAATCTGACATCAATTGCAGTTTCAAGCTGAAGGAAGAAGCACCTTCAGAGGGAGAAGATGGGATGAATGTAATCTTAGTTTGATGTTTGTTCAGACCTTCAGGGTTCCGAGACAATAAATTCCATCCCCTGACAGTTCCTCCAGCATCGAGTTGAGGTCGACATTTTGGGGTTTTAGTGAGATGTCTTGAAAACTATTGGATGGATTTCAGTGAAATTTGGTACACACATTCATGATCCCCAGAGGAGGAATTGTGATAACTTTGATCTCTCAAGTGAAGACAAGTACGTGGACACATAACAAGCCAAAAGAGAAAGTAAGACAAAGACAAGAACAAAGGGGATAAAAATAAACTGAGAAACACCACATGGGTTTAAACCGATGGCTTCGTAGTAAACAAGAGGCAAGAAAATGGAAGTCCAGTAGAAGTTGTGTTTGCAGATGGATGTGTTTGTGTCTTCAGTCTGCGATAGAGATACTGATCACTATACTCGCGATACTGAACATACTATGGACTGACAAATCACAGTTCAAACCTCTTCAATCTAACCGCAGTAAACTGCAGAGGGCTGACAGAAAAACAGGCTAACTCAGTCAATAATGATCTTGGGTCACATAAAAAAATGCAAATTCCAAGATCCAACAGTATTTTAAATAAGACTAAATAAAAATTTGAATCACGCCATTTTCGTAGCTCCACCGAGAGCATTATATTTCACACGATTTAATCTGTATTTATTTTCCAAATGCAATAGTTTTATACCAACGTATTGTTCGGTTTGTCATGCGGACCGAACCGAAAGCCACGAACCGAACGGTTCAATACAAATATGTGTAATGTTACAGTGTAGAAATGAATTTAACGGGACAAGTGTGTCCTATCTCAGGTTGCTAGTTGTAAGACTCCTTCTCTACTCACCCTCAGCTCCATAGGGCGATCCACCTCTTTGCCCATTTTTAGGATTAGCCAGGTGTTAGGCTAAGTCAACACTGCCACGGTTCACAACGGCTCTTCAGAAAACTATGGTTTACGTTACAGAGGCTACTACCCAAAATTCTTGGGTTTTGGCTGATGCCATCTTGGTTTTTGCAAGAAGTCATCAGGAGTGACCATATTTGGATACAAAGGAGGGGCTTAGAGATGCTGTTAACCGCTCTGTTAGCGGCAGCGACTTATCAATCACACAGTAGTCCCGCCCTAAGGCATACCCTGCTTTATGGTCTGTTTTACCCTAAATGGGACCATAATTTACAAATGAACTGAAATCATGCTGTATTGAAGAAGACTTTAAACTACCGATTGAGACAATAAACTCATGTTTACACAACCCCACTTCAAAACTTCCGAACTATCCCTTTAAGGAAATTTTAACACACACACAGACTATGGCAGTGTTCCCACTGAGGCCGCTGGCTACTGTCACACATGGTTCATTATCTTGAAGGATCATCATTATTCTCCCCGTGGTTACAGTACAGGCTGCAATCCTCAGCAGATGAGTGCGTGCATGTGTTTATCTGCCCATGTGTGAGAGGAAAAGTTCGTAATATTATCATGATACATTACACCTCTCATTCCAACTTGTGTTCGGCGGGCAATAACAAGTCGCTCTTGAACACCTCTTTTGTTTCAGGCCCTTAAGGTGCCGTTTGCTCCTGCAGCACCTATTGGAAATGTCTGCTCAGTGGGCTTAGGGCACGGACATAGAGGAGCATCAGCACCTCAAAAGACTGTCCCTGATCATTCAAGACACACAATTCACTTTTACTGCATCAGCACTCCGTGATGCTATAAAACTCATTTTGAATAGAGGGGAGCACTGAGGTAGTCATTCATAATGGATAATGAACCCTCCAATTCATCTCTCTTTCACTGTCCCTCTGCCGTCCTCTGTCTTTCCTTCTCTCTCCCCTCTTTTTTCCATAATGGATAAAACACTGTTGGGATGAATATTTGTAGTGTTATCCTTGTTTTATTGAGCAGAAACGGTGGAGATGGGCAAGAATTGTGCTGCCTCAGCTCCAAGCAACGCGGTGTGTAAATCAGAGCTTACAGCAGGAGGAGGCTCATTAATGTGGATGAAGTGGGACAGATGCACTAGGCGAGGCCTGGGTGAGTGTGGAGACAAAGCAGGAAAAGTTGTTAGCGGAGGCCGTAACTAGGCATGAAAAATGCATTTGGTGAGCCGATATTGAATTAAATACTTTTAAAGTGATAGTTTTCCACCTTTAGTATTACCTGCAGGGTTCCCTCAGCAGCAGATTCGATAAGTGCGTATGCCCATTATGAGAAAAAACGCTGTGCGTCTTTAGTCATGAGGTGAAGCAGGATAGCTTCATTGATTAGCTAAATCTTGTTTTGTTTTTCTCATATGTTTTTATAAATTACTACTTTATTATTATTTTTTTCATCATAGAAAAAATAAAGTTTAAAAAATAGAGTTTGAACTGACAGCTCTTATAAATGCCCTTCAGTGGCCACCAATTCTCTGAAGATGCTTATGATTTTGTGGATTGGATTGTTTCTGTAGTGATGCCTGATTGCATAAGGGCTGATTTTTGCACCATATGTCTGCATATTGCCTCTTTTAAATCCATCCAGAAATCACAGGAGCACAGAGATGCGATTTGCTGCGCAGCCCAATTAAGTGTGCATTTCATCCTTAGCGAGTGCTTTGAAAATTACAAGGTTTATTATTTTCTTATTTGTGCATTTATAAACACTCGGGGTGGATTATGAGCCTTATGCTGTCTGCATTTGCAACACAAAAAGGAGCGTCATCATCCATTTTTAAAACAAGTTTGTCATCAGTCCTGTATTCACGCTAGCTTTAATAGTGAGCGTTAAGTATGCTATAATACACAAGATGTACCTTATAAATGAAATTGTGATTCTAAACTTTTTAAATGTGTTTTAGGTGGCAGGGAAAACAAGCTGTATTCCCCCCTTACTCTGCATAATTTAAGTTTTATGGACAATGTTAGCAAACAATTACAAATCCAGCAGAGAGGGACCACTATTAGCATTTTTTTCCAATTGTCTGCCCACTTGACAACTGTGAAGCCCAACTTTGGCTGTACCTTTAGCTTTATTTTGGTCTCCATAACCTTTTGTGTGAAATATTTGCTTCTTTGTGTTCCACAGTTTTCTCCAACTGTAGTTGCCAACTTTGTCTGTCGTTGTGGAGGTAATTTAAAGTGGATTTATACGAGCATATGTACTGATGTAATAAACTGCCTGATGCAGTCAAAAAAACTGTCAAATCTAAAAGTATTCTCAATGACCTTTGTACTGTAAACATACATATTCTGTGTTTTGTAAAGACTATAGATACATGATAGATCCAAGGGAAGTCTAAACTTTGATGAAAAATTATTTAGAATATTTCTACAAGCTGCTGCTTTGGCTGTTGCGATTGATCCAACCTGGCAACCACGTTTACATGCACATGTACTGAATCTTTTTTCACTAAAATCCTATTAGCATATTTCCCGTTATAGAATTTTTGATGTGACAGACCCTTTATAAAAAAGTGGCCGCTGGATGTCCACTCAACTGCCAGCATCACAGCACCGTAACTAGGCAACACCTCGCTCAATCGGCTGCTTTTCAGCGAGAATTGTGCAGAGCTTTGAAACTTTGCCATATTCCCATGTGAGTTCTTTTTTTGCAGGAGCGTAAAGGGAGAATGTCGCCGAGACTAGAGCCGAGAACGGTTGGATGACTGGCCGATACTATCACACATTCAAAAAGACATTCTAGCTACGCAGCCATTTCATCAAGCATTCAGCGGTTTGAGTGACTGGTTTGACTCCACCTTCGCTGCCACTGAGAACCTGTTTTAATAAAAAAATGCGCCTACATACTGTAGAAACACAGAATCTCTTTTGAAAACCGGGGCCATAGGAAACATACTGTAGGCCCTGAAACAAGGCAATAAAACACTTCCTTTTCCTAACACAATTAATCTGGTTTAACAAGCCAAGCCAAATTGCCTGCAGCCTGAATATTATGTTTCTGCTGCACCCTAAAAAGCATCATTAAAGAATGGCAAAAATAACACTGGAAGGGAGGCGATGCGTCTTATTATTCCACTGACAGGCCATTGATTGGGGATTAGGTTTATGTTAGTGTGTGTGTGTGTGTGTGTGTGTGTGTGTGTGTGTGTGTGTGTGTGTGTGTGTGTGTGTGTGTGTGTGTGTGTGTGTGTGTGTGTGTGTGTGTGTGTGTGTGTGTGTGTCTGTGTGTGTGTGTGTGTATGTATGTTCATGGCTGCCTTTATGAGAAGCAAAAATAATTGCAGCTATAATTGTTTTTTGGGTCTACTTTGATAGGAATAAGCATTGTGGATCAGGTATGAGACAATGACAAACAATGTTTTGTTGTTTACAGCGATGTCAAAGCGTTCTTGCTTTAACGCATTTGTCGAGTACTTTATGTAGAATATTGTACTAAGAAAGTTTTTCTAATAAGTGCTTTTCTCTGGTTTGGTTTGCAAGATTTAATTTATTCCAGTGTTGTTTTGGAGGTTATCTGCTCCGTGCTGTGTTCCTCTACACCATCAGCCTCCACATTGTGCTTTCTGGAGAGGGAAAAAAATCATGAATATGACTCAGGAAACTTGTCATGGTGATTCTTTTACATTATAGCGATTCGAGGGCAACTAAGTCGCCTAATTTAACCGCTTAACCGCACGCATTTCGCCCTCAAATGTCAGCTGCTGAGGTAAAGCAAACACCTTGTCAATACGGTAACTTTTTTTTTTTACATTTGTTATCGAGCTAATTGGAGTGACCCCGTGTGACTTTCACACATGTAGATGTGTGCCATTATTCATTTACCAGATGGCAACGGCACCAATTAAAACCATAATTTTTCATATCAGTCAAGGCACAAAAAATAGGGAGAAGATGACACAATGGGGTTGTGTATCACGCTCACTTTCCCTCCCTCTGTAATCTTGGTTGTCTCATCTTCTCTGTATCTGTAGACTCTTTAGAGAGGTTCTTCCTGTTCAGATCAAGGCATCACTTTTCCCTTAAAATAATTATGCCACGATATTGTTTAATTGTCTCTCATATTTCTTCAACTAACCTCTTTCGTCTGTCAGCCAATATTTGCGTTGCTGCCTATATTATTGCTCATATTATTTATTTTTGCTCTGTTTCTGCCCTTTTTTACAGCATATTGCTGATAATACAAGCTCAACACTTCCAATATTTGTTTCAACTTCAAAGACTCTAGATTTAATATGACAGAATGCCTTAATTCCTAACATGGCTTCTTGTGAAACACTAGCAGGACCGCTTTAAGTAGGGCGACGACTTATGGCTTTCGTTAGCCATCTGTGTGTTCGTTCCATTAAGCTTTCAGAAACGAGAAAATAACTCACATTTTCAATTTGTCCTTCCTGCCACCAGAAAACTACTTTGCCGGGAGGATTGCCTGTGGCAGCTCCGGGGGGAGGACCTCGTCCTAAGTGCCAGCCCGCCGGGACTCTCGGCGATTGTGTTTGCGCTGGTTGAATGCTGAATGTGGCTAACCGCTAACTGATGGTCGGTCTCCCGAGCTGACTTCCCTCCTCCCGGCAAAGTAGTCCCCTTGTGGCAGGGTGAACGAAACAAAGTTTTGGGTTATTTTCTTGTTACCTTGGATTTAGTCCAATAAACTAACTATCAAAACGTGTACCTTTAACGTGATTAAAAACCCCAACAAACAAAGGACTTTCAACCACGAGACCGGTGTTTTACACTGCAAATTAAATGAATACATGCCTTTATTATGAGCTATGCCCTCTGTGTGGCTACATTTCATATTGTATTTTATCTAGAAATAAGCTGCTTCCCTGTATGGTGGACAACACTGTTTTCTTTTGGGGGGGGAAGTTCAGCTCATGGCGTCACTATCCACTAATTCACCATGGAGTCAATTCAGCTAAGACTCCTCTCATATTCCTCAACTCTCCTATTGTGCACTATGTCAATAAATAAAATAAAAAGTTAGTATCTCTTGCAAATAAGCCTCTCCTGATTGTACAGTTTCTGTGTGGCAGAGAAGTGTATTCAGTTACAGTTTTTCTCAGTTGTTAACACACAAAAAGCGAAAATTCGGCACAATTTGCACAACCTTCACTTCATGTACCAATCGCTCGACCCAATTTGGCACTACTTCACACTCCCTTATCTGCATTAGACTCTGACTTTCCTTCTTTACACTCTGATGTCAATTACACATCACCTTGTTGTCAAAACACTACACACAATGTTCAGTTGTTGCACACACTTCTCAAGTAAAATCTCAAAGCATCAACCTACAACACACAAATATTCAAATCTCTAAACATTCAGGTCTGTTGAGCAATTTGCAATCAGGACTGCAGCATAAAAGTGCCTCGAGCCTCTGTTTTGTTTGGTGAACAATGGAGAACTTTGAAGAGATCGACAACCAGAGAAGGAGAGGGGTAAGAGTGAGAGGAGGAGGAGGAGGAGGAGGAAGAGGAGGAGAAAGAAGAAGGAGAAGGGTCATCTCTAATGAGATTCGGGCCACTGTGGTAGACCATGTGTTCAACCATGGTTTGAGCATGAGGGAGGCTGGCCAGAGGGTCCAACCAAATCTCAGCCGCTTCACAGTTGCTGCCATCATTAGAACCTTCAGGATGGAGAACAGGTACGAAATCTATTTGCCTCGTGTGCTGTAATACTGCATATCAATAGAATACAGTGTGCTCACAGTATTTGTATTTTGCAGGACTGAAAGAGAACCACACCGTGGAGGAAGAACACACACTTTCACAGCCGAACAGGAGACTGAAATTGTAAATATGGTTCGTGAGAACAACGCTATCACACTCCGACAAATACAAACTAGGATCCTGGCTGACCACGCTACATTCAGGAACGTCCAGACCGTCAGGCCGGTTTACAGTACTGTACTGTTCTCTGTGTGTACCGAAATAAAACTTTTTTTGCTGCATATTTGTGTGCTGTTTTATGTTTGACTATGAAAAAAGTAGGCCTACACTGAGACATTTTACAAAAGGAGAAATGGCTCATTCTCCAGAGTCGTTGTCATTCATATGGTGTGTTCCATTTCTATGATTGTGTTTTCAATTTTGCACTTCAGTGTGCTGTAAATGCTTGGTAGTGTGCAGCAAATGCTTAGTTGTGTGTACTCAATGAATGGTATGTGTGTGTCATTTGAAAATATGGCTGTGTGTACCAAATGAAAACACGAGTTCCATTTTGTGAACAGTTAAGAGGTTTTCAGTTTTGTGTGTGCAGTTTTGAGAAAGCCGTTATTGTTTTGAGAAACGTGTGTTAACAATTGTGAAAAACTGTAAAACCACCTCATGTTACAAATTGCAATTTTGTGAAATTTGTGAGAGGCTGTTTTGAACATCGAATGATTTATTTTATTTTATTAAAGACACAAAACAGCCTACTTAACAAACACAAACAGCATCTCTTGTTTTGTTTCCTGGGTAAAATAGGACACTTGACAGGTGACTGCACTTGTGTGTGAGGCCACGCAGTCGTATAAAAACGTTGATAGAATTGAACACAAAAACACAGCAAATATGAGATGTTGCCTCTTGTAAGAGTAGAAATATAATCAGAAAGTATTTATTTACCTTAAAATTGTCATCCTGAAAATACACAATAGACCAATACCCTTAGCAATGCCTAAGCAGATTATATTGTGATGGACAGGTGGGGGAACAAAGGAAGACCATGAATTTGTCCATGAACATTAACAAAACTTGATACTAGCCCTCTCTGTTGGATGATGAGTGTGTGGAGCAATCATCCACAGACAAACAACAAGCATCATAACGAAGAAACACTGAAGAAACATACTTTTGTATGGGGATAGAGGGAGTGCATATCTAAAGACATCCATCTGTAGTAATATATATCCATTTCTTAGTCAAACATGCATTTGCTTAATTTGAAGCTTTTGAAGCGATGCGACAAACAACAGCTGTACAGCAGGATATGAAGCAATGTGTAAAGACAAGGGCTATTTAAAATGGATTGTGTGGAAAATAACATTCTACTTTATGGTTCTGGTCGCTCATAAACAATCACTTAATCAAGCTGATTTAATTTCCTGCCACATGCTTCTTTTTTCTTGCCGTCTCTTTTTTTCCCCTTTTCTCCTGTGGCGTTTGACACTAATTAAAAAGAAAGCATTGGCACGGAGCTCATACATTTAAAACTAAAATAGTCTAAGTTTCTCCCATCCCTCAGAGGGATTGATGTGTAATCAAATACAGCATTAACAATCTTAAAGGATTAGTTGTTTATTTGAACTTGGGTCATATTTTTGTAATTGCAATGTGAGATCTGGGAACATGGGGAAATTCCAATGTCCAATTCTGTACAAACAAAACAGTGAGTCACTGTCAGCTTGTCTGCTTTAGCAGTGAAACGATACAGATATTCTCCAAGACAGACAATTACAGATAAGGAGAATGATAAGATCTGATAAGATACGCCTCTATTGATCCCAAGAGGGGAAATTCAGGTGTTACAGCAGCTCAAGGACAGAATAAGTACAGATAGACAGAATAAGATACAAACAAAAATGACAGTACCCGTGACCGATTCTTAGACTAACAGTGCAGTTTTGTTCTAAGTAACGTGCGTGGTGGTAACATTTTTGCATGATATGCAAACCTAGTAAAAAATATAATAAAGTATATAATAAATATATAATAAAGTATAGATTGTATATGTTATTTAAGTGTAATATAGTATAAAGTGATGTAGTTCCAGTAAAACAATACAAAGTATGGTACATTATTATTATTATTATTATTATCAATACATACAATAAACTTTCTGGGTAGGATGATGGTACTGGACATGTTTTGTATTTTATCGGGTTTTCCTCCTGTCTTCTTTTCAACATGTCCAACATCATTGTGATGAGGCAAAGCTTGTAATTCACAGGAACTTAAAATGTATTTGAACCAAGTGCAATCAGATGACATGAAGATCAACATGCCATTTTATCGCATTTTATCGCTTTTCTGGCAGAAAGCCCTAAAGGCTAAAATCAGCAAGGTCTGATGACATCATTCTAAAAATAAGCCTGGTGCCTCTGTTTGTTGGAGAGAGAGAGTTTACTTTTTGGTCGATGTGCCTTCTTAACAACTGCCGCTTTTTTCCCCCGGTTAACGTGCTGTCAGACAAATGGGCTTTAGGCCCAATGGGAAATTTTTCGGACTATTGCCGTTTCGTAATAATAGGCTGTCGGAACAATGGGCAGTCCCCGCCCTGAGCCCAAAGAACATTAAAAGACAATACACACCCTGCTGCTGCCTGGCAAGCGACACAGTGTCTGCTGTTGTACCACCAGACTACAGAACTGCTTTTTTCCTCAGACTCCTCAACTCCTCAACTCATCCTCCGAGCTCCACAATAACTGTCCTTCTACTTGTGTAGCATAAATGTGCTACAACTTGCATTTGGCTGTGAAACTCTGTGTTGAAGGTAGAATGACAATAAATTATCCTTGAGTTGGTAGCCTGAGGATACTATTGAAAAGTGTCGAATTATGTCTGTATCCATCTGAATGCGTGAAATGACAAAGGCAGTTGCTTTACTCCTGGTGATAAGAAGTTTCCCCAAAACTTTTCCGTACTGAATGGTAAGACGACATTATGCTGAGCCAGCGCTATGCAGAATCTGCCGCTCACAGTGTCAGGTGTCAATCACGATAAAGACAAGAGCTCACTCCCTAACAAACATCTATCTGCATCCATTCACACAGTCACGAAACTAGAAAAAGCCCCAAATTGCCTTGGGCAGTTAGCGTTGGACAAAGCATGTTATTGCAAATGCTGAGGAATGTAAAAAAGCTGTCTTAAGAAAAGCATCAGAACGGTATTGGGAGACATTCCTTGGTAGGGGAATCTCCCGGGACAGTAGGGTTCATTCAGGGCCTCTGGTCTTTAAACTCCCCTGCTGCTGAGGGTGTGTTTTGCTGAGACAGTGATTCATTAACATACATATGAGGGAAGTCTGCTCACCAGAGAATTTAGAAGATTTAAGGCCTCAGCAGGTCTGTGTGTGTGTGTGTGTGTGTGTGTGTGTGTGTGTGTGTGTGTGTGTGTGTGTGTGTGTGTGTGTGTGTGTGTGTGTGTGTGTGTGTGTGTGTGTGTGTGTTTGTGTGGAAGTGTATGTGTGTATGGGTTCTTGAGGCCATACCACAAGTGTTCACTGAAACTAGATGAGGGGGTCCTGGTATGTCCTTGATGCTTCATTTCCACAGAAAGTGGTCAATTAGTTCCAAAAGTGTATCGGGTGGATTTGTAGAAATATGATAATACATGCAGCAAAACGGATGAGTTTGCTTAGGGACGTTGCCAGGCAATTTAGGGCTGCACAGCTATTGTAACTGCCTTAAGCCTTGAAGGTCTTGGGCCCTTTACAGAGGTAATAAAAGACAGCCAATATGTGCTCCAGGAAAAGGCTGCAACTATTTCAGTCTCACACACGCATCACACACTCCAATGCAGTTACTTAGTCGTGAGGATTTAAATGGTATCTTCGAGGACATTAATGACCCAGCAAAACTTTAAAAACATAATTACTACTACTATGTTGCAACAATCACTTTGGGATCTAAAAAATGTAAGAGTTTATTTGTGGCACTTCTCAAGGACGCTGTTGCTGCTAAATGATTTAGCAAGAAACACGGACATTTGACACATTTGACATTTAGACTTTTTAAGGGTCATGTTAAAGGCTTGGTGACCCTTAATAAGTGTTTACAAGAGGGAGGAAATTGGATCGAAATTAAACGAGCATGGAACGCATTCAGGTTAACAGTGTATCCGTTTTATCATGGCTCATTCCTCATTACAGCTAACATTGTGTGGGGTGTTATATAAAGTTATTGTATGAATGAAAGCAGACGGAGCTGGAGAAGGTTATTTTCAACATGTGTCTGGGGGGGAATGAGTCACAGTTTAGCATTCTGCCTTATTCATGAGTCTACAGCCATGCTAGCACCTCCTTTGAGTCTGCACCAAGCCACAGTGGAGTTTTTAGAAATCGTAGTCTGAGAGAAGTGAATTCTTGAACAACATTCCGGCAATCTATTCAGTACAGTAGTTAGTGAGGTATTTTAATGGATGATGGTGATCTTTGACCTGCTGGTAGTACTATATTAAAACTCTGAAGTCACAAAGAAATAACCTCTGGGCACCATGGAGATCTGTACCAAATTCCATGGTAATTCATTGCTGTCAATCTTGTCCAAAGTAGTGGGCTAAAACTTTCATGTAGCCGCACTACAAAACATGGCTGCCAACTTTTCAGATTAGTTTGGAGTGTCATTTTCTGTAACATAAACATAGACTGTCAATAAGAATTGGACTTAATCGTTGTGACGTCATTTATTGGTTTGTTGACCGCCATTTCGGAACCTCGAGTTTGGCATTTTTGCCATCGCCATATTGGCCTACAGCTGTCTCCATCTTGGCTTTTTTGCAACCAGTGAATGGTAGTGTCCATAGTTGGACTGTGGTAGAGTGACGTACAGACGATATATATTGCACTGGTAGCTGAGCTGCCTTTCAATTAAAATATAGCCTGCCCTAAAGCATATCCCGCTTTATCGTCTATTCTACTCTAAATGGGACCATACATTTACTGAATGAACATCATGCTGTATTGAAGAAAACTTCAAAATAGCGATTGAGACCATAAACTCATGTTCAAAATGTTTACTGAGATAACAAATCAAGTGAGAAGCAATAAGTCATTTTCTCATAAACTTTCATACAATTGTACTTCTTTTACGCAACTAGAGGAGTGGTTTAAAAATGTTGTCAGGTCATGAATAAAGTGATATTTAGATATATTTGAAATGACAGAGTGATTTTTTACCTGTCAGGATTCAATTACTTCCTGTAAGTCGCTTTGGATAAAAGCGTCTGCTAAATGACTGTAATGTAATGTAATGTAATTAGCAAAACAATGTCCAGAATGAATTTCAAGTCTATTTCTACAAGGCTTGCGGTGAGGTTGATTAATATTAAAATAGTACAGGTTTGATTTCTGTTAATGTACAATCAGCTGACACGCCCAATTCATTAGCCACAACAGTAGGAGCAAAAGCCAACACATGCCACCAGCTGCTGCCATGACAAGCACTTCACCTGTAGGCAATGCTGGGCTGTCAGTTGGAAACAGTTTAATGAAGGTGAAGGACTGCCAATTAACAGCCTTGTGAGACTTTAATGGGCAACAGCGAGAGGGGCAACAGCTGGTGCAACGGTGAGACAAGGCTAAAACGTTGCTTCAGCTCCTACAAGCTGTAGTGTTCATTATAGAAAACAATATGAAATTGAACAAACAATATACTGAGAAGTTATGTGATGTATGATAAGGTTATGGATCATTAAAACAATGAAGGTTTATTCTCATGGGAACACACGACACACACTCATATTATGTTTTTTGTGTCCACTAAATATCTGGAGAGGAATTTTAAAGTAACGATTAGATCAGAGCACTATTTGTGATCTACTCAGATTGGGACCAGTCTCCACAAGTATCCATTTTGAATGCATTTAGAAAGACACACAATTCAGAAAGACATCAAGGGATTTCAACCCAGTCCTAAGACAAGGTTGTCTATAATGGACAATTCTGAAAACCTGAGAATACGTCCAAGGCATTTTTTTTTTTTTTTACATCCAATGTCATTGTTTTGCTTACTACAATGTTTTTACATGCCGACAACAACAGGGATAAAGTAAGGGACAGGTCAATGTTACTTGGAGGTGTGTAACAGGATGGGAACACAGGTGTCTTACATGAAATGTATGTAGACACATTATAATTGCATTGGCAATAGACATTTTCATTGGATGTTATTTAAATAACAAGGTGCAGCATTGTCCAATATGGACAAAATTCCCAAGGATTTCTCGAGCAAAGATGTTAGTCTGACTTAATGAATAAGGGCCTGAAACCCCATATCACCACAAAAGGTCATGAAACTTTTCTTTAAAGGTGCAATGTATAATGCCTAGCCACATGCTCCAAACAAGTAGGGGGAAGCATTTCACTTCTATCACGGGGTCAAACTATCTAATTTAAAAAGTAATCTACTAACAACAGCAGGGCAGGATTACAAAAATTCAACCAGTGTTGAAACTCTGAGTTCCGGTCAAAGTAACACTGTTGTCTTATAAACTTCACTATTTAAGATCATTTTATGAATTTTATAAGCTAACATTCTGGCCAGTTCTTACACATTGCATCTTTAAATAACATTACACATCATAATTTTGTGGTTATCAAAACAAACAAAATGGGATCCTTGTACAAATTAATATGACATATACTGTAGTGTACATATACAGTAGTACTTATAACAAACACACTCAAATTACAGCACAGGCAGATCATTATTATCTGAAAGGGATAATTTAGCCTCTTTCTCTGCAGATGTATTTAACTTGAAATCAATGGCATATGCTGACCCATTGACCCCACAGTACCTCTGCCAGTTACCTCGTCCTTTTTCTCTAACTGGGTGAGGGAGAAAAAGCCAGCTTGAGGGAAGTTTACTTCCCCTTTCACAGATTGCTGACCCAGTCCTTTTTCAAATTATTTCCAAGCCTGGCTCTTCAGAACCTGTCCCCCCCTCGGGACGATTCTGTTGCAACACATGTCTGATAAAGATGCTCAGCCTGCCTACCCAAGCAAGAAATATTAATGGAGACATCCGTAACAGCTTAGTGTTGTTGATAAAACACAATAATCCACAATAATGAGGGCAAAGTTTATTGTTTTATGATTTACAGAGCCTCTCGTGGACTACAAAATACAACTGCAGCATATTTGACTTTTCAGAGACACTACCAACAATATGTTCAAATCAATAAGTTTCTGCTTCTGTGTTTTGGAGAAATATTCAACTGAACTGCGACAAACATTACTTATGACCCAATAATGTGCTGTTAGTTGCAAAATCTTTACATTCATTCTTGCAGGAAATGTAGATTATAAAATCATGACAAAGCAAAAAGAAATGCAACCTGGCGTTCAATTTTTAGGTGAGACGTGGAACAGGAATTGTATTTGTGAGTGAGAAAAAGAGGGAAAAGGTGCTACAAATGTGTGTGCATCCACATGTCTTGTTCTGTGTGTGTGTATGCGTGCGTGTTAGCTACAGTTCTGCTGATGAGGTACTCACCCGTTTATCTGGACTAAGAATATGGTGTTGTGAACTTTTTCGTTTCCATATTCATGTCAGTTCCCCCTGGATGAACTCAGTAGCACTCTGCTATGTAGACAAACCCTCCACTGCAGAGACACTGACCGACCAGTCAAACAGCTTCATTTTTACCTCTCAATCATTCATGCTATTATTTCAAGTGGCACAAAGATCAAATGTCCATCAAATTTAGTACGTTGGAGACAAATACAATCTGAAAATAAATTAGTCAAAACATGGGAACACAAAAATAATTGGTTTTGAATGAAAAGCCAACTGACACTGAGAAAACTCTGTGCAGACTTTTTGTTTTGGAAACTTGGGTGGAAAAAGAAATGTGAGTCGAGAAATCATGTTTGCATTAGCCAATTGACATCAGCTGTTTCATAACTGAAACAGTGTCTGGTCATAACTGCCAATCTCAAAGTCAAATCCTCCCAGCGGCTGAAAATTTGCTTATGTTACAGAGGATCATTCCTTGCTGGCTGTGTGGGGGTACTGAATATTTTACAAAGAATTGCTTGGTTTCTCCCAATAAATCATAATATAGCCTATTTTGGTATGAATATTACCCTTTTAAATAATAATACAAATTTGAAATCACCATGTAGACTAAGATGCAATATCCAAATTTGCGGGACCGTTGGGGCACTATCTTGGCTAAACAACAACAACAAAAGGCCACTGTTTAAAATCAAAGAATACATGTATTAATAAAAGCACTTGCATAAGAATGTAGCACTATCAGAGCGCTAGATATTTTTATTTTTATTTATGAACGATTCTCTATCAAAATCACCTGGGGGAGGAGTGTGTAAACTGCTGTTTGCAGCTTGTAGTGCACTCTGGCCATTTTGTTGACTCTCCCCTGTAGTTTGTAGATTGCCACAATAGGTGAAAAATTTAATTAGGGCTAAAGTTGTATTTACAACCATGAAAACCAAGCCTATGAAAGCAGAAATGTTTGGTTCAAGTTGACAGTCAGTTAGTCAGTCAGTCTGAAAACACTAAACATAACCTTGCTGTGTTACCTCTACATTTGTGAAAAATAAGTATACAGTCCTGCTGTAGTTAAAGCCTAACTAGCCTTAGTGTTACTTGTTAGCTTTTGACTATTATCCAACAATGTTTAATTGCAGTGTAATCAAATTAAATATGTCACCAAATAAATATAAAACATACATAACTGTAAAAGAGGAGTGCCAGTCAAGAATCATGCAGACTTTATCTTGTTGGTTAGTTGTTGGCATGCCATTCCAAGAGCCAACATGAGGAAGTCAGGGTAAGAATAAGGTATTCAAAACCTTTAAATCTCCAAAATACCAGAGTTTCACAGCCTAACAGCAGGGACATCAAATAGGGCCGCTTGATATGCAGATGAGGTATATCATCTGCATATACATATACATCCATTTGAATTTCCCTCAGGCTCTTATGGTATGCCATACTTTAATTTACATGGCAGATTGACAACCCTTTATGCAGGGGCCACCTTTACTCCTGGTCTTACCTAGCTATGCAAGTATTGTTTCGTAGTTGGATTTCTGGCTACAGCATCAGTGTCCTGAGTATTCTGGATAACCTTGTCTATTGAGCTTGCTGTGTACCATTTTCAATGGAACAACTGTTTGCTGAATCACATTTTTAAAATACATCTCAAATTGTTGCAAATTGCTACATTTCAGAAATTGTGTGCTGGTTTTCCCCCACTTCGATTTGGCTGACTACAGGCATACATATTATTTTCTTTTTAAATACAACATTGAATAGATCTCAGAAGATCTCATTATATCTAGCTAACAAGGTGAAAAAACAGTTTTTTTACCATGTCCTTAAAGAAGGGTAAGAGAAATAGAAAATAAGGCCTTCCTTTCTTTCACCTTCTGATCAAAGGAAGCAAAAGAACATTTTCATGGGCACTGACTCATCCGACTGACTCTCTGTTATAATGTAAAGTCTCACCAGAATCCCTGAATGAAAAAGTGAAAGCAATGTTCTAGACACAGCTGCACTGTATTATAAGTTGTATTCAGAATTGAGCAGCAGTGAGGTGAGTGATACTCACTACCACGGAAACTGACACAGTGGAGAAGCTAGAGATAATGGCACTTGTCAATGATGGGAAGCAATCTTTGCAGAAAGATGGCACATTTGTCAGTCCGCCATCTCTGCTTGAGCTAAACAGGAGTTTAGGTGTTAAACGGGCAGCATTACTTCCAAAATGTAGTTTCTCCGACATGTCACTGAGATTTTCTCTGGTCTTATTACCAAGCATGGGGAATCTTTTTTGCTAAACTGTACCATTAAGAAGTTCTGCATCTCTCTTTAGCAATTCTAACGGTATGATTCCAGGGATGGCAATGTTGGCCGTCAGCCCGCCCACCATTTTGGTCCAGCCAGAACTATCTATCTGACTACTATTGGAGGTATGACCATGACATTTTGTACAGACGTTGATGGTCTCAGAGGATGAATCGTAGTAACTTTGGTGATCTTATGACATTTACTTTTACACCACCAAGAGGCTGACATTTGTGGTTTTTTAGTGAAATATGACTCACTAGCTATTAACTCTGCTTTGAAGTTTAATTTAGTGATATCTTCAGGTCAAATGTTTCCCCATGTGTCCAATGGTTAATTTTTGCAGAATTATGATATTGCGTCTTCTTGATTTTTCTTTCTGACTGGTGAAGGCATGACCTATTACTCTGCCTCTCATACCCATTCGTTGGTTGTGCTGGTAAGGTTTAGGCATGAGGAGTTATATTGGTTAGGTTTAGGGTAAGAATATTTGGGTAAGACAATCAGAGGTAAAGTAGGGCACCTTATGCCTTGGTTGGAATTTTCTTTTGCATTTGGGAAGGTCCGATGACATAATTTTGCTTAATAATTAGGCATGTGCTTTGGTTTGTAGCGAAAGAGTTTGTATTTTCAGACAAATGAGCCTTCAGGACAATGTTTTTGTTGAAATGGGCTGTCAAACAAATGGACCTTCAGTCTAATCGGACATTTTTCTTGTCTTTTGGTGGTTCAGAATAATAGGCCGTTGGAACAATGGCATGTTCGCTAGATTGACAGTTAGTCACAGATCTGTCATAGCACCATTTAGTTAGTGAAACCCGTTAGTGTACTACAAATTTTAAGAAACTCGTCAGAAAAGAAGGTTACAACGGGTCTTGCTCTTCTTGCTTCCCGTCTGCTCTTGATCAGGCGGGATGCAAAAGAATGAGCAAGACCCATTGTTTGTGTGAGTACATCCCAGTACGAAGGACGCAGGCATAGCAGCTTTAGCAAGAGAGATGCCACTTACACAACTTTTGGGTGTGTAGTCTTTCAAATCTTTTCCAACAAAATGTGACTTTCTTGCCTTGCAAAATTACCTTTTAAATTGACAAAATCATATGTGTAACTCATGGCCCAATTCAAACGGTATCAAAAATAATTTGTCTCCGGAGATGAGGTCCAATGGTGATCCACCAAAAGGGGTAGGACTTTTCCTACATATTGGAGCAAATATATTAAACCACACATGTCAACCTCATGGTGGCATGAATTGTAAAGTCAGGGATCACCAAAGTCATTGCTATTCATCCTCTGGCGCCATGAATGTACACTCAAAATCTCTTGACAATCCATCCAGATCTTTCAGTCCGGACCAAAGTGGATGGACAGATCTACCAACATGCTGTCAATATAGCCCCACTTCTGTTGTGGCTTATAAATCAAATCAATTTTAACAGAAGTGTGAGGTGAGGAAGAGAAGAGGATGGCAAAGTGGAAGAACAGAAAAAAGAGAGAATCATATTCAATTAGAATACATTAAAAGGAATGCAGTTTGGTCATAGGTAAAGGTGCTGCAGACTGAGCACAGAGGAGCTGATTGCTTGCTCCTTCTCTAAATGTCAGCTCAATTATTCCATCCTGCTGTGGATATGCAGGGTTGATTCTGTTTCAAGATTTGATGAGGTCAGACTACATTTGAAACAGTGCATTTTCTTCTCATTAGGACTGTGAGCTGGGTGATTATTTTTCCCAACCCGACTTATCATTTATTCCAGTAAAGTGACTTAACTGTGTTGTACTTTGCTCCTGGCTATCCTTAATTGGTGATCAGAAGGCTTACACAACCTGAAGGGAAACCTTTGGCTCCATAGATTCAGAATGTCCACAGCTGGGTGTCATTATGCACCGCTCTACCTGCTGTTACTTTAATTCAGTTCTCCCTCACTCCTCTGAATCTGAATCTCTTTACTTCCAGTCTTTTTCCATGTCTGGTTCTGAGGGCTGCCACTAACTCCCCCCACCCCCACCCCCACCCTGACACTGCCTCCCTCCATCTATAGCTTGTTAAATTTGATTGACAGGACCAGATATTTGTGGTGAGTGTCAGGGCAGTGAGGGTTTGGAAATGGAACAGAGATGTCCATGCATGGGGACTGCATGAAAGTAATATTGTGTTTCACACTGTTATATCTTCACCAATTTGTCATGAATGATTCATTTAGCTTTAGGGGATGTGAGTGCATTTAAATTATGCCTCATACTTCAAAATCATTTTGGATAAGTGCAGCAGACTGACACTTTGTAATAGATGTTCAGTCCCTATAATTTGTTGGTAGACACACTGTTGCATGGCCATCAGGCATTTTAGGGTGGTGATTTCCACCGGGTCAGAGCTGCACTCCAGCAAGAAGAGACTGCCAACAGAAAAGAAACTGACTATAAATGTTGGACTGTGTGCGTCTAGTCTTTTCAGTGGAACCGACCGGTATGTCAAGGGCATGTCATCATCTTCCGCGATTCCACATGAATCTCAAGAATTCAATCTTGTTTGCGAGCAGGCAACTCCAATTAATTTCCATCTCATTTCTTCAGCCAGAGCACTGGAGCACAGTTTGTGCGGCTCCCAGAGTTATACATGCAATAAGACAGCACGTTGCTTGAAAACTGTGTCAAATTAGTTTGCACACAAATGTTCAGTATATTCGAAACTCCATAGATGTTACATATGTCTGTCTTACTTGTTGTCTTTTTTGTCATGGAATGGTTTCTACCCCTGATATATTTGATGAATTTGCAGTTTAGGGTTTCATATGGTCCAATCATGGTTGCTCTAGATCGCCAATAGGTGATCTGATCGGCAGGGGGCTCAACGTTCGACGTTTTGCAAGCTTTATAGTTAAAGTTAGGTGAATAATCATTTCTAAAAGTATGTTTGTTTTTTTACATTTCAACATTAAAATAATATTTTGAATAGCAATGTCACCGTATTCAAATGAATCTGTCCTTCAATCCAAATCATATCTGTAACTAGTGCTGTAACGAACAGTTCGGAGCTTTGAAGCTTAATTCATAACATAGACATTCACATTATTATTTTAAATAAAATATAAAACACAAATAAACCTAGGATAGTGAGTGTCTGCAGTTACAGATCATGATGGAACTATGGCTAAACAAACAATTAACAAGAATGGTTAGGTTTGTAACAAAATGGCAGTAATTTATAGGGACAAATGGTGTGACCTCGCCCACTTTGTAACAATTTAACACTTGTTTTTGCTCCCATTTTTAACGAGCTTAAATAAAAGATCTAAGACTGCTCGTATATGCACAAAAAATATTTGTGAGCACTTCTCCTTTGCCAAGATAATCCATCCAACACAGGTTTGGCATATCAATATGCTGATTAGAACAGGTGTGCAGGTGTGCCTTGAGCTGTTCACAATGAAAGGCCACAGTTTTATCTCACAACATAATGCCACAGATGTCTCAAGCTTTGAGGGAGCATGCCATGGTGGTCGCAACAGATACTGCCTGATTTCTTTAGGTGACTGTGACCCCCCCCCAAAAAATGCATATAAGATAAATTATAATGTGAAAGCCTCTCACCAGAGCCAGTGTCTGCTATGGGCTTAGAAACACGGCAGTGCAACATGGCAGACTCTGTCGCAGATGACTCGCTCCCTATGTATAAAATCGCTTTTTATAAGCTAATTAAAACACAAACTTTCTTAGTTTTAGGTGATTTTACAGTAATGATAACATAGTTATGTATATTATTATGCATTTCTGCTAATTAATGCACCTAAATGTCACACACTTTTCCTTTAAATTAGTTCACAGAAGAGCTGTTAAAGATAAATGTCAGCTGAAATGAAAAGTCTTTCTTTAGAAGTCATACGTCACAATTTTGGTGTATCATCTGTGTAACAGGAAAACCCACATTTATTAAATATAGCAATATGTTAAAGGAGTTTGGCAGACACTGGATTTAAAAACCTGTGTCTTTTTGGACCAATGTGCAGTCCACCATGTGTGTGACGTTGTTGGTTGCAACTGAGGTAACACTGATGTCTAGGCCCCACTTCAATACTCCCAAACCATCCCTTAAAGCCCTGTAATGTGGACATAACCTTACACTCATACAAGTGCAACTAAAAACGCACATCTATTCCACACAGATACAAAAACACAATCTGTTGTAATTATGTATTGATATTCTGCGCTAGATAACGTAGCAGCCCTATAGCCTTCTGTATATAACAGAGAGGAATTCATTATAAAACTCAGTTCAAAGTGCAACCGGCTCCTTACACAACTTCAAAAGCTTCCTGCTGCGATATAACTACGTGTTCCTGCATGAGACTAGATATTATATTTAAACATAATGGCCTTATTAAGTATTTCAGGATCTTTTCCTAAACCTAACAATTAGTTTTGTTGCCTCAACCCAATTGCGTAGTTTCCTGTGAGGATGTTTTGGAAAAGTTTCAAAAAGTTTCGTTTTTAAAGACTGCATGCATGTAATGGAATCGGTAATTGCCACATGTTGCTGGTTTTCTAAGGAAAATGCACAATGATGAGGAGTAACCTTTCATTAGATATCATACGAACCGTTGTATGAGGATAGGTTGGCATTTCAGTCCACCCTCCGGTTTCCACTCACAGTTAGCTCTGTCAGAACTGTTGCCGGTGCCTGCATTGTTAGCATCATTAGCTGCTAGCCGCTACAAATAGATATGCTAGGAATTTCGAATTTAGCACCTTGAAGCACTTGAGATCATACATTGTCGTCCAATGAAACGCATGTATCGCCAAAATGTCAACTTTTCAGGAAAGAAAAAAACTGGTTTTATTGTTGTTGTAGACTTTATGACAATGCATTTTAAATACTCTTTTTTAAAGATATCTAAAAATTGTCATTAAAAATAATATTTAAAGTTGTTTTTTTTCCTCAATTGCTTACACACCAACAAATAACACCTAAAGCACAATGTTTAAAACTGTAACAGAGAGCAAAACTTGATCTTAGGTCTCCAAAACTATAAACACATTGTTTGCTTTGCACCCACTGGCAATTGAACATGGCACTTTTTGCACACTGCACATGGTTCTCTACATAAGACACAGAAATCTGATATAAAGTCATTTGTTTGCCATTTCAATACACTACCATTTAAAAGGCTGAGCCCCTGGACCAATTGGCCACTACATGTGACAACTCACAGAAAGTCTAATTGCTTGATTCTCAACTCATCAATCAGGTTTTAAGCACAGGAAAAATACCACAGGTTAATTAATACTTGTGAACAGCAACAAAATATAGGCCTGATACTCATTGATCTTTACAATGTGAAGAGAATTAAATATTTTCATCAGTTCGCAGTGCTAGTCTTGTGTGTTGTGTTTAACCAATATATTTGTGTACTCTACTCTTACAATGTGTCGGAAAAAACCCAAGACCATATCATTAGACAAGTAAAAATGTTAAAAGGGTTAAGATTGTGTGAACCATGTGTAACTAGTTCAAACAATCAGGAAGAATTAACCTTATGTGTGCCATACAATGACAAAACTGGGTTTTTATAAATTATTGTATAGTTTTGAAGTCCTTCATTTTGCAATAATATATTAGTTGTTCTGTGACTGGTATTGTGAATTATGTGTAGTGCCTTGACAAAATACTCCTTGTTTTCATAACCTGCTTAAGCAATCATGAACGAACTGTAGTCTAAAATTCACCAAAAATGGGGATACATGGTTTTCACTGGTTGGCTACAACGGATGTGACTCATCAGTTCGTTTCATGATATGTGATTACCCATGACACCAAAAGTCTAACTAGAGAAACAAAATCACCACCATCTCCGTATTCAAAAATCATTAATGATGAGTGTATAGCATTATCTAGAAATCTTTTTCAGATCGACCGACCAGTGCAGATATGAAACATCTGTTTGCTTCCTATGAAAACATAGCGAGTTGACCTTTTCTCACATAATGCTTATGGATTTATTGTGGTGGGTAAACCACAGGTGTACATAATAACATTAACAATGCTCCAGAAAACTGTGAGTGAGCCAGAATGCAAAATATCAGTACTGTCTCACCTGAATAAAATGCATCCATTATTAAAGTTATTAGATATCCCCGCTGGGAGGATCATGCGACCAGTTGCATGTGTTCGTGCGTCTGTGATTGGGTGTGGAACCCTGTGTCTGTCCACGGCTAATCTCGCATTCAGTTGTAACAGATTGCATAATATTTAGCAGGGCCAGTTAGGGCTGCGTGCTCAAGGACCTCTTGTGGTTGCGGTGACTCACACTTTCTCAAAAACACATTTTGTTGCCTGGTTTTGATTTATAAATATTTTATATGCTGACTCCTCTTCAGAGGGGGAAAACGTTTTGCACACTTTCGGAGTATTTGGCTTACAGCAAACTGAATTACCAGTACACTCCCTGCTGAGTACCTCTCGTCAATCTTCTTTCACCAGAGACTCAGTGGGGGAAAACAGTTTGCTCAGTTTTATTGTTTTGGACGCTGTGATTGGCTATCAGCTAACAGAACCACCAGTACACACACTGCTGAGTACCTCTCGGCTGCTCCTCTGCTGCCAGAGACAGACAGGGAAAACAGTTTGCTCACTTTTATTGTTATGGTGTGGTGTTTGGCTAACAGGTAAAGGAACTACCAGTACACACTGCTGAGTACATCGCCACAATTCAGCCGCTGCTATAGTCACAGACAGCTTGGTGAGTTGTCTTTAGAAAGACAAATGAAAATTCTTATACAACAACACTGAGCCGATTGCCTGCAAACAGTGAGTTTTATAGTTTGAAAGAAGTATGTTTTAGGACGCTGTAAAAGCCATTGGAATGTATTCATTCAACCACACCATCAGCGTGATGGTGTGATTGTTGCAGACACACCAGGCGGAGATCTGTAAACTACTGAGTGCACCTTTCTAGTTACACCTGAGTTATGCTAATGCTCTGTTATCCATGAAGTCTTGCAGGTACATGCTGCATCATTTTGTCATTTTATTATATCGTTTTTTTCTTCTTCACTAAGCCCATTTTGAAACATGGCAGGATGAAATGTTTGGGATTGAAATAAACAAACCATCCACCCTACAATTTTCCAGTTCCCAATTGTAGGATAGTATAGGGAAACTCTAATTGTAAGGCCTATTTGGCAAGTTGAGGAAGGTTATAAAACCTACACCCCCCACACACTCAGCCTACACCATTTTATACATTAATTCCATTGTCATTACTTATGATAGAAATAAGGACCTAAATAAAGCAAATGCCTTCTAAATGCAGACTAAAAAAAAGGCTTTAAATTCTATTACACACTTGAGCACAATATTGAAGGCTTTTTCAGGACCCTTCAAGTCCATTAGAGGAAATGACTTCCACACACTAAGATCAGCCTTTTGGCCCGCGCTTCCTGCTTCACAACCTTATTACCCTCATGAAAGTTTTATTCAAGCAGGCAAGTTGTCTAAAGACAAATGCATATGTTATTAGGGTTGCGGCAAGACTTTGAAAAGCAGGGATTCTATACAAAGAGGAAGCATTTTACACCCATCTAATCGGACATCTATTTAATACTGATAGTGCTGTGATTTTTTTTCTCTCAACGGTATTATTATTACTGGAGATGTATACAAATACAGTATCCAAAAGTAACAAATATCTCCCTGTTTCATATTTTCAAGGACAACAAAACAGATAGAACACATGAAAACAGTGTCTCAGTCTTGTGTAGTAGCTTTACAGATTAACGTTGATGAATTCTCATAGGCAAAGAGCATCAGACAATGAAACAGAAATTAATAAAAGGAAAAAAAGGATATATTAAAATATTAATAGTCGATAATAAAAAACAATAACATTTTTAAAAAGTTACTTTTTATAACTTAAACATGTATAGGAATGAATAGGGTAATAAGGCAGCAGAACGTACAGTCTGAATAACATGAGACTACTCCTGATTATTTAACATGTTGTTCAGCAGAGGAAACTAGAAGAATTCACCGCAAAACTGATATCCTCATATTGAATTTAATGTTTTTAATGAAGGAATGTTGCTGGCTGGTGTGCAAACAGGTTGTTTTCATCCTGATCTTCCAGTGGGTCATTCTTGACGCCACTTCTCGGCCGAGGTTCTACGCCCCAGACGTCAGCCATCCCTCAGACAGTTTATAGTGCAAAGTCACTCCAGATGGGATCCATCACACGGAGACATCCGGGCTGTTTGGTTTAACCATCTCCAGCTCTCTGCTTTCAGTTGGGTAACACTCCTCAGGTTTAAACAGCCACACATACACACACATACACACACACACACACACACACACACACACACACACACACACACACATACACACACACACACACACACACACACACACATGTTTGGCATTTGGACAAAAAGCCAAGAAAACGTGAGCGAAACGGTTTTGGTGCAAGTTTATTTGACCCAGCTGATTTCCATGAGGTTTTATTATTAAACACGCGCAATAACGCACACACAAACACAAACACACACGATCATTTGATTGAAGTATTGTAAATATACAAGCAAAGTTAATAAAAGTTTTTTTCACGTTTGTTATTCAGAGGATTACCAAATGTCACAAAGCAACAAAATAAATTCCAAAAAGGAAATGGATCAAAAAAGAATATTACCCAACCTTAACTTATTTCTTCAGCTGAGTCAAAACTACACATTTAAAATGAAACCTTAAACCCCCCATTTCCATAATCCCTCGTACTTTTCCCTGCACTGTAATAAAACTTGAGGAGATGGGAGAGTAAAGGGTGCAGTGATGAGGAGAGTGACAAATTTACTAAGTAGCCCTGGAGGACAAAGATGCTATGGCGACACCTAGGGGCCATAAGAACAGGTCCTCTCGTAAAAAAAAAGCATGTATGTCTTGTGAAAGTGTTTACCAGGGATTTGTAGTCAGTCCCTGAGGTACACCAGATGTCCTACAGAAAAGTGTGCATTTAATCCACAAGAAAATCATAGAACAAAACCAGACAGCAGCTTAAAATGGAGCTCATGTCAATACACTTTAGGGTTCATTAGAATGATATTAATTTAGGTGCAGTATGCAATTCATTAAATCACGTTTGTGCGATGACCTGAGGGGCACGCGGCTCATACTGTACTCTGGTGTATTTGTACCTTCAGAGTTCTGGGTTTTGAGTGATATTAAGTGATGCTTATTGCTGATTTGTTCATAATAACACGTTAAACTATCGTGACAGCGAGTTAGATAAATGCGTAAATACGCACGGGACAGTACGGGCAAAATATTTCAGTGCAACTATTTTTTCTCAAAAATAATCTGCTGTCGCGCTTTGAACAGCGAGCAGAACATTTTACATTTTTTTCCCCCCGGCACACAGACAGTCGGACGGCGCGTGTACTGTTCGCGTGTGCGTGTGCGTGTGTGTAACTGTGTTTGTGTGTGAGGGGAGGGCTGGCTCGCTCTTATTAAAAGTGCGGAGCTCCAGTCTTGGACCTTCCCTCGCCTCGAAGCAAGGAGACAGCTGCGTGCACCCGCGCCCGGTTATTTGGCAGCAGCCCCCACCACCACCACAGGCTCTTCGTCAACGCCGCACACTGATCCGGGAACAGCAGCAGCAGCTCCTCTCTCACACCCCCGCTCAGCAGCTCTTCAACGTGGTGCGCCTCTGACGCGCTCTCTCTCTCTCTCCAGTTCAGGATGGACTCATCTCCTTCTCTTCACCTTTACCGCCGACTGTGACGCCGCTGTAGTTCGGTTGGGACTTCCCGGGGAAGGGGGCTGGAGCTGATCCTCAGTGCACTGTTTCGCCTTTCCGCTTGTTTTAATTTTATTTACAATTTTTTTTTTGTTGTTGTTTTGGTTTAAACACACTCATCTCCGGACTCCGAGATGGGAATGTATCTCCATGTGCTGTTTTTGCACTGCTATTTCGTCTCGAGATTCGTGTGCAACGCCGTCGCCTTCGTGGAGGAGCCAGCCGGCGGTCGGTTGGACGGGTACTGCGGGCGGATCCTCCGGGCGCAGACCCAGGGGACCCGGAAGGACGGGCACCACGAGTTCAGGCTCAGAGTGGAGGGGGACCCGGAGACCTATCACCCGGGCAGCACCTACAGAGGTAGACTTTTCCCGTCTGCGCAATCAGTGCGTAAAGCTGCGCCACGTCAAGTGGAGTGTTTGGCAAGTTTGTAAACATCCTAAGCCAATCTTAAAGAGAAAACTTGAGTATGTCTACATTGCAGGTCATCTAAAATTTGACTAGAAATTGCAGCCTCGGGGACACAATTTCCACACCAGCTGGTGTGAGCTCCTCTGGCTCCTGCGGGAGAGTTGTGGCTTGATAAGGCTTCTTAGTGTTATACTGTCTGACCTATATTCACTTCCTCTGCTCTCCCTGCAAACAAGAGGACAGGCTCAGAGAGACACTCACTCAGATCTGGCTCCAATTAAGCTAGCCCCTACAAATTAAAAGTCCCTATCCTGCCAGGTGGATTTTATTTGGCCACGTGAAAAAAATTACAACTTTGGTCTACTCACAGGGATTTCTTGGCAAGTTTAGAAGTAAACAAGCATTTTTTTCAACAACCAGCAACAATCAAATACATTGTTTTTTTTTTAACTTTCTCTGTTTCTAAAATCCAAATTCTATTCATAAAAATAGAAATAAAAAAATCCAATGATATGATTGGGGCTTTTACAAGAACTGGTATGCTACAGTTTGTCAGTTTTAACACATGCCTAAGGGGAAAAAACAAGGTGTTGAAGTCTCCCCACTGACATCGTTTTCCATTTCATGCATTTTTTTTAGCAATCCAAGGCTAAATTCTAATCAGCTATCAGACCTGTGAAGGACAACACCCAGGGCAAAAAAAACAGGAAGTTATTACGCAGTCTTAAAGCAACAAATAAGTTGAAAATATTGACATCTTCGCTGTCAGATTTTTAAGATTAATGGGCTTGTATGAAAATTCAAGGTTAGGGCACAAGTGTGAGCCGAATAAAATCCTTCCTGGCCTGTATTAAACTCCCCGTGTGAGGTTTACAGGCTCTCTGTTGTTATAGTGTGAGATGCTAAAGCTCTGTTTACAGCCCTCACTCTTCCACATCACAATGATACTCACAGGGATGCTGCTTTTCTTTTGTGTTTGTGCCCCCCCGTCCCGGTATCATCCGGCAGGTGACCCCACGTCATGTGGCTTGACCCCAATATGTAGACAAATGCGCCTCTCTGTACTGTTTACGGTGAAGTTAAAACACACACTTCCTCTTCTCCTTTAACAGTGGTTCTCCTGGCAACCAGCCCCGCTTATTTCCGGGGTTTCACCCTCATCGCACTGAAGGAGGGCAGAGAGGGCACCTCGGACGACGACTACACTGGCCAGTTCCAGGTGAGGATGGGTTGTCTCGAAAAATTTTGCCAAACAGATGAGCTCATTTGCATGCTGCTCCCCCCGCTGTCTTCAGATATTGATGTTGAAGGAGGTGTTGCTGACAGACACAGGATGTGGTTGCCTCTTTGTTGGAGCTGTTCTCGGGGGTGAGGCAGGCATGGCATCTTTTGCCCCGCTGAGTGGCGAATGTCCCCCCCCAGCGGGAGAAGACGAGAGGGAAAGAGAAAGCAGAGGAGGGCAAAGCATGGCATCTTTTGCCCCGCTGAGTGGCGAATGTCGTCCCCCCCCCAGCGGGAGAAGACGAGAGGGAAAGAGAAAGCAGAGGAGGGCAAGACAGAGGCATGTGAGGACAGAGATAAGCAGAGAGAGGGGAGAGAGAAAACAGGAGGGAGATGTTAGATGCTTGGTTCAGTAGTAACACAGCTCCCACAGAGTGGCGGAGAGCTCCCGAGGAGAGAGCCAGACTTCCTCAATTACCTCCCGCTCAGTGTAAACAAGAACACACATCCGTGGCTGTGTCCCGACACGCTGATGCTAACCAGACTCTCGCCAAACAGAGCATGAGGATGCTTTTAATGTAGTCAATGGCGGGAAAGATTCCGCCCCTTGTTTCCATGAAGCCCACTGTCTTTGTCGTAATGTTGGTCGAGATTTTGTAGGAATGGTCGCAGATGCGTGCAGCTGCTTTTTTTTTTTTTGTATCGCTCAAGCACACAAGCACAAAAACATGCAGACAATGAGATGAACATTCCTACTGCAGTTGTCGGCTGCAACCGCAACCTTTTCCTAAACTTGACCGAGTAGTTAAAACACACTTTTTCAGACCCAAACCACGATCTTTTACTAAACTTAGCCAGGTAGTTTGTTGCCTAAACAGGTTCTGCACTGCATTGCCTTGCACAGGAGAACAAAGGAGAAATGATAAACAACTTTTGTAAGATAAACGATTGTTTCTATGAAGTTAGGTGATAAGGCCCCATTGGCTGCTCCATTCATTTTTACCGGTTCTTCTAAAACAAACCGGTAAAACCAATTCTTCATGGACTTTGTACACAGGAGCCTTAACATGGGCCTTAACAAACGGCTGCCACTAAGTTGTAAGCATAAGTCTAAAACATTGTTGTATGCAAATATCATCATAAAATGTGGAGCAAATTATAGTAAAATTTGGCTATTGACGATTTGTACATCCAGAAGTTTTTACAGAAATTATTTGATTCAAAATGGGAAAGTTGTAACTCTTGCGCAATGTTCTCTTAAGCTATTGGTCTAAATTAAATGAAAACTTAGCACATATATCACATGATTATCTATCACCATGTGTTTTTTCACGAATTTCCTCCTGGTGGCGCTAGGGGGAACAATATTATATAACAATATTTCATGGCAGTAGATCCTGTAGTTGTTAAGATATTTCTGTCAGGACCACAGTAGCAGACAGACAGACAAACAGACAGACAGACTTTTACTGGTGACAACAGGAAAACCACACTTGGCCCCTTTCTGAAAGCAAGAGCCAACCAAAACAAATAGATAAATAGCTCTCTAAATTCTTCACTGTCACAGGCATTTCTGCTCTCTAAATTCTTCACTGTCACAGGCATTTCTGTTGAAAAAAATGTGGTGGACATTATATTATTTATATCAACAATACAGTGTATTGCAATACAATTCAACATTCACCGTTTGTACATATACCTACAAAAAGTTAGGTATACGTACAGCGTTATGTCAATATGATTTTGTGGAAAATTCAGCCATGGGCGAAACATTTAGCGTTTTTATAGGCTTTCGTTAATTGCAAAATGGGCAATTTTTAACTCTTGCTAAGAATTCTCATAAACTACTGCTCTTCATCATTGTTTCCCATAATTATCTATCATCATGTGTATTTTCATGCGAATCCAACTGCAGTTTCTAATTATTTTTCTTCTTTAAAAAAAAAGTCAAAAAGGATTTTGCAGTCTTAGCAGAGGTATTGGCTCTTTACATGCTTTCGAGATCATTTCTTCATTCACTGTCAATCTTTTGTTTTTATTGTCCTTTTTGAGAGTGTGTCAACACCTTTATTCGAAATTCAAACCTTTAGATGTACCGTGTTTCATTTGTCCATTCATTTATTCACTTGCAGCTCTTGCAGGTGTCTTTTTTGCCTCTTATGCGTTGTAAACTCTCACAAGCCTGGCTGTGGTCTCTCCAGCTTTCCCATCCACTAAATTAGAGTGAAAATCTTACAAAAGTTTTTACACCTGCTTTACAAATTAATAAATAAATAACTAAAATAAGGCATACATTTCTTTCAAACTATTGCGTGTGATTTTGTGAGAAATTCCAAAGGAGAGGTGTTTTTTTTACTTGGAGTTTAGTGCTTCGACTTCAGTGTGGTCACTTTTATTAGTTCTTACTAACCAGAACAGGGTAACCTCGTTGTTTTGTATCTCAGTAGAACCTTGCTTTTTTTTCAGATTTGAGACAAAGGTCATTTTAAAATACCTGCTATGCATTGTCGCACTGCATGGCTCGCTTGCTCGGATCTTTTTGATTTAAACTGTTCAAACTCAGACATCTCATCTCTCCCTGCTCGATTTGATTTTCGCTCCCCGCACAATAAATACTTTCCAGTCTCAACCCGGGAGTCCCAGCAGGGTCTGGAGCGAGGCAGAGACCAGGGAGTACAAGGCAGAGAGCAGAAACTGGAACTGCGTGGGAAATTGAAGGAAATTAAAGTTGACATCCTGGCTTTACAAGCTGTTCATTAAATATTGGCAAATCCATCAGACATCTTTTGTTGTGTAATCGACAGTTGTGATTGACACTTTTATCCACATGTGGAAGAATAATGAAGGCATCTAGAGATAAGCTACAGCCAAGTGTTTAAAGTGTAACTTCGCCCCCAGGTCTAAGTCTAACTCCACCAAATGCATCATTTTGAAAAATAGCAGGTGGATTCCCAGACTGCATATTGGCCAATGTAGTCTGCCTCTTTTACCTGCATTTAACCAAAACTTGCTTGAATGTGATTGACGTCAATACTCCTCTGACTACAATTGAACAATTTGGTATCAAGAACGCTTCTGATACCAATATCTGTTCCAGCCGCCTGCATATGAATGCAGAATCAGTTTGTAAAGATTAACTTCGGTACGACAAAAGCCTCAAGGCAGCGCTGACAAACGTGACCGCTACAGTAGCTTGGGAAATAGCCAAATATGCCATTTGGCTATTTGGGCACTGAATTTGATGAGGATGCAGTTTATCATACCGTTAAAGAGAGAAGAATGACTCCTCTTAGCTCGTTTGTGTTCGCATCTGTATGCTCTCCTACCGGCTGTGGTCTCCTAGCGACGGGGAGCAAGGACCTAGCGTAGTGTAACGTTAGCATGAAAACATGGGGGAATTGGCGAGCTAACGCTACCCACCAATAGCCAGCCGCTCATTTTTTTTTTTAACAACTTAATGCTTTATCTACATACTCTTGTCACAGGGTAGGAATTCCCATTGGTGTCACCAGATGATCAGCCTTTAACACTGATTCACCAGATTCTGTGATGGGCTGTTGGCTTGATTTGCAGTACACAAAGGGTGCTGTCATTGTCATGCCACACATCGAATATGGAAATAGTAGAAACAATAAAAGCCGTGGGGAGAGGAGAGGAGAAGGGGACGGATTAGAGGGCGTTTACATTATTTTATTTCATGATTTAGATTAGTCTAAAATTGTCGTCTACAGCTCAGAATTGGCCCTAAAGGTTAGGGCTGATTTGAAACAGTATATGACTTTTGAATCCATTTTCAGCCATGAAAGTTTACCACCAAACTTTATTTATTAGTCAAGAAATATCAATATTAACTTTGGCACAAATGTGTTTCATTACAGTAGGGATATATTATTAAGATTATTGCTTAAAAGAAAGTTTTAAGTGTGCAGTCACTCTTTAAATGGTATTTCTGGTTCTAAGAAGTTGACTACACGAGATAAGATGTGTCCAACATGATGTTATCATCGTTCCAAGGACTCTGCATCACATCAGTTGAAACCTTGGATGGATGTAGCAACAAAAATGAGTTTCAGTATGATTGCCTTTTAGTAAACACGCCGTCCTTTATGTCCCGCTCACATTAGCGGGTCGACAAGAGAAGATGCAGCATGACAGCCAAGACTGGCTTCTTTTATCTAAACGACCTCAATCCATCAAACTCTGCTTCTCTTCATCTGAGCGGTTTACATAATATTACTTACTAATAAATCTACACGGCAATTCATATTCCTGACAGTTTTTTCTCCACAAGTTAATTACGCGGCTACTTTTGCAATGTCATGATTGTTATTGTGTTGTGGAAGGGGGGGGGGCATGAGCACAGTTGCGGTTCCCCGTGCGGCTGTTCTCGCTCCTTTGCTCTCTGGTGCTCTGGTTGTCTCTGGCAGCTGTCCTGGAATGTGCCCGCCTGCTGTTTTACTAAAACACCACAACTGAGAGTTGCTGCTGATTGTTTTTTTTTCCTTAAGCAATAATCTGCTCTCCTTCCCCCGTTAAAGGACTTCTGTCTTAGTGTGTCAGACCTTAAAGAGCGTGCATCTGTGTGTGTGCGGCTCAGTGTCCCACCGGGTCTGCCGTCTTTGTCGGCTTGGCAATGTGTGCCTTTGTGCTTATATATGCACCGAATGGGCATGTGGGTATATATACACGTGTGGGTCTGCATGTGTGTTTTTCCCAGCCCTCCTTGCGTTAGCGTGGGACGTGGGTCATATTTATCTAGGCCAGCGACGTGTTATTGCTCAGGGAGACAAACATGGACTTGTTTGGATAAGGGGAGAGATGAGCAGACATGAGATATTATCTTTTTTTTTCCTTTGCTTTTTTTTTTTCTCTCCTGCACGGATTATCTAGGGTTCTGAGTTTAGCTGGGGATAAACAAACCCAATCAGTGTAGAGTGTCAGAGCCAAGTCATAGGTTTCAGATAGAGGCAATTACATAAGCCAAGATGTGCTTAGAGGGCTCTGAAGAAAAGGATGTGTGTTGAGTTGGAATGATGGGGACCCGATATGTAGCATAACCGCACTCAAATTTGATCCTAAAGTAATTATTGCCTCTCCAAGTACCCAGAGACACTCAGGCGCCCAAGTCTCCCTGTTGTTCTGATTAACAGGAGTTTACAAGGACAACTATGTCCTTGTTTACTTCAAGGACCCTCATAGAAGGCAGTTTATACATCTTTATTTATAATGCCTGACAAGCTGGTTGGTTCAGATGCTTGAGGTTTGCATAAATAATGTTGTTCTCTGCACTGATTATGGCTTATTAAATTAATTCATAATAGGAGCGACAGGACACTCTTTCTTTCTAATGCACTATATAAATCGTGAGGAATTCAGTTGTGGCTCTTCAAGTGACTGAGAAAATGTGGAGTTAACAAATCTACTTAAAAAAAAATAATTAATGTAATATATACCCAAAGCTTTCACAATGGCTCTTTGGTGACTGGTGACTTTTCTGCTGCACAGGAAGTGATTTTCAATTTCCAACAGCAGAAAAAAAATTATTTCTTTATGAGCAGTGAGATACACTATCACTGACCAAACTTCAGAAACAGAAAACGGGTTCATGCTATCCTAAAAGGTCCCACCACCTCCAAAAAGTCAGCCCAGACAACAAGTCGAAGTCACAAATGCAGCAACATAGGACCTGATCCCCCACTGGCTTCCCCAACCATGAATATTCATTTCCCTCCTCTTAGCCAACCTATAGGAATCACTACTGCTGTAACAATCCCTGAATACCTATGTTGAATACACTTCCTGTAAGTCGCTTTGGATAAAAGCGTCTGCTAAATGACTGTAATGTAATGTAATGTAATGTAACAATCGTCTGATCCTCACCGACTTCCCATCCACAAGTATTGTGTTTGATGGGCAGCAAGCATAATCAAGCTGGAGGCAATTCATGTTTTAAGATTCATTCTGCAACACAGGGTTGCACTACAAAATGGAGGTTGTCGACCCGTTTAGTCTACACTAGAAAATAAAAATTACTTGAGGAGTCTCACAGTGGTGAGAACCAGCTCTGTAGTCTGATGGTAACACAGTGGATCATTCTGTACCTCTTGCCAGGCCACAGCTAGGTGAACAGGCTGTGGCTTGGGTGGGTATTGTCCCTATTATCCTGGGGCCTCTGTGCAGGCGCCTCACCTCACCAATATCACTGATGCTCCGTAGATGGGTACCAATGATGTTCTGGGTGATTTTAATCACCTGTTGAACAGCCCCGTTTTCTTGGGCAGTGAACAAGCATAGAATAAAATTTGTGGACTGCCGTTTTGAAGCCTTGAATTTGGCGATTTCGCCATCACCATCTTAGATTACGGCTGTGGCCATTTTGCTTTATTTGAAGACAATGAACGGAAGTAACCATATATGAAAAGCAGCAACAACCTGTTATTCACAGAAAGCTCACCCTAAAGCAGACTCCGCTTTATGGTCTATTACTCTAAACTGGATCATAATTTATTCAATGAACATCATACTGTATTTAAGAAGAATTGAAACTAATGTTTGAGGGCAGGGGTTTACTAAGGTAATTTTCTCAAAGTCTTCCATACAATCGGACTTCTCTTTGCAAACGTAGGAGTCGCCCACTACTGGTCAGTAGAGAAAATGCAAGTTTTAAGACACTCCCGCATTGGCTTCACTCGGCAGAACCAGAGTTTTCCGCCTGTGCGCAAACCTTGCCAATTTTTAACAAAAAAGAAAACTCAGAGCCACTGTCGTATATAATGTCACCACTTGGTTTGGGGATGACTGCTGTAGTCTCAACAGCTCTGTGACTCAGCCTTGATCTGAGCAGGAGCCGGTCTAGTTTATTCATGCTGTTTCTCATTGACAATAGGCTAAACAAACTGAGCGGGCAAGGCTGGAAAACAGACACGGGTAGGCGCACACACACAAAGTCAACCCTATTCATATGCACATGCACACACACTTACACACACACATACATAATGGCTGAGTTTCCTTGTCCTGAATGATAATGACCCCACAGTTTGGTTCAGGTTAAAATTGGTGACATGAATGAATAAATTAATAAACCAAACATGTATTTAGGAAATCATTAACCCCTTCTCTCTGATTTGGTAAAAAAAAGAGTTTGTAAAGGGCTAGCCCAGTTCCATTGAAAGACTTTTACCTTTGCGTGTCATTTAGTCGGCTTACTGAGTGTGCTCTTTAGTCAAGGTGACAGACTAGTCTGTTTTTGTCAGAGCTTTTCACACCAAAGCCCTGATAACGTCAGAGCTCTCTCACAAGAAAAAAGAGATGAGAAAAGAACATGACAGACTGAAGACAGAAATCATTTGAGTAGAATTGAGAGAGTCCATTTAAGTGTCTATTCTGCGTGAACACAAACAAGATGCAAACACTCCTTAGTTTGATATGGCAGCATTACAGCTCATAGAAACTTTTGATAATTGCTCTTAAATTGACCTCTACAAAGCATTCGAGCAGTAAAATGTGTATATAGCTGTAAAAAAGTGGATTTTAAAAAGAGCTCTGGGGTCATTTTTATATTAAAAGAACTCAATGAACAATACCCTCCCTCTCCTCCAATGTTGTTTTGTGTAATTGAACGCCAAAAGCCACTGAATTGCTTCCATTTGCTAGGAAATAAACCTACGCACACATGCACAGGGAGTTTTTCAACCAAGGAGATGTTTGGATATGTGACACCGCTGCCTTGGTTGGGTGGCTCAGACACAAAATGTAATATGATGCAATATTTGTGATAGCCCCGAGATCTAGGCGGCGTTCTGCAGTAATGGTACGGCTTTGATTGATGGAAAGCTCGAGGCGAAATGTCGGGCGCCTTCGAGGTCTTCATCGAGCAAGAGAACTTTGTTACTTTTCTGAAATAAGCTCATCTTCAAGTGTCGACGTGACATTTCAATCTATGTCTGCCTGCCTGGGTTTTTTTCCTCTGAAAAAGTTTCATCTCTGCACGAAGGTCCCAAAGGTTTTAACTGTATTCACTCCTTTGTTACTGCTGTGCATTTAATTACAAACCTGCAATGTGTGCGCACACACCGACCGACAAACACACACACCCTTACATCACTCTTATTGTCAGTTTCTCCAGGATTTTCTCCAGGGATTCTGGGCTTGCATTGTCAGTCTCCCGCTCTCTGTCTCTTTGTGTGTGTGTGTGTGTGTGTGTGTGTGTGTGTGTGTGTGTGTGTGTGTGTGTGTGTGTGTGTGTGTGTGTGTGTGTGTGTGTGTGTGTGTGTGTGTGTGTGTGTGTGTGTGTGTGTGTGTGTGTGTGTGTGTGTGTGTGTACAGGGCTCTGCGTTTGCTTGCGCAGGCACTCTGAAGCATCTGTGTTTACCGTCTCAACAGAGAGCGAGAGACCGAGAGAGAGAGAGAGAGATTGAGGTAGACAAACCGTGGACACACACAGACATGCCAGCCTCTGCAGTGAAAACAAACGCTCCTTTGCCAGTCTTCCCACACTCCCCCTCGTCCTCTCTTTGTCTGTCTCTCTCTCTGTCTGTCCTGCCATCACTCACATATTCTCTGTTTCCATTGATTTAACAATATGGCTTGAAACTGTCTAGTTTCTTTGTTTGAATAAAAGTCTTGACATCAATATCAATATATCATGTATGTTTCGACTTAACAAAGTTAAAAAAGACTTTCATTGCAGTTTTGACTTTAACATCACTGACTCCGGACCTCCAGTCATAAGGGCCTGAGTCTGATGACTTTAAAGACTTGATCTTCCTGTGAGCCTAAGTGGAGGAGACTTGATGAATCGCATACTCAAAGACAGAGCAGGCACACATACTTATCTAAAGCAGGATGGTACCATTTTAACGAGATATCAAATTTGAATGAAAAAAAAGAGGAAGTGTAGAGCCTACAACTCAGAATCCAGAGTCTAGGACTTGGGACCAACTTCTCTGTCTTGACAGGGGATTTGATTGTCTTAACTAAATTGACTCGGAACTTGACTCTTTTGACTTGTTATACGCCTCGGGGCTGAACTTGGGACTTGCTTGTCTTGAATTAAGCCTTGTCTGGCTCGCCATGGGTCATGACGTGATCTGCCTGTCTTCCGATTGGACTTGGCTGTTTAAAACCAATGTTTCAGCTTTCGACTTTACTTTTGTACTTACCTGTCCTGATGACTCGGGACTTGGCCGTGTTTAATATATGCTCGTCTGTCTTGACTTGGGTCTTGACTAAATAGAATTTCACATGACTTGTTATTTGATTGTTCGGCTCTGGATCCAACTAGAATTGACTGTCCTGAAATTTGACTTGACTGTCTTGACTTGAATCCCAGGGTTAAGGACTTGGGACTTGGACTCGGGACTTGACTTGGGGCTGGACTTTGGACTTACCTTTCTTGACATGGGAATTGACTGTCTTGACTTGGGATTTGATTGTGTCTTGAGTTCAAAGAATCACGAGTTAAAACTTGCTGGTCTTGACTCTGGACTTGAACTCAGACTTTACTATGGATTTGTCTATCTTGAATTGTCATTTTGAAAAGACATTGCTTTTGAATGGAAAAAAGAAAGGGACCACCATGACTTGGAAAGTTTAGGACTACGCGTACTTACTCTGTCTTGTGGGACTCAACTCTGTTGTATCATACTGTAAACAGTATTTCTACTATACTCCTGTAGTAAACAGTAAAGAAAAAAACTGACTGGAATCGAACATTACATGGATATACAGTACAGTTCCCAACCAAAAAATTTGGGTAAAAAAACAGTGGATTGCATTTTTGCAAATACCTGTAAAACTGAAACATAAAAGTCTATGCAGTTTTGTAATGTCCACAATAGCCAGTATTTTGAAACCTGGGTGTACTCTCAAATCTGAGATTTGACCGTCCTGACTTAATGCTGGACTCACCTGTTTTGGATTTGGACTTCACTGTTTTGATTAAGACTTGCCTGTCTATGGATTTGATTTTACTATTTGGACTAGGAACCCAGTGTTTTGGACTTTAATAGGGAAATAGGTAAATTCCAAGTTTTACACTGACATGTTTGAACGTAAGACAGCCAAGTCCCGAGTCAACACAGTCAATAAAATGAAATCAAAAGCCAAAGGAAAGGTTATGTCCCTTTAAGTCAGTCTTAACTTGGAACATTACTTGGGACTGGACTGTCATGACTCTGTTCTTCATTTAGAACTTGACTGTAATAAATTGTATAATTGTATCCAGTAGACAATTTCCAGTCTAAGCCAGCACAGTAATGAACAATTGTTCTATTCACGTACATCTTAGCCAACAGCGTCATTACACAAAATAAGTTGTATTTTACTCATGTCTAGACAGCTGCTCTTTATTTAAATATAATGCTTGTGCCTTTTCTGTTTAAATTATGTTGTAGCCCAAATCCCTTTCCTCTCTCACAAAACTTTGTCTGTCTATTCCTAATCCCATGCCTTCCTTTTGCTTTAGTTTTCCCACTTTCTCTCCCCTTATCTCAATGTCTCTCTCTCTCTCCCGCTATCCATCTCTTTTGCCTTTTAGCCAGTTGTTTGTGTCTGCAAAAATTCAGTGATGGTGACACTAAGTACACCAAACTGTGTTTAAGAAGGCATGAGGAAGTCAATACAGCAACACACAGAAGTAGGTGTTTTTCGTGCTCTATATGCATGTGTTAGTCCAGGTCCGTGTTAATTTCTATATATCCTCCATATATTTACTTATTTGTGGATGTGTACTTGTTGAACAGAAAGGATAGTTTGTGAAAGAAAGACGGAAAGAGCTGATGGGTGACTTTTGTCTCCCTCTTAATGTCCTATCAGGAGTTTGGGACGAGGTCTTAGGTCATTGTTATTGTTGAGCTGAAGCAGCTGGGGAACACTGGCTACAAGGTTATAGGCCATGTGTGCATGTTACGTATCTGTCTCTGTGTGTGTTTAGTCTTTAAATTGTCTGACAAGGTCCAAGTATCGAAGGGACTGGGCTAGACATGTCTTGAATACACAAGACTGTTATTATACAAAGCCTCGCTCAGGGGACTTTGTCCTCTTTCACATAACTTTTCTTTTATCTCGAGCTGGTGTAACTTGTGTGATTAAAGGAAGAAAAATGAATAATGGTTAAGGTTATCGGAGCAGAATTAAAGCTTGGTTATATTACTGCTAAAATGGGCAAACTATGAGACTATGGGCCCCTGGGCAGAGATATGCAAAAGGCCTGATCACCTCTCCTACATAGGGGCAAGATAAACTTACTTTATTGGTGTTAAGACTATTTTTGTTGTTGGTTTGTGCCACCTTGTAATTGCTTTGGAGTTTATGTAATTATTTTTGTCTGTGGTGATATTTTCCCCTTTTTGTGGTCATTTGAGTCTCTTTGACACTTAAGCAATTAAGTGTCTTTGTTATCATTTTGTGTCTTTTCGAGGTTGTTTTCTCCCTTTTAATGAAGTCTTAACAAATCTATTCGTGGTCTCTTTGTGTCTTTGCAGCTATTTTGAATCTCTTCGCAGTTGTTTCAGTCTCTTTATAGTCTTATTGTGTCTCTTCCTGGTTGTTACACGTGTCTTTTCATGGCATTTTGTAGGTGATGGCTAAGGGGGGCCCCTTGAGTCCCTGGGCCTTTTGCTATAAATAGTTTAATAATAAATAATTATAATAATTTGATAATATATTAAGTGATGAAGCTTAGCGTTAGTTCATGCAGGACACGAAAGTCATACGCCCCCAGCTGTAACCAGCTGACAGCCAGCCGATCGAATCATAGCTTCCAATTGGCCACACACCAATCACCGCTCACTCTCACCAAAGGCAGTCCATTTAAATATGACTCCCTTCTCACTGATCCTCGTTACACCAACGCATTATGACCATACCGCTGGCGAAGCATTGCCTCCTCCACCCCAGCCTCCACCCCTTTCTAGTATAAAGCTAACCTTACATAACAATTGTCGAAATGGAATTTAAATTCTAACCTCGGGCTCATTTCTGTAGACCGGGGGTCTATGTATAGTGCTCCCTGTTTTGGCTTAGTAGCTGCTTGGCCATCCAGGGAGCATGTCAATAGCGGAGCCCCAGCACCAAGTATAACTGTATTTCCATTGTTGCAATAAATGGATCAAATCTATGATGCAAGTGTTCCTGACTGAATAAACATCAGTTAACAAACAAGATTAATATTGGCTTTATTAATGACTTGCTCCCCAAACTGATACCATTAAAACTGGACATGTACAGTTAACTCATCTTTACTCCCACCATAGCTCAGCACATTAAACATTTCACTTCTCTAGCTTTCTGACCATGGATGGTGATGACATACTACTCACTCTGTGCACCAGCGACATATTTACGAGGAAACAAAGTGAATAAGTTCTCCCCTGATAACATCGTAAAACTTAGCTCATAAAAAAAAAAAACACCAGCTAGCAGTTTTAGTTGTACTGGTCTGTAAAATGCCATGTAGCTTCTATTATGCTTTCATTTAGCTTGAGACCTGTTGCCTCGTGGGGCCATTGGTGAGAACATAAGGTTTCCAAAATGTTCCTGTATTCTTTTTGATAAACCTACAGGATTATATGTAGGCATAAATGGTCAGTCACTTTAAATAAATGAAATGAAATAAATAAAACATACACAAGTATTTGAAAGCCTTAGAACACTTCAACAATGGCCTTGTTATAGTATTCTACTGATATGTATATGCCATACTGTACATCCTGTTGTTTCCTAAGCCAGACTGTATCATGCAAGTTTAAATGTTTTTTCAAGGGTTTAGGTCTAAACAAGTCTTCAGCTAGCTAGCATTTGTGAGAGGCTGCAATGCTCATTGTGAAGGCTGAAAGATAAACTAAAGTAATAGTTTTACTAGTTGAATCTGTGATAAGATGAAGGTGCCAGATAAAAAGACAGGCATCACCAAAGCTAGTAGGATGTATCCTCTTGGCCCCATTGATATCTCTAACAAATTGCATAGCAATCCATCCAATAGTTGTTGCAATATGTCACAAAAATACAAAAATTCCAACCTCATAGTGCCATGGGAAGAAGCGATAGGGGATCAGCGAAATCAGTAGGATTCATCCCTTGGGGATCATGATTGTCTATACAATATGTAATGGCAATCATTTGTGGAGATTTTTCATGCCAGACCACAGAGCTGGACTGACTGACTGAAATTGCCGATCCACATCGGTCCCTGCCCAGATTTGTACCTCACCAAACATCCACATACATCGGTAGTGTTTAGATGGCGTTCCAACTTTTCAACAAGATGCATAGTTTTTAACATTTCAAAAGTCAAAGCACATTACATCTGTCCAATGATCTGGTGAGGTATTAGAAAGTTTAAAGTTCATGTATGAGTGACGAAGAGAATAATCAGTCATCTGTTTTACTTGCGACCACATATAACCTCTGTCTCAAGCAATTCATATTGAGCGTTGACAGACCATAGGAAGATAATAGCTGTTATGGGCATGCATTGCAACTTGAGTTGCATCCTGTAGCACTGTGTTCGGAATTCTATGCTTGGAGTGGTTTGACTAATAATTTTCCGGGCAATTGGACTCCAGATAGATAATGGCGACATTTTAAACAGCAATGGCATTGCTGTTTAATATGTTTATACTAAATATTTCCTTCTTCTGTTCCTAGAACATTGATGAGGAGGACACACAGTTCATGACCAACTGTGCCCCTGCAGTGACGGAGAGCACACCTCGCAGACGAACCAGGATACAGGTCTTCTGGACGGCGCCGCACACGGGGTCTGGCTGTGTTATACTGAAGTGAGTTTCATATTGTCTAATAATGTTATACATTTAAATAAGAATAAACTTTTGACATCATGGTGACGTTGTTGGAGTGCAAACATTTTAAAATCAGCAGATACTTTGAATTTGAACCGTAACATTCATTGTTGTTGTTGTTGTTTTAATTACTCTCCAAACTTCTAAATCAAAGCTTTCAACGACAGCTACCAAAACATTAAAGCATTAATTAGCTATGGTTTCTTTTGGGGGGGGGAAACCAAAAAGAAAACAATAATCAAAATGATCATGTGAATGTGTTCAGAAGTTGAATCTGAAGACTCAGATGTTGATAACCTCACATCAAAAACAGTCCAAATGATTCACTGTTCTCTGATATTGGTGTTTTGACAAAGAACAAGGTAGTAAACTGAGATAAATGACTTCACTCAAGCAAGTTTCAAGTCTTTGCAAGTTGATTTCCATGCTGTGATGAAATTAATGGAAATCAGCGGCTGCCTAAAAGAAAGGAAATCAATCTAAAAAGAACATGGTGTGCTGTGGATAATGGAGAGTACTAATGGAAAGTAGTTTTTTGGTCAAATTAAAAAACACCAGTATGATCCATCAAGTTATGGAGTTCCACAACAGCAGGAGCACTTTATCTACAGTTTCTCCATTTCATACATTTTTTTTTACAAAATCTGGACTGCGTCACTCAGTGAATACTGTACGCTCATGTTATTTTTTACAGATAGTCGTCATTGGTTCTAGACAACACATTTACCAAGCTAATGCCAGGTGTTTCTTCAGAAGCCATGGCACACTGTGGTTTGTGTAAAGGGATCGGCTCTAAAACAAAGAGACAGATGATGGTTTAAAGTGCTGTGTGAATATATGTGTGTGTGTGACCTTAGTTTTATGTGGTTGTGTGAGATTGCAGCAACATCTCAGAAGAGTACCCTGATGCTGTGAATTGCTGAAAAATGTGAGATTACTCTTTTTTGCCAGTGATTTAAGCCTTACTTTGCAGAACATGATGATGGGTTAGAACCAGAGGTGTGGTGGGAACTGTATGCTATGGTTAGTAAAGATAGCAAGCACATGATTCAGGTGTTAAAGGAGAGCCTCACAGAGAAACAACCAAGTTGATATATCATCAATAAGCTTTTGCAGATATATTGGTATTAGGTGTCTATGGCTGACAATGATAAATTAGAAATTGCACCAGAGAATTTAAAATAAATGTTTAAGGCAATTTAAAAAAAAGGATTTTCATGGCATGGTTTGTCCACAAAGGGACACTGACAGGTTTAGTAAAACTGCAAAACTACCCCCCCAACAATACATATAATGGTCAAAGTTGTTTAATTATCTATTTTAAGCTTCAATTTGGCTTTCTCAGTTTTGTAAGCTGTTTTGGTGTTTAGGAATCTCAGAACCCATTGCCTATTGGTCTAAAGACAGATAAGCCTCTGGGGGCAAGGGGTTCCGGTGTAGCCTGCGGCTATCACAGCCAAGACTTCCTTTTCTATGAGTTGTTGATTGTTCACAGTCAGATTAGCAGTTTGAGATGCGAGACTTCCATTGGAATTGAAAGACATCATCCAAGACCAGACTGTTTCCCAAGTAACCAGTTTACAAGCTTATTTTAAACGAATGGAAATCGAAATTATCATCCGACGATAGCAAATGGGCTCCAACATTTAAGCATTTTGGCAAATGTGTTCTGTTTCTTTTGCATTCCACACGGACTGTTTACCTTCATTCAACCAAAGACCACTCGACATGATAAGTCAATACCACTTGGCCTACAAGCGGGAACCAGTTTACTTTCGCTCCCAAAATCTTTTCCTGTTGCCCCCCATATTCATACATTCATATGAATTTAGGAACCTGTTGATAGAGATTATTTTGTTAAGCAATAGTCAATTGTGTCTTTTTATAATGTCTTTATAGAAAGGGAATATATACCTTTTAACATCAGACCATACGATCGTATACGCTAGCGTTGTTCAAATACTGAACCCAATATCGGCATCAGCTCATTTACGCTACACAGTAACAACAACATCGCGTGTAACCCGCTACCCAATCCATACATCCTGTCCAAATGGTACTCAACAGAGATGATAAAGCAGCGAGATTGCTCATCCGTTAGCTACTTCCATTGTCAGCTCAACTAAAAAAATCAAAAAAGTCCTAAATCGATGATGGATCGATTTTGATGCGGCTAACCTTATATTTCTTTTTTCTTATCTCTGTTGAGAGTTGCCCATGCGCAGTATCGATTAGGCAGGTACTAGCTGAAAGTGTACATTAGCCGGAGCTAGCAAGATGTAAGCAATTTGGCAGTGTTTTAAACTGGAAAATACCACGAGTAAAATGGTGACCTGTGCAAGTTTGCAAGGCTTTAGTTGAGTTCATAATAGTTCATGTTTTATAAAAGGTTAAACCTGAGCCAGGCTGTACTGCAATCATATCTTATCCATACAAGGTAAGTGTTATATAGCTGTTAAACAAAGATATAAGTATTTTCTGTTTTTAACACACTGGTATCGGGCCAGTGTTTGCTAACAGCTGATATGCAAGTTCAGGTATCGGTATCTGGAAGGAACAGAATGGTATCGATTACATCTCTAATTTGTGCTTTTAATAATATTGTTGTAAACCAACACCAAAATACACACCTCCAACCAATGTTCCTGAAATTGGTTTAAACATAGGGGAAACCTATTACTCAAAATTGTCACAAAATTACAAAATGGATGGACCTTTTTATTGAGTCACAAACATTTTCACGATAAAGCAGGAGTAAAAGTTATTGGTGCAATATATTTACAGTGGCTATAATCACATCCAGACTTATTTCTGTTTGGCGTATGCACCATCACCTCAGATGCTCTGTGGAGAAAAAAGTTTGAATTTGATTGATCAAAGCGGAATGGAGGCAACTCTGTGTTTAGCCCCAGAACTTATTCATTCTTAACGTTGTTCTTACAAGAGCCACAGGCTGTTGTGGAATTAAGAGGAAACATCTTAAGCGGAAAACCAAAGAGAACAAGAATGCAGGAGACTTTAGGGAAATAAATAAGGAATTGATTTTTATGTATGTGGACTACGATTTATGCTTCTACAAACGTAATATTGTGTAGTAACAAATGGCGTATACTGTTAATACATGATGTAAAGTGTAATTCATGCCAAGAGTGGGAGCATCAACAAATCATCTGTGGGCTCATACAGCTACAGTGAGTTATGGGAATATGTAACCACAAGTCACTTTTTGATAACTTGATAATACAAATTATAAATATCCGTTAACTCGGAGAGAACACGCCTCTGTCTGACTCGCTCCCTCTATCTCCACAGTACTACTTTTCTCCCCTCTCTCTCTCGTTTCCTTCTCCTCATCCGACTTCCCGAAGGGAATAACCTCCCTGACACGCATCTCTTCCTCCTCTGAACGAGAAGCTATAACTTGCCCTCACCTCCACAGTGTACTCACAGCTGCTACTTTTAATTTATCTGCTGCCATGTGACAGATGGCTCGTTGCCACCCCAGTGTTTGCTAGTCCAATAAATCTAGTCCAGCGTGGGGAACATCTGCTATGCAAATTCACCTCGTATTACTGTCACTTTTGTCTGTCAGCGCTGAGATAGAGATTTAGCATTACCTCATCCAACGTGTACGGCTTTCTGTCACACTCTGTCTACTTCCTAAACTGTCATCCTTGTGCTGTCGTAACTTGCTTGTTGCTTTATCTTTGTTGAAGACGTTTTTCTGTTTTTCCCATGGTGCTACTGGTGCAGTCTTCAGAAGCAAATTCACATCAGTCAGGGAGGAGATACTTTGCAGTAGGTCTGTGCTATTAAACATAACTTTAGTGGACAACATCAGCAACAGTCTCCTGTGAATCATGTCTCTGCCATACCAGCCAGTGTCTCATGGATGCATTACTGAACAGGCCTAACAGGCTAAGGCCCAGGGGCCCAAAGTGTCGGGGGCCCCCTTGGCTTTCCATTACAAAGTGGCACCCAAAGAGAGAAGTACCAAGCTTAAAAGAGACTCAAAACAACTAAAAAGAAACATTAAATGACTACAAGTAGTCACAAAAAAACTAAAAAGAGACAAAAACAACTTCAAAGAGACTCAAAATTATTACAAAGAAAATATTGAAAGACTCAAAATGACATGAAAATATTGAAAAAGACTCAAAATGACCACAAAACAACTATAAAGAGAAGCAAAATGACCACAAAGAGAAGTACCAACCATAAAAAGACTCAAAAGGACCACAAATAATAATTTAATGGCTACAAATAGTCACAAAAGACTAAAAAGAGACTAAAAGCAAATTCAAAGAGACAATAGTCACAAAACAACTACAAAAAACAAAAACTACAAAAGAAGCAAAAGCTTTAAAGCAGTCAAATGACTACAAAGTTACACAAAACAACTACAAAGAGAAACAAAATTACTACAAAAAGGGGCAAAGCAACTACAGATAAAAAAAACTTACAAGACACAAAACCGCAGAAAGATGTGAAACAACTACAATGAGACACAAAACAACAACAAAAAGAGGCATAACCACTATAAAGTATGTGGGGCAAGTTCACAAATTGATTCCGAGGCTTTTGTGCTAAACTTTGCATATAACGCACTGACGCCTTAGCCTCAGTTCACAGTGCTATCAGCGGCTGCAATCCATTCTTTGTGAATTTGCCCCATGTGTCTTGCTCCACGTGTAGGAGAGGTGGTGGGGTCTTTTGCATGTCTGTGCCCAGGGGCCCATCGTCTCATAATCCATTCTTTAGTGTCGAGAAAAGGGAAAAAAAAGCTGTGAGTCTTCACACCAAAGCTCTCACATTTTCACTTCGTTCACACATCATCCAGTATCACTGGAAAGTATCGCCACGGCTGCACCATGGGAACACTCGTTTTTCCCCAGTTGGTTTTTCTCTCTACTCTGCTCTGTTATAGACTTTATGTTGCCAGTCCAGGACCTCAAACACATCGTCTCTCAGCTCATTCCAGGAAGCTTCAAATACAACTCCATACAGTTGGGAGCGATCCAGCTCTTTTTTCACCACCGTAGAAATCTCATGAGTCCTTTCAATACGCTAACCTCCAGGATTGTTTTATTTTTAATTTGATTCCAACTTCAACTTCTGCTATATCAACATCAATGCAATTATTTTTTAGGAGGAGGGGTGATTAAGCTGTTAGGGACGACTGAAGCATTTAAAAAGATCTGATAATGTAAATATTTAGACTTTTTTACATATTTACCAAGAACCCTTTTTTAAGAAGTTTTGACATATTGGGAAATATACTCATTTGTTTGCTTGCTGAGAGTTAAGAAGATTGACACCCATACAGCCAGCAGCCGGTTAGCTTAGCTTAGCATAAATGCCATAAACGGGGACATGCAGCTAACTCTGCCTTGCTAACAGGCTACAACATTCTCCAATTATGGCTGCCCTAAAGTAAGGTATAAGAGTGCAAGATCCAGAGAAAATCTGAAACAAAACAAGGAAAATAAGTGACAAAAAGGAGAAAAAAACCCAGATGTGAATATTTTTATTATTATATATTTCTTGATATTTTCTTTCTTTACATTTTTTTTTGTCCTATATGACAGTTAATAGGTTATCGGTAGGTTCCCGACTGTTGATCAGCAAAGCATGCAAGTTGATTTTGGGAACTTAGGCTTGGAGAATTTCTGGTGGGCACTTTTTATCATTCATTTTATAGATCCAACAATCAGACAGTACAGTAAATACTTTATTTTATTTCTATTTTTATTAAACCTTTATTCATCCAGAATGGCCTCAATGAGATTTATAATGTATTTTCCAAGATCCTGGCCAAGACGTCAGCATACAAGTTTCACACATAAAAGCACATAAACATTTAAATTTAAAAAAATTACATCAACAAGTCAGCAGTGCCATGCACAACCAGGACAACGACAATGAGTGTTTAAATAATCCTTAATCCTATTTTTAAAATAAATCTGCAAATGAATCGCATGTGAAAATAACCTCCGTATTTAAGTCAATGCTACTCTTTCTCGATCACAAGCTGTGAAACTCCACTTGTTCACCCTCAGTTAAGTGATGTGCGAGCTGAACACCTGAAAGAAGTCAGCTGTTACGACGCGCTCATCTGTTTCTTGGCAAGCGGAGCAAGTCGGCGGCTTTGAAAAAAACCCACTCTCCATCATGCGCTATCTCTGCTCGTCTCAGCCGTTTACTGGCACCGGAACTAACAGCTACTTCAAGAAAGCAACGAGCAACTTTTCTCCTCGAGCAGGAGGTGTACTGTCAGGCCTGCCCTCCTCCTCCACATTCGGTCAAGTTTTTTTTCGCCCTGGCTCCTGTCATTCATCCTGCGGAGCTGTCTGCCTCCAAACAACATGTAGCCGGAGGAGTCTGCGCTTGTGTTAACCGTGTTTTAACTTTTCTGCCACATTTTTAGCTTTGCTGTATTTTTTTAATGTTGCTCTCCTCCTCCATTCTTGCTCTTCTTGAGATTTTTACAGCTTAACAGGAAAACTCGTTACACAAATTGTAAAATATAATCACAAAGTGACCATGTATTACTAATTACTAATTGTTACATAGATGATAGTACACTATAATATGTCTTGTTAAAGGCAGTGAGCTTTTTCTCATCCTAGTCCATCATCCCAATTTTATTGAGCTTTGACTATAGCCACTTACCTCGGGCAAAAAGCAAAGCTGTGTTCAACTTTTTAAGATTTTTTTCAAGTATGTTTAAAGTCATTAATTAATTAATTAATTAATTTGACCAGAAGGGTTGTTTTTTTAATTACATACGAATCAAGTATTAAATCTGCTCTTCTAGTCAAATCCCTTCGTGGATCAAATAAAGGTTTGAGAGAAACGTTTATAAATAACTCAAAGATTACATTTAGATCTGTAATTGATTTTCTGACCCCTTTTGACAGCCTAATTAATGTTCACGACATGCATCTACAACCTGAAATTGAGATGATATGATATGTTATATCATATTATGTATCAGAAACAGAAATAATAGGTGTAGCTGATTAACATTTTACACCTAAGTTTTCATACTTGATTAAAATAATTGACAATTTGTCATCAGTGATTTGTAGGTTCAACTGGTGAAAGCTTGGTCAGTGGGGGCTAAAAACCAGCTTCACAACATATTGTCACCTTATAAAGTTCTTACAACTTCAGACCACACTTTTACAAAACTACTATTCCAACCCTGTCTTCTAAAAATTACATTCCCCTTCAACTAAACTGCATTCTCAATTACGTTTCTAGGGAAATGTATTTTATCTTGGATTACAGAAATGCAACAAAACTACTTGGTAATGCTTAGTATAACATCATGTTTTTTGCTTGAAATGAGTACAATTGTTCATTTATTTAAAGTTCCTACAAAGATCTTGCATTTTGTGTTGATTTTGGCGGTCCCTGTGGACCCATGAGTCCCTTTAGAGCAGGGGTCTCACGATATTTTGTGGCCCCCACCTTAATATGAAAGTTTAATGTTAGTGCGGCCCGCGAGTTTTATATGAATGGCACTTTACAGTGTTGTGTGCGGAGCTGAACGAACCTACCAATCACGGTGGGTATATGGCTCTCGGGGGCGGGACATCGACCGGGCTTGATGCAAGCAGAGAAACATTCTCAATGAGTGACAGTTACAGCAGCGTTGCCATGGAGAGTGACAGCAGCGTTGCCATGGAGAGTTCTCTTCCGTGCCTGGCTGGCTGCCTCGTTTCTATTAAACGCGGACATTCGTCCCAGCGCTGCGTTCACAACACCTCCAAAATAAAGTTTTTTAAGTTGCTGCCCAGCGGGACATTATACGTATATATGTCTCTCTCTGACAAAATAAATCAAAGTGATGCGTACGCGGCGAGATAAAAGAAAAGTAAGAAAATAATGTAGCCTAATGTGGTCTGCAGTCACATACCGACACCTGTCCGTCGGCAACAACAGTCCCCGATAAAGCAGAAGAGCTGCTGAGTTTGTGTCCAATGCACGGCCGCACCACAGCCAAGGATATATTTCAGGAGCTGTGCGAACAGACTGGTGGGCATCACCACGGATGGAGCCCGTCTATGACCGACTGGTAGCGCTGGTTCAAAGAAAGTTAGAGGAAAATGCAGATCCAGCAGTCGTTCTGCACTGCATCGTACACCAACAGGCACTGTGCAGCATGTCATGTCTGTTGTCCTGAGATGTATCAGTTACATCAGGTCCAGGAGTTTACAGCACCGCCAGTTCAGGGCCTTTTTACAACATATGGTGATGTACTTTACTTTAGTAAAAGTACATAATTTAGTAGTGTCCTGAAGAGATTTTTTGACTTAAGAGCAGAAGTGAAGAAATTCATGGAAGATGACAGAATGGATGTTCCTGAACCTGATGATCCAGGGTGGGTTATGGACCTTGCATTCCTAGTGGACTTAACACAGGAGCTGAACATCCTTAACCTGAAGCTCCAGGGCCCTGGTCAGCTTATCACTGCAGCTTATGAAAATGTGAAAGCCTTCACCGCTAAACTGAAATTGTGGAAAACTCAGCTTTCTGTAAAATATCTCAGCCATTTCACAACATGCAGGTCTCTTGTGGAGGAGGGCACAGCCTTCAGTGGTGGTGAATATGCCTGTGCTAGTGAAAACCTTCTGCAGGAGTTTGATCAGCGTTTTGCTGACTTCAAGGCACGCTGTGACACTTTCCAGCTGTTTGCTGATGTGGAGAGTGTCCCAAGTATGTTGCAAATGGAACTTATTGACTTGCAGTGCAACAGCGATCTAAAAGCTAAATTCAGAGAGGCACAGGGAAAAGCAGACATGACTGGACAATTCATGAGAGAATTACTTCCATCCTTCCCTGAGCTGTCAAAAATGTTCAGTCGGGTAATGTGCCTTTTTGGAAGCACGTATCTGTGTGAAAAACTTTTCTTGACTATGAACTTTAATAAATGCAAGTACTTAATGATGCCCATGTTGAAGCTGTACTCAGAGTTTCTACTGTAACCTTGATCAGGGCAAATGTTGCTCAGCTGTGTGAGCAGAAGCGCTGCCAGGTCTCTGGCAAGAAATAGAATAAAGCACAAATGTATTCAGGGATTGTATGTGTTGGTTCAGTGCAATGTTTCAATAAGTTATTAAAAACATGGAAATAAAAAAGTAACTTTTCAAAAATATTGCGCTTTCTTGTAGTGCTTGAACGTTGAAGTGGCCCTCCTATGAGACGACAATACCAGCAGTGGCCCCAAGCCAAATTGAGTTTGAGACCCCTGCTTTAGAGACAGTGTTCTCTGGCAGTCCTGGTTTTGGTTCTCCAGTGCTTCCAAAAACCAGATAATTCTCTCTTGTTTATTGAGCTAGAAGGACACCTTTCATTATACACACAGTCATTTGATCCATGGATACAATTCATTTTTGCATCTTTAAGAATCAGTACTTTTTCAACCATCTTTTTTTTTCTTTTTACTTTTTGGAGCAAAAAAGCAAAGTTGCTTCTATTGCTAATGCTGATATCTGATTCTACCCACCAAATCACTTTCACAGTTTCAAAAGAAGACACCTCACAAACGCTCACACACATAGATCTATGAAATTATCTTCCAACCTCAGGTTTGACAACCTCTGTAGATGAAAACAGTTGAAAGTTTTGTTTATATCTTGAGACTGTATGGTAGGAAACAACTTGATTACACTTCAGCTTCATGGGGGGAAACTGTCAAAACTTCTCAGCCTGCTTTAATAATGGTGAGTCACCCACCCACAATTTCCCTCCCTTCTCCATCTTCAAAGCATCATCCAGTTTCAACTGCTGCATGCGATGAGGTGGTTTTCAGCATAATCGTTTAAATTATATTTCTGCCTTGTTTTGACTTTTTTCTCTTTCGTAATCATGACACGCCTGCGTACACGAGCGCCTCGGGGTGCGACGGGGTGTGTACACCGTCAGTGTGAGATCGTGAGTGAGGGTGTTTGTTATTTTGTGATTTCCACCCCCGGGTCACCAAGGTCCTTCTGCTAGGTCTGATGAGCTCAGCTTAAATCTGTACTTTAATCTCCAGAAAGTCCTGAAAAGTCTTTCAGTGTCGGGAAATGTTTCCACCTGGAGCCAAAGAGAAAGATTGAGAGAGAGAGAGATGAGAGAAAAGTGTGTGTGTGTGTGTGTGTGTGTGTGTGTGTGTGTGTGTGTGTGTGTGTGTGTGTGTGTGTGTGTGTGTGTGTGTGTGTGTGTGTGTGTGTGTGTGTGTGTGTGTGTGTGTGTGTGTGTGTGTGTGTGTGTGTGTAGAAAGAGGGCGAGGTAAACAGTTTTTTTCCAATCAAAGTTCTGCTGCCCTGTTGATCACTCCTCATCTCGTTATCAAGCTCACACTTACGTTCCTCCTCCCGCTCCGTCGCTGCCCTCCGGCCGTCTGCTCATCACATCTCCACCTCGCACCGACCTTCCAGCTCCGTCTACCCATCAGTATTCTGCCGCTGAGCCCTCCGGGACGAGGAAGTGGCCACCAGTCAGTCGTCTGCTCGCTCTGTGACAATACAAGTTTAACCGCGAGAATCCGGGAAAAGCTGCTTGACAGAACGATCTAAACTGTTGTGTCTTGACGCGTTCACAGACAGAGACAAGCCTTTTTGTATTGATCACAGGGATGAGATTATTTCAAGTGTGTTCAGCTGTCGGAAAAGCCGAACACCTGGGCTGCTGTTTGATGGCAACTGTGAAGACCCACGAATAATGAATACAGAAGTAAACTCCAGCTGATATGAATCCATTCTCTCTGTATTGCTTATTGTTTTGTGGGGAAGCAAGTTTGTGATTTTGACGCTTTGGTACCTTGCCTGCTACTGACCTGATGTTCCAAAGATTTGTATGTAGATTCATGTTGATTGCTGATGACTTGTATGAACTCCTGACTAGGGCTGGTGGATATAGCAATGTGATATCATGATATGAGTATAGATATCGTCTTGGATTTATGTTATCGTAATAATGGAATAAGTGTTGTCTTCTCCTGGTTTTAAAGAGGCTGCATTACAGTAAAGTGATGTAATTTTCTGAACGTCATGGCTGTTCTATTATTTGCCTTTTCCACTTAGTCATAATAAACACATTATTGATATTTATCGAAAATATTATTGTGTAAATATTTTGTGGTCAACCCAACATTATCGTTACACTATCGATATCAGGGTATTTGGTCAAAAGTATTGTGATAATGGATTTACTCAATATTGCCCAGCCCAACTTTTGACCTGTGTAGTGTAGTGCCGCTATCAAGCAGTAGTGAAACGTGACCATTAGACTTAGGCCTTCTATCTAACCTCCAACTTAAGCCAAAAACACCGTTCACAATGCAACAATGCAAAAAAAAAAAAAGCCATCCACACTCGGGTACAGTGTGCTGTGCCCACTATATTTTTAGCCATGGTAATGCAGTGAATGCCACAATCATATTCCCCTATAAATATATCCTAATTACTTTTCCTCCTGACTTTACTGCTGCCCATAGTATGAATTGTAATAACTTTGAAATTATAGTAATTAGGTATATTTATTAATATATTAGACAAGTAAGCAAATATTTATACATTTAAATATTACAATAGTATGTTTTGTGACACTGTATAGATTCCAAATAACTCTATTGATTTAAATAAATGTTTTTAATGTAAAGATACTTAGCAGACAGTGGCTCAGATTGCACAAAAAGTAGTGATAAGATGTTGGATGTTAGATGGACTGTGATAAACGCAAATGCAAAAGTAACTCTTTCACTCAGGTTCTATGCATATGGCAATGTGTTCTTCATATTATAACAGGTTAGATAAAAAAAGGTCTAAAAAATGTGCAATATATGGTCTTACTTTTATTTGTTGTATTGTATTGTATTCATGCCTCTTCACCAGGGCGTCATTGTAAATGAGAGTTGATTCTCAATTGACTTATCTGGTTAAAAATAGGTAAGGTAATAAAATAAAATATGGTATTGCAATATATTGCAATATCATAGCCCCTGTATCATGATACGTATTATATCGTTAAAATTTTCAACTTTGGTTTACTTCCAAATACTAGAAAACTAAAGACCTTTCAATCATCCTTTTTTTTAACGTCAGCCTATAGTTGCTGTTACAGTAGCTGTTTCCTTTTCTTTCTGTATATTAATAAATTGGAGTCAAAAAGTATTTCTTACCCGTTTCTTATTTGCATTAGCAAGGACATCCAACTTACATTGGTACCACCAATCGTAGAGCCTTCCCACATGCTTTTCATCCAGCATTTCACCGAGGTATGATCCCAATTTGCAGTGGAAATGGAAAGGTTAATTTGGACTTTTTCAGTCCATGTTTTTTTTTAGAATATAATTAGATTTAAAATGAGGGGTAATACTTTTTCCCAAAATGGGTTTTTGATTCATCAAAGGCCCTCTCTGAGATTCTCCACTGATGTCAAGTTGAAATTTCCCCTTGAACTATAATGAATAGGCTACTCACCAAGTTTAAGGCAGCCGATAATCAGACAGTGGATGTTAAAGGGCATGTTTTAGCTGCTCTTTGAAGACGGCACTGTGTTTAATTGAAATGCAGTATTTCAGGAGCTTGAAATGACGATCGGGTTGCAAACGTCAAAGTTTAAGGCCAGTTAAATAAGCGCAGAGTGCAATGGAAGAATCATATCATAATTATACTCAAAAATCGTATTACATTGGCGGTATTCATAAAATGTGAAAAAAGATACCAAGTCTTTTAATAATCGTTGAATATACCCTTATTCTATTACCACTCCTGTTGGCATTCACCCATCAAATCCCCAAGCTTACCTTGTTTATTTTTTTAATTAACTTAATGCTTTAATTCCTAACATATATAACTAGCATGTTTGTGCTATTATCAGGAGGAATTGATTCTTTACTTCATAATTGGTTTTTCTACAAGCTGTATTCTACAGCCCCTTGTGGCCAAATTTCTCAATCAGATACAGAGGAGCGACTTTATAGATATCATGTTTTCATAAAGGGCGGAATTCTGCATAATTAGCAATAAATTGTACTGTACCATCTCCACACTCATTTTCTTTGTATATGTGGAAATAAATAAACACAGTAAAAGTAAACAGGATGAGCTGATTATTTTTTTTGTACAGTAACGTGAAGTGGGGTTTCCTCCACTCCAGCGCTGTTTATTATTGCAGTCAGGAGTACTTGTCATGGAGAGAAAACATGATTGTATGAACAGTCACACAGATGCTTATATGTTGGCGCTCCTCTCTGGGGAGCTCCCCTCATGAATCCAAACAGCATGGGAGTGTCGTCCAGGCCGCTCCAGGGTACACAGAAGAGAAGTCAGCCAACATGTCGCTGAGAAATGGAATGTATTTATTATGTATGAGGCGAGAGATGCTAACGGAAGCACGTTTAGTAAGAAACCTGAACAGAAGGAGGGGGGGAGTGGAATAAGACCAAAAAATTGTCAACACCAGTAAGGCAGGTGGGGAACAGATGGGAAAATGTAGATATGGAAGAATTAATATTCTTTGTTTAAAGTGCTTCAAGATTAGCGTTTGTCACCAAGACATATTCTCACTCCTACCATAGGCGACATTTGCATTGTTGTTTCGTTTTTTCAATGTTTATTCAGAGTAGAGCGCCGTCTTAGAGGCATCTGCTTTACGTGTTGCTGCCAAGCATTTGCCGTACATCAGCAAGAGCCGGAGGCAATGTCCCCACAGCAGCTCCACGGGTGTGCTACTTGACTGAACAGTCGGAGAGAGAGGGCGTCTCCAGAGAGAGAGGCTGCACTAGGGTTGGCTTACTCAATGTGAGAGTCCAGATCTAAAGGGAGAAGCCTGGCGCACACTCTCACAATCAACGGGGGAAATGGCAAAGGAAAGAGCAGCGATCAAGTCTCACTGTCGGGGAAGATATTGACATTGAGTGGATGTCGGGAGGGGGCGTGGAGCTGCAGGCGAGATGCTGCACTCTGTGATGAAGTCAAGTGGTTTGGTTAGGCTCTGTCTTTTATGATTCATTAGTTGTTGGAGTTAAAGTGGCCCTATTATGCTTTTCCACTTTTTCCCTCTCCTTTAGTGTGTTATATATATTCTTGTACATGTAAAAGGTCCGTAGAGTGTAAAACCTGAAGTCCACGCCTAAAAGGAGTTACCCTCCCCCTCAGAATCACTGCTCCTGAGCAGCCTGAGACAGCTCCATTGAATTCTCTCCTTCACTTCCATAACATTATGAGGTCACAATGTAACGGAAACTCCTTCCGGCTAGTTTGGCCCGCCCTCAAACAACAAAAGAGAGGGAGATGGAGCTGAAACTCCAGGAGAAGAGTTTTTTGAAATGTGAAACGTTGACCAATCACAACCGAGCGGGCAAGCTGACCAATCAGAGCAGACTTTGCTTTCTGGAGGGAGGAGCAAGCGCTACAACGGAGCATTTCAGAGAGAGGGTGAGAAGCGGTGCTGCAGGACAGCCAGGATGAGAAAAACAAGGCGGATTATGAGCATTAACGCATATAAACATGTCGTAACTGTAACTTGAGATAAACATATGCACTCGGAAAATAGCATAATAGGGCCTGTTTAAGCACTTCCTAGAATTGACACAGTTTAACATGTGTTCATCAGCAGTACCATAATGATAAACACAGGATGGGACAAGGGAAGGAAAGGGGAACCACAATAAGTATTAACTAGAAGCGTATCGCTCACCCTCCGGTTCCCTCTCAGGTAAATAACAGAAAACTATTTCCAAACTACGCAGTTTCCCTGAACTGTACAGACAGTTGTACTATCTTTCAGCTTGTTGTTTTGGTTTTACAGCAATCAACTTTACAGTTTTGGTTTGTTTTTGAAAAATTAAAATCTCACTGGAGCATTTAACAGGTAGAGAGCCAGATGCTTTTCTCAGGAGATAGTAGAGACTTTAAATGAATCCTCTGTGTCTGCCGGATTTTTAAATTAGCATTTTCTTTTTTTTTTAACTTTATACTTATATATGTCCGGGTTATATTTGCAATGAGCTCCACTGCCTCCAAGTTGACATAAAAAAAAGTAAAATGAAAAGTCCATAGATGCAGGTGTTAAATTTTTAGTCAATCTGTTAATAACGACGAGTAGTGAAGTAGCCAAAATAATTCCAATTAAATTCATTACAGCAAATGCTTAGTTTAAGACACATTTGGATAGTTTAGGCATCTAAAAAACCTTATGACTTTGGTTATAGTTAAGTTTACATTATAACTTCAGTGGAAAATGTCATAATGTGGGGTAGCAACTCAACACTTAAGAATTTTTAGGTTAATGTGAGGTAGACTGCTTTTAGACGCTAGCTCCGTTGCAATTTATAAATAAATATTAAGTAATCTATGACCTCTGGAGGACCAGAGGGAAATGCAGCAACGCTGTAAGAACTTGTTCCCTCCTACACATATCTCTATTACTGTCTGCCTTCTCTGAGGTGCAGTGGCCTGTAATTGACACATTTTCAAAATAGAGCCGAGGAGACTCGCAAACTGATGCACAGATTGAACAGACACGTCTAGTGAAGAGGGGATATCTTAAATAAAGACAGGCAGTAGTGTAACTGTAGGTATGAATCATATTTGACAGAAAGCGCACAGTAAAAAGATGGAAAAATGTCTTTCAGATTTATTGTTGAATTTATTGATGGATTTATTTGATAAATAAACCAGTTGACCATTGGCCTCATTGAAACTATTAAATAATTTAATAAGCTCAATAATTCAGTTTATTTCACTTTTGTTTTTCAATTTCATGCCCAAGCAGTCAACCCATGTTGCAGGGTGTATTGCACCATTCAGTCTGCGTAAGATTTATAGGAGCAATATAACAGATAACTCCTACTTAATGGCGGCAGTCCCTCCTCTGTCACCACAGTCAGTGTTGTTCAGCTCACTTTTATATGTCTCTCAGAGGCAAGAGCTTACTGCTGTGACACAAAGACTGCTTGTTGAAAAATAGTAGTTATATAATTGCTTCATATTTCAATTCATGTAATTCAGTTATATATTATTCAGTGTTTTTCTATGACATTTTCCAAAGCAAAAATCTGCAATATTTTAGGCCTTGCGACAGCAAAGCTTATCCTTAAACACTGCAACAGTCACAGTTTGGATGTCAGCTGTCAACAAACTTTGCTTTTAGGGTACAGGGTATTAATAGTTTTGAGGCAACTGAAAGATATGGGTCTACCATATCATTTTTTTTGAGTCAGGCCTCTGTGCCTTCAGCACCAATTACTTTTTTCCAAACCAAGTTAGGCCCAATGTCCCTTCAGCCCCATGTTAAAATCTGTAATCGCTGATAATGCACAAACACTATCAGACCGTCTGGCGACTACTTGTTGGTAGTGTTGGTTAGGTTTAGGCATGGGGAGTGAGATTGGTTGGGGTAAGGGTAAGAATATCAGAGTAAGCCAACCAGAGGCAGAGCAGGGGTGGATCATGCGTATGCATGGAAGAAACAAAAAACATCACCACAGTGACAATCTTGTGAAGTTCTTTTGGATAATAATAACCCATGTATTTCTGTTTGTTTTTTCGGAGCAAGGGGCCTTCTGGGCAATGGCCATTTGCTTTTAGATTATCAGGCTTTCGGAAAAATGGGCATTTGATCCAATGCGATGTTTTTCGGGCCATTGCAGTTTCAGAATAATCGCATGGCACCTACAGAGGTACTGATCTGAGGGAACATAGGGCTAAGGGAACTTATGGTTGAGGGAGCAGAGAGCTGAGGGAACTGAGAGGTTGAGGGAACATAGGGCTGCAGTAGCATAGTGTTGAGGGAACACAGGGCTGAGGGAACATACTGCTGAAGGAACATAGGGTTTCCTGGGAACATAGGGCTGAGGGAACAAACAGCTGAGGAAACACAGGGCTGAAGGAACAAGCAGCTGATGGATCATAGGGCTGAGGAAAAATGGGCTAAGGGGAACACACAGCTCAGGGAACATATCGGTAAATTAATATAGTGTTATGGAAACATATGTCTAAAGGAATATATACAGCCTCCCATCGTAGTCTACGGTAGTGTTTCTGGCCACAAAGCTCCTATAGTGGCTTTTCCTCGCACAAGCATCTCTTTTTTTCTCCTTTGCATGCATTCCTGTCTGTGATGCGTTTATTTCTTAATTTGTTATCAGAACATTAACCACAAAAACTATAACAATTTTAAGTGATTTATCAAACATTGCTGAACACACGATTTCATACATATTCACATACATGCATTAATACATACATAATTAGATAGTATATAAAAATGTATTGCCTATTTAACATGTTAATAACTAAAATAAATGAAGGTACAGACCAGCCTTTGTTATAATCAGCAGTGCTGCAGCATACACAAGCCCATAACAACGCATAACCACGCAATGGCTATCTTCCTTCATTGTTACGGTCCTGCATATATAAAGGTCAAGAGAGTGTACTCCAGCCTGTAGTCCACCTTCAGCCAGTACAGATCCTGAACCATTTTAACCTCTCTGCAGATCTTTTATTCTTTCTTTTTTTGCTGCAGTGGACCATATCGCAGGGCCAGAGTCCATGTGTCAAAAGCAGGAATTGTACAACTAGCTTTAATGACATGAAGTTATGTCAATATAAATATGAACTATGGTGTGCCAGAGTAATAAGAAAAAACATAGAGCTTTAAACGCAACAAATTGCATACGAAGCAGCCACCTCAAAATAGAAGGTTGCGGGTGTTCATCCAGAACAAAGCAGAAAACTTAGTAGAGAAATAGCAAAGGTGCTGTTTACCCGAGGAGAGCACACTAAGTCACTAACAGGTGATGTTAGTTCTATATTGAAAACAAGGTTCGTGAAATGCAAAAACCACATATTTTTCATCCAACAGTTTGTGACAGAGGTGAGCTATTTTATCTGAAGAAAATGTAGGTGCAAACTTACAGAACTGTTTAAAGGAATGTAAAGTACTGGGAGTGTATGCAACTTTTATTGTAGTGGAATGTAAAACTATTACAAAGTTATTGGTAAAGTGTTGCAAGGCTTTATGGTTTCCCTGACAATTTTTATATCTTCCTTTTCACCTCAGAATTTCCATAGGAATGGCATCACACAAAGCTTTACAGCTCTCTCTGCGCAATATGAGAAATGTATTTCATTTTTTACTGAAGAGGAATGTTACTGCCTTTGCTAGAACAACCTATTTTCATTGGGGCAGTTTCCTTCCCAGCCAATATAACTTCATAAGTTAGAATTGGGGTCTGAGTAAAGATCTATATTCCTGCTTCCGACTGTAATTCCAGCTCTTTCTCTCCTTCATGTCTGTGGGTATGATTGCTCTGTTACATTTCGTACTGCTGCAGTGTGATTGTGTCATGAGGTCCAGAGAATACAACGCTGTGGAAAAAAATGTGGACTCCGTGTCCACTATGAAACATCAGGGAACTCATTACCTTCCCATCTCACCAAGGATTACACACTAACACACGACAGTATTATCCATCTAATGCACTTTTTGCACCACTCATACTATCCAACTCATAATTTCTCTTTTTTTTCTGTGTCTCCAGGGCCAGTATTGTCCAGAAGAGAATCATTTATTTCCAGGATGAAGGCTCTCTCACTATTCGACTGTGTGAGAAAGGTAATGACAGCTGCCCGTCATCTCCACTTTTCATCCTTGGCCGCCCATCATGGTGCCATTATCCCTTGTTCCATCTGCTGTTAGTTTTTCTCCCTCCTATTTTGGAGCAGAAAAGCTCCTATACTTTGTTTAAAAAAATATATATGAGGCCAACAGAGGCAGTGGCGAAAACTGTGAGGACAACAAATCATGGATCTCATGGGACTCTGTATATTTAAATAGTCCTTTGTATTTTACAACAGACCAGCGCCAAAGCTTTTATGTTACCTGTGATTTCACTGCAGAGAAAAGTGCCACGCCAGATTTGGAGAGCTGTCCGCCCCCCAAATAAACACCAGTGAGACAGCGAGGCCACGGGACTCTTTTAGCTCTGAAGCACACGTTTATTGTGCAATAAAAAGCCTGGACATATGTTTCAAACTTCATCTCAGGGGATTTTTACTCATAAAATCTTCCCTTCCTCACCCAAATCTAATTTTCCAGGCTATTATTCAAGCCAATCAACCCAACCTGTTTCCATTTGCTGACTTTCGTGAGGCGCCTCCGATGTTTGACTCATCCTGCTATAACTTAGATGTCAAGTGAGGATTTTCTTCCGAATAATTTGGCGACTCATAAATATTCAAGTACTCCCCTTGACCTATCTTTGCAAAACATTGGTCAGGGCCAATATTTGAATATTTATGAGTTCTGCGTCAAAGCTAATGTGTCATTTAAATACCAGTTCATTCCAGGGATGTTGGTTTTGTGACATTCTCACTGGGTGCAAATTGTATTAATTTATCTGGTAATTTAATGTCAGAGGTTGCACACTGGGGGATTTCTGTTTGCCTGTTAGCTCCTGCACTCTGTTTTCTATCATTTATTTGTCTTGTGCATTGTCTACCCTTAAAATTGTTCATGTTCACGTCCCATCTCCCTGTAGAGCGTGTGTTCGGCGAGGCCACAGAAGCTCCTGCTATGGAGTGCTGCGCCTGCGGAACAGCAAAGTACAGACTCACCTTCTTCGGCAACTGGTCAGAGAAAGTACATCCCAAAGACTACCCAAGTGAGTTCAAACTGTTGGCTGCCAAAGCCCAAAAAGTCTGGATGCACCATTGGATTATAGCAAAGAGTGTTTTGTCAGAAAATACAAAGTAATCTTACTGAAATAATAACACATAAAGAAAGTGTTTGGGATTTTGAAGCTACAGTCAGTAGCTGGTTAGCCAAGCTTAGCATAACAACTGTATAACAGGGAAACATCTAGCTTTGCTCTAGCCAAAGCGAACTAATAAACATATTGTGTATCTTTTTCTAATCTCTCAAAAAAAAGAAAAAGTGTAAAAACCACAATTTGCTGTTTAGGTTATGTGCGGTATTATATCTTGGCTGGATACAGTTACGTCCTTTGGTCGCAACTAGTTGCCTGGCAACCTCCATTAAGTTACTGCTCCCAGCCAAGAAATAATCTGGCACACAAACCCCCGTTTGTGTGCCCAATCTCTTAAATTCTCCCAGTTTAAGAAAAATTCTAATTGACAAACTCATAAATGTGTTTATTGTCCCAATCAGATTATATCAAAAAACAATGTCAGACAACCAGCTAGCTGCTCACTCAATCAGCTGATATTCACTTCTTTCTTGACATGCTCATCAGAATTCAAACAACTCAAACGTGAATGAAAAATAAACAAACTAAAATGTCTTTCAGGACGAGCCAACCACTGGTCGGCTCTGATTGGTGCGTCTCACTCCAGAGGCTACGTGCTATGGGAGTACGGGGGCTACGCCAGCGAGGGCGTCCGTCAGGTCGCTGAGTTCGGCTCCCCCATCAAGATGGAGGAACAGATACGACAGAAGGTAGGGGATCAGATGGAGCCTCTGCTGATGTAACAGCACTTATGTTACATGTGTTTCTATGTGTACTCTGAAAGTTATATTGGACTAAAAACAAATGCCAATGGTAAAAAATGTGATGCATAAAAAAAACAATTAAAACAAACATACTTAGACTCCAACCTTCACCAGAGCAAATAGAATCTAGATACGGTATCATCATTATATAGAATCATTTGTCAGGGGCTATTACAACATACTGCAGGGTTAATGACTGACTGAGGCAAGGAATCCATAATGACACAATCATTTCTGTCAAAATGGCAGCTAATGAATGTGCAATATAGTGAAATTCTCATTTCCACATCATGCAAAACCCAACAAAGGCAGTCTTCATTCACTCACCATCCCATTATCCTTCTCATTAAACCAGATGCATATTGACAGTGCTTGGTGCTGGATTGTGCTCGAAATCAGATTCCTTTGGAAAACATCAGCAGTCTTACTTTTGAGTCAACTATGCCTTTAGGGGATCAGATATTTTTGGAAGGCATCCACTGGATAGTACCCTGAGAGAACAGGCTGTTGCCTCAGTCTCTCAAGAGTGTATGTGTGCATGAGAGGACACAGCTGAGAGATGTGCTTGAGCATACTTGTCAGTATGTGTGTATGCAGGTGAGTCAAATGCTTACATATCTATTCAAATCCTGAAAGGATTGGGTAATCTGATAATATGTACTGTGAGAAGATAGAAATTGGCCAACAGATATTTTGGCAAACTATTTATAGCATGGTACGGAACTACTTCTTAAAGTTTAAGCTTGAACACCATCCTCCTAAGGCTAAGTTTGAATGAACGAGAACTAATGTGAAATTATTTTTGAACTGGTGGGAAAATAATGTAGCTCACCATGTTGTATAGTAGACGACTCGAAGTTCACTCACAGAGCCTCCGCTGTCTCACTTGAGTGACAAACTGCTAATCTTACTGTACAGTAGTTTATTTTACAAAGTCACCAAACAGCTTAATTTTAGTCAATGGCCTTTTTTTTCATAGATGCTTTTTTAATCCAATTCTTTGAATGTGTTTTGGTATCACAATCCGCCGAACAATAAGGGTTTCTAGTTTTCTCACAAATGCATTAAGGGGAGGGGGATTCAATTTGTCAGATTGACATTATATATTTTTACAATAATCTCTGTTTCAATCATAGACTGTATATAAGAAGTGGACAAAGTAACTGTGACAACATCCAGTGGTTTGAGGACTGCAAGTTTTTTGAACATTGAGCATACATAACATAGGCATCAGCATCTGGTTATTTTTTATCTATAATTAGTTTCTTAAATGATCACAGTGTAAAATGACATGTATTGTTATAGAAGATTTTATCCATATGGACCAACCCTAAGCTATATGTGACATATGTATGCTACTTGTGTGCTGAGGCCCACAGTATATGGCTGTCTCTGTGCATGGTCTCTCTGCCACTCCATCTCTCTCTCTCTCTTTCTGTCTCTGTGAGCTCTGAAAGGTGTGTCTTGGCCATTTGCGAGGGAACAATAGCGTGTTGTTAGTGGGCTGTCAGTATGGTGTGTGCCTGTCAGTTTAGGTTTGGGCTGTTGTGTGGAGACATTAGAGGCTGACGGACAGCCCTAACTCCTCTCTTGGCTGGCTCTGTCTGTCTCTGGGGCTAACTACCCTGACACAATGGAAACTTCATCCTGTAACATAGCAGAATGAGATGGCTTGATTGTGTACTGTAGACTGGAATGTAAGCTATTGAGCTGTGGAATGAAACAGCTCGATTGTACACTGTACACTGGAATGTCGTCTATTGAGTTGTTGGACTTGGTAACGGGGGTCTTTTCTTTAATCCGTAAATCAAAATGGTTTTGTGTCTTGCGCTATTTCGCATTCACTTGGCAAAATATAGACCACACAAAGTGACTCTTCTTTCAACACGAGAACTGTGTTTTTACTTGAAATCGAGCTGGTTTATTTTTTCAAGTTCAGAAGCAGTATGTATCAACAAGTTCAACAATACACGCCATGATTTAAAAGATTTTCCGTTATATATTTTTTTTACAACTAATCATTTTGCAACTTCAATTCTAGGCCGAGTCAAGAATATTGGTCCAGAATCCATCCAGATCTTAATTTTAAATATTTATTTACAATTTCTAGTTTTGTTTGACCATCAGTATGAAACAAAAAAAAAAGATATAAAACAGGAAATCATCAGCATATCATTACATTAGAGAAGTTGGAAAATGCTAATAATTGGCATTCACTCAAATAATAATTTCTGCACCAAAGGCCATTCGTTGAAATGACTATTGTTTCTTGTTTTGTGCTCATCGGTGAACTGGTAGAAAAATCACAATTGTTGTGCATGTCCATGGTTTTAACATAATTACATTTTTCTACATTGGAGAACACTCTTACTTGCGTTCTTGCCAAGAGGTAGATGGGAAGATTTATACTATTGCCATATCTGTGCATTAAATATAAAGCTACATCGAGCAGCAAGATAGATTGGCTCATTATAAAGAGTGGAAATGGGGGAAACAGCTAGTCTTTCTCTGTCAGTCCCAAATACGCCTATTTTCATCCGTTCAGCTCACTAGTGCCGCATTTACATTGCATGGTACAACACAGCTTTACTCAACTAGACTCTCTCTCTTTTGGTTCTCCTTTAGCAAAAGTTGTTAATAGTACTATATAACTACTTGTATACTATATTATACAACTGCAAAATTTACTAAAACACAAACCAATTATTTTGGACAAATATGTCAACACTGAATATTTGTAAGAGTGCTCTTGAGTGGGGTGGTTGTGGCGCAGAGGAGAGCAGGGTCGTTCTCCATTCAGAGGATCGGCGGTTCGATACCCAGCTTCAGGCAGTCGATGTGTCCTTGGGCAAGACACTTAACCCCAAGTTGCTCCCAACACCATCCATCCTGGATGTTGTATGAATCTTAGTCTGATGGGCAGGTGGCACCTTGCCTTGTGAATGATATGTAATACAAGCTTTGAGCTACTGATTGTAAGTCGCTTTGGATGAAAGCGTCTGCTTAATGACTGTAATGTAATGAGTGTGTGTAGATTATCTTCTTACTTAAAAACAAATCCCAAAGTAAGAGTTATGAAGACATTTATTATTAAGAACAGTTGGTAAATGAGGCCCATTGTTATGCTTAATCAAATTCAAGTATTAAAACAAGTGCCTGTAGGAGAATTCAAACAAATATGATAGTAATGCAAGAAGAGGATCAGTGCATTTCAATATAAAAGAAAGTGCATTTAAATAAATGTAATCAAGTAGATAGAGTAAACTGTATTGCCCCTGATGGGACATTTGTCTTGAGCACAGTGCTAGAGTCCATTGCTCTACATAAAACAAACATGACAAAACATGAAAACATCAGAAAAAACACAGACATTTAACATTGAAAACATGGCATATAAAAAAATGAACCTGACACCTTATGATATTGTTATTACAGAGTCCCAACACTTCCCACCACGAGCAAGCACTGGAGCAACTGTGGCGAGGAAAAACTCCCTTTTAACAGGCAGAAACCTTGAGCAGAACCGGGCTCTTGGTGGGCAGCCATCTGCCTCGACCGGTTGGGTTGAGAGAGAGATAGAGAGAAGGAGGAAAGACAATATACAGTAGCTGCACTTATTGATGCCTCTCCTTGCTGCCAATGTCGTGTCCCGTTACAAAGTACTTCCATTAACACACGTCTCCCAAGATTATCTTTGGTGTATCTTGGAGTTTAATCGCTGTTTCGCTTGCATTCAAAAGAGCTCAGACCTCAGCTCATTGATTCTTTGCTCTTTTAACTGCAGAAGGTTGTCTTAAGCTCTGATGGCCTCTACCATAGTGTACCTTCGTCATCAGAGCTGACGTATGATTGGTCTTAGCTTCAAATCTCTGACGGAGTTGGGTCACATCAGCTTTCTGTGCCACCAGAGAGGATTTGATGTTTTTGCTCTCACGGGTTAGATGAACATTTTCCTCTTCCGCTTTCGTCTGTTTTGACTGCATCTTTGTTTGAAGAAAGTGCAGGAGTAAAGTTTAATCACAGCTTGCATCGGTACAAATTAATCGTCATCGGCGACATCTCTCACAGGGGAGGGGTAGGGGGTAGAGGCAGCTCTTACATCCTCCTCCTGCTGCAAAGAGAACAAACCAGTAATCATCAATATAAAACACTATTATTAAGTACAGAGGCTGGAACTTCTGTACAATGTGATGCAAACTGACGAGACAGCCAGCAGCAGAAAATGCTGCTTAGAAAGAGGTGGAAATTAGGCAAAACCATATGAAAAATCAGTGATTGATTATTGATCAGTAAGGTAAGGAAAGATATTTGATACAGTCTGGAGGGATAAACTCTAGCCCAAACTGTTTAAAACTGCCGTTAATGGCAAATTCCTGGATGTCCAAAAATATTAAATGTATCTTCTATGGCTGAAAGTGTGGTTTTAGTGGTACTTTGTAACTTAGAAATGTATCTAAAATGCAGTAACAAGACATCAGTGGCTGGATAGAGCAGTTTTTTTATGGTGTATTAATTGCTTTTTGCTCAAAGGGCCGATATGTCAAGTACCTTTAGTGTGGGAAAACGACAATGTGCATGCCCAATCCCTTTGGCACTGAAAGTGAATGGCACAATATTGATGCCACATGCGTCTTGTTGCCTGTTGCCCTGCTACATTTTGATTGGCTCATTGCCTAGTACTCTTGTGGTCTACATGCTAGCAATTTGCAAAAGGAAGTATTTCTTGTAAAGATAATAGTAGCTGTGGTCACCATGAAGACGGTTATCTTCCACAGCACACATTTGAAAGTCTGCCTGAAGAATAACATGAGACCAAACACCTTGGTGCCCATCAGCCCAGGGATGTACCAAACCTCTAGTAAAAAAAACAGATTCATCAAAGTGTGTGTTTCCAAAGAAAAGAATGGTGCAGAGAAGATGCTTTGGTGTTTTTCTTAGGAGATGGTGCCTGGTCAAGAGCAGGCTTTTATGGTATCTCTATGAGAGGATTACAACCCCATGGGTGCTGCAGGTTGAGCAGAGGCTCATACAAACTACAGGCAAAGTGATACACACAGTATGTCAGCTTGGGATCTTTAGATATGTTGGTTTCCAATGGTGGATGGTGAAAGCCATAATCAACTAGTAAAATGTTTGTACTGACCTTGTCAAAGTTGTTGTAAGACTTTTTCTTCAGGCAACATTTATTTTCCATGTTGTCCTGTGTAGATAAAGTTGGTAAGTCCCTAAAACATACAAGACTTTTGTTTTAGTGTATAGACGATACCCACCTCAGCAATAGGGAAGTATATAAGCTCCCTCTTCTTGGGGGGTCTTCAACTGGTGCAGAGTTGACAAAGGGTTTCACCTGTTTGATGAAAATAAAACAATGTTGAATATGTATTAGCTTTCTGCTCCAGTTCTAGTTGGCTTGATATCAGCTCTTACCTTGCCAGCTCTTGTCCCCGTGTTTTTACGTTTGTTTCTATCCTGTGAACATGTTGATCCATAAGTCAGGATATTTTATACCATACATATTTCAGAGTACTTGTATCATGCCTTGTGCTAAGCTAGGCTAAATTTATCACAAAACTTTGTGCATATATGAAAATGACTCAGATTTTCTGTGAGACAGCAAGTAGTGACGATAAGACGAAGCATGTAGATATAACTGAATGCTCACTGGGTTCTATGACATCACAAAGAGATTCTACTCTTTTTAGGGAATGTTAGCTCATTCTGTAGAGAACATGATCCCCATAGTTCCATCCTCTACAGTTGTCTAATTTTGAACTCACTTAAAGTTGTTTCACATTGTATTTTCTGTCTTAATATTGTATACTGTATTTTAGAAATCATCTCAATTTGATGTACAATGTGAACCATTTTGAATATCAACTGTCACTTGACAACCCTGAACACAGCAGGCTAGCATCATGCTAGCCTCTTTAGCTGAGTAGCTCATGAATCAAGAAAATGAACTGCTTACTAGTTAAGCTCAAGTTCAAGTTATCTGCCTTGACATACAACATACTACAGAATATCCTCATGATTCCTTTAGTTTTGGCATAAAGACCTTTGCCTGCCTGCAGGTTTTAGAAACATTGGGCCTCATTCACCAATATCTTCCTCAGCAAAGTTTTCGTCAGATTCACAGGTCACAGCTCTTTGACTGCAGTGAAAATATAGTTTTTAAGGCTTAATGGCAACAATCTTGGATTGTAGCAGAAAAGTTGGTTAGATGAACAACATAATCAAAACAATTATGTCTTTTGGACTGAGCACAGACAATTACAATAAGAGATCTGTGTGATTTGAGAGAGAAAAGGATTGAGAGGGGAAGAGAAAATTTGACTGCTGCACTCAATGTTTCTGTAACTTTTTAATAAATAAAATGTTAATATCAATGTTATTAATGAAGCTTTGAAGACTGAAACTATGATTGCCCAACCCCAAGACGAAGGGTTGCGGTGGTTAAATGGTGAAAGTTGGAGATGTTGGAGATGCCTCAGTAACCGTCCGAGATGCCTCCAAGCATGCTGGCTCATCCTCCATGCTTGTATTTTCCCTTTAGCAGGAGGCTTGTTCTCTAGCTATGCACCGTCTTCCCTTCGTTTCAAGTATACCTTTAAGAGGTTTTTCCACCGATACTGATTGCCGATCATCAATGAGCCATACTAAGTTGATACAGATCTTTTGTTCTTGTCTTTTTATAGCAGCTGGTAAACAGGTCTCCAATGTTTTCCTTTTCCTTTTTTATAGTCACTCAAACTGGTTATTTGCATAAAAACACAATGCACATTTCAAATGACTAGGATTAAATGCTTGTATTTTTATTGCTCAAAAAAAATCTTTGGAGTAAGTATTTTTATATATGTAATATAAGCAACTTAGAGCTAAAGTAATACAGTTAAACAGGCCATAATTCCCTCTCTATTTATTTTATGTTGCTATGAAAACATTTCCTTTAAACAACTGTATTTATACAATGAAATTTACAAGATTACATGTGAATACATCAAGATAACGTTATAATCTACCTTCACCCAATACGCATTTTTACTGAATCAAAGATGAACGCACCATAAAGCAACATAATGGACCTCTGTGTGTTAGCTGTTAGCACTGGTGCTGTCATCGTTACCAGCTCTCCAGATTTGTTGTTCACAATGTAACATTATTAGTTGAGGTGTAATTGTGAGATAAATAACACTTTGCCAGATAGCCTCTTGGAGTCAAATTACCTTCAGACCATCAGCAGCCTGATTCTAAGGTGATTATTCAAAGAATTTTGGCACATGAATGGAAACAAACTAATTGTATTCACCAGCATCCCAGCATGACTGAGATCACTGTAATTCCCCTCAAGTTTGTGTGTGTTCTCATGCACATAAATCACCTTGCAGATAAAACTGTTCTCAATGGTTGTTGAAAGAGATATTGAAGTTTCCTTTTCAAGGTTTTAGACACAAGCAAACTGAAGCACACACAAATACACACACACATCTCTTCAACCCTCTGAGGGTATCCGAGTTCAGGCCGGGCGAACATCGAAGTGGCTGCTGTAAAAGGTGGGAAGCCGACATGGGTCAGTAATCCCTGTCTTAGCTGAGAATCCCAACCATCCAGCAGAGCAATCAGCTGTGGTGATGTGTGGACAAAGCCTTAAGACCAACCCCTCCCGCCCGGAGCCGACCTGCGCTCCAATAACTAACACAGGCCTGGGCTCGGCACATGTGGACCGACAGACAGACAGATAGACAGGCAGGGAAGACGAGGCCGGAGAGCTCCCACCACGATGATGATGAGTACAAGCCAGAACATCTCTGTCAGAGGGGCACCTCGTCAAACTTTTCAGCCTGTTGTAAAAAAACGTCAAATTGTTCATGAAAGTCATGAGGCAGCATTTTGACAACCAAGGCGTTATTCGCAGGTGCTTTCTGCGAGCAAATATTGAGCCGCTTAACGGGTGTTGACACACCACCCTGCTCCATCTTACCAGTGTAAACCTGGAGAATTGAATCGCTGCTGCGTGCATCGCTTTGTAAGATCGTGACCTAAATCTGTCGTCTCTCGCTTGTTTTGTTTAAAACTTGGCCATCGGTGCTGTCCATCAAAATTCCCCCCTGCATGTGAGTGCCGGAGGCCCAGTTGGACGGGGGCTGGACATGCATGAGCTTGTGGAAAATATGTGTGATGAAGCCCCGTTTTGAAAAAAAAGGTTCCAGGCACACAGTTTCTGTACATACCACAGCACACAGACGCACACCAGCTGAGAGTCACGGCCCTGACTACTTTCTGGAAATAGACTCCTCTAGATGCCGACAACGTTGACGTAGCTTCGTAGCAAGTTTGAACGTGCAGGGACCCGGAGGTGCTTTTGTCAGTTCACCGAAGCTGTCAGAATGAGGTGCACGTACTGTTTTTGACAAATGACAGCATGAGCTTTAGAGTGGCTGGTGGTTTTATAAACGTGGCTATCTGAGGTCATTTTAAGTCAGCAGGTTAAGAAGAGACAGATTTGTGTTCCATTTTTCACCTGAGGAACTAAAAGTATCTATTTTAATGTCACCTGCTCTCGAGAAAACAAAATTACACGGCACATCTAATAATCGATCGCCCGTAAATGTCACTAGCGGCCGAGAGCGTCTTAACGATCACACCACGAGTGGGAGGTTGAAGAAACTTGGAAGAGCTGCCGAGCAAGGAGTTAATCTGCAACCCCTTTTTTTTTAAAGCCTCTGTGCACTGACACATGTGAACAAAAGTGAAGCCACCTTATTATTAGTCCCTGTGAAATGCCACAAGCTCTCAACCAGGTGCGATCCCACGGGAAGGGAAATGTCAAGAGCGGCTGACCACCTGGCAGTTTGTATCAGCTTTAATGCGGAGAAGTGCGATCAGCTGCCCCGGTCAATTTAATTTTAATGAAGCCGATGCAACTCTCCGCCTCGATAGTGATATGTGCATCCAGAAATCTCAAGGTCTACCGCAGCCGGCTGGCTCGGCGGTGCACTCTTGCTCACCTCTAAAAGGGATTTGTCAGTTGGGTTCCTCTTCTTTCTTTCTTTACTTCTGCACGCATCGCTCAGCGGGCCGCTTCAGGGGGGGAGGTGCTGCCTGCCTGTCATGGCTGCAGCTGTTCTGAAAAGCCATTTGACGTGGGATTCTTTTTGTGCTGGAGCTTAACATGTTTTTAGAAAGAAAGAAAAAAGGTTCAGCTTTTAGCACTGTAGGAGCTCACCTTTTCTCTTTTTTAAAACAGGGAGACAAAGGAGGCAGGAGTATAAAGACAGGTGGACCGAGCGTCGCCCCGAGCCATAGGCCTGGCCGTATATTGCCCCCGGGCTAGTACCCATCAGGCCTCTCTGGGGAACAGCTGCAGCCGATAGCTCCTCTGTACAAAGCCACTCTTTCTTTCCATCACAAAGTTTCAGGCTTTTACGTTTGACACAAAGAAATGTGAAATGTTTCACTGTGACCTTCTCTGTGCTGGGGGAGAGATCGGTCATGGCAGGAAGTGCATTTGTGGCTCTCGGTGGCTGTTGGTCTGAGGCGGCCTCACTTACTCAGCCTTCTTCTCCAAAGATGATATTTTGTACTTGAAGTTTGTGGCTTTATTAAATGCGAGGTTGGTAATCTTCCTCAAAAACATTTTAGATTTGTTGAAATTCGCATTACATCGCAGCAGCAATCGCTGAATCAAATGCTTGGAGAAAGAGAAAAAAGAGTATCTGTGGCTGTCACAGGACTTTTAAAAGCCCGTCCAAGCAAGTCATTTGGCCCAAATGAAATGATTCGATGGGTTTACCTTACCTCTGCACGTACGGAGAGGCCAAGTTACGCCCCTTTCGGTGTCCCCCATGGGACATATTTCAGAAAAAAAAAAGTAAGGTTGTCAATGGCAAGAGACAAATATTTTTTTTGATCCCGTTGGTATTGTCCCATGAATTGTTTGTCAATATTAAACATAATTTTGCAAATCAAGAAAGTTGCAGATTGTCGTAGGTTTGTTAAGGTTCCATTTAGATTGGCGTGACACCGCTCAGTGAACTACATCTCTCGTCTCACACAATGCGCGCCACCAACATAGCTGTTGCCTTGGCTCACTAGCTAGCTAGTAATTTAGCGTTGTTCCATGCACAAATGTAATGTTATCTTACCTGATGTGTTTTGTCCAGCAACTCTTTTTCTCAGTAGGGAAGCAAGACCCTTAGATGGTATGAGTAAATCCTGGTGCGTAACACACATGGATCTTAGCTTCAGAGAGAAACCTCGGAGAGCTGTGTAGTCTTTCTAATAATTTCTTATACCTTCCAAGTTTTTTGACAAAATGAGACTTCTTGAAGAGAATTTTTTTTTTTTAAATTGACAAACATCAAATGTGTAATTCATGTCACAATTCAAACAATTCAATGTCTCTTGCCGTTCACCACTGTACATATTTTTCCCCAAAATATGGTCCGATGGTGGTCCACCAGAAGGGGAAGGACTTTGCCTCTTTAGTCTGCCAGTGCAATCATTTCTCGTCACCTGACTCTTCCATAACCTGCTAGCTTGAGAGCTGTGAGGTCTAACAGTAGCCATGTTGGTTGTTAACGTTCATAATGAAAGTTTGGTGGAGTGGCTTTGGGTGGAGGCCCAGAAGGGAGGGGTTTATCAGTGTTGCCAACTTAGCTTCTTTCTCTCTAGATTTATCAACTTTTGGAGCTAGTGCTAAACCCTAGCTTACTCTTGCTAGTTTCTCAAGATTACCTACCCTAGCTTTAATGCTCTTTATTGATGCCCTCTTTCTTTCCCTGCTTCCCAACTTTTCGTTTATTACTCCTTGCATTTTGCCTCTTGGTCGTCAATTCCCCATGTGTAATAAAAAATGTTTTCCTCCTTCTGTCCTGCCTCCTTCCTTTTTTCCTTCCTGGTTTTATTCCAGCCTCCCTTCATTCTATTAATTTCGTTTTTTCAATCCTTCTTTCCTCTTCCTTGAATTCAGTTTACAGTATACAGTTTTTTTCTGCTGCAGAACCGGTAACGTTATAGCGAACTCTATTCCCTTCCTCTTTTCAGCAATCGTTCTTTCTTTTCATGCATTCTTCTTCTCCTCCCTTCCTCCTCCATCCCTGCATTTTCTCCAAACACTTCCCTGACTCACTGATTGACATAACTTTTAAAGAAAGAGTTTATTCTGCCTTATGCTCTTCTGAGTGTCTTCTTCCTTTTCTTGACGCTCTCATTTTTTCTTCCTCCTCCATCTCTCTCTCTCTCTCTCTCTCTCTCTTTCTCTTTCTCTCCCCCCTCTCACAGTGTTTTTTTCTTGTTGTTTTTATTATTTTTTCCTCTCTGTTTTGAAAGCCCTTATTTCAGACAGATTGTCAGGAGAAGGGCGGAGGGTGAGGGGAAGGAGAGAAGGCCGGGTGGGAGAAGACGAGCAAGAAAGCTATCCTTCACTTTCATCTTTCTACTCAAAACACTTCACAGGAAATTGCAGCAGACGTGCAGCAGATAGTCAGGGAGGCGGACAGGCACACACACACACACACACACACACACACACACACACACACACACACACACACACACACACACACACACACACACACACACACACACACACACACACACACACAGCACTCCCTACATCTTTATTGCTTCTCATAGAGGTCCGGATCGCACCGTTCCAGAGTGCCTCCCCCCATCCCTTTCACATGGCTGACACCTGTCAGATTGAGAGTGGGGGAAGTAAGGCTAAGTGATTTACTTCCTCTCAGCGCATCTCCATGTGTGTTCACAAAACTACGACGCTCTCTGAGAACGTTTTGTCAAGCCGTCACAGCGTCCACGCTCTGCCGGGAGGAATCCTTTTTTTGAGGCGCTGCTGGAAATGCCTCAGCTGGGAAAATTCCTTTCAGACAGTTTGGTAGTTAGCCAGCGCCGCTGTTTTCGATGCTTGCGCTGTGAAGGGAAGTAGTAGTCACCCTTTCTCCTTTCCTTATCTGCATTTCAAACTCTGAAGGGACGTCCTACTAGTTCCTTTTATTGTTCTATTATTCTTTAGTTTTATTTTTAGTTTATTTTTACCATGCAAAATGCATTTAACAAAAAGCTATTTAAATCAAATGTTGAAATGATGACTTATGCTCTTATTTCAAACACAATTCCTGTGTAAATTGTGGCTCAGGATTTTGATTAGTTTTAGTCTTTGATGGAAATAGTTTAAGTCAGACTTTACAAACACAGGACTTTCATCAAGGAGACCGCTGTACTTGTCCCGCTGTAAAACTGTAAACTTTGACTTTCTTGTTATGCTTGTTACATTGTGTTACCTAAGTAGTTCCTCTTAGGGTGGTTGTAAAAAAATTTCAATTGAAAGGTGTTTCTGAAACACTTTTTGTGTTCGGAAATGTCCGTAGCCAACATTTCCCAAGCGTTACAGAAATGTCCAATGTCAAAAAAAAGTATGTCAACTGTGTTGATAATCAACACTTACTTCACGATGATAAGCAAAACACTTGCAAATAATTGCCACTTTAAGTAAAAATAACGTTCATGCAACCTTCGCCAGTCTTTGACGATGTTACGTTTACGTTAGATTCCATTCATTTTTATAGCAGTGTTTTGGTGCCATTTGTTTTTTAATTTCAGAAGGATTGTGAATGCATATAGGCTATACATGTGTTACTTTTCTTTCTTTAAAGAATAGGATCAACAGGATACAATGTGTGAGTCCATAAATTGGCCCTGAAACATGAATTAATGCATTTGTCCATTTACTCTTAGATGAAAATTACATCGTAATTACAAAATTACAAAGTAACGCTTCCGGTTACAGATTCAGTTTTTTGGTTACTTTTATTCCTGTTGTTGTCCCAAGGTGAGGATGGATGTCATACTGCAGTGACACAACGTCATTTTAATCTCTATGGACACGTATGTGGACAGAATTATTAGTCGTGTTCTGTGACACATCACGTCAGGCTCTTTGGGAAACACGAAGTGATAGGCACCTTGTCAAGCCTTCATAAATATTGACACCGATGCCAACAGCGTTTTCTTGATGGAATAATGGGGAAAGGTTTTTTTTCTATTGGTCGGGGACGCCTTGATGAATTCATGCTGTCACCTCACACGAACCCGACGCCTCTCAGGTCTCCATGCCTTTCTTTTGAATCAGATGCATATCATCTTCGGAAAAAACCGAACAGAATATATTACCCTTTTAACCCCAACTCTGCTGCTGTACGGAAGACGACGCTTTACTTGTTTGTTAACGTCTGTGCTGCTATGCGCTTGTCTCCGTCGGGCCTTGGGAGTGATTCCGCGCTGTCAGGGTTGTAATGAAGGGCGCTGTCAGCCGCACTATATTTGGACTTTGGCGAGAGGTAGGCGGATGAAATGGGAGACAGCTCAGCCCGCTGTGTGCATCGTTGTGATTTGTGCACACACGATGGAGTAGCATTATGTAGTGATGTCTTGAGTTCTTGCTGTAAAGAGTGAGAAGTAGTTAAGTCAGGGAGCAGCTGATGACAATGGGACACACACACAAACACTCACACAGAGATACACACAACGTGCTCACAGAATCGGTCTTGGGGGATTCTTTGGAATGCTTTCGGAGGCTCACTACTAACTCTAATTGGCTGAAAGGAGGGAGATGACTGGACGAATGAAGCGGAGGATGAAGACAGTGACAGTCCTCCCTTGTTTGAAGGATTATTTCATTTTATTGTTGCACCAATTAAGGACTACACCTCCATTATTACATTTTATTACCTTATGCTCCGTCGCTGTGGGAAAAGAGTCTGAAAGTGGAAGGGAACAGACACGTGTCCAGTACAGGAAGCATAAATTGGGCAAGTGTAGAGTGTCTTGACTGGAGTGAAATAATTGCACTTATTTCAAAGCTGTTTAGGGAACAGCTGAAGTGGAAAAAGTGTGGAAAGATCATTTCCCAACGTTAGCAGTGGTTTTGTGTTTAATTGTTCATTTTAGTCCAGTGTTTCAGCTCGTTCACATTCCGTAGTCTGTAGTTTTAGTTGTACATTGGTCAGTGGTGTTTTGAGGAAGAAAAAATGGTGCAAAACTTGGACATTTCCGGCCATTCTGGTGCACACTCATCAACTCTGCAGTGATTTGTTTGAAACGAGTTACATTACATTACATTACATTACATTACAGTCATTTAGCAGACGCTTTTATCCAAAGCGACTTACAGGAAGTGTATTCAACATAGGTATTCAAGAGAACTACTAGTCACCAGAAGTCATAAGTGCATCTCCTTTCTTAAACAAGCATCTTAAAGCATAAGCCAGAGCAAAAGTATAGTGCAGAGGCAAATTACTACGAAAACAATAATTGCAACAGACTAATACGAATATAATAAGTGCTACAAACTACTACGAATAGGATAAGTGCAGTAAACAAATACGAATTCAATAAGTGCAGCGAACTGATACGAATACAGTAAGTGCAACAACTAATACGAATGCAATAAGTGCTACGAGGAAGGCTCAGGGTAGTACTTCTTGAAGAGGTGAGTTTTCAGCCTGCGCCTAAAGATGGGCAGCGACTCTGCTGTCCTGACGTCGGTGGGGAGTTCATTCCACCACTGAGGGGCCAGGACAGAAAAAAGCTGTGACCGGGTGGATCGGCCGCAGGGACCTCTGAGCGACGGGGCAACCAATCGCCCCGAGGCCGCAGAGCGAAGCGGTCGGGCGGGGGGTTGGCGCTTCAGTCACAGGGGCTTTCATCAATACATCGTAAACAATCAGAAAGTGACACAGTCCTTCACTACTACAAATCATAATTTCATGATTGTCCACAGCTTTGTTAGATGTGTGTCCACGATCAAGTAGAAGTAAAGTGGTCATCAAAATAACAATTTGAGTAACGGTACAACAGAATTCCGTAAAAAAATAAAATTAAACAACAGACCTGCACACTACTGTCTTTTCCACCAAAGTTTTTTTTATTTTTATATATATCCACAAAAAAAGTGAATATACACCTGTAATTATTTGTGATGATTGGCACATACACACCAGATAATATTCCGCGTTTTGTTTCAAGATATAGGATTGATATTATCTACTAAGTACACCAATGAGTAAAGTTTGTTTTTTATTACTTTCTTATTATACTTTGCTGCTTGTATCCTTTATTATATTATGATTTGACAAATGAACCGGTAAATGTTATGCACATGCACAATAGACTGTGTCTGCAATGTCAAAAAGTAAATATAAAGAGTGTAAACATGTTACAGTGTCCTTAAACTTTTATCATTCCAGTTTACATGGCCTATGGCCCAGTTCCCATCGTAGACATCCACCGAACACATCCAGGTCTCTCCAATCACATGAAGACAATATGATTAGGGGAAGTGGATATATCAGTCTGTTATCTTTTGGAGAATGTCTCATATCAGATGACTCATTTAGGCTAATTAGGACACAAAGCTGTGATGTTTTATCATTAATTACCTAAATTAAATACAGGTGTGTTCACTTCTTCACTTTGACCGGAAAAACACCATCTGTGGTTGAAACATTCTATCAGTCATGTCTTGGCTTGGCTGCTGGACGATAACAGAGTGGCAGCAGACCTGGGACCAGCTGATCACCTGCCTCTTAACGGATCATCAATTAATCAAATAGTAAATAACTAAATTAGCGCCATGTATTCATCCAAATATAACGGTATTAAAGTAATGTTTTAATTTATCCAAAAATCTACTCAAGTAAGAGTAAAAAGTATGATTTTACCATTGTACCATTTTAATGTTCAGTCTTTTGTGGGACAAAAGGTTGATAGAAAAATGCCGTTACCAGGGATTTCTTTATTATTGAGTGACCTTATGAGTAAAGGACTGAGGACACAAACATCTTATTTCCATGATGACTAATTAGAAGCAGAAAAATACCTTTTGTTTTCAATTAATTCTTCCCTGTGAACGGCAGCGTGTTGAATCAAGCAAATGTAGGGTGTGTTAATGCACAGAGGATGCACTCTCCTCAGTGTAGCTTCTCTGCAAAGTAGAATGTTACTATGCTCTTTTACTTTGACAAAGATTTGCAATGTTTGGCCTCTGTTATTCTGTTGGTCCTCATGTAAACAGAACATTGTCTATTCAAGGTGTTTGTCTTCATAATAACTTCTGTGAAGAAAAAAAATGCAAATGTGAAGCAAGACGTGAGATGGGAAGGCTGCCTGCTATGAAATGAAAAGCCCGAAGAATCAGAAATACTGAGTTATAGACCAAGCTTAATGATTGACCGTTGAAAGCAGAGAGAAAATGGTTCTTGCTCTTTTTTTTTGCTGAGAAAGCATTGACAGTTTGCCATACATAATATTAAGCTTGGAAAAAAATGTTGTAATGTAAAGTAAAAATGCACCCATTTAAGCCGGAATCATTGAGCTTTTTTAATCCAAATGAGCTGCGTGGCTGGAGGGATGTCAATGCTGTTTGTTTTTTTGTTTTTTTCACTTTTGTCCTGTGTTTAGACTATCTCAGCAACATTTAAACATGAAAGCATGAAATATGGTACCGGTATCCAAAGTTCTCCAGTGGATGAATCCTCAGGCTTTTCATCTAGCACCACTAGCAGGTCAGAGTTTTCTTTTTAGAGTGAATTATCTCAACATCCACCTAAATAAATCGAAACATTAAAAGGATCGATCCACTAAATAATTCTGCACAAAAATGTGTACATTCATGGTCCTCAGAGGACATATACTAATTACTTTTGTGTTCATGTGACGTTTCCTCGAGCACCACTGCAAGGTTGACCTTTGTGGTTTTAGTGAAATGGCAAAACGGTTATTTGATGGATTGCAATAGTTTCAGATAGTCATGTTACCATCATGATGAATTGTAATAACTTTAGTGACCCCTTAACTTTACATCTAGCACCCTCATCAGAGTAAACATTTTAAATTGTCGAAAACTTTCATTTATGGCCTATGACCAGTAAAACGATTAACAGTCCATCAGATTGAGCTGTACTTTGTGTTTAGCATGCTGATATTAGCATTTAGCTCAAAGGTGGTCCTGAGTACGGCGTCATGTCATTGTTACTACAGCCTATTATTCTGAAGCCCCAATAGTCCCAAACTCTTATTGATCTGAAGGCCCATTGCTAGAAACACATGCAACAAAAAAGGCCTAATTGTTAGGCCATATGACTTTGTGGTTGCTATATTTTTTTTACTACCATGGCGAAGGCATGACATGCCTGAATCTGCTTCTGATTGGAATACCCAGATATTCTTAACATAACCTAACTAATCTCACTCCTCATTCCTAAACTGAACCAACCCAACTAACGGAGGCAACGAGTAATAAGAGGCAGAGTGATGGGTCATTCCTTCATCAGTAGGAAAAAAACTGTTGGGAAGGTCTGATGACGTCATTCTGCATAATAATTCGCCACGTACTTCTGTTTATTGCACGGAGAGTTGGCGAAGCTGTAGACTTTTGTTTTTCAACGAATTGAAACATACTTTGTTTCCTCAAATTCGATGCCTGATATGGAGGAGCCAATTCCAAACTTGGAAAGTTAAATGCAAACTGTAAATACCAGTTAGCAGCACTCCGGAGAAAGCCAGACTAACCGACATGAGATAATTCTCTCCTTCATCCCCTTTGGTATAAAGCAGCACACATCAGCTAGGATGGTAGACATTAATGCGCAGTTTATGGACGTCAACACCCCGGGGTTGTGGACTGAAATTGAAACTTGTGAGTTATCAGTATCCTCTAACTGCTGTATGGAGCTTCCAACAAGACTTTAATGCAGAATCCTTAGACTACCTTGAACAAATATATTTCTTGTTTTGAGAGATTAAAATGTAATCCAATCAGGATTTAACGGCAGGTTGTTGGTATCGGTGGACTAAGTGGGTTTACAACTCAATTACATTCCGGTGTTAGACGGCATGACGACATCCCTCACGGCGCATCTCCTGCCTCTGTCTTTCTTTCATCAGATGTTGAAAGACTTTAACGCTACGCTTTGTAGTGGGGCTCCATTAATGCTTAACGTTCAGACGCATAGAAGATATTTCGGTCTGCCTGTCATTGTTGTATCATCTCCTCTTTTCTGTGGAGTTGACTGCCAGCTCTAAACGGTTCTTTTCTTTCATAATTTTCCCACATTTTAATTCCTTAATGCCTTGCGTGAAACTTCAACTGTCTTTTGAATTGTCTTATACCCAATATTATTAGCCGTTTTTTGAATATATGTGATTCCACTGGTCGTATAAATGGATGTTTTTTTTAAAGGCCGCAATGAAAGTCTGTCTGTGCGGATAATGTGACGGCAGAGCTAAATGGATAAACCAGTGATGAATGAGCGATGAATTAGAATAATAGAATTGTGGTTGTAATAACTCTTGCCCAAGTCGTAAATGTTTAATATGGTATTTCGAAATGCACGGCGCTGACAGAAAGCGTTGTCTAGAATGGATCGTTTTTACTAGGGGCTAAAGATCCTCTGTCAGCAAATCAATGAAGAAGATTGAGGCTGTAGCGAGACAGTCTGTTTGGCTGGCTGACACCGTGGGGGCCTATCTTGTCCTTGGCAATGTCTTACTTGGTTTTATTTTGTTTGGTCATTTTGATTCTCTGTCAGGTGTTTTTTTCTTGAAGGGAAGGACGGTAAGGGGATTTTGTCTAAGCCTGACTGAAAAGGGAAAAGCTAAATAAGAGAGAATAGGCAAACAAAGGTGACTTTTTGAAAAGTTGCAAGTAAAATGATGAAGTGACCACAATCCTGCTTGACAGGAGTGTATACCTAAAGAAGAATGTTCTTGTTATATCCAAAGGACACTGGGCAAACAGTTATTTCAACTGGGGACGGGTGAGGCGTGGGGGAGTTATCATATCCTAGGGCTGCGCGGTAGAATAGTCTTGAAGATTTTAACTGTAATATATTCCACAATAGCAATGAGAAGCTTCCACAAAGCATATTCTGTCGCACCTACCCATGCAAATAACCTGTTTCACTTCAACTTTCAGAAACATTCAGAAAGTCTCAAATAGCTTCACGATTGTATTATTTTACAATCATGCCCATTCAAGTAAGCGTAGGGCTGAACCAGCTTTGCTGTTGGAAGTTTCTGGTGTGCATTCTCAAAAGTAGCATGCAGCAGTGTGTCCTATATGCTTAATTAACCGTCTGGTTTCTTTAGGGTCTGTACCAAGAAAAATGCACTCCAAACTGTTAACCACACCATTTATTTTTGTATTTCAACCCATGTCACTATGTGAATGTAAATGCATGTACATTTTTACTGCTTATGTGATTACCTTAATGAATTGATTTAGATGTGTTATGCAATGTCAACACAATATTGCATTCGGGGAGTAACTAGCCAGCTGTCTGCTAGTCAGCTAGTTAGCTAGTTAGCTTGCTAGTTCCATCATGCGGTAATGCTACACTTGTTGAAGAACATAAGCAAAACAAAGTTGCCAGACATCAATGTGTTGTTAAGTCAAGTTGTTAGATTTTTCTCTGGCTCTCTGTGAACGTTACTACTCCACTGGTCATTTTAGTCGTTGCTGTAAACCCTCACATCAGTGAGCACGTGACAGTTGCAATTGCAACGGTTCACATAAAAATGGCGGCTGCTCTGATGATCTTGATATGTTGATTTGGATGGGAATGTCTGTTCTACTTCTATTCTATTTCTATGATCATGGCTCCTGTGGTAGATGAGTTTCTTCATTCTCCTACTGAACATTATGAAAGCGAGTTTTGAAACAGAGCCAACCAAAAAAGAGTTGGAAGAGTGAACCTTACTCTAGGTCTGACACAGGCACAAGTTTAAGGTTATTACCGACAAAAAAATTCTGACACTTTTTCTCCCTGATGAGCGAGTGACAGACACATACTGAGCGCACCCTGATGCTCCATTGCTTTCCTACTGATTAAGCTCCGGAAGCGTGTTCTGCAGTAAGCTTGGCAGATATGCTAAGACTATGCCGAAATGAAAGCTGCTGTGTAAAAATATCTATGAGCTGGTGCCTGAAGCCTATCGTCAGCGATTTTCTACATTGGAAAAAAAATAATAGTGAAACCTATGTGGAGTTGCTTGTGGAGTTAGCTCACCTGTCACTTTAATCATTTGGGGTTATGCTGCCGGTGTCAATACCTTTGCCAAGCTTTGTAACCTTGTGATTCCAAAACAACTGAGAAATTTCTTGCCTGAATTCGTTGCCTTGCATATTAATTATTACCAAGAACTCATATCATTAAGGTTTGGAAGCAGCAGCGAGAGCTTGGTGGTCCTAAAAGTTAATTTAAGTAGGGATAAGCATTAATATTAAGTAATTAACATAGCATTTCACTTTGCGTTTGTTGGACTTGAATGCAGAGCTGAAACGATTATTTGAGTGATAAATCTAGTCCATCAACCGAAAATCAAGTGGCAGCCAATTTGATAATTGATAAATTATTGAAGTAAAGCAAAAATAGCATCAACATTAACCAATTTGAGGATTTACTTCTTTTCCTTTTCTTATGGGATTGTAAAGTTTTTTATTTTTTTCATAGTTTGAATCGAAGGGCCACTGACCAACCAGTTTTTTGATGACTTGGGAGTGACAAATGTCAAATGTCGTGTTAAAATGGCATATGGTGATATTTTTAAACTTTAAACATTTTAAACAAATGTATACACCCTCAAATGACAACTGGGTTGTCATTTTACTGAAAGGCCTGGAACTGCTTCTAAATGGACCTGGTGGTGAGATTCTTTTATGCGTTTCAGAGGTCTACAACAAGCATTCACGTAGTTTCATTGTGTCCCCTCCTTCTGAAACCATATCTACACCCTACTTGGTTAAGTTATTATCTATAGTCTCCATAGCAAATAATGATCCTATTGGAGGGAGTAAAGAAATTACTTCATACCTTCACTCCCCCTTAGTTAATCCAACAAGTCGCTGCGTTCCCACTGGGAAGACTATTGCATTTCTCCAGCTGCCACTTTCTATGTTTGCATCTGCAGCGCCTGTGTGTGTGTGTGTGTGTGTGTGTGTGTGTGTGTGTGTGTGTGTGTGTGTGTGTGTGTGTGTGTGTGTGTGTGTGTGTGTGTGTGTGTGTGTGTGTGTGTGGGTGGGTGGGTGGGTGGGTGTGTGTGTGTGTGCGTCAGTGCCTCTGTCCTCTCTCTAATTGGGAATTTGTATTCATTAAATGCCCTGGATGAACACTAAGATGCAAGTCAACACCTGTTGTTTGTGTCAGCGTCGGCGGCTCCGTTGGAGGCGGGTCATGATTAACAGCGGCCAGCCGTCCCCACTTCGCTCTCATCAATAATCACAATCACATCATGAATCCCCAATTATCTCCCAAGCTGCTGCCCCCGGGCGAGATCCGAGTCTGTCTTACAGTTTTTCGAAAATAATGAAAAGATTCGTTTTGAAGCTATTACCGCCCTTCCGCCAAAGATTTCCATCCTAATTATTCTTTTTTTTTTTTTTTTTTTCCTCTAGTGTATCTCATTAGAGTGGAGAGGAAAGATTAAGTTTTGATCAAAAAGGGGTGTGCTTGGGCTTCTTGCAGGCACGGAGACGGAGACGGTGAGATCAGTTCCTCCTTGTCGCAGAAATACACAGATGACTGACAGCGAATAGGGGACGCGCGGTAGCTTGTTAGCCTCACATGCCTACTAGGTAACAATATGTCGGGAGCTTGATAATGAGGCCGCTTCTTTCATGTGGACCGAAGCTTTAATCCCCGACACATCACAGCAGCGAGACATATGGTAAACAGTGCATTGTTTGTCACCTACGCACACCTTCTGTCTTCGGTACGTTTCATTCTGATTCTCTACACTTCCCCTCTGAAATTGATCCATCTGCTCCTCTCTTCAGGCGCCATTATTTTCTTTTTCATTCCCTCCTTTTTGCTGTCAGTCCTCCTTCCACTCCTCCCTGGCTCCTTCCCTCCCTTGTTCCCTTTTTCAAATGCCTCCTTGCCAGTGACAGACATGGCAGGCTTATGTATTTTTGGTTGTCTGTCTGTTAACACAATATCTCAGGAACGCCTGGAGGGAATTCCTTCAGATTTGTCACAAACGTCCACCTGGACTCAACAATGAACTGATTAGATTTTAGTGGTCAAAAGTCAATGTGACCTCACATCCCACCCATTCTTGTGAACAGGATAGGAACCAGGATAAAATGAAGTGATGACATTTTGGACAGACATTGATGGCCAACAGTGAGGCGTTTATTCTAGTTTATAACTAACCATGCCAGTTAACTTCAGAGTTAATACAACCTTTTCAACATCCTCATTCCGTCCTTCTTTTGGAGTTAACTGCAAATTAAGAATATCACCCAGATTATCAGCCAATAGAATGGGTGTTATTGGCAGTCAGCTAACATTGTAATGGTTCAGATGGGCATATTTGCCCCTCCCACTTTGTGAAAGTCAAACTTAAAATTGTGAATTCAATCAAAACAATTTAAGGTTCAGGCAACAAAACTACCTGGTTAAGTTTAGGAAAAGATCCTGGTTTGGGTCTGAATGAGTACCACGTAATGTATGGTATATAACCCGTTAACTTTTGGTTTTCATGTTGGACACAAACAGCGGTCTCCTGGGGGAAACTCCATCGAAACTATTGCCACCAACTGTCACACTAAACTTATTTTGTCACTCTTTATACTAAGTCACATGACTTCCTCCTTTGCTTCTGACATGATGACTCTGGCCACTAGAGGTAGGCCATGTGCATAGATGATAACAGCCCTTCTGAACCTACTATTAGGTGCAACAGGACCCTTCTGACCCATATCTATGAGGCTGATAACATCCGGAGAGGATGCCATTTTGAAGTTCTGCACTTTGCTTCAATTGCTGCTGCGTGTTTGGGCTGCTCAACAGAACTTGTCAACATTCCCTTACAGCCTTATTCATTGCCCATACACCGTCACCTACACCTGGTTTCTCTCTTTTTAATGTGTTTACTGCATTCAAGGAGCTTGTGAATTATGTCTAACTCACAAGCAAACAAGACTGAGGGCCAGAATTACTAAGGCTATCCCTTCATCACTTGTTGAGACATTTCAGTCAGGATCAGCCCACTGACATTGCCATCCACAGAGCCACTCCACTAGTGCCGCTAGAAATTATTTAACCACCAATTATCACTGCTGCCAACTCCACACTGTGCTGTAGAAGCCAACAAACAAACGGACCCGGACTTGACATGAGTGGTATTTGCTCGCTTGCTTGCATGCAACGTATTCCGTCTCAGAACACACAAAATTCGGTTTGGTCTACTTCTTTTTCTCCTCTCCCTGCCTCCGTCACACAAACACACATAAACACACATAAGCATTTTGCATAATCTCTCTATGCTGCCCTTTGTCCCCGCTGTCATTTCTTCCTCTCTTCATTCCCTACTTGGATTCCTCTGTTTCGTGTTCTACTTGTCACTCCATTGCTGTTCAACACTCATCAGCCGGATATTGGGTGATAAGGTGTAATCAGACGACTCCCCCACACCACCACCACCACCTCCATTTCAACCTCAGCGCCTGTGTCAGCGCTGACATGTGGGTTGGCATTTACTGCGTGACAGCAGCTTGACACCAGCTCACATCCCTCTTCATTAGGGGAACTGCAGCCAGTTATATTTCTGCGCCAATCAGCCTCGGCGTAATCAGTTGGGTCCAACACACCAATATAGCCCTGTGACGAGTTAATTGCTGTGGGTTCCCGAGGGAGACATGTAGTGGAGGAGGAGCGCAGAACTCAAGTAGAAGCTGGAACTGAAGTTGGACCATTAGTACAGTGTAACCAGTGTGCTTTTGCATTTTCGGTTCCCTCATCTCGGAGTCAATGGTTTTTATGTTTATGGTTTTGTGTTTATTTGTTTTTGGTTAGATGCATGAAATAAGGTTTTTGACACATGCTCAAGAGGTTTTTCTTAGGATATCATAAAATGTAATTTAATTAAATATTATTAAATTCAATTGTATTTAATTTTATAATTTTTATTTCAAAAAATATTTTTATTTATTTTTATATTATTAAATTACTTTTTATTTATTATTTATGATTTTATTGTATTTATGGGGTGCTTTCACTGAAAAAAAATATAATAATCCTCTCAAATTTTTTTATTGCTAAATTCCAATTTTGACCAAATCTGTGAACAAACACCACGAAGGCATCAATATCTTAGCAAAACTTTAACTTAATTTCAGGCTCAAAATATTCCTTCTACATCTGAAAATATGTGAAATGTTTTAGTTGCCCGCAGCAGCATGAAAGGATAATTTTTCAGTGGGTTACATGGTGAAAGCCATTTCGGAATACGACATATTTCCTGTAGCTGCTATGAGCCTTATGAAAGTTTAATGAGCAGGAAAAAACCTGTTAATGCATTCTTTGCTGCAAGACTCCGGAGCTGCTGCTGCACCCTAACATAGAAGAAGCACAAAGAGCAGCAGTGTGTGTGTGAGCGCTTCTTCTCTCTGCGAGGAACTTTTTTTCCCCCAGTGTTCAGTGATCAGTGGTCATAAACGTCATCCGTCTGACAGGTCAAACAGTCCATCCGCCCAAACTCTTACAAATATTTCTGCTACAGTCTCCCTGCCTTCTCTGGCACTTTAAGCGTCCCCTCCAGTCCACCTTTTCCATTTAGCAGTTTCCCTGGGCGGATGTGAAGCCTGCCCTGCCCAGACTTTCTTTTCAGCCAGTCCCGTCCTCCCTCCGTGTTTTTATTTTCTTCCAAGTGGTCATAAACAAAAATCCCTGCGAGCGGTGGCATTATTCCCGCGACAGGGCCGAGGGCATGGAATTCATCACTCACTTTGACTGAGTTACACCTCGCCTCGGCTCAAGGTCAAAGCAATTACTGGACTTTCACTCCTCACTCTGACCTCCCTCTTCTCCCTTATTCTCAGCTCTCCTCTCCACAAAACTCTACTTCTCATTCTCCCCCCTGACCCGGCACAGCCCTTTTCTCTCTGACAACTTCTGCTGCCTTTTGTTTTTTTCTCTGCTGCTCTTTTCTTTTCCCTCTCACTTTGTCACCTCACTCGCCTTTTTGCTTCCTCAATGTTTTGTGGCTGACGCATGTCGTACACATAAATAGTTTATTTTCCTTTTTCTTGAGAGGTTTTTTTTATATATTTTTTGTCTTAAACCGTGCAACATGCCTTAAATTGTAGACAATTTGAAGCTGCTTTAAAGTCATAGCTACAAACTTGTCTGTTGCTTTTTTCCTTATCCAAGACCCAGAGACATTCCACAAAATAGTTTCATAATATCCATGTAATCATGAATGAGGATTTCCTTAAGCAAGGAGGGGAGATGGATTGGTCTAACAAACACGGCCGACCGCAGTTCATTCCCCGCTTTTAACAAATGAATATCACCACAACACTTCCCCAGTTGATTACTTACATTCAGACAATTATTTATTGCAACTGGGGAAGTTTTGTGGTGATATAAATTATTTAAAATGTTACCCTTTCACCATTAGTGTATTCCTTTATTACAATTTGTCTGCAATAAAGTTAAATATGCTGATGAGTCATTATCTTTATAATTTTGTGGTCATTTGCATACATTTCCATAACAGAAATCTGAACATTGGATCAAGCCAGGTTTAGAGTAAAAGGTTTTTGTAGAGGAGATTTTGAATATATCTTTGTATCACTCAACAGTCTAAAAAAATCCATTGAATGATTAATGATATACAAACAAACCCCTCTATGAAAACCTTCAGAATATAGATAGGAATGAGACTATAAAGTTTGGTGTATATAAGTGCTACTAAGGTGGAGATTTCTCTGAGAGTCTCTACTAATTTGGAGAAAACAAAAGACTCATATACATTATACTGTGACATACAAGGGTGTAAACTGTGTGTGTACAGTTCAGTCTGTGATAACAATAGGCATAAATTATACACATATTAGGGATAATCTTCTGAGTGAAGCAAAATTGAGGATACAGTGGAAAGAGGAGAACATGTTGCATTCCTCCTTTAAGAGACATTTTAACATCAAGTCATCAGATCTGTTTCTTCGCTTTGTATTTTTTTCACATAGAGGTTTTCTAAGATAAGCCCGTCTACTACACGGTAACACAAAATGAAACTGCCAGAGGCAATTTCAAAATCATCACCTCAGCTGCCAGAGGCAAAGAAGCAGTTGTCAGTTGAGCACATAATGACCTTTGTGTTCTTCCCAAATTACAGCTGAGGAAAAGCCTGCAGTATCCGTAGCCTACTATAGTAAAAAGGCTAGATTCATATCCTTGAGGAAGAGAGATTACAGGACCTTTCTTTTTCCCCAAACGACTGAATAACGGAGCCAATCATTTAAGGTTCACCTGACCTGAGTGATTGCAAAGGGATGGTGAGAAATCACAGACACCACAGGCTCTGAATTACACAGAGCAGGACAGGGGGGTGGAGGGACAGGGCATGATAGGACAAGAAGCCCCCCCTAAAGGTACCAGACCCTCATTACAGGAGACAAGGCACTAAATTACACGGGTTAACCAAACTATTCACCCCCTACTCTCCTCCTCTCTTCTCTTTTCTCACACCCTCCGGAAGATCTTGATGATAATGATGTTTCAGATTCACATCCTAGCGCCTGGTCCAAAAGCCTTTGAGGTGCCATAAATGAGTGGCTGCAGTCTTTAAAAACATCATCTCCATTTCCAGATCCACTTCAAACGCAAATTCAAAAAGGCTTTCTGCCGAAGCTTTTTTTTCCTATATCAAAAACTTCAGTTTTCAAAGGGATTTCATTGCAGTTGATTTATTTCGATTCTAATGGCAACATTTAATTTCTTATCTCAGCTTGAAAGTAATTTTTTTCTCGTTCTTCTCATCTGTCACAACATGTTTTTTTATTTTTATACACTTTTTCTTTACATTACATTACTGATGAAAATGACTTGTTTGCTCATTCATCGGAGTCATCCATTTTTCCAAACTATCCTGAAGTTAAATGGCTCGGTAAACAGATAGACAAATCCGCGAGTTGTACCAGTAAGAGGTTTATCAGGACTTTAAAAATGGGATGATCTGTTGGTGTGAGGGGTTTCTCACATAAATAAAAATATTCATACATATACAGGCCTGCGCCACAGAGTTCTGGGCCAGATGCATTCCCGGTACAAAAACCTCATAACTCCACCTCACTCTTTGGCCGTTATTAATTGCAGCTGTTTGGTTCTTTGTGACAAACAGGAGAGGGAAGTTTCCCAAGACGGAGAGCAACAGTGATCCATGCCGACTAATGTGACAGTGTTTCCTCAGGTGAATGTGTCACATATTACACCTGACACCGGCGTGATGGATTACCAAGCCCTCAGGTTATAATATCTTGGAGGGTGAACGCATACAGAGATACACGAACACTAACAAAATCATTGTGTCACAGGAACACACAGCAAAATGCACAACAAAAAGGTGCCTATGAAACAGAATGAATGAAGAATGCAGGTGTGTCAACACATGTACAAAACACATACATTGTTTAAAGGCCTGTACATTGATTGAATAAGCTTCTTGTTATGGACAACGGGGTCCTACAAAAACACCTTATCTTTTGCCAAAGTTTACTTACAATAACTTGGTCTTGAGATTTCTGAATTTGGTTTGGTCTTTGCTCAACTCTGGTTTGAAAGAGGCCATGCTTCCTTACACCTGTGAGGACTAAGGAACATTTGAATCAACGTCTCATGACAGTTGTTGGTTTTGATTATGTTGCCATGCCACTGTAGGATTTGGTCAGTCCACCCCCACACAGTCTTGGTGAAGCAGATTAGCTCCATTGCGCACACCAGGCAGTGTCGAGGTGCTGCTCTTGGTAATCATTTCATTTTTCTCAAACAGGAAGGTGTGTTAATGGGTTTAAGGCGGAAATAAATTATTTGTAACATAAATCAACCTTTCACACGCTGAGCACGGTAAGGCCACCGCAAACAGACGTCAACCTCCGGTTCTGAAAAGTGAAGCCAATATGAAAGTTGTATTACACTTGAACTTTCTAATGGTTATCAGGGGGAGCTCTTTTAGTTGCAAAAATAAGTCAGATTGTTTGAAAATCTATGAGAAAATGACTTCTCACTTGATTTATTACCTCAGTAAACATTGTAAACATGAGTTTATGATCTCCCCATCGCTAGTTTGAAGTCTTCTTCAATACAGCATGATATTAATTTAGTAAATGGTCCAATTTAGAATAAAATGAACCATAAAGCAGGGTATGTTTTGCGATTGACTGGTTGCTATCGTGGCGTTTTCCGGTCTGGGAGATGCCTCTGTTTTTGTGTTACCATTTTAACCCTTTCACAATGTTTTCTATCACTTCATGAAAGTTAAATGTAACCTTTTGCTGGGCAAAAAATGTTGTATAGTGTTCAGTCATACCTAGCTCCACCCTCTCCTGTCACGTCTGGTAGCAGAAAACCAAGAAGGCACAGCCCAAAAGAGGAACCAATAGGTAATTTCACGATGACTACGTCAACTTCTTGCATACAGTCTATGGTAGCAGCTTTCCATAGATATTGCATGGCAGCTCGTTGCTGGCTTTACTTTGCTGATGCTCTGGTATGTTTTCAGCATTAGTGTTTGACTGTCAACTGGTGTTTTGGGTCTTTTAACATCAGTCACCCTCAGCTAGGAGACCCAGCCGGGATTGCAACTTGTCCAAGTAGGGCTTATTGTTCATGGGTCCATCCACAGCCATCTTGATGCCTTTTTCCATGGGATCAGTGATGATCCTCAATGACACTCACCTCTGCAGTCCTGTGGTGCCAAGGAGCTTGAATGCTCTGCATAGGGATTAGCTTGCAAAGCCTCTGCAGCCAACCTCAATGGACACATATCGCACATTGCATCCTTGGTCACCAGACCACTTGCCCTGCTGGGTTGGACATCAAGGCCATGCCTGACCTGAACCTGGTCTCGATTTCTTCAATGGCTAGCAACTTGCAACTCTAGGTCAACCCTAAGCTGCCAGACTCGAGCTGTGGCAAGACGTCCACTTGATCTTTGGTGATGATATGGCTTTCCCCCCTTCCTTGACAAGGCCAATTGCTTTTTTTTATTTGGCAATCCCTACATTACATTACAGTCATTTATCCAAAGCGACTTACAATCAGTAGTATATTACACATCATTCACCCATTCACACACTGATGACAGGCTACCATGCAAGGTGCCACCATCAGACTCTAACTAACATTCATGCAACATCCACTCTAACTAACATTCATGCAACATCCAGTCCACACCATCGGTGTGGGGTTAAGTGTCTTGCCCAAGGACACATCGACTGCCGAAGCCGGGTATCGAACCACCGACCCTCTGATTGGAGAACTACCTTGCTCTCCACTACGCCATAGCCTCCCGCAGATTGTATTACAATGCACCCTGCACCTGAGGGATGCCACCAGTAACGTTCTTACCTGATTGGCTTTGGACAACAACTCAACCTATTGTTTCTGCCAGACCTTAGTGGAAATGGTTGGATAAGCTGTGGATGATGTCTTAAACCAGCTGGATTAAGAACTTGATGGAGAGGCTCGGCCTTCCAGAACTTTGACCTTGTGATCTTGCAGTTGATGGCTTGCTCCCATGCGTTCCTCCGCCCATTTTCTCGTTACCCTTGGGATCTCTAAATGCCTCAGCTGCCCTTTTAACCAACACACAGTGCCAAAACCGATGTTCAGCCTAAACAACGGCTTCCTGTGCCCTCCACTTCCTGACCTATGAATAAATATAATATTGTAGAGAAATACAGCACTTAGGTAAACCAAGTTTTTTAGAGGCTTTAATGAGGATTGGGTTCAAAAACATTGTTTGTTGTGTTTGCTGTCGTAGCACATAATCCAAACCCATCAGGGAATTCTTCTTCTTCTTCACAAACACCAGGCCTTTAATTGGCACCATTTAATGAAACACCATATTTTTACACCCTCATATTAAAGCATTTGCCAGTAGTGGCATTGCTGCCATTATTACAATTGGATCGTCAAAGTCTCATAAGAAAATTGTTCTGATGTGGGTTGCATTGCTGAATTGTTTTCAACACTGGAGATCTAAGCGTGGGTTTATTGCGGCTTTTAAAAATGCTGTCACAAATTGCTGGAATATGAGCTATCATAGGTTACAGAACATTGAGACAGGAAGGAAAACACTCATATCTCCAGGAGGCAAAGTGAAGAGTTATCAAGTTAATACTCAAATTAGAAACATTTCAAACGGCAAGCTTTTCACTGGCGGGGTTAATCAGATGCCCTAAAAAAATCACATTAAATGTTCCATCATTAAATATTGAATCATGATTTGCGACTTGTGAGCCTTCAGGGGAAAGAAAATATGGGCTCTGTTTATTTCAAATCTATTGTGTCGCTATAGGGAGAACTCAGGTTGTTATTTTGTGTCGTACAATTACAGCTGCTAGCTTGAGGGACGAGTAAATGACAATGTAATTGGACAGATGATACGGCATGGCTCTTGGCTTCATATCCATGTCACAGGTGGTTGATAAATAACCTGCTGAGCTGAAATTGTTGCGTGTGTGTCGTGAAATTACATTTGACAAATGATCGAAGACATCTCGCTAGACGAGCGTAATAACAGGTTATTTCCACAAGGACAGGTTGTTTCATCATGTAGTCACCTTTAGATAAAGCCATATGTGTGTTCTCAGTGTGTCATGAAGTGGGAACTAACATGAGTGCATAGATATGTTTGTGTGTGTGTGTTACCGGTCTAAGCTGTGAATTTTATCCGACTGAGTTACAACATAGTGGCCCAGTCATCCATCTGCCCGCAGCCTCAATGCAATTGTAATTGCATTAGTGCAGTGTTGATTTTTTTATTAGACACCTTTTCCCTTAGTCCCAAGGCTCATTTTCCTTTATTAAGCCGACTCTGGAAGGACAATACAGAGTCCCACGCTGCAGCGCGTAGACTCCCTCCAGGCAAAACTTCTTTCCAACATGAGCGATTGATAAGTGGGCAGAAGTGAGATGACTGAGGGGATTTGGGAAAGAATAGTCTCTGTTTTATGCCTCTGTCCTGTCCACACAAGTATGTGTCTATCCAGCTGTCAAGAAAAAATGTACTCCGAAGTCTGGAAATATGACACAAAAAGCAACATGATGGAATGCTTCCATTGTGCAAATAAATGTGTTTGTTTTTCTGTGTGGTAAGCAAGCGTTGTGAAAATCCATGCCTCAATCCGAAGATAAAAATAAATACATCATGGCTAAAAAGCCAGTGCTGGTTTGCTTAAACATGAACGCAACAGCATGAAAGTTTATTTTCCTCCTTAGAAATAGTCATTTGAAACTGCTAAAACCCTTTGATAATAAAATGTTTTAAATGATTACGTGTAATGAAAGGGTTTGATCGCAGTTCAGAGAACTATCAGCTAGTTTCATCTAGTTTCTGCTCAATGTCTTGGATTTATGGCCTGCAACTTCACTCTTTTGGTTGACTCTCACGGCTCTCATATCGTCGTTTTTTGCCGCAACAGGCTTCTGTTTTCAGCTTAACAGTTCTATAAACCGAATATACGCTTACTGATCAGCAGCAAACAGCCAGCAACAACTATCCTGTGACCATCGTGGAGCGTTGAGCAACTAAAGAACCAGATATTGACCAAAACAAGGACGGTTTGTCAGAATATCTATCTAATTCAAATCACTGCTTATCTCATAATTGGCAGATGAATAAATTGTAAAATGCTTTTTTTCCGGAATAATAATAAAAGTATTTTAGCAACTTCTTCATTTTTCCATTTAGCTTTTAATTAGACAAATTATTATTTACCAAAACATGGATTATAACCCAGGTGCTGCTTCGGTTTGTTTTCATCTCTGATTTATAGTTTCCAATCATACCTGTCTTTTCATTTTCACCACTTCCCTCTCTTACACGGACAGCCATGAGTCACAGTGCTCTCTAACTCAGGAAATCACATCAGCACCGTGTATCTGAGTGTTGGCCAGCAGTGTCACTTACTAATATGTGTAACTTCCTTTGTAAGACTAGCCCTTGGCTGCAGCTCTCTCCCCATCATTTTCTCGACTGTCACGCCCGCGGCTTTAGTGTCTGACAGAACAGGAAGCACCGCAGATCTCTGACAGAGAGTCACACACTTAAGAGAGAGACTCCCCTCGCTGTAGCCTAGTCACTGTAACAGGAACTCAAAACACATTCAGTGGTAGATAAATATGCATGTGTGTGGATCGCTGCTGACTTGTAACGTATTTAAGTATCCAATTTATTGCTATCTATTGGGTAGAATTAGTACCGGGGTTACAACTAGTGACTACGGTAATTATCAGTTAATATATAGATTAATTTAGCCATGCTAGCGGTGGGATTCAGTCAGTATGTGGGTCAGTTACTTTGGTCCAGACTGAAATATCTCAACTTTTGGATGGATTGATATGACATTTTTCAAACAAAGGAACCCTACTGACTTTGGGGATCCTCTCTATTGCCACCATGAGGTTGACATTTGTGTTTTTGAGTTGAAGGTGTGGGCAACTATCGGAAGGATTGCGATGAAATTCGTTGCACACATAGATGTCCCATTCAGTTGATCCCTTGACTTTTTAAGTAGCACCATCATTGGGTCAAAACGCTTGAAATCAAAACTAATAAAGTACCCATGAGTCATAGCTGTGTTTCGTGTTTAGAGCCAATAACCAGACGTCAGCATGTTAAAATGCTAAACTTAGGTGGTGAGCATGGTTATCATTATACCTGCTAAACATCAGCACCTCATCGTCATTGTTAGCATTCTGACGTTAGCATATAGCTCATCTGTTCATAGGTAATTACATGCCATCCCCTGGAACACCTTGAGCAAATTTCTTCAAAAATTTGGTACAAGCCTCCGTTTGAACTCCTAAAATATAATATAGTGGTCAAAGGTCAATGTGACCTCATAAAACGCTTTTTTTTGCCATAACTCAAGGTTTAATATGCTGATAATGACGATTTCACACAATGGTCTAATTAAAGTCAAAATGAGGAAGTGATGACATATTGGACAGACTGAAAAGATTGATTAAAAGCACATGAGTTGTTTTCCAATTTAAATGAACAGTATTATTATTGGGTTGGTTACTAAAATTGGCTATATATCATGATTCATTGGACAAAACAACAAAACAATTCAAAATGTAATATCAGACATTTAGCGCCCCTATGAAGTCAGAATAGAAGGATCCTTTTTTTCATAACCACAATTTTCCATCATTGCGACTATTGGACTGTGAGTTTGCCAGTTGAATCAGGCTCCTTACATCAAATCATCAACTATTCGAGGTCACCCTTACGTTTTTGTTGCTTTGGTTTGCATTTCTCCTATTTCTCCTTTTTTTTCCTGTTTTTTTCTTTTGTAGCATAAAGGAAGTTTAACTGCATTTCAATGTGCAACCTGCAAGTTGTAGAATGACAATACATGAACCTTGATCCTTGGAAGGGACGGATGGAGAGAAGTTTGAAACAAAAAAGGGTAGGGAGTATAGGAAGTGTTATCATGCTAGGGAGTATGTGAATGAATGTGAATTTATTTTTACTGGATTAGTGTCCCTGTGTGTCGGGTTCTGACCCCCTGATCTTCTCCTCTGCTCCTCTTTAAACCTCTGTCTTTTATCAGACTTTCATTTCCTCCTTTAAGTGCATTGCTGCTGTTTCCTCCCTCTTTCCCTCTCAGCATTGTCTCCCTTGTTCCTGTCCCAATCCACATCGATCCCACTCTCATGCTCTCCTACTCTGTCTTCATTTTAACTTATTGCTGTCCTCCTCATCCTACTCTCGTCTTCTCTTGCTATCCTCATACCCTTCAGCTGTATCACTTTCCTTGTCCCACCCTCTTCTCCTCCTTGCGTCACTTTGTATACTCACACATGTCGTTCCTTTTCTTCTTCTCCTCCGCAATTATATCCTCCTCTTTTCTTTCCTTATCTAACTCTGCCTCCCCCTCCTCCTGTTACACTCTTTCTCCTCTCCTTGAATGTGCTTTTAAACATGGGTAAATCACAGTCATTTTGTGCCATTGCGATGATTACCACAAACAAAGAAGACCATTACGAGAAGATTTGCATCTCCTGCCGGCCTCCATGAAGCATTTTGTATTACGTGATGCCGGCTGAGGGCAGCCATAAAAAGATGTGTAGGACCGTTTCATAGGAATAGGATGCTTAGCTTGTAGCCTAAATTGAACCAGTGCGTGGAGAGTTTTCTGGTAATGGCAGAGGATGGATGGAATGACAATTTCCTTCAACATGTTTATCTAGAAAGTGAGAAACGTGTAATCATTTGTTTCCTTGCAGTTCAGCTACCAAGGTTGGAAAAACATGACGTGTAGTTATTCAAATGACCACTTGAGGCGTGCTCAAAGAGCAAAGTAATCCCCATAGACCTTGTGGTTTAAATGCCCAATTTAACAGCAGAAATAAACATGTTAACAGCCTGGTTGACAGGATGCAACTTATGGGTCTAAAAAGTGAACTGTAATGTCTTTAACTTGCATTCATCTAATGGGCAACAGGGGGTGACTCCTCTGGTTGCAAAAAGAAGTCAGATTGTATAGAAATTTATGAGAAAATTACCCTACTTCTCACTTGATTTATTCCCTCAGTAAACATTGTAAACATGAGTTTATGGTCTCAATCTCTAGTTTCAAGTCTTCTTCAATACAGCGTGATGTTCATTTTGTAAATGATGGTCCATTTAGAGACAAATAGACCATAAAGGAGAGTATGCTTGGTAATTGTAAGACCTTGGTTGCCTGATAAATGTCTTATTTATTGTTCGGTTGTACTTAGCTCCACCCTCTCATGTGTATTCTGTTTACAAAAAAAAGATGGCGAAAGCCAAAATGGAAATACATATTTAGCTCAATGCTGGCGACATTTTCAAATCTTAAAATTGTTCTCAAGACATAGCTAGCTTAATGTCCACATTCATGGCTTGCATCATTTCTTGTCAAGTGTGGGATTGGGACAAAGCTCTTCCCAAACTACTTGTACTGGTTTCACTGGCTTTATGGTGTCAATAAGCTGATGGATAAAAAAAAAAAAACATGTCTTGCTTAAAATCAAACCAAGAAGTGTATGCTTGCACTCCAGCATGCAATCTAAATTAATTTCCACTGTTTATGTGTGGCCATGTTCACTTTACATCACATCATGACCTGAAGATTGAGAAAATAACCTCTGACCAAAAACTCCAACTTAAAGGTCCATTCCTCTCCACCCTTCCTGTCTGGATTTTCACCCTTTGCTTCATTGGTCTTTCTTGACTCCAAGCGAGCTTATGTGTTTCTAACTCTCTGGCTGTCTATAGTCACACACACACACACACACACACACACACACACACACACACACACCTGTCTATGTGTGTCCATCGACGTGTGTGCGTGTGTTTTATGTGTTTGTGAGAAGACGGAGTGAGTTCTGAGGCCAGTGAGGCCTGGGAGCCCCGGGCTGTTACAAAAATGAAGGATGGGCACTGACTTGTAAACACACACACACACACACACACACACACACACACACACACACACACACACACACACACACACACACACACACACACACACACACACACACACACACACACACACACACACACACACACACACACTCATGCACACTTGTTTTCTGCACACTGCCCTGGGGAAAAGGGGAGGCTTTCAAATTGACTGTGGAACCTTCAGTCAACCGCAAAAAAAAGGCTCTTTTTTTCCCCCTCATATCCCAACCTGAAGCTGTTGTGTGTGTTTGTCGAGACAGAAAGATGGAGAAGTGGAAGGAAGACAATAAAGGCTTTTATTAAACCAGAAAGGGCACATACAGACTTTTCCGATTCCGCTCTAATCAACTGCAGCGGCACACTAAATCCATCATTTGTCTAGCTGCTTTCAGCTGAATAATTAGGCCGCGTCCCATGCATTATGATAGATAATGTGTTGTTCGGTCCATAAAGTGGCCGTAATGCTACGGAGAGACGATGGAGCGCGTTGGGAGTGCGGCTCCCCGCTAGAATAACACTACATCACATAGCCATTTTGTCCCGATGAGAGACCGATAAGAGGCTCTTAGGCATCACAACAGTGGAACACACTCTGCTGTCCTTGGATGAGAGTACTCACCCTCAGTCATGTCAAACTGTCAATTTTGGCCTTTTCTCTGTCAATGTCTCTTTTTTTTTATACTCCTTGCTTTATAGTCATCCATTTAGTGACAAATTGCCTCATGTATCCCTCTCTCTGTCTCTGTCTCTTTCTCTTCACAGGGAGATGAAGTGCTTACTGTCATTAAGACTAAGGCTCAGTGGCCGGCATGGCAGCCGCTCAACCTGTAAGTATCACTCAATGTCAGTTTCACTGAATGGGAGAGGCACTTCTGTGAGGGTAGGAAACTCAAATAATGAAAGATTAACAGTAAATCAACCGTAAACAGAAATTAACATCCATTTTTGGGGCTAAGAATGCATCACTATATATCCCCGGTGCCGTTTTCTGCTTGTGTAATCATTTGGTCAGTATTATAAGTTTGATTAACTTTTGGGCAGTGTTTTTGAGTCAAACTGAAGTGTCAGTCCTTTAAATTGATTGATGGGATGTTTGTGTGGATAGACACTAAAAAAATATTTTGTATTGTTGTATATGCAATATGTAGGGCTGCCAATGTGTTCAAGTGTATGATGATTAATTAATGGAATTAATTGCATTTAATTACACATATACACAATAATTGTCGTATCCTCGTATGATATCTTACGATAAGTTACTTGTTTTTTGTGTATATTTTTCCCACAAAAGCTATCAATATGTGTCAATTTCAGCTCTTTACATGCATACAATCTTTTCAAAATAAACTTCCATCTTCACAAAACGAAACTAAGTTAGTTTAAGGTAACAAAACTACTTAGGTCTGGGAAAAGATAGTGAAATATTTAGTTAGGTTTAGACAATAAAACTACTTAGTTAGATTTAAGAATAGATTGTGAAATACTTCGTTAGGTTATTGGAGAAAAAACTACTTAGTTAGATTTAAGAAAAAACAGTGAAATACTAAGCTAGGTTTTGGCACAAATGCTTATTAGCTGAATAAGTAATTCACAGTTCAACAATATTTCAGAGTTTACAGTGTTTTTTATGTTTATGTCGCTTTTACAAATAAATTGATACACGGGATGTTATCTATTCCCTCTTTGCAACTATCTTGTTAAATGTTTTTTTCCTTTTTTTTATCCTGTACTGTTTTTATATATATTCATTTTTATTTGAATAGGTAGATACTCTGAAGGTAATGAGTATTTATATAAGAACTTATGTAAAAATGACAATCTTTTATTGTTACTTGTCAAGTATAAGAGAGTCAAATTATCTATTGTTAAATTGTCTTGGCTCTTCCACATTTCAACATAGTAGCAATAAAGTGTATATAACACTGTTATTTAAATTATGTGTATATAGTGTGCAAATACTTGTGTGAGACTGATGAAAACAGCTGCCTAGCATCTTATTTGCCCTGAGGCTGTGGTACTGCCTGCCAGACAGCAGCAGCCGAAACAGTCCATGTTCGGGGTGAATGGGGTCTCTGATAATCCCGCGGGCTTTACTGTCACAGCAATCGTCGTAAATGTCCTGGATGGCGGGAAGCTCCCACCCACTGATCATGATTTTGAACAATGAATAATAATTCTTAATTGTTTCATGATTTCTTCCTTTTATGCAGCTCTTTAAAAGCCAGGCTGTAAAGTCACACAGTCTGGCATCCTGTGCACTCTTTGGAACTAGCTCAAGAGCAATTAGAAACCTATCACAATTCTAGCCCTCAGCACTGCATGAGCACAAAACACACACACACACACACACGCACTAATGTACCATATCTTTCACCAAACATCTGTTTAATTACCCCTCCTAGCGTTGTCTGTCATTTGCGATACATTGTGCTGCTATTATTTTTACTAATGAGAACCTTAGTGCACATGCACGCACACACACACGTACACACATGCACGCGTCCACACACTCACTGTGAGCATGAAATATGAGCTAATTTTGTTCAATTTTGCATGCAAAGTTGTCAAGTTATCAGAAATAGTTGTTTTGCACTTATGCTTTGGTTAAGACGTGATAATTAAGATACCAAGGACTGTTTTTCAGACAGAATCTACAAATTACCCTATCATTATCATTTTGAAGGTTTTTATTATTTTCAGTCCATTTTAGACATTCAGAGAGAAAATTTCATTATGAGCTATTTTCTGCCACAATTGGATATTTCGGAGGTTCAATTATCCAGCGATTAGCGGAGGGTGACTCGGGTCAGAGGTCTTGACATCAGAGCCATTTACAGAGTATTTAGATAAAAGTTGCTTACTAAGAGCTGTCTCATTATAATATTTAAAATGGAATTTAATTATCTGGATATAACCTTTTAGTTTATATTTTGTTTTTTTACTTTTCTTTACCCACCCCTGTCACCAGGCGAGCAGCTCCATCAGCTGAGTTTTCTGTGGACCGGACCCGTCACCTGATGTCCTTTCTCACCATGCTGGGCCCTAGCCCAGACTGGAATGTGGGGCTGTCAGGAGAGGACCTCTGTACCAAGGACTGTGGCTGGGTCCAGAGGCTAGAGACAGACCTCATCCCCTGGGATGCAGGCACAGACAATGGGGTCACGTATGAGGTAATCTATCCTAATGTCACTGGTTAGTTCAAATGTATGCTGGCATGGTAGAAGCATAAGAGTTATAACATCCAATAGATGTTTGCAGTTGTGTTACAACCATAGACTTTGTATAAGGAGTTGACGTAGTCGTAGTGACATCACCCATTGGTTTGTTGACTGCTTTTTTGAAGCCACGAGTTGGGTATTTTGTCCATTGCCATTTCGGATTTTGCGCATCGCCATCTTGTTTTTTTGCAGGGTTTTTTTGTGAACGGAATACCCATATTTGGACTGAGGAGTTTGGAGAAGCCGTTAACGACTTTGGTAGCAAACTGTCAAGGTAGCTTCGCCCTAAAGCATAACCTGCTCTATGGTCCATTTTACTCTAAATATCTATTTACCAAATGAACATCATGCTGTATTGAAGAAGACTGGAAACTAGAGATTGAGACCATAAACTCATGTTTACAATGTGTACTGAGGTAATAAATCACCTGATAAGTAGTGTCATTTTCTCATAGACTTCTATACCATCCAACCTTTTTATTTTGGAGTCAGAGGAGTCGCCTGCTGATGGCCATTAGAAAGAATACAGGTTTAAGGCTTTCACTGCATTGTCTTCACATTTCAGAACCAGAGGTTGCCAGCTGGCAATGAAACATTGTTACCTACATTTCAAAAACAAACAGCTTCTTCTTCTTTTTACGCACCAGCCGTAGCCGGACTAATTCTGTTTTCGGTTGTCTCAAGGTCCGCGGCAGCTTAATTAAATCCCGGTGCTGTTGATGAGTGTGTCTGTGTAACATAGAGAGACAAAGTCCCTCCTATTCAGGAACAGCTCTTATTTTGGAAAAAATATGTATGGTAGTTAACGTCCAAGTATGTGTATTTGTTGTGATCATAGGGCAATAATTAAGGTGACAACTGAACATATTAAAAATTGAACATATTCAAACAGCAGTATTTCTTCCCCATCTAGATTGAGGTAAATGGCCGATTTGTGAGCTTTGTAATTAATCTAAATGTTGAAATTAATTTCAAAATGTGTGGCAGGTATTCACTTGCCTCCAAGTCAGAGCCATCAAATAATCACAAAATGCAGCTTAACAAGCATAAATGAGCAATCTTTATTAACATGAATAGATATGACACAATTGATAAAAAATGGTTGAGGATAGACTACAACGGGAACCTCCACTACCTGTTGAGGCTCCCCAAAGGCTTCTACTATTATCCACCACAAACATTTGAACACATGACTAGACTTCTAGCTCAAGGCACACCACTGAACACGGCACACTATTACCCTTTACTGGAGGTGGATAATCTTGAGATGCGTCCAACCCCCTCGGGAAACGGCTTTGCTGGATGTCGTTGACGGAACCAGGCTGGCATCAGCGTTGCTTTTTTGGTGGCAAAGACGAGGAGCGATTGGTGGCCACAGCACAGCAACTCTACAGCCCGACTCCTGAATATATACAGGAGCTGTCTGACCTCCCCTTCTTACTCTGGAACAGTTAGCCCCAAGCTCTTTCTGTCTTCGTCGCAAAAAGCCCTTAACGGCAACAAACAACGGCCTCCCGTGGAAGGCTGAACCTCCGTGAACTGTTGCGCCAACTACGACTCACACCGAAAAACTGTAATTTGTCTCTGAGACCCATAGTCCTTCCTACTTGCAATCAGGCACACATCTTGACATCTTGCCAGTTCAGTCAGTATATAAAATGTTGAGTATAAGTAAAAGTATGTGACTCTGCACTGCTGAAACATTGTATTTATTTTCGTGGTCCTGGAAGGTCTTTTAAACTGTAGTTTCCAAGCAGATGTTGCTCATTACTCTGGAAAGTGTTCCCCTGAAAACACTCTGTGTAGGTTAATAACAATGCATGCATCCCACTGTACAAGCAGACATTGAATGACTGCCACCTACAGGCAGAGTCATTCAAGTACACGTCTTCTTGTTCAATTTTGCACAAAGCAAAGACTTGAAAGTTTCTTTCTGCCTGCAGATATAACATTTATGGTGTGCAAAATGTCTCCCACGTGATGTGATGGATGTCTTCTGTTTGGTTGCATGGCCACACAAGATCTTTTAACCAAAAAGTCAGAGAAGATACTTTTAGTGAACTTGTAACTACAAAGGGAATCATGCATGTCGCCGTTAAAGCGCTACAGATGAGAATGTAACTTCATTACTCCTCTCGTACTTCACTCGTGGATGTCTTTCCTTTTGTCTTATTCAGTTCTCCTGCATATGTTAAGTTGGTTTGAAACTTGAAACAACTCTGAATAAACCTGTAAGAACAAAGAGAATGATTCATGTTAAGGATAAGAAAAGAAATAAGGCCCCGGACCAGATGGCTTATGGGAAAAGCGCCGGCTGCAGGTGACTCTTCAGGGCCCCTGACACCTACCTACCTCATCCTTTTTGGACTTACTGGGGTATAAAATCAATGAAGACATTATAGTGTCATTACTTTTTATTAATTATTGTTTGCATGCATAAATTACATCCGCTCCACTGTTCCTCCCCCTCAAGAGAAATCATGTTGTTCTCCTTCTAAAAGCCTATTTCACAGACACGCACACACTGTACGCTGCTATTGAATTAGTATTCTTGTCCCACAAATAATTCCCAGGTCCTAAATTTTGGCTGTTTAACTTTGATTACTCTTACCATTGCTCAGTGGAAGACTCAGATTGCCCCGCTCGGGCGTATTTCATACTCAGTATACGGTACAGGAGCAGATGTTTTCCTCTAGGACACCAACCATTCCAACACACACTTTGCACAATGCTAATTTGGGAGGATGGGAATATTCTCACTTCAAATTATTGTCATCTTCATTGGTAGCATCTTATAATGTGTGCTTGTTTTCCAGTGGGGATGACATATTTTATTTATAAGATACTTAAAGCTGCATTAATCGATTGCTTTTTATGGCCACCTGGGGGCAACGCAACCAGCTGTGAACACAGCTTTGACATATTATCACTTTACAGCTTAAAGCCATTATAACGACTGTTAGAAACAGCGTTTTTACATATCAAGCTGTCTTGGAGCAACATTAGCAATCATTTTTTGTGTCAACTTGACAAATATAAGTCCAATATTCCCTCAAATTGATTTTTAGCTTTGTTTCGGTCTCCAGTGGGAAATATCTCTCTCTCAGTTTAATGCTCCTCTTACTTTTTCTGTCTGTTGTGGAATTAAGTCAGTTTGTAGAGCTTCTTTGCCAAAAACAGCCACTCATAGTAGCTGTAAAACAGTGATGATGATGGCCAGTAAGAATAAACCAAGACTGTGAAGTTGCAGACCGCAAAACCAAAACAATGAGCTGAAAGGTGCTAAAAGGGGAGTCTGGAGATGATTGTTTGTGGGTTTGTCTCTGCAAGCAAAACCTTTCACATGACACAAATGTAATTGATCCATTGTTAATATTAAACATACTTAATATAGCTCCATTAACCTTTTGAATCTTTTACTCTTTTGCTCACTTTAACCTCTTATTTCGGCTTTATTTCAGTCGCCGAACAAGCCCACCATTCCTCAAGAGAAGATCCGACCCTTGACCAGTTTGGACCACCCCCAGAGCCCGTTCTACGACACCGAGGGAGGGGCAATTACCCCTGTAGCCAAGTTGGTGGTGGAGCGCATCGCTAGAAAGGTACAATGTCATATTTAAAAGTGGGTTTGCACATATACAGAATGTTTCTTGAAAACAAAATACCAGCGTCAGCGTTTTACAAAACTTTTAATCATCTAGAACCATGTTGCCAAATCCACAGTTAATCATCACCTTAATAACCTACACAAGTGACTTTATCCTTTTTGTATGAGTCTTCAACTGTCATGGAATATCCACTTGTTGTATGTGGGAGAAATATTTGATAATGAAAAGAAGTAAAGCTCCAACACTATAATATCTTCCTAAAATGACCAACACAATTTAAAAAAAATAATTTATAAGCGCTTTTCTATACAAAAAATAATAATTAATTATGATTAAAACTGATTTATTGACGTACAATTCAATTCAATTCAGTTTATTTTGTATAGCCCAGAATCACAAATTACAAATTTGCCTCAGAGGGCTTTACAATCTGTACACATGCAACATCCTCTGTCCCGGAACCCTCACATCGGCACAGGAAAAACTCCCCTAAAAAAAACCTTTAACAGGGAGAAAAAAGGAAGAAACCTATGGGAGAGCAACAGAGG